>NW_027072154.1:3600000-4200000 GCF_023522795.1 Fusarium solani
TCGCTCCCTCGCCGATAAAATAAAATCCGAAATCAAGATTCCACCAGAGATGGACCAGATGATACCAGACACACAACGACCTCACCCGAAAGCCGGAGCAGCGCCGCTCTGTTCCTGAATTTGCATCGCGTCGCCACCCGGGAATGCACGTTCTCGATGTGTGCAGTGCCCCACTTTAGCCATGCGGCTGCGAACCGTATCCAACCCATGTGCTTTATTTTTTGCGGCTCCAGCCGACGGACTAGGATCAGGCCGATAACAGATTTTCACTGGAAAGGGTTTTGCACGGGCGTGTACAGCTGTTGGTTGGTTGGTTGGTTAGCTTAGCTTGGAGATTTCTCGGTATTTGGGCTGCCTTCTAGAGATCCACAAAATCTCCCTGTGACGAAATTCTCATCTTTTTTTGCTATTTCCTTTTTTTAAGGGGCCACGAGCCTTAGATCTAGAGGCTTGTGTGCCTACCGATCTCCTAATCTACTGGGAATTTTTTATGCCTTCTTCTTTTCTCTCCTTCTCTGTCCCTTCTCTGCTTTCATCCTCGTCTTCGGCCTTGGCCCGATGTCAGATCTCGGAAGCTGGCCGTCTCCACTTCGGACCCGACGACGCCGATGTGGGTCCCGAGCCTCTCGGCCGCGCCGTCATCGGAACGGATTTCCAACTGGGCTGAGACCTAGACCCACGCTAGAGGCTCAAGCTACATGAACTAACGTCATGGACCGACCAAGGGACTGCCCAATCTTCGGTAATAACCCCCGGTTATTACAGTATTCGGGATACCCTGTTTATTACCGATGCTATCAATTGATAATGCAATCTCTATTCCTGTTCCGGACCCTCGCCCAGCACCTCACTCGCCCAGCACCTCTCGTTTCGACTTCAACGCAGTTCCACCTCTATTCTCGCAATCCCGTTCACCTCCTCCACCAGCTCCACGCTCACCGTGCCATCCATTCCGTCACCTTGTTCACCGGACTTCAAACTGCGGTCTCGTTCCACGCATGGCTGATTCCATCCAAAAGTCGTGCCCGTTGCTCCATGACCCCCATCAAGACCCTTCCCGTCCACCCCCGAAGCGGCAGAAGTCTGCTCCACTTGGGCCATGGCATAGTCTCCCTCACGATCGACCTGTCTCAGACTTCCATCCTGCTGGACTACTGTGTGATTAAACGCGTCCTCCCGTCCGGCATGCAAGGCCCACGCCCTAGCCCACCCCTGTGCACTGAACGCCCAGAGAACCATGTCGGGTCCCGAATCTAGGGCCAGCTCCACTAGATTGCTGCAGATAGCTACGGCCTGCCCTCTAATCTCAAGTGGGTAAGCCGTGGCCTCTGAAGACGGATCGCCAAAGTCAATGTCACTGTAGCTTCCTTCGGACCGCTAGTCCATCCATCCCGATAAGCCATCCATATCCGTCTCGATACCCTCGGCTGTCCTCGTCCATCTGTGACGCGATCGACCTCGAGACATGGCAAGAAACAGGTCAGGAGGTATCGTGTAAAAGACAATCATCTGTTTGTCAGCGTCCATGGCCTTCTGTGGGCCCGAGCCGCAGCCTGTGGCAACCTCATCAGAGTTGAGCTGCATGCCATCTCCACCGTCGACTGAAAATGTTGCAACGACACGGACCCCATGTCGTATGTCTGCCCCAGCTGCGTATAACACGGGCAACGGCGACGATGCATTGGCTGGAGGACGGAACCAGACCTTGCGTATTAAGCGATTCAGCGACCCTGCTGGTGCATCAGTGCCCAAGCAAAGATACCCTGTCTTGGGATCCGTGAACAAGATGTGGCTTCCATCGCTCAGGGGGACAGCTCTATCATGATCTGCCCTGCTGGGCGATATCTCACTACCACTGCTTCTCTCATCGTCTCGCACCTCTTGGCCCCAGGCATCGCGTGCTTTCACCAAGGAGCGTTGACTTGGCAGATCAGCTACCGAGTGGATGTCATGGACGATGACGTCTCCACCTGCCGGGCCCATGACCGTTACACCCGCGCTATGCCCAGGTCTAAAGACATTGGCATTGGTCTCGAAGCCTTGGAACGCGTTTCCGACTGGGCCGAGCAGATTACCGAGCGCCGCGGCAGAACTGATGAGCCGAAGCTTCTGTCCCGTGTCTATACCGCTCCGAGCCGGCATGAAGAAGAGAAAGTCACTCGGGAACGTCAACGGGAACCATCTGCTGAGGTCGTGGTTCGTGAGAGCATCCACCTAGTGAAGCTCAACACCGCCTGTGCAGCCAAAGGCCACGCAGCTGCGGTGAGGGCAGATGGCGACCGAGCGTGGCGGGTCGTTGGCATGACAGATGCTTCTGTATACCGATCGCGGACCTTCTTCCAGACGCGGCGCCTGCGTCACGGGGGTGTCCCGGCAGACGCATGCAGCTGGCATGCGGCTGAACAGATTGGGTGTGCTCCCAAAAGAGTCATCCTCTGAACGCCTCAACCGTGTCTGAGTCAAAGCTGCATTTGTCTCGGCCATGATATCGCACACTATACCCATGCGTCCCTCCATCAAAACTGCCACGGCATTCCGTCCTGATGATGTGTCCATACTGCAAGATATGACACGCCGTGGACACACGACCGTCGCTGCCGGTCGAAGCATGCCAAGACGTCTGCCCTCTCTCGGCCGTAACGGAAGAGACCAGCTCAGTCGCCTGCTGAAGCAGACATGGTTCAGCTCGTAGACATATATAGTTCGTCCGTGCGTCACCATCAGAAACCGACCACAGAGGCTCATGGTGAAGACGAGGGTCCCATGCAATCTGGCAGTGGTGGAACCTGGAACAAGGCCACTGAAGTCGGTAAACCCAACCTGTTTGAACGCGCTCCCTTTCATGCTGGCCAGATCACACTCCCTTGAGATCCATTTACTCATTAATCTCTCCTGATCTAATATGTTGCGTGGTCGTGTTATCCTCAGGGGTTCCGAAATCTGTTGCAGGCTGCTCCACCATCCTCCTCTCTTGAGCATCTCGACGAGAAGCGAGGGGCAGAGGCCAGCACGGAACCAAGAGCGGGATGTAAAGCGAGCGGCGTTGAAGTCTTCTGGGTCAAGGTAAAGATAGATCTGTTGCATAATCTCGTAGGGCAATCTCGTCGAAAGGGGGGTGTCTTCTGGCTCCCTCGTTAGCTCGCTTCAAGGCACAGCGGGGATGGATGCCACTCACCATCCAGTCCAAGAATGCCATAATCGCTCCCGGGTAGCCTATGAACGTTGGCAACGCCTGCTGGCACGATACGGATGGGTCCCGGGCCAGAGACCAAAGCCAAGGCCGCCATTCTCAAGTCGACTTGCCCATGAGGCTGTAGAGGTATTGGTCGAGCCAAAGCGGCGCCCCTGGATAGGAGAATTTCCGACGACGTTTTGAGGCCAACCCCCACGCATGGAAGCTGTGGGTATGAAACAGGGTATATGTCTGTAGGTTAGGTGAGGGAAAAGTGAGGAGGTGATAGTCACATTGCAGCAACGGAATGAATAGGAAGCGGCTCAGAGCCTGGCTCCTGCCCAAAGCAGTTGCCTCAAAAAGATCAGAGGCAAGAGCGTTAGCCTAGGAAAGTCCCCTCCCCTCAAGGAAGAATCTTCCTGCCTCACGTCAACCAGCGAAACAAGACAATCTGGATACTGATATCTTACCCCTATTATACCTCAACAAACTATGGGAATCAAGCACGTTTATACTCCTTGTTAACAACCAGACAAGCGCCGTGTTCGTGCATTCCTCCTCTCAATGATAACCTCGTTAAACATTAGTTTCCCCGTTGTCTCGCCAGACATTATCCTCCCCTATGCCAAGAGTGCTATCGACACCCTGAAGAATCGGCTGCTCCTGTTCATCTGTTTCACTCTCGGGCAGCGGCGGAGGTGGGTCCTTGTAGATCCAAGGCTGCTGCAATCTGTCACAGTTGAGTCAGCTCCGAGTCATCTCGGGGGTTTGGTGAAACTTACGGGGCTACAAGGCTGGGGTTCACGAAAACGAGTCCCTTTTCCTTGTATTCGTCAAGAGTGCTTCCTCGGCGAAGGATGGCTTGCGAAGGCCGAGGACCATCTTCTTCCTCAAAAGCATCGTCCATAGCAGCGCTGTCCTCCGGGTCCTCGTCCGCTCTAATGGCGCGGAGAGCGATGTAGATGGTGAGGGGCTCAAACCGCTGCTTGATGTAGTAGCTATACCAGATTGAGAACGGCACCAGTGGCAGGATGCATGCAGATTGAATGAAAGCCTGCTGCGTTGCAATCTGACCAAACATGACCACCTCAAAGACAAGCAGACCGATGATGATACGCTGGCATATTATCCGCCACGCACCTCCGGTCGCGTGTTGAGGCTGATCCATGGCATACAGTACCATGTACTTGAATGTGAAGTATCCCAAGCTGAAATAGATGGTGCCGACGATAAGGATGACGAAGCCGTGATTGAGAATACTGTAGATGAGGCAAAGATTGAAGACAAGCAAGGCCGTGGGCAGGAAGAAGCCATACTGGAAGGGAGGAGGTTGCTTCAACTCCTCAAAGTCACGCGGCGTCTTGGCCATCGACCGAAGGAAGGGGTAGAGAAACACACTCCCCGCCTCCAAGATTCTAAACGGCATCAGACCGATGCCCTGCAACATGATGAAGGAGATGTAGAAAGTGGAGAGCCCCTCTACATCGGCGGCAATGACACGGGGGAGCTTGCTGGTGTCCTTGAGGAATTTCCGCATGACGGTGAAGAACTCGAATCCAGTCTTTGAAACCGCAAAGACGAAAAAGGTGTTGAAGAATGTGAAGAAGTAGTTCTTGGAGATGAGGGAAAGCTCCACGTCACCCTGAGATATCATTCCCTGCCGGTTGGAGAGGAAGTCGTACAGATACGGGACAGCAACGTTAAGAAGCGAAACCACCAGCGCAGGAAGACCGTTTTGAACCAGTGAGTGGATAATGGCGTGGTCTTGTAGCCAAAGCGCAAACTTAGGAGCCGCCTTTCTGACAGTGCAGATGCTTAGCCAGGATGCCAGAAAAGCCGTAGGGAAGATCCAGAGGAGGGTGAGAAACGTGATGAACAGTGTGATGGCCCATGACTTGAGACGACGGATGCCACGTCGTGAGTAAGTGTTCCTCCAGACGAGGTCCGAAGGGGCTGGGGTTGGCTTTGTCAAAAGCCGGCCGGGTCTTGGGTCGATGCGTGCCTGAATGACCAGTTGGCAAGAGGCAACCGAATCCATAGTAACGATGGCCATGTCGGTTGGTGTGTACGCCTTGCCACGAGCGTCAATGATCTTAGCATCCAGTCGTCGAAGTCTTTCTTCGTAATAGTCGATCGCGTCAACGTTTCGGGACCGCAAACCGAGAGTACCGTAACGGATGTTAACTTTGGGCCTTCCTTCGTCCTCAGAATCCCACGGTCCCTGTTCCGAATCCAGGAGATGTCCGTTCTCGCCAGCCTCATCGTCCAGCCCTTGATCCTGGGAGTCGTTGGGAGTTACGCCGTTGGCACTTTGTCCTTGTGGGCGCCTGTCCTTCTTTTTCTGGCGCTGTCGATTTAGAAAGGTTGCCCAAGCGGCCTCGAGACTTCGAAGGGTAGTCTCTCGCAAATCCACAAGGTCGTCAAGCCTTTTCCAGTCGCGGCAGACGGTGACCTTTTCGACAGTACCAATGTCCAGCTTTTCAATAAGCTTCTTTATTTGACCCTCAGACCTCAAGTCATCTGGGATGCCCGTAAGACGGAATGTTCTGTCCGTAACTGTCGATTGGGACCCAAGGTAGTCTTGGCGGTATCGAATAATGCGGAACGTCTCCCAGTTAACAAAGTAGATGGTCAAGACGACAAAGAAGTAGGTGAAGATGACATATGACCATAACCAGCCCTTTGCCGCGCTGAGGTCCACATCATCCCCGTCCTTGTCTTTGAACGGGTCAACGTCCGAGTCCCAGAGTGAGGATTGACCTGATGCATCAAACAGATCTTGGGCTTCGGGCTTGGTACCCCCAAGCCGTATCCGAGGTCAAGTGTAAGATTATTGTAGTTGATGTTGATGGGACAGAGAACAGTGGTTGCAAAGAAAGCCATGGTGGCAAAGAGACGGGTCGACATCCTGAAAAAGCTCAAAAACTATGGCTCATCAGCACTGGCCCATACGCCATGAAGATTTTTCTCGTACCACAAAAGCATCCAGGCCAGCTGATGCGAGAACCTGCTCTTCAGTGATCCTGTATAGGTGCGGAATCCAGCCAAACGCGGAATTGGGCAGGGAGGGGAGGCCGAGCGTGTGATCGAGGCGGCGTTTTCGTGCGGCGTAGAGAGTTGGCCATCGTGGGCGTAGGAACTGTAGAATGTCAGTCTTGTGCTCAATGGTACACAAAGAATGCCGAGGAGACTGAGAGCCCAAGACAAGGCGTGGAAAGACGGTGAAGCTGGACAAGACATACACAGAAGAGAAAAAAGGCGGACGCGCCTATGACCAAGGACAAGACAAGCTGGACCGTGAGGCTCTTCTCGTTATTGGGGGCCATTAAATCCTCCTTCGTGCATCCTTTTTCATCGTCTTCCAGCGCCATCTTGAAAAGTGGTGCTGGGCCAGCGCAGTTGCAATAATTGACGGTTCATGCACTGAGGTGCAAATGGGAAGGCTGAAGCTCCTCCAGATGGTGTGGCGCATGACGATGAGCCGATGACGTACAGTGACCTCAGACCCACACTAGCTTCGCTTTTGGGATTAGCGTCATGGTGAGTCAACCACTGCATCAATTGGGCTACCCTAGATCCATAGCACCCATTCTGGAGGCATCTCATCAAGCGATAACATCCGGTATGGTGTAGTGGCTAACATTTCGCGCTCTCATAACCTGAGGGAAAAGTACCGCGGAGCCCAGGGTTCGATTCCCTGTACCGGAGTTTCTTTTTTGCTAATTTTGGCGATTACCCTCAGATGTGAGCTTGCCAGGTCACGCGGCCGAGAAGGTCACAAGGGCCTCAATCCCAGCAACCAATGTGCTTTGCCTTTTGCCCCTCGTGTTTATGTGTTTGGACAAAGAGTCTTCACTTATTTTCTCTCGATAACTACGATCCTGCCGGGCTAGAGTTGGTCATCCCCGAAACTGAGGAAAATATCGAGAGCTTGGTCGACACAGTTAAGTGCTCTGTGGGCGCGGTTGTGATACTCCCTGTTCCATATGCGAAGTCAAGCAGTGTTCAAAGGAGATCTCCCAATGACTGTAGGGCAATATATAAAGACGGATAGACTAACCTGAAGTATCGCCGATCAGAGAGATCAAATTAACGATATACATTGAAACAAAGCGACGTTGTGTTTTCTAACATCTCAACTCTACCTTGCTCCCCAATCGCGATTAACCAGCGACCCGTGATATAGCCCAAGTTGAAGAGACCAAAGAAACCCCATTCACGACTCGAGACCTCCAAGGGGCCCTGCATAGACACTAAGGCCAGAATGCATATAGGTACAACTGTGGGATATTGAGCCGCGCCAGAAAACAGCCAACTCACCCTCCAGCTGTCTCGCAAAGAACCGTCGTGGTACTCGGACGATTCTCTTCCCATGGCCCTTTGTCCTCTCCGAGTAATAGTCGCTATTATCGTCCAAGGTCTCCGCCTGTCCCTTGAAGTGATCATACATGCCGTTATTCCGTAGATCCTCCTGCCAGGCCGGACCCGAAAACAGCTCCCATGTCGCACGGTTAGGCATGAACCGATCATCATCAAAGAAGGCCCAGGCTCGTTGTCTGTAAAGTTCCGAACTCATGAAGAAATCTAACAATGAGTAGCTGAGCAACTTCTTATACAAGCCCGGTGTCTCGTGAGTTGAGGTGCCCAGGTTGGTGTTGGGCAAGGGATCGATGAAACAACTGTGGACCTCGATGGTGAAGGCTTTAAACCATGACCCAAGACGACGGCAGCCACCAATGCCAGTGTTGGCGACTCCGAGTATGCTGGAGACGAGGTCAAGGCCGTGATGCGCCAATGTACTCGCGGCGCGGGCCTCGCTCTTGGATAGACATGCGGAGTATTCGGGGGTCCAGTATGTGTCGTACCCATCCCGTTGTCGTGGAAAAGGGTAACGTTTCTCTCGTGCCTTGGCATCGTTGCATCGAATAATCATGGCCCCATAGAGCGATTCGAGGTAGTTGTGAACGCATAATAGTGCCTCCACCTCCCAGTGCGGCCCAACACGAATGTCTCTAACCTCCCAGAGCTTCTTCCAATTCCAGGGCCAATACATCCCGAGGATACATGTCTGACTGTAGATTTTGCAGAGCAACTCGTACCTCAAGAAGGCCTGGAAGAATCTCCTCCGCTCCGAGTCGCTCAACCGGTCCACGTCGAAAATGCCAGCCTCGGTTGGTGAAAGGCTCGGAAGGTGGCGGTACTGGCGAAAAGGAACACGAGCTATTGCTTTAGCTACGTAGTCTCCTATGAAGATGCGAAGTCGAATGCGTAGCCTGTCCAGGTCCTCTATGGCCTCTTTGTTGTGTGTCTCGAGGGGGTTGGAGAACTGCTTCGACGCCTACAGCGCGAGGTGACGACCAACGACCTCATCGGGATAATCGGGGGTATCCAGATTCGGGAAAGTTAGAACTGCCATGGCATCTTGCATGAGCTCATCGTCAAAGTCTTGCGATATAAACACCCCGGCAATGTAGCTCTTGGAGTGCGTATACTCATGGAGCATGGCAGGCGATGCCCTGATCATCTGGTGGAGACTGCTTGGCTGAAGCTGGGTCAGGATTTGAACCCGAAGCTCAGCGGGAAGTGACAAGAAGAGATCCATTTCGTTCGGTATCCGGAGGTCGTGGGGGCAAGATTGTAAACTCGTTGTCTTGGTGCTGTTTACGACTCACGAAGGTGTCGAGGTGAGATGCTCTCGATGAGCCTTGATAGCGTCTCAAAAGAGCAGCGCGATGGGGTCTTGACTCAGATGTTTTGGAAGATGCTGCGAGATTGTTGTCCTGCTTCAAGCTCCGATGCAGTGTCCATGTATTTATGGGCGACATCAAAGGGCATATATAACCTCCTTTGGAAGTCCATATATGCATTCACAAATTAAAAACGTCCACCCGGCAGAATGAAGCTTTAATACAAGCTCTCGGTGATGCACGGTTATACCTAATGGCTACGTTCAAGTCTGGAAGATGACTTTGGTCGTAGTTGCCGCTCAACCCAGTTTGCTCGGCACTTCTTAGCACAGAAGCTGAGGATCAAATCACACTCAGTATCATAGTCCAAGACCCGGTGGGGAAGTTCAAATGCCATGCGTATAAGCTAAATGCTTTGCAACAGCCTGATCTGCGCAACTTGGTATAGACACTGAAGTGATGAGACAAATATTGCTTCGACATCCACAAAGTTTCTTGCTGCATAAAAGTTTGCTCGAGGGTTAATACGCTCGCATGAAAATGCATCAAGGGTTCGGCGATAAACAAGGTTGGGGCGGAAGATGCAACTCTAAAGCTTGAATCAAGGGGATGCGGTACACAGAACAACAAGGACAGACTCATTCGACATTAAGAGGTAAATAAGCAAGGTTCCTACTGTGTCAGGATTTTTGTTTAGGGTTGGCCTGAACCCGCCCCAAGCTGCCCATGGTCGCACTTACACCAGTGCCTGTCGGGTAAACAGCGAGGGATAGCAACATCCAAGGTTCCCAACGCTGAATTGTCTTTATAGATTTCACTTCTGTTCTTATTCAATGTGTAAGGACTACAATAGACTTCTAGTCGTCAACTCAGGGTAGATAGTGACACTGCTTCTGTGGCTTCGGCTCCTACTCCCCAGGTTGCCACAGTCTGCCTCTCCCGGAGCAGTAAGGCTACATCAGGCCTCATAATCGTACCCACGACCCATGTCTTCTTTATATGATCTATAATAGTTCCTTGGCTGCTTGGCTGCCGCAGGCGGGCACCCCACGCCCTCCACCAGACTATCCCCTACCCGACAGCCCGGACCGAACGATGAACTCCTACTCCGGTGGGCTAATTTATTCCACTATAGAATGTCTCATAATTAGTCTGTTTTATCGTTCTTTCGCATGTGACTATATCGAAGGATGAGGAGAATGGACGCGCTGGATGGGAGGGTATACCACTGCCTCGCTAGATCATCTTAGAGGTTGTAGACAGAGGCCGGAGTTGATTGATATGTTCTCATTGAGAGCTAAACATCGGTTGATCAGACAAAGTCGTAGAGTTCGTCTATGTCGGCCTATAACCCGTCGTGAACTTCCAAGTTGTCAAGAATCACGCTGGACATCAACTCCTGGGGTCAGTCAATGGGAATCTACCGCCACTGTTGTCCGGTTCATAGACCACTTTAAACATCCTTTATTTTCTAATAATCACACTCTATGATTTCGGCCACTTTTATTTAACCCATTGGAGCGGAGGCCTCAACTCGTCGCCAAGAACAACACTGGTTAAATCGCCGAGTCACCCCACGCAAGAACCCTAGGCGTTATTTCAACAAAAAAGACATTGGACAGCCCGTAAGTCGTACAGGAGCGGGATATGATTCCTTTTGTAAACGGCTAATCAGCAGATCGGCTTTTACATTACACCCCCTGGCCCGTCACAACACCCTTGCATCCCAGTCCGCGCAGTAAGAACCCGGGAAAATCTTGCATGGATCGTTTGATATTCTGGCGAGGGTATCAATGCTTGCGGAGCATGGGGTCGACGGGGTTTTCTTTTGGATTGGTCTCATGATGGAGGTAATTTCATCCAGTGGTTGGATGGTTGGCATATGCAGATGGCGGCATTTGGACGAATTGGATATTTCGTGCTTTCGGGTTTACCAATTTTTTGAGATCTTCATGTGGCAACTTACAGGGACCAAACGGACACTCGGATGAACTTGCTACTGTCTGCCTGTCCAACTGTATCGTCGCAATGGTTCCTGGAAGCGGCAATATACGGACGGGACCCATCGACTCCCTAGTAAACCGTGCCCCTCGATCTCGAATCATTATCTACACTACAAACTAGCAGATCCAAAAATTTCTTGCACTAAATGACACTAGTATAAGCAAAAAGGGGATCCCTTTATTGCTATGTACGTCACTTGTCTGAGGCGACTTTTCAGAGTCGCCAGACCACAATTACCTGTTTGGGGAAAAACGATGCGAGGAAGCACGACCATGATTCATCAAAGACAAATTCTCCGGGGGATAAAAAAACAAGAAGAACTTCAACAGGGCTGTCAAATTCGGCGAACCATCCGAATGCTTCCGACCCCATGGTGGGAGGGAACCATGTTTGGCGTGGGCATGGGGGGAGCCACTCTTTGATGGCGTGTCTGGGATTGATTACTTTCTGTTATCAATCAGGATCATTAGCTTTCCTGTAAATAGGTAGATTCATTCGCCTGCCAAACGACGGCCTCATCCGTTGTCAATTCCCGATGCTACGTATAGCCTGAGCTTTTTAGATGATCCGGGTCTTCTCCCCCCCCCACGCGTCTGGCTCGGACCACATCTTGGCAGGCATTGTAGCATTGAGATGGTCCTTTTTTCCTTGAGGTTCCCACATCTAAAGGCAACAGGATTCACGTCGTGTTGCATTGGTGGGTTGAAGGTTGTCGAGTCCGCTTTTTTCGAACCCACGGGGGAGAGACCTTGTTCCTTTAAACCCCATCTCCGCGTGACCTACCGGTGGCCTCCGTTTCGAGTGTTTTTTATTACTTGCGTATGCCAGTGTCGTATAGACTTGGCGGATATTGCTCAAGCCGGCTGACCCGATCAATTCAGTTGTTGGTCGTGTCGTTGATCACTGTGAGCTAACGCACAATGGGGAACTATAGTAAACCACCAGCATCCAGAAAAAGCCTCCTACGTATGAACAATTCACTCTCACTGGCTGTACGGTTCTTCTCAAATAATGTTACAGAAGTACCCTGGCCCAAAAAGGTCCGGCTTGGCGGGCCCATGTGGACTTGCGGAGTTGGTCTGAGCATCTTGAAAGGACCGATATCCACCGCTTGAGGGAACAGGTCTCATGCTTGCCACGCGGTACAGGCCTCGCTTCTTGGCATCCGCACCAAGAAACCCAAAATGGCCGGCGTTAGCCAACACTGAGACCGGTTTGCCCCCCAAGGACAGTCCTTCCCGCCTGAAGCGCCACGCGTGGGATGGGACCAGATGTAAATGGCGCCTCGCCTCGAGGCGAGAGCCTCTTTTAGCCTTGGCTTGATTGATCTTATCTTATCTCCCATCAACTGAGTGAATAGACGTCGAGCAGCCATACACCCCCGGCACTTCTAGACGACGGCTCGCAGACGCCCCTCGACGCTTGCGCCCCTTGACAAGCGCCAGGGCTGAGACGCCTCACCTTAAACTCACGACTCGGAGAAAACCTTTCTCGTCGTCAACTCGGGTAAAAGATCAGTCTAGATCGTAAGGAGGGAGCAGACCATCCCCATTAGCCTTGAACACATTGTTTCTCCAGGAACGCCAAGAAGAACCATAACAGAAAATGAAGAGGGGGGAAAAAAGCAAGCGAGGAACGGTCATAAGCCGGGGTTGCCGGGGCCCTAACCATGCGAGCCAGAGGAGAAAAGCCACGAGAACGAGCGTCTTGGCAGAAGGGCGTCCTGGCCATCAGAGGGTCCTAGAGTGCCCTGACTCGCGTTTGAGAGCCCTTTACCAATCGCTCGGGAAGAAGAAGTGTGAATTTTTTTGTCACAGGAGAGCATTGCTTGGCTGGCTTCCAAGGATTCGCGTGGGATCAACAGAGACTGTGCCCGATATATCAGCTTATCAGATCATCTGATAATGCAGAAAAAAGAGACTGAGAGACAAAGCATCCTTGCACATTGTCGAACCTTTGAGGCGAGCTCCTCCGATGGGGGACAATCCTTCCTTCAACTCCATAGGGCAACGATCTACTCCTGAGCTCCCTATACACGGCCCAATCAGATGCCATAGTTTTCACGTCCGATGCTATATCCCATGTTTGTTACCCACGCGGCCCAACTCCACCTTGGAGGTACGCCCTACGACCTGATGGATCCTGCGATGCATCTTTCCCTCTGTCCCACTCTCGTCCTCTACTCTTCCCTTCTCGTTCTCGCTCGGGAGCCCATCTTGGCATTAGTCCGACTTCCGGAACAGGCGACGGACATGCTTCTCTGTCCAGGACAAGGTCCAACTGTAAGACGATCCCTGCAGGATCCAGCAAGATGGCCAGCCCGATCCTAATTGACTGCTGTACGGACGAAGAGCTCGTCCGTCTGGCCGTTCTGTACGTGAATGCAACGTTGTGTATAAAGCCGGACCGTCGCTGTTACTCTGCTCTCTCATTCTCCACGCCTGTCCTTTAGACCTCAGAGTGCCCTGGCCATCTAAAGCCCACTCTCTCCCCTCTCAAGCTCCTTCAATTGATCCCCCTTTGAGCCCACAGGTGTGCAAAGCCGGCCTCTATCCAAGCAGCAATGGCGGCCCAAATCAGCCCGGCGCCAGCCGAGGAGCGTGACTATGAGAAGCAGATCAACCCCGAGAACCAGGTCAACGACTATCCTGACAAGGAGAGCGACTCGGAAGATAGTGGCATCAAGCAGGATGGTGTCAAGGCGGTCGAGGCCGTTACTCAGATCTGGTCCCCGGCCATGATGTGGGCAGTCTTTGGCTTGTGAGTAGCATTCACACGGTTTTTGTTGATCAACACAAACTAACGTCGCTCAGCCTTTACATGGTCAACTTTGTCGATACCCTTCTCCAGGCCGTTCATGGCAGTCTTGTGCCCTATGTCACCTCATCCTTCAACCAGCACGGTCTCCTCGCCGTCACCAGCGTCTTTGGTTCCATCATCGCCGGTGTGAGCAAGCTAGCCATCGCCAAGATCATTGATATCCGTGGCCGTAACGAGGGTTTCCTACTCATGATCCTCATCATCATTCTCGGCATGATCATGAAGGCCGTCTGCAAAAACGTCGAGACGTACGCCGCCGGCCACACCTTCTACTGGGTCGGCCACGTCGGTCTCAGCTACATCATCGACGTCGTCCTCTCCGACATGACGTCCCTCCGCAACCGTATGATCATGTTTGGTCTCTACATGAGCCCCCGTCTCGCCTCGACCTTTGGAGGCCCCAAGATCGCCGAGCTCTTCCTGAAGCACTCGACCTACCGATGGGCCTTTGGCTCCTCTGTATCATCCTGGTCTTCTTCTCCATCCCCGTGTCCGCCATCTTCATGTTCCACGAGTTCAAGGCCAAGAAGATGGGCATTCTCCCCGAGAAGAGCGGCCGCAGCCTCTGGGAGTCTACCAAGTTCTACGTCATCGAGTTCGACGTTGTCGGCATGCTCCTCACCATCGCCGGTTTCTCCCTCATCCTGACCCCCCTGAACATTGCCACCCGAGCCCCCAATGGCTGGGCTAGCGACTATATCATCGCCATGATCGTCGTTGGTGTAGTCTGCCTTGCCGGCTTTGTTGCTTGGGAGAAGTGGTGCGCCAAGGTCCCGTACATCCCCTTCAAGTTCCTCAAGAACAGGACTATTCTGGGAGCCTGCTGTCTCAGTGCCTTCCTCAACATGTCCATCTTCGCCTGGGACACCTACTACATGTCGTACCTTCAGGTCGTCCACAGCCTCAGCGTCTCCCTCGCCGGCTACACTCTCAACGCCTTCTCCGTCACCTCGACCATCCTGGCCCCCTTCATCGGACTGTAAGTCTATACTACTTATTTCACAAGCATGTGTTCCTTACTAACCCTTCCTTAGTTTCCTTCGATGGTACGGTCGATACTACTGGCCCGCTGTCTCTGGTCTCCCCTGGTGTATCATTGGAACTGCCCTCCTCATCCACTTCCGTCACCCCGGCGTTGAGGTCGGTTACCTCGTCATGTGCCAGGTGTTCCACGGTGTTTGCGGTGGTATCTGGGCCATGTGTGGACCCCTCGCCATCATGACGCAGGTCAACCACCAGGATATCGCTGTCGCCCTCGCCCTCTACTCCATGTTCGGCTCCATCGGCCAGGCCATCGGCTTCGGTATCTCTGGTGCCATCTGGACCAACGACCTCCCCAAGGAGATGTACAAGGCGCTGCCCGACTACGCCAAGAACGAGACCGCTGCGCTCTACGGCGACATGATCAAGCAGATGGCCGACCCCGTCGGTACCCCTATTCGCGACGCCGTCATCCACGCCTACGGAGTTGTCCAGAGACAGATGGTCATCGCCGGTTGTGCTTTCCTGCCCTTCATCGTCATTTGCGTCCTGGTCTGGCACAACAAGCCCATTGACCGCAAGCAGACCAAGGGTAACGTCTTCTAAACGTAGCCATGAGTATCAGCTGTGCTGGATGAGAGACGTTGACGCCTTGACGGTCTTTATCACGCGGCCACGTTCCCACGTTGCCATAAAACTTAAAAAGTACTATTTTGAGATATCACATACATAGTTGTTAAAACTTAATTCGATTCTTCAACACATAAATTCCTGTCTAATGCCCGTTTTATGTGCTCTCTTGTCTCCGCCAGATGACATTTACAGCAATCAGCACCTCTCTCCATCCCACATTTTCAAGGAAGACACAATGCCAAAAACGTGACAATAGAGACCCCAGTATGCCTGTAATATCCAGGTTTTTCAGCCAATAGTAACACGCAGCTACGTACCCAGCATACGCTTCAGGAGCAGCACAGTGGCCAGCCAGTCCGTTCAGGGGGCAATCTGACCAAGACTAAAGCTGGAGATCCAAGTCTTTTCGTGTGTGCCACTGTTGCGTACACCGAGGGAATTGCAAGGCTGAGACTCGGGATGGCCAACGTGTCAATAGCATATGTATGGCTTGCTCACCTGCGTGTGATTATGCAAGGCACGTTGTTGGGGCAAATTCAAGTTGCTAACTGTATGCAGCCACTGGCAATTCCGGGCTGGCAACATCAAATCATCGTCTTGATCCAGACATTGGTCAATGACCTCTCGCAGAGTAATTTCTTGGCAATTTTCAACACCAGAGCCCCCAAAGTGCAAAAGCATCCCGCCCATCAGATGACCTGACTTTCATCGGCGCAATTGCGTTAGAAAACTCTCGACAACTTCATCTCAACGGCGTTCAAGAGAGACAAACTAATGCAATGCATGGGATATCACTCTTTGAGCAGACCAGGCTCTACAGCTCGCCGTATGAGCACAACTCACAACAAGGCTTTGAGTAACATCATTACGCATAGCTCAACGGATGCCCGCGTCGTATTCTGACCTCGTGAGCTCGCTTATACCACAGCCCGCGCGAGAAGACGCCTCATATGATACTCGTCAACTGCTGTGACACCTATACCATTGCGATAGCGCCAAAGCAAGTCGAGTATCATGCTTGGCTCTCTATTTTCCGCATCGGGCATATCAGCCCGAGGTCAAAGCACGTATTATCATCCCATGCCTCGTCAAAGTTGCAACCACCCACGCTCACAAGATCCATTGCCCCCCTGCTTTGTGCAACCCCAAGCCCCTCTCTCCGCCACGGCCACATCGAAAGGGGAAAGGGCTCGTTGCACAACTTAGCGAGTGGCTAAACAAAGTGTATGAAGCAGGCTCGGTGGGAGCGGCTATACATGATTGATAGCAGCTCTCTGGGTGGCGGACCATGTTTTTGCCCCTCGCCGAAGAGCAATTCGACTCAAACCAGAGGCAGACATCGCAAGTTCCTCATTTTCGATACGTGTGCCCAAAGTTGCAGTTTATCAGATGGCCTTTTGTATAGTTTCTTTGGTTATTCAACGTGTTAAGATAAAAAGTCTCTTATATACAGTAGACACCGCGGAGAGTGGCTGTCTCTCCCCCAAGGTTGGCACATCCAATCGGGGGTGCATCCTCCTAGACTCAGCTCGGGACGATGTCTCGAAAACAGCTCACCGCAGGATTTAGCTCTAGCTCTAGGATCCCCAGTCGAGGGATGAGATCCCCATAGGTTGGATCGAGAGCATGCGAGGAGCTAGAGAACGGCATTTGGCGATGTTTGTATGCAGTTGCATGCGGGCTACGAAGATGCTGCTTCCCGCTAGTCTCGAGTCTCGGTCAGGAGCTCTTTTGCTAATCCTTCGGAGGGACAATACAAAGAGCAAGCGAGGTCCCTGCTTTCTCGGCTGGGAGTTTACCTTCAAGGCAGGAAGAGCTTCGCAAGAGGATGCCCCTGAAGTCCGACCAAGGAGGCATATCATCTCTGTAGCTACTCTGAGATCATCAAAATTCCACATATACCTCATTCAAGATCACCTCAACGTTCCGAATGGCCAAGGAAGAGTTACAGGGCAGCCCAAAGGCTGAGATTGACAATCAAGAGGAAACAGAATACCTCCCTCCTTCAACACCAAAAGCCAATGACAACAACACTCATGCTTCTTCCCCACAACCCATCGGCCACAAACTGTGCCCCGAGCCGGAAAGAGACATTACTGAGAATAAATCGGTTTACAGCAATCAGTCCAAGCAAAATCCACCAGCAATGGCTCGATTTCTGGCTGAATGTGATAGCCCTTGGACTGTCTTTGGCCAGACGGGCTACCCTACAGCAGAAACACCACCTGATTTTGGCACCAAAACCACGACAGGAGTGGCCACTCATGGTTCAGCAAGCGATCAAGGACACGAGAACAGCCTAGTTTCAGGGGGTGGGAATGAGAAGGTCGGAAGTGAGGTCAAGTCTGCTTGTGATGGAACTCAACGTGGGAAAGACGAGGCTGGGGTTCGACAGTCTTGAAGTGACACTTAGCGTGTTGCTGAAGACCACATGTCTTAGATGGCGCAATTTGAACAGTGTTTTCGGAATCAACCAAGAAAGTCAACGGGATGAATGGGTGCGAGTGACCTCTAGGAATTCTAGGCATGAAGATAGAATACTACAGGCAACTTGGCTTTGCCAAACCTCAGCATAAGCCAGTGGTGGCGGTTCACAACTATTTCGTTAAAAGACCTCTGATATTACCATGTATACCATGTCAACGCTTGACGAGTAATCATGGCGAGGGTGTGATAGTCAGGTCAAGATATTCGACAAAGCATTCTTCAAGTCCTTGGATTATGAAGGTGGGTGATAAGCGCACAATGCCCAGCTGATACTTTAATTGATCTGGAACATGCTCGGCGTCCCTGAAATTAACTCACATTCTTTCCCAGTAGCACGCACTCTTGCAAATGATCTCGACTACTGCGTGAACTTGAGAGAGCTTGAATGGTCAAGCGGCGTAGATAGGACTCGTGATGATGGTGACAGGAGTCGTCCTCGACAATTGATGTTTGTTAGGTTCTCGCTTCCAGCTGGAGGCAAGACATGGCCCCCACGGTTTGGGCATGGGGGTTTCGCTGTTGGCTGTGAGCGGCCTGCCCAAGAGAGCTGAGCTCCGATTTCCACAGCGAGGAACAGGCGGGCGGAGGTAATTGCTCAAGCAGATCGTGAGCAGCAAGCAAGGGCACCCGATGCTCCGACATGGGAGTGAGCCGTGTCGAGTCGTCGTCATTCTCCCCACTCTGCCATTTTGCCAAGGGCGTCAGCGCGCTGCAGGCGGTCGAATGTATTAAAGGCTAATCGTTGGCATCCATCTCGTGTTGGCATCTCGCTGACCCAAGATGGCCAAGAGATGCCAATGTGACGTGACCATGAAGGGAGAGAGATGGTGAGCAAGATACGGGCACCTTGGCAGGGTTGCAAGGCATGTGCTGATAACACGCTTCCGGTAGCAGTGGTGGCAGTGGTACTGAATGAACATTATCAGGGTTCACATAGAGTGAGTGACGTGCAATTGATTCTTCTGGCGATATCGTGTTTCCCATGAGGACTCCAAAGTGCCAATGCCATCCCAACTTTGTCGGAAATTGCGTCCTCAACCCAACCAATCACGCGCCCTTCCTCCTTGCGTGTGTGGAGCACTTTCAGGCACCTTGGGGGCGTGGACGGGACAATGCCCGCTGACAGTCAGGGCACTCAGCAAGGGGTCATCCGCTGTGGCGCCCAAATAGGTCGCTGAGCAGGCCTCGGAGCATCCACGATCAGCAGCTCTAGGGATGCGGCCAAAGACAGTTAGATCGTGAGTCTATATTCGTGCTGTTGGGGGGTTTCTGGCAGCAGCCGGACCCAGACTAATGTCGTTGTACGAGGTTGCTCAAAAGCAAAAGCAGGGCGCGGTCAGTTGGAGCCTGAGCGCTGGCTGCTCTGAATCCGAGACGCCAAGGGGGAAGCCTCAGTGAAACGATGGACGACACGGTTAGGATAAACAAAACAAAACAGACAGAAAAACAAGAGAAAGGGGCATGCATAAAGAGGCTGCTGAGTGATCTCCTCTGCATAAACCGGCACCTATAGGCTATTGGGACGGCGCAGCTTTTTTCTGCCGTGTGCAGTCAGCTTGTCCCCATCCAACCATATCCATCCAGTCAGCCAAGTCTCTCGATAGCTCCAAGAGCGCCCCGGCGCCACGAACCCGCTTGCCAAGTCCAGGCCGGTGGCTTGGGTTCTTGGGAATACACAGAGTGGAAGTACCGGAAGTCCATGCGCCCTCATACTGATGCGCCGGGATACCCGACCGATACTTGGCGCCCTGGTCACTCGGCACACTTATGGCTTCTCGTACCCGCCGGCTGGGCGCGTCCTGCCCGGCGAGGCTCGTCCAGTGAGAGGCGAGCTCTGGACGGGGAAAGTAACCCCCCAAAAAGTAGATCCGTTGATTCTTGGAAGGTGTCAGGTCGCATCGTCACGCTGGCTGACAGATTCGGATGGGCCAAGCAAGCAAGCAGCAAGGAAAACAGAAGCAAAGGATCGAGAAGCCAGGAATAACGGACAATTCCAAGCTTCTGCTGGCCACTCAAATTCCTGACCTGGCGTGCTCTCCCCACCATTTGTGTCTCTGGCCTCCCTCTCTTTCTCTTGGGTTCATCTCTTGCACATTCCCTCTGCCTTGATCTCATAATCCATATCTCGCTCCCTCTCCCTCCGACCCTGTTCCTGCTCCTGTTCCTGTTCCCGTGTTCTTCTCCCTCTCTCGTGTTCTTGCAAAGGAGGACAAAGACGAACCCGCTCTGGTCCCGCCTTCCCCCCAACCCTGGCCGTTGCAACTTAAGTCAAAAGCGGCAGTCACAAGTCGCCCGACCCGACTCTCCCGCTCGCTCAGCTCTTTCCCAATATTTGGGCCTCGTCTCGTCTCCTTGACCCAATTTTTCCCCGGTCTTCCGAGTCGCTCGCTACGTACCTTTTTCTTCCCTCTTGCACTTGCACCTGCACCTGCATCCATCGATTCGCATCCTCCGTGTTTCGTCTACCGCTCGCCCTTTGTTCTTCCGACCAACCAACCGCCGACCTTGTCGTCAACCACCGACCGACCGACTGTCAAAGGACCGACCGAAAATTTAGAGGCACGCGCTCTTTCTCTCTACTCACTCCGGTCCCGTCCTGTCCTGTCCTGTCGATCTTCTGGAAGGCTGAAAGAAGAGAGAGGCTGGGAATAAGCCAAGCACCATCACGATTTTCAAGTGGCTTGGGTGACGACACGACTTGGTCAATAGCGCATTTGCACGCCTCCACTGCCTTGGCTTTTTCCGACTGACAACACACAACACCACCACTCTCCCACCGCCCTCTGCCAACTTTCGATCGACAACTCCTGGGCTTTTCCTTGCCCTCGACATCGTCTTTCTCCTCGTCACTCTTTCTCTCGTTTAACTCAGGGATTACAACCCGACCGCTGTCAAAATGGGTGCGTCTCAGCGAATCACCCTATCACAATCCCCTCATACTAACATGCAATAATCACAGCTGCCAACGAGAACAGCCCTCCCGAGACCACCATCGTTCCTTTCAATGACCGAAAGGTCCTTCCTGCTTGCGCCGTCTCCTGTGGTGCCCTCTACGATGCCAACGGCGCCTGTGTCCCTCCCATCATCGCCGTCGATGCTGGCCCGAGTGCTTACACCCAATGTTTCTGTCTCGATACCCGAGTCGCTGCATTCTCTACCGCAACCAAGGGCCCCTGCGACGACGCCTGTACTAACGACCCCAACGGCCTTTCCTCAATCGCCGCATGGTTCCGCGATATTTGCACAGTCGACGAGAACGCCAATAAGGGAAATGGAAATGGTCAGGCCTCCTCGAAGACGACGACAACCGATGGTTCCAGCTCGACCGGCGGGAGCAGAGTACCCGCCAACACCGGCGGCGGCGGTGATTGGTATGTTACTTATTGATGAGAAGATGAGTATATACCTAACTAGGTCTTGCAGGATTTCGAACCACTGGCAGTGGGTGATTATGCTCGTCATTCTTGTTGTCGCCATTGCTGGAATTTGGATCGGTGCTTGCATCTGGCGCCGCCGTTACCTCCGCAAGAAGGACCGCCAGTCCTCCCTCGGCCAGAAGCACTCTGGCTCAGCATCTCGACCATCCTGGGGCCCCGGTATCGAAGCCTCCGAGGCTGGCGGCATGCCCTACAACACCGGCTACGACTCGAACCGAGATTCGAACGGCATGATGCTCCCCGGCGCTGGAGCTGCCGTTGTTGAAGAGAAGCCCAGAAAGGAGAAGAAGCGATGGATCGTCCGTGACCGAACATGAGTTTAGTGCTCGATCTTGCGCCACGTCTCGTTTCTCAATTTTTTTTTTCACGACTCTCCTTACCAACGTCCGATCCGAAACAGCAACATCCTGTGCATCTCACGATATAAACCGTGCATTTATCTATACGGCCGTACTTTCCGACACCCTCGATTACCTATGATTTGACCAGTTGGGGATAATACCCAGCACCTTACAGAAGGGAGGAAACACAAGTCACGCATGACAAGACATGAGCAACTGTCTCGAATCGCGTAACCCTGAGACAGGGCCAGAGCATGACTTGTGGTTGCATCCTCTACTTCCCTTTGTGGCACGTGAGCCACGCTTGCTTTATTTTGACATTGTCTTTGTTTGTTTTCGGTGGCGTTTCAGTGTCTTTTTGGATATCCGGCGTTGCTGGGAGAGGCGCAGCCCGCTGGTTTTTTTGGTGGCCGCCACCACGGAACCACCACTCCACGCTTTGAAAGGCGTGGTTGGAATGCAGGGCTTGGCACCACGGGGAAAATGATTTGTCTTGTTTTTATTCAAGTCGACATAACGGAAGTTGCTTGTGGACATTAGTGCCGCATATTGATGGCCTCTCAGGTTTGAGGGCAAGGGGCATGGGAGTCTATCCTTGACATACAATCCTACTATTTTCAAGCCGTTAATTATGCTATTTTGGCCATGTGAAAGACTAGGCCTCAGGTTGTGCTATTACGGGAATAAGCCTATTTATGAGAGGTCTAGCGTTGCCATGGAATCGATCTGGATCTTGACATGAGCGCCTCAGAGATCATGGCTTAAAGGAAAACACGTAATCACCAACAGCAACCGAACGCCTGGCAACCAAGTGGTGGTGGCTAAAAAATACTTGTCATTAACCTGATCTAGGAGAATTCTCGTAATGCAAAGATGCAGAGTCCGTCGTCGTGTGCTCATGCCCATGCCCATGCCCAGTGTCGTCATATCCTTCTCTTCTATCCTATCCCTACTTTTGCTCCTCCACGGCGTCCATGTACAAGTCGATGAGACATCCAGCCGACCAAGCTTGTGTGGGGCTCTGCGAGTGTGTTAGCATGAGATCGACATGTTGATCTTGCACATATAAACTTGAACGTACCGAGTCTGGACAGTATTCTCCATTCTTCTGGGTCAGCTCCTGGAGGCCGGCCCAGGGACTCTCCCGGATCATCTTCTTGCACCCACTGAGGCGTCGGGTAACCTGCTGGAAAGCCTCAGTGCGGCCCTCAGGCGTCGTCCGCCTCTTGAGGTCAAACTTGAGCAGAGCTCGGAGGAAGAAGCCTGTAGGCCATATCCACTCAGGTCCCTGGTGGTAGTTTCGTCCCTTGCTCGTGGCAAAGTCATCACTATCCTCGCTGTTGATGTAGTAAGGGCGGTAGTTGAGGTCTGCGGGATCCAGTGTGGCCATTCCTTGAGGGCCTCGGAGGACCTCGTCAGCGAGGCACAGAGCGTGCATGGCATGGTCGGGATCAAACAGGTCAGGCGCCGTGGTCATGGCAATGGCAAAGTTGGGGCGCAGTTGGTAGTCCTCGTACTCCTTGCCCGACTTGTAGAGGTCCTTGTAGACTCCGCGGCGGTTGATGATGGGGGTGTTGACGTCGTATTTGGAATCATCTTCGGGTGACAAGGGCACATAGTAGCATCGCTCAAAGTTGGCCTTGACCAATCCTGCCCAGTCAGCCAACGAGATGGAGCTACCATCAGACTTGTCCACACTGCCATATGCGTACTGGCCCTTCTCGTGGAGTCCAGCTAGCCAGTTGAGAGTGCTGTAGAGCATGCCCGTGATTTCAATAGCAGCGCCATCACGGGGAGTTCCAGGAACACCCTTGGAACCAGCACGCTCGCTTTCACCCATCTTGTCCATCCATGTGCCGCAGTTGAACTGGTTGCCGCCGAAAATGATACCAGTCTCCCAGTCGACCTTGATGTCCTGGTTGAAACCCTCATCCTTCATCTGAGAATCAATCTGGGGACCGGCGTTGGCTTCTCGGTACTTCATGCCTGAAGCATGTCTTTGAAGCGCCTCCTGGATGACATCTTCAATGGTGCTCTCCTTTGAATACGCCCTCGAGTCATCGGTGGGGAACCAAGTGTCGTCGTAAGGCAAGAAGCGACGCTTGACCTTGGTCTTGAAAATGCTGACACCTTCAGGGGCAAATCGTGTGTAATCTTGGATGCACTGGAGGAAGAACCAGATCGAATCTCGAGAGTTGTACCGAGGCGCATCGCCACTGCTAAGGAGGTTGGGAATCATGCCATGCTTCAACACACTCGCAAAGGCCAGGATGTGCTCCTTGGCATCATCGAAACGCCCGGTGCCGATGAGGAGACCGCGGAGAGAGATGAAGACGTCTCGTCCCCAGCATCTTGCCCATTCCACGGCGAAGTGAGGGAGGCCAGCGG
Source organism: Fusarium solani (assembly GCF_023522795.1). Classification (NCBI taxonomy): domain Eukaryota; kingdom Fungi; phylum Ascomycota; class Sordariomycetes; order Hypocreales; family Nectriaceae; genus Fusarium; species Fusarium solani. The sequence continues at coordinate 3,623,951 of NW_027072154.1, forward strand.
CAAGAGAAGGCACCAGCTTGTTAGGCCACAGAGATGCCGACTTGACATACCCGACTTGCTGGACACTAACCATGGCCAGGCTTTGCAAGAACCATTGCCCATCTCTCACACTGGCGTTCATGAGCTCCAGAGACCTCTCCCAGCTGGCCATGTAGGCAGTGCGTAGGACCAGGCCAAAGTAGCGAGGGAGCAGGAAGCTCGGGATCTTCCGGATAGCATCAAATCGCTCCTTCAGCCACGTTAAAGGCTGCGCAATGGCCTCGTTTCCGGGAATGGCACTAATTCTCTGTAGTCGGGCCAAGATGTAGTCCAACGCCCACTGGCCATCACGAAGGTTCTGACACAGTGGATGAGCCAGGTTGTTGTCTCGGATAATGTCCTTGAGGAGACTCCACCATCCCTGAAGACCAGCGTAGACGAGCTTTCCATGTCCAGGGATATCGTATACACCATCCCGGCCATCGCTCTCGGCTCGCTCTTCAGCCTCACATCGGTACAGAAGATAGTTGAGGTCAGACAGGCTGAGCTCATTCCATGCAGCCTTGGCTCCCGAGGTGACGTAGTTGTCCAGACCCGAAGAGTGCTCCGCCGCTGGGATCCACGTCTCAAAGAGTGCAATACTTCCCGGAGGGAACTTGTCGCGCACTGTAATGATGGTGTCATCGCCTTTGATCTCCATCCGAATTCCTGGAAGATCCTTGACTCGGCTGGGCAGGCCACGCAGGTACTTCTTGTCCTCGAGGATTCGCTTGGTTGTCTCCTCGCTGGCGTCAACCTCAAGCATCCAGCTGCCAAGATGGCGGGCTTTGGTTCCAGTGAGGTGTACAGCACTAAAGGCACCGTTGCCATTGCCGTAGCCGGGAAATGCGGTATGAGCAATCAGGAAGTAACCCTTTCGGGACTCGGGGTGGACTCGGTGGACGGTGATGTACTGGTCCTCATGGTGGATGTGAGTCTCATCATAACCATCCTTGCCCATCAGAGTGTGGATCTGGTTGAGCAACTTCTTGACACCGCCAATGCCATCCTCCCCCCTCCAATCTTAATAGGCTTGGGCCCAGATGATGCCGATGTGTAGAGGCGAGTCTCGTTCACCAGATCCACGAGCTTCGGGTAGATCTCGTCATAGCCCATAACACTGCCAGTGGCACTTGAGCACATGCAGACAAGGGCTGCGTTGGGCAGGGTATCTCGAGCATCACGCTTTTGAGCTGGCGTCTCGTTGTCGTGGGTGCAGTCCATGAACAGGGCATGTACCGGGCTCGGCTTGACTGTTCGGACGATCTCTCTGGAGAAGGGCCCAGACCCGTTGGTATCACTGGCCTTCGGGCTCGTAGGACTTCCCGAAGGCGTGCGAACGTCTGACTTGGAGACCTCGTCAACCTCAAAGCTGCCAATAGGTCGGCCACCGTGCCTGTGCACAAGCCGGCTGAGCTCGCCCGTGCTCCACGCCTGCATAGCTTCACGGATAAGAGAGCTGAGACCGAGACGCTTCACAAAGACATAATCCATCTCCTCAGACCCAGTGAACAGCTCGGCGACTACATATAGATCTGGTCGCACCCGGCGGGCCTCGTCCAATATGTGCTCAGCGACATGAATAGGGGTAGAGTGGCAGTTGTCAATGCGAAGACCAGCAAAGTACTTGGCCAGCATGCGAGCATACTTGGTCATATGCTCCCATAGCCAGGGGTTGTCTTCAGGGCTCGAACCATATCGCAGCTTGACGCAATCGCCCCAGACAATAACTTCTCGGCGAAGGTAGACTCGCGAAGCAGGGCCCGCATTATCGACGAGCGCATTGCCACCCCAAACCCATCCATTGTTGACCAAGGCAGTGTCTTCAGGCTTGTGCTTGGATGTTGTAGCATTGGCAGGAAGTCGAGTAAAGTATGTCTCGATCAGGGGGTTGGCCTCGTTGATGGGACCCAGCTTGGGGCCGTGATCGTCAAGTCGGACATATTTTATCCTGTTAAAGATTTGCTGAAGGATATCGTCCACTTCGGAGTCGTACTCCTTGTAAAAGTCCACATTGAGAATATCCAGGATCTCGACAATCTTGGCTCTTGCTGTGGCATCATCAGGGGACTCTAAAACAGAGGACAAGAAGCTTGCAGCGACATCTGGCTTGACTCTTCTGCGGAAACGCTCTCCCATACGATCTGTACCAGCCAAACCAAACTCTCTCATAAAGGTGACCTGGTCCTTGACCGGCGCCGCCTTGACCTTTTGAAGCTGCTTCTCGAACTCGGCCGAGTCTTCGGGGGTGTATAGGCTTCCCTTGGAGAGAGCTTCGACCGTCGCATCGGCGTCTCGGTCGACATCGAGGGCGTAGTATTCCCACAGCCGAATCTTGGCAACAACCTCCGTCTTGATTGCATTCATGATCAGGAGCAGATCTTCGCTGGACTTGAGCTCGGTTGGCAACCCAAGCTTCTCCAAGTTCTCACTCAGCTCCAGGAGCTTCGTGTCAAGCTGGTAAGCAGATTCCAGCCAGGGAGCTGTAGTGAGGTTGTAGCCGGCCTCGGGGTGCTCCTCCAGCCACTTGGTGTTGTTTGCTGTGTGGTTAAGCACAATGTCGGTCAAGCTGAGCAGGGAGTGGTTCTGTTCGAGACTGGCTACCATCTTCTGGACGTCCTCCTCGCCCTTGGGGAAACAGGCAGGGTCCCAGCCAAGTTGGTCGTACAAGCTGTAGGGCGAGTTGGACTCTCCGCGCATCTGTAGAGGAGTGAAGTGGATCATGTTGTAGCCGCGATCACTGATACCGCCGAGGTGGCGCTCCCAGTCGTTGGGATATTTGCCCATGAACTTGCTGATAACCGAGAAGATTGACAGGGCGGGCAGCGGCAACGGCCGGCCGTCAAGCTTGAGTCTGGGCGCAACATCGATGTAGTACAGAGGGGTCTTCTTGAGGTTCTCCTTCTGGTCAGAGCTGTCTTCCAGCTCTTTCTTGAGGTCGGGGAGTTCGGCGTAGGTGGTGTAGAAGGCATAGGCTCCAGGCTGGTGAATGGGAATGGAGATTTCGAGCGTGCGATTGAAGTCTGGCGTGAGCCTGAGTTGCGACAAGAGTTAGTGACTGTGCTGCTGCCATCCGCCGGGTTCTTAGAGGAGTGCCGGAGTGCTGCAAATAACTCAATTGGCTCCAGGAGCTTGAAATAGACTCACTTGTACTCGCGGAACTTGTCGCGACGAAATTCCTGACCCTCGTCGGGGATGTTGACCCAGAGGCTGCCATGACGACAAATGGACGAGGTACCCTCGATAGCAAAGCGTATCGTGATAGCATCATTGGACCTGGGAGCCAGATAGATGTACTCGCCCGGCACCTGAGGCGAGCCATCGTCGTTGAGCGGCAGCAGATAGACCTCGTTGGACGTCATGGTGTGCGGTGGGCTCATGATGAGAGGAGAGAAGGGCGGGCGCTGCGTGCCCCGCGGAACGACAAGTACCTCTTGGAGACGGGATGGAGCTCATCCACTGCAGCTGCAACCACAGTCACAGCCAAGGAACCGCGTAGCGCAGGTAGTGGAGCAAATGATGGCTAACGGTTCGTGTCGGCGGGGAGCTTGAAGCACGCTGCTTGGGTCGTTTTAGTGGGCTCGCCTGTGCTTGGTCCAGGGATCTGGGATCTGGGATCTCAGGCGGGATCGACAGATTGGCTGATGAGCAGTAGAGACGATGTGATGTGCCAGAGAGATAAGGCGATGTAGGGAGGGAGGTGAGGGGCTAGAATCTCCGATGGGATAAGCCAGAAGAGGGATGATGAGGAAAAGAAGAGGGAAAAGAAGGTGTGAGGATGGAAAGGATAGTCCGAGCGAGTAGGAGAGGACGGGACCTTGCCACAGCGGGAGGATATGGCTGGCTGTGGTTGACGAGGTGAAGGACAGAGACAACACCAAAAAGTCGGCTACACAAGAGAAAGAAAGAGGAGAGAAGAAAAGAAAAAGCCAAAAAAAAAAACCAGCTCGTCAACATCAAGCCATTTCTCTATAACCGAATCTGGGCAACTTAGTATCAGGTAGTAGCAGTAGTAAGCATCAACTCTGTGTTACCTCCCGTCTCATCCGTAGAGTCTGGGCGGTCAACACGAACGATGGGAGCCAGGGTCAACCAAGTTTCCTGCCTTTCGAATCATCACAAACATGGTCGAGGAGCAGGGGCATTCGTTCCGGGGCGAGGCTGGAGTAAAGCAAGCCCAACAAAAATAATTCACGCATGGCCAGTGGACGAGAAGGAATTGAGTTTTTTTCTTTTCTTCTTCTTTTCTTTGTTTGGTCGTGAAGAGATGAGCCGAGACGCACGAAGCTTGATGCTCTTGGCTTAGCTCGAAGCAACACCAAGAACAAGCACTGCAGAGTAAGCGGGACAGCGGCCGACCAGAAGAGGGACTAGCCTTGAATGGTTACGAGTCGAGCTCAAGTCCAAGCGTCACCAGGGGAAGCTTCGCAAACGATGAGTGAGGGGAAGCTTCCAAGTGCGGCTGTCGTGAGGAGACTGGCCTAGGTAGTCTTGGCTTATGTCTCGGTGACCGCTTCTAGCATCTTGTTGGTGGCATATGGGCTCATGAGAGTCTTGTCCTCCTTCACGATCCGACTTTACGACCAAGTTATGAAAATCTGCCAACCTCCTTCACATGCTCCAAACCTGGTTTTGTCAGGAATTACGTCATTGAAGCGCAATGCAAGTTCCCCAATAATTTCCATCTGCGGGCATGAGTTAGCGCCTCGTCCACGGATCCATCCTGGATCCTGACTCTCCGGCGGGGCGCGCTACAAGATCAGTGGACTCTAGGGCAGAGCTTGGGGTTCGAGGTTCACTGAGGAGGACATATTACGTAGTAACAAGAGTGTCTTTATTCATAAGGAGGGGAATTGTTAAGTTCAAAGGTATGTTGGTTAGGAATTGAGCTCTTGAGCTCTTCAATGCACTCAAACTAGGCACAACAGCTGTATGCGCCTTGGTGGTTCTACAGCCCGTTTCTGCGTCCACCCGTCGATCAGGACAAGACCTTGAGTCTAGAACGGTCCTTGTGCCGATCATTGAAGATGGTAGAGGTACCTGGGACTAGGCGTGAATCATCTTGAATACCTAAGGAGAGAATCAGCCGGTACCTGGATGCCTAGGAGATGGTGGTGTGGCGTGTGCCTTCAGCTGTGTAGTTGTAGGAGGATGGTAAAACTAGAGACAGCAATAACATGTAAAGTCTATGTAAAGAATAAGGGTTCTATGAAATAACAATGGATATTTTAAACACCATTTTTCTGTATCTTTTTAATAATGCACCATCTCCCCACCAAACAAACCTCCCCTCAACCACCCACGCTCCTTCATCCACATCACCCATCGTTTACCCACCTCTTGTTCCACTTTCTGCTCAGTCAGCTCCTCCACTTCCATCATCCTTCAAAACCGCTTCTTTGTAAGAAACAGCGATGAAACCGTCAGCAGCGCACCCGCAGCGATCACCATGACCCAAATCTCCGAGATGGTCTTGACCAGCACGTCCAGGCACCGCCGCCTCAGCTCAGGGTTGATGGTCGCCAGAATCTTGCTCTGCGAACCCGCGATAGCCGCCCGGATCTCCTCTGTCGAGAAGCCTTGACCCTGGAGTACCTTGTTCATGCCGTCGAAAGCGCGGCTTTGGAAGATGGAGCTTGCGATCGCTAGACCCAGCATTTGGCTTTTGCCTTGGGAGATGTTGAGGAACTGGATCGACTCGGCGAGTCGGTCTGGCTTGACAATGTGTGCAGCTACCGCGTAGCCCGCCTGACTGGTCGTTAGGCCAAAGCCCAGGAGTGCTGAGAAGCCGTAGGTGTAGCTCGCGGGGGAGTCGGCCTTGATGGTGTACATGGCTGCGCCGCCGGCTGTGAGCAGAAGGCCAGAGATCAGGTACCAGACCATGTGGTAGCCGGTACGAGGCATGGCATACCCGCAGAAGAGGATGGCCGAGATGTAAAAGAAGATGAAGGGGAGAAGTCGGACCGCCGCCTCAGTTCCCGAGTCACCGTGGACAAAGAGAAAGTATAGCGGGATGTAATACACGGCAACGAACAGACCAGCTCCACCACACGCAATGGCGATGTACAGGATTATCATCTGGGGATTGGCCAGGAAGTCGCAAGGGAAGAGCCGATCGATCTTGTTGGTGAAGACGGTGTAGTACTGCGTGATGGCGAACGCAGCGACGAAGACGACGAAGAGCACGACGCAAGTGATGAATCGGCCATCATCCCACGCCCACTCAGGACCGCCGAAGGTAAAGGCGAGGACAAAGCAGACATAGATGCCCGTGTTGAGGGTAATTCCGAGCCAGTCAAGCCTCTTCAACTTGTCAACAAAGGATGTGTCGGGTTGCTGAGGTAGCGAAGGTAGGGCGAAGAGGTAGATGGGCGACGTGACTGCAAAGATGACCAAGTTGAGATAGAATGCCTACATTTGGTCAGTCAATGTCTTCCAAGCATGTTCGGGTTGTCAGGGTGAGATAGGCTTACCCATCTCCAGGTTGCAGCGCTGTCTGACAATAGACCTCCAACCACTGGCCCAAGGATACACCCTCCTCCATAGACGAAGCCTTCGAAGGCGATATAGAATGCCGCTTCACGAGGACTGGCAGTCGAAGATACCAAGTTCAATGTTCTACACGAGTTAGCGACGATTTCGTCTCACCGATATCCCCTGAATCTTACCCAAGATACATTCCCGCACCACCAGCGCCAGCCCAGACACGTCCAACGATCATGGCACCCATAGAAGGAGCAGCTCCGCAGAGTGCGCTAGCTGCTGAGAACATGACCAGAGACGCGATGTAAAGGTACTTTGTGTCAAAGATACCATACGCCTTGCCGAGGGGAAGGATGGCAACTGTGGCTCCCAAGCCGAAACCCACGCCGAGCCACCCCAGCTTTGTGACATTGTCAAAGGTCTCGGACACGGCAGCTTGGATATCCGCAGCGATGGTAGTATCGAGCCCGTAGAGAAAGTTTGCTGAGAAGATGGCGACGCACACGAGGAACCAGCGGAAGCCCCTGATGGTTCTCTCCTGTTGAGGTTCTTTGGGCTCAGAGGTTGTAGGGCTGTTTTCGTCCGATGACTCGTCTCGGAGGGTTGGAGTACCCGAAGAAGGGTTATCCTGTTTCTCCATGTCTCCTTGGTTCATGCCAGGGGCATTGTGAGTGATGATGGAACTCATAGTTGGTGATGTAAAGGTGTTCTGAGTGAACGAAGCTTGGAACTGCTGCTGAGACAAGACATCTTGGTAACAGCGAACCGATGGTATTTATCTACAGAATCCTCCTGGCCAACACGATTGAATTTCACAATCCTCATCTTCCCAAAGGAGTCAACTCCAGAACTCCTCGATTCCGGCCAAACTTGTAAGAGAGGTTGACCGAAATTCTGTGGGTCTGACCAATCAGACGCGACGGAACCGCGGAGACTTTTGGGTCCCAACTACGGAATCCAAGATATATCCGCAATCTCCGCCCAGCTTCATCTTGCAACTCACTGCTTTCCAATCTTTTCGTTAAAAAGACCCATAGAAGCTTGTTTCTTATTTGTAATGCTCCCTCTGTTATCTCTGGGGCCACACAATGGAGAGGGCAGGGCTGAAATTTGTTCGCCGACGCTGTCGAAACCGTCGAGGAAGCAAGTGTCGCGGGCATGCGATCACTGTCGCTCGAGACGGGTAAAGTGCGATCATGGGAAGCCATGTAGACCTTGTCGGCAGAAGGGGCTACAGTGCAATAGTAGAGGGAGGTTCAATGACGAGTCTCGAACTCTTCCCCAGGCGTTGCAGTGAGTTTGCGATATCGAGTGGTGGAGTTTTACTAACCCCTTTCTTCGTTCAGGGAAATAGAGAGACTTAGACGTCGAGTGGAAGAGCTAGAGTCTCAACTCGAGGAAGCGCGCCGTCATGTTGCATCGCTACCTTCAGGCATTCCTACCCCTACTCACTCAACTCCTTCATCGACCGAACTTCAACTACATCTCTCACCCTCAAGTCCAACACCAGCGCCCTCACCGCCTAAAAGGCAATGGGAGGGAATCTACACAGCATCTGGTCGCTCCGACCAAACATCTTATTATGGCCCATCCTCATCTCACTACTTCATCGGCCGCATCGGCTCCTTTCTAAGCCAAGCCTTCCACCAGCCGCTGCAACACAGGTGCATGGAACCAAAGGGGATGAACAGGAGACTCGACGACCCTACAAGCCAGGAAGACGCCATATCTCGAACAGACCGTCGAACTGAGGTTCCTAAGCCGTCCATGTCTCGCATGCAGGAGGAGTATTTTCTTAACCTGTTCTGGGAATCACACCACGCCAACATACCCATCATTCAAGAAGGCGAATTTCGAAAGCTTCACAACTCTTTATGGAGCGGTTCTAGTTCCTATCGCAAGCCATCTGCTCTGGTAGACATTATCCTCGCCATCTCGATGCAGTACGGCTGCGCATTCCTGCTACGGGGCTCGGGCGCCAACAGCCGCGATCAAGATGATGCTAGCATCGCGGGCCGATGGTACTACAGAAGATGTCAAACCCTCCTCGCCTCGGAGCTGGAAAGCCCCTCGATTACGACGCTGCAGTGTCATCTCTTCTCCGTTGTATACCTCTGCTGCGCGTCCTTCCAGAACATGGCGCACTCAACCCTCGCCGCCGCCATGTCCGTAGCGCAAACCCTCGGATTACATCTCGAACCGCCAGCATCAATGCCAAGGGCCGAGAAAGAGCTGCGAAAGAGACTTTGGTGGGCGACATTCATCAACGATTCCAAGACCGCCCTGAAAGTCGGCAGACCGCTCTCGATGCAAAGGTCTCAGATCACGGTCTCCCCTATCAGCGACGATGAAGAAGCTGCTTCCTTCTTCGACTCGAGCCTTGGATCTTATGACGGAGTGACATGGCTCACATACGCCGCTCAGAACCAGAAACTCATTATTGTCTCGACAGATATCCATAATGCGTTTTACGAGAGATGCTCTGAGATTCTCGGGCAAAGCAGTCACTCGACGCCCTACAAGAACTCCAAGGATCTTGAATCATGCGCCAAGTTTATTACTAGCCAGCTGCCTGCCCTCCAAGCATGGGCCGACCAAGTTCCCCCGGGCTTGAGGCTTCAACGGCGTGACTCAGGTGCCCCCTTTTCCGTCGATCGAACCCCCGTCCTAATCGACTCCTGTGCGCCGCTCTGGCTGCAACGTCACCGAATCTGCCTCGAACTCATCTACCACACTCTCCAATCCAACCTCCACCGACCCTTCATCAACTTTGCCCCTCCGCCGGGAACATACACTCCCACCGCAGAACGCCACGCAGTGACCTGCGCAAACCATGCCGCGGCATACACCCACATCCTGCACCAGACTCTCCAGGAAACAGACATTATGAACGGCTGGCAAGAGTTCTTCATCTGGCAATGGAACGCCGCGGTCAACATGATCGGTTTTGTGCTCGCGTGTCCCATCAACGCCGCGACGAGCAGCGTTCGGAGAGCCATCGACAAGGCCGTCGAGGTCTTTGAGGTTTTTGGTAGCGATTTTGCTATTGCTGCGAGTGCGGCAAGTGTGACAAAGAATCTCGCGGCAAAGGCTGACCTTTTGATGGACCAATTGCGCAGTGGTATTACTGCTGGCGCTGAGACGGGGGTCGTAGATGGTGTGGCGGGAATGACAGTAGGGGAAAGGGATAACGTCCAGACTGGGCAGACCGCCGAAGAAGGCCTGACAGAGTTTATGGATTGGGCCTTGACTGTGGACTCATTCAACAACTTTGAGGACTTGTTTGTTGATGTGAACAAGTCAATGGACTTCTGGGGCGTCAACCCTGTATGAACGACTAGAACTTGTATCCCATAAGCCGGCAGAAACCTCCGCTCTGTACCTCGCCCCACTGTCATTGATATACCTATATCTCGAGGTCGGTCGGGCGGTACTGTCTGAGCTTCTTGGCCTACCCAGGGCTAATCATGCTTCTTCCCGCCATGGGCATGTTCTTTAGTGTTCTGCACTCGGCGTTCCCAGTCCATGTGCCGTTTGATTGTCGTGAGCATCTCGACCCAGACGGCTAAACTAATTAGCACAATCTAAGAGTAAAGAGAGGAGATACATACTGTTAGTCCAGAGCTTGACCCGGGCGTCAGACTTCTCAAGCCAGAGATGGTCTTTGCAAAAGGTGAAGATGACTTTAAAATCTTCATGGGTGTAGGGTTGCGTCAGTGTGAGCATATTTATTATACCCTTATGCCTTTATATCCTTATGCTTTGAGTACTTCTTGCTTAGGCAAAGCTAAGTATTGACTAAAGTATCCCTAACAGGAACGGATGTGATTAACTCGAACCCCCCGTTGTGACCACTGCGGAGGTTTCTGCCGGCTTATGGGATAGAAACACTATGATAATCAGTAAATGGACCTATCAGAGCAATAATCACATCAAGATCATAAACCCAACTTGTACAAGTTCATCGCTGTAAATCACAATTCATTCCGAATTCGCCTGCCTGGTACTATGAGTAAACCCACGTAAACTGCCTATCTGAGCCATACCAACGCCGCTCCATATTGACCAACCGTCCAACCCATGTTGTCTCCCAACCCTGCCCCATAATTCTAATATTTCAAGAGTCTTGAACAAGGTTGGGAATATCATCCACCTTGGCCTGACCATTCAAGATGGCGTGCACTGCGGTGAACAGGGGGTACTCCGACTCCAGTCCTCTCGCCTTCAAAAAGCTGTTGACCTCCTCTGCCGTCGTGGTACCCTGGATCTTCTGTCCATTGAGCTCTTGCTGCTCGACTTCTTGCACCGAGATGCCCTTCTCCACGGACTTCTTGGCACAGCGGAAGTTACGACCGCCGGAACAAGAGGTAATCAAATCAGCAACGCCAGCCGACGACTCTGTAAAGGTGGCGGTGTGAACGGTCTCGCCGAAGAATTCCTTGCCGAACTTGACCATCTCCATGAGACCAACACGCATGATGGCAGCCTTGGCGTTGTCACCCCAACCTCGACCATCGACGAAACCAGCTGCGAGAGCGACCACGTTCTTCAACGCACCACTCAAGGACACACCCGCAACATCAGACACCATCTGGACGTGAAAATAATGTCGGTGGAACAGGGAGCGGAAGCAGTCCTGGTCTAGAGGAGGGTAATCGGCGGGCATAGCGGTCAGCTTAGTCTTGGAGGTTCGGCCACGGACATCCTTGTGGCGGATATCAGGAAGCTCGCCAATTGTAGGGTTGGGGCTTCCGTCTCGCGGCGATGGAGCTCTGCTATTGTCCAAAGCCGGAGGGTCGTAAGCAATGGTCGTCTCCGACCACTTCTCCTCGGCAATCTCACGGGCCAAGTTGGCACCACTGAGGGCGCCGCAGTAGATGCCAAGGCCATCACCAATCCACTCGCTAAACAGGCTCACACCGTCATCGGTGACGTTGACACCCTTGATACAGCTGATACCACGGGCGAAGGGCAGGATGTGCCCGTTGATCTGCTTGCAAACATTTGCAATAAACTGGTGGGGCAAGTTGAAGACGAGAATGGTGGAGTCCTTGACGGCGGCGCGAATGTCAGGGTTGGCGACAATGTTGTGAGGCAGGGCGATGCCGGGCAGATACTTGACGTTCTCGTGGTGCTTGTTGATCACCTCGGTGAGTTTCTGGGGCTTGTCGCCAATCGTTTCGTCATAGTACTTGGAGTCTTTGGAGATGGTCACGTCTTCCTCATAGACCCACATCTGGACCTCTTCCTCGAAGATGTCTTTGTTTGCGCGGGTGTTCTCGGCAAGGATTTTGGCAATCGTTGAGCCCCTGCATCACGGAAAAGTATGTTAGCAAGCTGCGCAAAGTTGAATTGAGCTTCGGAAGGGGTTGGGCGTACCAATTGCCGGATCCCACAATGGTCACCTTGTGCTTCTTCGAATGCCCGCCCAAGTTCGTCATGTTGCCGAATGTCGTCGTGGAGTAGCTGCGTGTGCAAGAAAGGATTCTTTTTGACTTTATCAAGACAGAAGTAGGTCGCAAGACGAGGGAACGAAACATGCGAGAACAGGCAAAAACGAAGCAAAAGGTACCAAGGAAGCAAGAGCGAAAGCTTGTGAGAGAGAGGAGGGGTAGGAGATATACGATGGATTTGTCTGGACCACGCTCAGCTTCCCAAGGTTGTTGAACCCTGGAGTAAGCCACAATGACGCAGGGCAGTAAAGTGGCGGGTGACACCGCCTTCCACAAACAGTCAAGCGCCCCATCAAAACCCATCGATTTTCCGGGGCAAGGGCCGGAAGGATGAGCCTGGGATCGGGGCCACCGACCCCCGACCGGCCGAGGCCATCACATGCGGCAGGGACGTGGACGTGAGAGGCCAACAGCTGAAATCGCAGCTTTTGTTGCGTGGGCATATCCATTTTCACATGTGAAGCTGACAAGGATCTTGAGCATCAGCATCGTTCTTGGGGAACCGGGGGGCGACATTGCATGCAGCACAATCCAGGAACAGGACCGAGCCCCGTTGCTAAACATAAACGACCGCGGGCCGATCCTCCTCCCTGGCTTGCGGCTGGCTACGGTCGCGTGACGGCTCATGCCGTCGAGGTCAAGATCATGAGCTTGTGGATGTGCGAGGTTGACGGATAAAGGACCCTCGAGCTGCTGCCGCTGGGAATCGCGTCATATCGCATCCTTGATACCGAGGATGCATCGTTACATTGACTTGAGAGCACTTGATGTCGACATGCGTGCGCTAGGTCTCAACAAGACGCATTCCCGCAACCAGTTTCACCCCAACCATGCTGGTTGAGCCACTTCCGTCCCTTTCATCCGCCCAAAGCAGCTTGTGCGACATCTTGGCACGCAGTGGATGAGAGACATGCACCAGAGTGCTTCAGGGTTTATTATTGAACCAGTAGTATTATATTATTCAAGAAATAGAGCAGTAATTGATTGGTTACTTCTCAATCAGTGGATGGTAATCATAGCTTGCAACATATATGGCGTATAGCCGATGCTCTCTCCCATGAGCCTAGTCAAATTCTTTCAGTAATCCCACCTTTTCCTCATCCAAGTGCGGGATTCGTTGCCGAACTTGGGACCATGAAGGCTTCTTCTTGTGTCCCCAGCGCTGCTCTGTCTCCTCGGTTCTCTCGCCATCTCCCAAGACCGGTTTCAAAATGCCATCATACATCATCCAACTCAAGTTGAAAAAGACGGTGGTAGCAAGGGCTAGCCACCGAGGCAGTTTCCCATCTTTATCCGCCAGAGGACCGGATAGGGCCATGATTGCGAAGAAGACTAGGCTGATAACCAAGTACACAGCGGCGCCGATGTGTTGCCTCCAGTTGGTGATGGTATAGGTCGGCATGGCATTGAGCCAGCGCTGGTAGCCTTCGGGAAGCTCATGCTCCTTAGCACCATCCCGGATCAGGTTCAGGTAACGAGCGCTTGGTTGCGCATAGCCGGGCTCTCGAACAGGATGGATCAGGAAGCGATACCACCACTTCTTCTTGCGAGGATCATCGGGCAGGTCGGAGTCGGGGATCTGGGGTGCAAAGAGCGTCTTAGCCAGGAATGGCTTTGGGATTTCAGGGAAAGGCTTCTCTGGAATAGAAATCTTGGGAGGAAGAGGAAGACATGGCACCATGATCTGCTTGTAGCCCGTTCCACCACCCTCGGTGCGGATGATGGTCTTGTAATCTTCCTCCGTGACCTCATACACCACGCCCAGGAGACCCTCATCCCATTTGGACTCTGAATGGGGAGGCTGCGGGGGATCAAATGGGATCTTGGGAGGCAGCTTCGGCTTATCGGGCATCTTCCTGTATCCAACATTCGCGAAACAAGGCTCGCGATAAGGAATTCCTGGGAGGTCGAACTTGAGCTCCAACGTAGGTACTGAGACGTTCACCTGCGATAGCGGACGGATACCTCGCATGCCGAGAAAGGTCTGCGCACACATGTTGGATCCGTAGGCGAGGTAAAGGTAGGTGTTGGGCTTTGGGTGGTCGGGATCATCGACGACATCTTCGGCGGCCAGCGCCAGACGTTCCGCGGAGGTGCGAGGTATCGACGAAACAGCAGGATACTTTGGCGCGAGCGTTGGCTCGGGCGCGGGCCGTTGCGCAACGCTGACCTTGCACAAGCTGGCGATGGCGCAGGTCTTGGTGCCCGCATCGCTGACTGCACTGGTTACGCCAGGCTGCTGTTCGTGCTCCGACATGGCGATTCTGACTGGGTGGCTTAAGGTTTAACTCGGTGACCTTACTGCAGTGCCGTTCTGAAGTACCGTAAGCGTCTAGCACCTCCAAGTGATGACGAGCGAGCAGCCTTGTGTTATCGAAGCCAGCGATGTTGTTCAGGAGTATTTATGAGACCGACGACCCGGACGATCCAAAGCGAGATGCGGAGGTCGCGGACTTCTCCACTGATGCCTGTGCTTTAAGTCCGCTGTCTGGCTGGAACGTGCTGAATAATACCCGTGCATCGACGACATCATGGTCGGTGTCGGGGCGACATGGCGCCCGAAGTCCGCTCGTCTGCTTCTCAAAGATCAATGCATTACACCTTCGGACCATCGGGCTATCCTACAATAAATAGTGTGGACCTATCATTATGAATCATCTAGGATCTATGGTCTTGACCCCAGATCAGCCCGGCATTGTAGATGCAGAATTCGTCCGTCGGAGCCCGAGCTGAAGCATCTCGAATCCTTGTTTCATGTGGATCTTGGGCTGGTCGCCGTGATGTTCTTTTAATCAATATTCAACCGAAGAGCTTGCTTTACAATGGAAACGCATCTTGCTGAGGATCCTGGGTGTCAATCGTAACAAGTCAGGTGCGTCATGAAGCTCGTCACACTGATGAATTACGCGTAACTTCTTAGATCTCAGCCAGAAAAGAGCATTTTGATAGAAACCGAGGATGTAAGCGTTATGTCAATACATGTCCATGTAGAAGAGTAAATCTTCTTCATCTTCCATACTTTTTCAATTCCACGCTGCCTTTTTGATCCATCATTTGAAGCTTGACCTTCCATGAAATGGCGACAAACCTACCCGGTACCTCTGGGCAGCTGCATGATGAATTGTTATCGGTACCAATCATCCGCGACAACCCACGTCACGACTGGGACGCTCCTGCTCTCCAAGTTGCGATGGATTGCTTCTGTAAAGAAAATGTCCTCGTCACCTTATTTTTTACCCTGATAATCTTGCCAGTGCGATATTAATCTTCCAAGTCATCCAACACGTTGAACTTGGTGAGGTTGGGTGCGATCATATGCCCTGGGAAGCGCCTTCTTCTTGAGGGGCCTGGGTTTGCAGGCGTGGTCGACGTCGCTCCTTCCTCACCCTACACCAGAACGCCCAACGTCCCAAGATCTAGAGTTTCTCCTCAACACCATAATTTCGACATTTCATCCTTCTACGATTGAGGATCTTGGCACGAGCGATACGGCTTCGTCGCACACGAATTCACTGTCATTCGCATTGGACGATATCGCAACTGAGGCTCCAAGTGGCTTGCTGCACGGGCTGGCAACAGTGTAAGTTGGAGCTCTCTGCCAATACCCCGCCAGACACATCTAACAATTACGCGGAGCCTACGGATACGCAGGCATGCCACGGAAGGGTGGCAAACCCACTCAGCGTGGAAAGGCCAGGCTTCTGTCAACAAAGTTCGGACAGCTCGAAACTACCCCGACGTCCCGTCACCTCCAATCTCCCGAGGAGCACCTTACACAGACGCCAGTCTCCAAATCGCAAGGTCGGGATAATAGTGATCAGACAGCGCGAGTTAAAAGTTCGACTACAAACCAGAAGCAACAGTCGAATTTCGTCGATGAGTTTGATGATGGAGTAGACGATGTTGATCTGATCAATTTGGACCCCTTCGAAGAGCCGAAAACACAACCTGCACCTGCCAACGATTTTTCCTGGTCCGAAACTGGATCCTTGACTCGTCGAAGCTCACCACTTCGCGGCGGCGAGGCGTCCAAGGATATTTGGCAGTTTGACAACCAAGGATCGCTGATTGATGCATTCTCTAGCCCAAAGTCTGGCAAGGGAGACCTCCCCAAGACCCAGCCACTCACACAAAGCCTCAACGCCCATCTGGAAGAGTCACCAAACAAAGCTGTGGTTGTAGTGGATTTCTCAGAAACGGCTTCCACAGGGCAACGGAGCTCGCCGTTCCCTTCTCAAATCGCAACCGAGGAATCGTGGGAACTACTCAGTAACAAGCCCCTACTTTCTAGCACTATCCCCGACTCTCTGCAACTGCCCGAAATGCCACTTTATCCACCAGAGAAACCAATTGAACACCTGCCAGCGGATGAGCTCTACGATGCCACCCCTCCTAGGTCGAGTGCACAGCGTCCAGTCGCTCCTCCGCCGCAACGCTCCCAGGCTCCCCGAGAAAGTGTCAAGCATGATCAGGATTCGGCACCATCGCAGACGAAGAAAACGAAGCGAGCCCCGACCCCGCACCCAAAGGCCGTAAGGAGAGGTTTGGCCAAGTATATTGAAGATACAGACTTGGTGAGAGATGAAGAGGTACCTGTTTCATCACCCGATCCCCCAAAGCCCCGCGAAACTCATCGAAAGGGAAACAAGACAAGCACTGTCCAAGAAAAGGGACCAAGCAAGGACAAGCAAGCCACCCCACAAGCGCAAGATGACCCAGCAGCAGGACAAGCTCAGAAGGGGAAGAAGCGAAAGCAACGTGCGAAGACGCCGATTCAGTTTGACAAGGACACTCAAGCAATCAAAGAAGTCCCCCAACCGAAGAAGAATGCCGAACCTCCAGTGAGAATGACCCTCGTGAACGCCATGAAACAGGCAAGCATTGCCTCAAGCTCCCCGGCTCTCAGTGCAAGAAAGAAGGCGGCACCCAAGGCTACCCGGAAAGCTGCGCCAAAGTCCACCCCAAAACCTGCGCCCAAGCCGGTTACGAGGAAGGCACAACCCAGAAAGAAACGCAAAATGTCTGTCGAGGAGGAGTACGAAGATGACTCTATCATCATCGTCGACACAACCGACTTCACTGAACCCAAGCCTGTCATCAACACGAGGGCGAGGACAGCAGCCCAGTCAAAGACCAAAGCTACACGAGGGAAGCAGGGCCCAGAGATCAACGCAGGCTCTCAAGGGTTATCTCATGACCCGATTGTGGTGGCAAGCGACCCGGCCAGTTCATCGATATCGGAAGACGAGTTTAAACAGACAGAGCCGTCGCGGCCATTGCAAGGAATCCAAACTGCAGCACAAAATTCGATGGCAGGAACCAATGCGACTCCCATGGCGACATCAAACATTTCTCTGGAACATGGTATAGACCACCAGGTGGCAGTGTTACCACAGGAACCCCCCTCATCTGTCGCTTCCCAGCCTTCCAGCGCCCCCAAGGCGAAGGAAGCTATCGTCGATACAACGTCAATGAAAGCAGCTGCATCGACAGAACCTGCCGAAGAGCCTATCAATCTTCGCAAGCGAAGTCGCGAAACCAATGTCAACGCTCCTCAAGCTCTCTCGCATCGTGACCCCAACATCCCTGTGAAAGGTGCTCTCCGTCCTCCCCGGGGAGCAGGTATCTCGAAGAAGGACACTTCTACAAGAGTTAACAAGGCAGGTTTTGTTCAACGCCGCAAGAGCAGCAAAATGTCACGGAGTTTCAGTATCAGTAAGGCGGGAAGCCCGGTACCAGTTGAGACGGGACAAGGTCTCTTGATTGATGAATCGAGCCCCATCGAGGCCCAGAGTTCACGATCGAAGGAGAAGAAGCTTGACAGGGAGCAATCTGGACCTAGAAGGTCTCAGCGCCTTCGGCGACCTGAGGGATAGAAATCCTCAGATTCTCAAGGCAACGATCTACAGCAACGATACATCTCAGGTTTGGCAGCAGCAGAGCCAAACCACGACAAGACCAGAATTGAGCTCAAAGCACGCCCACGAAATGAACAGAGAGAGCAAGAGAGCGATCTTCTTCCTGTCCTCACTGCGCTCAACAAGAACCTGCAGAACCAGATCTTTGAGTCTCTGCAAGGGCAGGACGAGGCATCCGTGGTGGATGAGGGGAAGCGGACCAAGACTACGGAGAAGGGCAATGAAGTTGCCGAGCAGAAAGATCCCGAGAAACCGACAGACGAAGTGGCGGAGAAACTCCACGTGCTGGTTGAGGTAGGTTTCTTGGCCATTGGGAGATACCGTGCTTACATGCTGCCTAGACAATGTTGAGTCACCTGGCAACCAAGCAAGCGACCATTTACCGCGGGGCGGATGCCTATCGCAAAAGCGGGATCGATTGCGTAGACAAGATGGAGCGAAGGTACAGCCAAGAACGGAATGCGCTGGCCGATGCGTGCAAGAAGGATGGTGATAGGTTCGCTCGGCGAGTTCGCGAAGCGAGAGAAACCGTTGAGGACGGCGAAAAGGCGTGGGGGAAGGCGATGCACCAGCTGGAGCAAGCGGCGACAAAGCGACGTCAGCTATACCAACAAGCGAGCACTGGCCTGCGGGCCCTTCACGGGCGACTCTTGAAGCGAAAGATGGCGGAGGATGAGGGCATTTAGATGTTTTGAGCACATGAGTAAGATACAAGATGTACACTACGGAGTACACACCCAGGGACGCACAGAGAGCACCAGGGAGATGGGACAGAGTACTTGCAGAGGTTGATGGGCAAAGTTTCATATGCGAGTGGGTTCTCAGGGACGTACGAAGGAAGATCAGGGTTCAGTGGCGGCAGGGATTTTGAAGGTTGATTGAGCGGGCAGGTTTCCTGCCCATGAGGGTAATGGATGATTGGGGCTTGGCAGATGTATTTGCCCGTGACTAGACCAGAAGGCGAATTTGACAGGATTCTGATAGAGAAGGGAAGATCTCGCGATGATGATGCTTCGTGGTTAACGGTTGAAATGGGTTTGGTCGCAGGCGAAACGATCACCAGATGATGCAACAATTTGGGGACTCTCAAGGGTCGAGCGGATGAATGGGATGATGAGCCGAGAGGACCTGGCTGGGTAGGCCAGGGGCTAGACTCAATTAGGGAGGATTAAGGGCTGGTGATGCTGATGATGGAGTTTTGAGTCCGGGGGCGTTTGAATGAGGCGTTGAGGGGCGGCGCGATCGGTAGCGCGGTTGAGGGCTGCGCTGCGTGGGCTGGAGTGATGACGATGTTGGGAGGTGACGTATTTGGCTTCGAGGCGCGGGCATGATCAGCTCAGCTTGCCGGGCGGGAGCCAGTCAAGTATAAGGTGCGCGCGATGCCCTCGCAGATGATTTCGAGCAGAAGTATTGATTGCTTAAAAGGCTAATTATAATTAATTTCGTTATTGTACGAGAAATCTCTATTTGATCTGGAACCTTGTTACTTCCAGACCCTGATTAATTACTCTGGGTGGTCCCTGGCATTGTTTCAACTTTCTATCGAATCGACCACGGACCCATCGACAGCAGACGAGACGACACCCCTACCTTATTGCGCTGGCTCTCTTATAGACGGAGGATACCACAGAGCAACTTGAAACCTGAGTGGTACGATGGCTTCGGATGAAGCGGGGACGCCAAGGTACGTGCTGCAACAGCGGACTTGGGTCCATGTTTCGTTTGTCTGTGTTTGATGTTTGAAGTTTGAAGACGAGTGTCTGCTATTGTTCCGATTAATTACCCCAATTGGGACGCTGGTATTCTCCTGAAGGCAGAGTTGCCTGACTGCCTCTTCGTCCCATGCCCATGGTGCCTCGACCGACCTCGGGGTATCCATCCTTGTTGTCCGTCCCCGTGTGGTCCGGCGGGCATATGACTCTCCGTCCCATGCTATCCGTCCCGTCACGCTCCAGGTGCGAGTCACAGCCGAGGACAGAAACCTGCAATACATACATGCATATATGCAACTGCAACAGCAGACCAAGCAGAGTCGAGCAATCGAGTGAGGTTGCATGCAACGAGGCCAGCGACAACCAGCACGACAGGGTCCTCTTACATCGGGGCGAGTTGCAGGGGGCCTCCAGCAGGTGCCGCTAGACTGCCGTTACAGCCTTCGCCCCGCCCCAGGCATTGGAAGCTTGGCCCTTTTCGGGCTGAGCCTCAGTTGCAAACGCGCCAACTAAGCCTCCCCATCGGCTCCCCCATCTTTAGCACTGGACACTGCCCTCCCGCTCCAGTTTTTTTTTCCTCTTCCTCTCCTCACATTCACCTTCATCTCAGATTTTTTTCACGTCACACGACGATACCCAAGTCTCGTGGAAAAATAGCCCAAAACGGAACAAAACGCACGCTTTATTGAATCATTGTGTACGGATTCTCCTATTGTTCGCCTTGTTTGTTCGTTTGTTCTCAAACTGCATACCCCCTCCTTCCATCCCTCCCCAGTCTTTTCACTTACACAACTTGAAAAACCAATCTACGCTTTCATCTCTCCACTCAT
This sequence comes from Fusarium solani, assembly GCF_023522795.1. Lineage (NCBI taxonomy): Eukaryota > Fungi > Ascomycota > Sordariomycetes > Hypocreales > Nectriaceae > Fusarium > Fusarium solani. Next base: position 3,644,365 of record NW_027072154.1, read on the forward strand.
CGCTCTCTGTTCTTTCTTCATCCCACTTGCGATCTGCGCTTCTCTCGTCTCTCGAGCCAACTACTGCTGCTTGCGCTTCTACTCGCTCGACATCGTCCACTGACCTTGCACTTTCGCAGCCGTGTTCGCTCTTGGCTCTCTTTCCGCCGGCGCCGATCACGACCAGGCAGCTCCGGGTCTATCGATACCTCAAGCTCTACGTTAACCGCCAACTCGGAGCACGAGATCACCCCCGCGACTTCGAATTCTTCCGCCAACACCTCTCCTTCAATACCTCCCCAGACAAAAGACTCCAAGATGCCTTTTCGTCAGAGGATGGCTCGCCACTTTGGTGATTCTGTACGTGCAACCCCGCCTCGGCACCTGGGCGCGTGCTCTTGTCCGCTGCGTCGCCATTGGGATGGTCACCGGCTCGCATATGCACCCTACTTACTTGAAACGGTGCTGACACTGATTACAGCTTGCGCCCGAAAAACCATATCTGAGCTATTACGATGTTCTCCTCACGGCCGAAGATATCAAGTCTCTGAAGCACGACTGGTTGACCGACAACAATATCGCCTTCTGGGAGGAGTACCTCGAGCGCGAAACACTTCCTCGGTATCCCCAAGCACGCATTATCCTCCTCCGCCCTAGTATGACGTTCCTCCTCATGAAGGAGCCTGACTTGCGCTCGGTCCGATCCGCCCTTCCCGATTTCTCCAAGGTCACACACATTTTCCTGCCCATCAACGACAACCGTAATGTGGGTGTCGCTGAGGGTGGTAGCCACTGGTCACTACTCCTCGTCTCGACTCTTGATGGTGTGGCCTTCCATTACGACTCCCTCGGCGGTGCCAACTATGCCGAGGCTAACCTTGCTACGCGCAAGCTTGCCACGGTGCTGCAGCGACCTCTGCGATTCATCAACCTCGAAGATTGCCCTCAGCAGGAGAACGGAAGCGACTGCGGTGTCTTTGTTTGCCTATTGATGCGACATCTCCTAGTCAAGCGCCTTCTCTGTGCTAATGCCCGCGAGAAGGTGTCCATGAGCATGGGCGGAAAAATGGTCGATAGTTACGGCGGCCGCAAGGAGATGCTTCGCATCATTGAGAACCTTCGTAAGGAGGGTGAGCGCAGGCGATCGTGAGTGTTGAAGTCCCCTGTTTCTGTGAGGTGTCTAATAATCAAGATAGGAGAAGCGCCAGCCCGTTCACGAACAACAAGACGCCTCCGCGGATCGAATAGAGAACGGACTGCTACGGCTCTTACGAAGAATTCGAGGAGCGCCTGCAGAAGCTGATGCGGAGACGGTCCATGACCAAGCCCAAGTCCAAGGCGGCGACCAAGAAGAAGTTGCCGAGCGGGCGTGCGGTCGGTAAAGGTCGCAGTGATGCCGCTGAACCAGTCAAGAGCGAACTGCCTCCTTGGGCTGGGATGAGATCCCGGCTGCGTCCTAGAACTCGGTCGACTAGCCAGAGTTCATCATCCCCTTCATCGTCCGACCCCAGCTGTCGAGTCACCAAGCCTGAGACGCGCTCTCGCAGCTCAAAGAGTCTCACACCTGTCAAGGTTCGGAGCAAGCGACAGCCGAAAGCCGACTCGGAGGCGGACTCGAACAACTGATGCAGTCAGCACAAACCGAAATGCTTGTTCCACTATTGTAATGAAATCTACGAAGAATGCGCGACGGTCGAGTTGATTTATTTTCTGTTTCTTTTTTTCTGCTTCCACGAGAAGCTCATGTATTGTTGGCGTTGGATGGTACTGCAGCGACAGCGAAGCGAGACGCCTTGTACACCTGGACGCAATCACCAGGTGATGGACGAGAGCGATTATGCTAATAGGCCTTTTCTGTTTTCGATGATTTTTAGGAATGATACTCGGATGACGAGTAATGAAATGTGGAGTTGAGGTAGCCACTGCGGCGTTGACAAGGACAAGGGAAAATATGTTGTGGAAGCGTCATGACATGCACATCATAGCGTTTATGAGAAATAGTTGTATCTTGAGAACAATTGAGCTCTATTGAATGTACCTTGTCTATTGTGTCGTGATTGTTTCATAGATCTGCATGGTGCTTTTTGAATCCCTAACTCCTCGAACTCCTGACAACAGCTCCAAGGCTGTTGAGTGCCTCGTCTTAATGAGGTACACCCCCGGTATTTCCATACAATGGTATCAATCGAGCGTCTCCGCAAAGTCTAATAACAGATCCAGGCTAGCTGTTCCCTGTGAAGGCCGGGTTCTGCTCCATCGTCGCCGAGATGTACCCCCGTAGAGCGGCCCATCGGTTCGCAGTCGGTGCAGGGGCAGCAGGCTTGGCCTCCGCCGCCTTGGCCTTATTATCCATATCTTCATCATCGTCATCATCATCGTGCTGTACTCCAGCAGGTACTGCATTCTCCTGAGGCGTGCCCGTCAACCTCGCCATACTAACGCCAAACCTCTCCATCTCGCCCTTGACCACCATCTCCTTCTTCTTGAGCGCGCCCTTCTTGCTCCTCAAACTCTTGTGCTTGACCTTTCCAGGCTGTCCAGCATCATCATCGAGCTCGGGCAGGGCGTCGGCGAGGCTGTCGAGGGTGGCTGCAAGCTTCTTTGACGGTCTGCGACGTTTGTTGGTCTTGGAGACGCGCGACGAGGAGGCGATGCGGGAGACGAAGGAGGAATGCTTGATGAGGCGCTTGTCGCGCTTGGTGGAGAGGAACGAGTCTGAGACTGCGGCATCGGCGCGGAATGTCTTTGACGGGGCGAGGGGGTGGATTTGACCCGTCACGCGCTGATGGCGGAGGGTTCGAGCCGAGGGCTTCTTGAGGCCGGGTGGTTGGGGAGCCTAAGACGGTCAGCATTGGTTTTTGTGTATGGGGGTAAGAGGGGCTCACCATTTTGAATTGTGTATTGGGTTGTAGGAAGTTGAGATGCTGGGATTCGGTGCTGAAGATTCTTGGTATTGGAAATATTTTCGGTGAAGGGTCCGTTCACCGAGGTCATGGTGGGGTACACCGAGACTCGTCACTCGGCGCATGGAGGGGCAGCTCGTGAGCCATGAATAAGCTTCTTGACTCAACCTTTTCTTCTTTCAGCTTTTCAGATTTTGGGGTAAAAAAAATGGACAAGATAGACCAGCTTCGAAAGGAGATTGCCAAGAGAGAGGTTGAGCTCGCTGACCTTCGGTCACAGCTTGCAGCCGCTGAGGCCGATGGGAGGGAAGACAAGCAAGCTTGGAAGTGGCCGCTTGATACGCACGAGTATGAGAGGTATAGTAGACAGATGATTGTTCCCAAGTTTGGCCTCGAGGGTATGCATATTCCTCAGTCTCTTCATCAAGGGATGTTACTAACATGGTTCAAGGCCAGTTGAGGTTGAGAAAGGCCAAGGTGCTCCTCGTCGGCGCGGGAGGGCTGGGATGTCCAGCCGCGGCCTATCTCGCGGGTTCAGGAATCGGTGCCATTGGGCTGGTTGATGGCGATGAAGTCGAAGTGTCGAACCTCCATCGCCAGATAGCGCACTCGACGAGCCGTGTCGGCATGAGCAAGGTGGAGAGCGCAATTACATATCTGAAAGAGTAAGTTCTCACAAGTTTGATAGAGTAGACTAACAACTATAGACTCAACCCTACCATTACGTATCATGCCTACAAGACTCACCTCACGCCGCAAAACGCCCAAGATATTGTTTCAAAGTACGACCTCGTCCTTGATTGTACGGACCATCCTACATCACGATATCTCATCTCCGATATCTGTGTCCTGCTATCGAAGCCCCTCATCTCAGCATCTGCGTTTCAAGCATCTGGGCAGCTCATCGTTCTCAACAACCATCCCGGCCAAGGACCATGCTACCGCTGTGTATTCCCCACACCGCCACCCCCAGAGAGCGTCGTCGGCTGTGGCGAGGGCGGTATCATTGGGCCTGTTGTCGGCGTCATGGGTGTTTTGCAGGCTCTGGAGGCTATCAAGCTGATCGCTCGAGGCGATTTAGAGATCCAGGAAAGGGAGCCCAAAACCCCGATGCTGCTGCTCTTTAGTGCATTGTCAGACACCCCCTTCCGGTCTGTAAGGATGAGAAGTCGAAGAAAGACGTGTTTTGCATGTGGGGATGAGAATGCATTGACGTTGAATGAGTTGAAGACGTCAATGGACTATGTCCAATTTTGTGGTGTGATGAAGCCCGTTGAACTTCTTCAACCCCAAGAGAGAATATCCGCCAAAGAATACCAAGAGGTTGCCAAGGCGGAGAAGAAAGAACACCTGCTGTTGGATGTCCGGGAAAGGGAGCACTTTGACCTCTGCAACATTGCAGGCTCGGTTAACATCCCCATCAGTCGATTCATGAACGCTCGTGGCGAGACGACACCTGAGGGTTGGCCGACCGACCTACCACCGTCCACACCCATCTACATCGTCTGCCGAGTCGGCAATGATTCGCAGATTGCTGCCAAGAAGCTCAAGGACCTAGGGCTGGGGAACAATGGGGAGCGCTTCATCGGTGACATTCAAGGAGGCATGAGATCCTGGAAAGCCAACGTCGACCCAAGCGTACCATTCATATAGCCATACACCAGATAGCCAAATATGAAACCAGTGAAAAGAGGAAGAGAGTTGGTCATTGGATAAGAGATTTGACGATATAGATACATGCCCGCGATGATCCGGGGCCGCAACATCAAGGGCGGCCCATCCCTGCCCGTCAGCTGCGCCATCATTACATATGAAGATTTTTTTTGCCATGCCAATGAAGAAAAGCCATTATCCATTAGCCAAGACAGTTTTTGTTGTTGTTTTACACAAAGTTGGCAGTCTTCTTCTTGTTGAAAGCCTTTTGATCTTTTAGCCATTGTCGGTAGCCAGCCACGCTCTGGATCTTTTCGCCGTAAAAGTCGGGAACTGTGATCAATTAGCTTGAGTGTGTAGATTATCAGATAAGAAAAATCAGCTCATACCAGGGTTGGCGGCGCTCGAGTTAGTGGGGTCAACCCGGTGCTTCTTGATGCGCTCAAAGAACTCGGCCTCCTTCTGCGTCATCTGCTTCTTCCACTTGCGGTTCAAGGCGTAGAAGAACTGGTTGCCGATGCTGGGGCCGATCAACCAACCAAGACCAGAAAAGGCGAACGTCATGATGCCCAGCGTCATGAAGGGATCGAGGGGGATCTGGGTGATGACGGGCTCGGCGACGCCCGTCGAGAGGACCACGGCGCCAGCGCCGCCGCAGAACATGCCGTTGGTGATGGAGAAGAGGAGCTGGTACCGGCGGCGCTTGAGGCGGAGCTTGAAGAAGCTGTTCCAGTCGAGGGCGTGATGGGGATCCTGCGCAAAGTCGTGGGCGTTGTTCTGTCCCGGCGTGGCGTTGAGGGACTGCTGCGCGGCCGAGGCTAGGTCTGGCTTACCCGAGCTGGCGGCGCGGGCAAAGGCCTTGGGGGCGGAGACGACGGTGGGGAGGCATTGCTTTCGGAGCGGCGAGCGGGCGAGGCACGAGACGGGACCGGCGGCGGCGGGAAAGGTCGAGAAGGGAGCTTTCGGCGAAGAGCAGATGACGCCGGTGACGGGTCGTCGCAAGACGAACGTCTTGAGCGGGGAGGAGGCCATGATCGAGGAATTGCGCAGGAAAGAGTCAATTAATTCAGTGCGAAACTCAAGAATGGAGTGGAGATTGGATTGGGCTTCGTCGACGTCGGGATTTTGGTCGACGGGATTTTTGACGTGGGGGAAGCTCGGTACAAGCTGGGTTCGTGATCTCATGGGAAAGGGCGAGGAAAGATGGCGCTTGTTTTAAGCGCGGTTAAGCGCTGCCGAGCAAAAAGGTCAATCGGGGGAGCTATAACCAGGACCGCGCTAGGGGGGTCTAGTTTATAGCAGCTATAAGTTAAAAATAGTTATAAAAAGTAATTAAAGCCATTTTTAATATTCATTATTAAATACTTTAACCTATAAGTATTATAATAAGATTTATAATTTTTTAAATAAAAATATTAAAAAATAATACTTTTATTAATATTAGATATTTATTTAATAGCACGAGAGATCCTAAGAGCTTTAAAGACCCTTTGCTCGTTCCAGGCTTGATCAGAGCGGTCTTAGTCATCACCTGGCCTTTATTTTCTACGAGGTGGCTTGTGTGGAGGAAGAGCTAACCGCGTTTAATTCATGTGCAAGGAAGGACGACTCCAACATTTCGCCAGAAACCCATTCAGATCTTGCCCAAAAAAACACAGAGCTCGCTGACGCGTTGCTTTAATGCCCGCTTATTTTTTGGGCTGTTGCGGCACTCCTTTTTCACGTTCTTTGTCCTGAGACTTAAAGTGGTGGATCGCGGAGCTTCGTCGTGTGCGCGCACGCGATGGAGTCGATCCAGCAGTCGGAAGCCGTCGACCCCGAGAAACGAAAACGAACCGGCCATGTACGCACTCGAATAGAAGTGCAAATTCGTCAGAAAAATCCAAGGGGCTATGTCCCGGGCAGCGGTCCTCCCCTCCAGCCCATCAGTCTGCTTCCACCTCGAGACTCGACCGCGTACATCCTCGATCGCATCATACTCCCCTCGCCGGGTTTAGCTGCAGATGGGAAGCCTCTTCCGAGACGTATGACTTATATCGTGGGATGGCACGACTTGCCGGCTGCGAGGATGCTGGTGCCCGCCATGCAGATCCTCAACTATGTCTCGCCTCAAGAGGTCGAGGAGTGGGGGTTTAACAATATGGAGGAGCAGATGGACAGCAAGAAGTTGGCGCAAGAGAAGAAAGAACAGGCCTTGGACAAGTCATCCAAGCCAAAGAGACGTGGACGACCACCGAAGCACAGCAAGATAGAAACTGCTGTCGTTACGGAGCCTGAGAGCAAAACAGCCGCCATACCTAAGAAGGGCGTCATGACGATATCAGCCCCGAAGGAGAACAGACTCGCGGATTTTGAAGAACTATCGGATGAGTATGGGAGTCCTTCGAGACAGTTGCAGCAAGAGACGTCGAGGGGTTCAACTGACGTGGATATGGATCATGAGCATGAGGTCGACTTGGTTCCTCGAAAACCCGAAAACGTGCGCCCCGTGGCCCAATTGGGCACGTCGCACACGGCTGCGCTCGAGTCCCGTGCGTCAGGACAAAGCAATGCTGGAGGCAAACAACCTGTCTTTGAATCGCTCCCCTCAACGGCATCTTCGACTCGGCAAAGTACACCACAGCCAGCAGCCGTCAAGCCGAATCTCAAGGGCAAGAAGAAGATGGCACCAGCAAGTTCCTCAAAGACCCAAAAACCTCCGACAGTGGCTAAGAGCCGTGATGAGCTCTTTTCGGGCCCGGAGTGGAAGTGGGCTCCCCTAGAAGAGCACGCAATCCCCTCTCTGTCACGGATGTCATGACACAGCACCTAGAGCCACAGGTTGTCAGGCCACCTATACCGGAAGTGAAGTCGATGAAGAGCAAGCCTAAGGAGAAGAAGACTGTCCCAAACCCTCCTAAACCAGCTCCCACGGCAGAAAAGCCAGCTGAAGACAAAGGAGATGACGACTGGGAGGTCAAACGCCTGGAGGGCATGGAGTTCTTCGAGGTTGAGGGCGCTGGGGTTGTTCGCTACTTCAAAGTCCGCTGGGAAGGCGATTGGCCTCCTGATCAGAATCCATCGTGGGAACCAGAGGATAATCTTCCTGCCGCCTTGGTGCGGAATTATCTCAAGCAGGGCAAGAAGAGACGCGCCGGACATGACGCTCATGAGCCGAAGAAGAAGGCCCCACGGCTTCCGACGACACAGGTTCCTTCAGCGCCGCCCAAGAAGAAGGGCAATCTTAAGCAGACGACCCTGGCGTGGGGCATACCCGCGAAGCAGTACAAGAGCGTCAGTGAGGCTTTTGCAGGTGGTGAGGAAGAGGCCATGGGGATGGCTGTTGCGACCGATGCCCCGGATGAGGTTGAGGAAGAGCAAGATGAGCTGTTCGTAGTCGAGGAGCCTCCAGCGAAGAAGAGCCGTGTACAGGCACCATGGCATGGGCATGGAACGTCGGCGAGAATGGAATGGACTTGAGCACGATCCCATTGTATAGATGATACTTGGAGAGATGATGAACTTGGAAGGGACTCGGTTACTTCTGAAAAAAGCATGATGGCTTCATGACATGGGCAGGCAGGCAGGGCGGTATTGGCTTTGAAAACATTCACGTCACGGCGCACATGACATTTGAGATACCCCAAATTTAGGAAAACTTTCCGTACAATGAATTGATACACTAAACCTCGATGCCCTAGCGACTGGTATAATAACCCGCTTCCCATCCCATTCCATCCCGAGCAGAGATTCCCAAACATGAACAAACGGGGCGCTGAAGGCCGATAACTAGAGATGGGAACTTGTCAACCACCTTTGTCGAGATCATCCTTGTCTAGAACAAAGAGAGCGGAAGCAAAGCCGAGAACTGAATCACAGCATGCTGCCTGCCCTCAGGCTTCCTGCCGTAAAGGCGAGATGTTCGTCGGGAATAGACGAGTACCGAAAAATAACAGCTGAAAACGAGAATCGTGAACGAAAGAGACCAAGTGGCGTTTCTTGGTACGACTGCGGCGAGTGCAGTTCTGTCTGCTGTAGACGTGGGTTCATCGATAAACGAGATTCAGATGTGGAGGAGAAAACCGAAGAAGATCATAACCCATAAGAGGGCTTACCGAAGTCGAGACACAAGAGTCAAAGGCCGAAGCCAACAAAGACTCGAGTGCGAAAGTGTAGCCATGACACAAATCCATCTCAGCGTGGTCGGTTGATGTCTAGACATTGCATCTCGCGAGAGAGCGTCTGTCCTGCCATTCCGAGACCAGCGTACAGGTGTAGAAGTGAGAGTTGGATTTAGTCGTATCGAATGACCTGGCCCATCTGGGGAGTCATTGGCGGAATAGAGAGCCGTATCTGCACGTCATCGCCGTGGAGCCAGGCCCCGTGCATGAAACCCTCATCGCTGCTCTGGGTGTACATCTGTGCGCGAAGGGGAGTAGGCGAGTCTCGGAGGCTTGGGCCACACTCGTAGCAGTCAGTAGGGCAGGTGATCTGGCCTTCCGCCATCAGGCGACGATGCTCGACCATGTGAGCGTAAGTATCTGGGTTGAGGACCTGCTGTTGCAGCGCAAGCTCTCTCCAGAAGTCGGCCCACTCATACTTGCCAAGGGTCAGAGCTTGGAGAACCTTGAGTTCCTGTCCTCGGACTTCTATCTGGGAGGATGGGTATCCCGTGGACAGTTTGTAGACACATCCGTCCTCACAGGTGTAGGTGCGGCTACCCAGCGTCATCTCGGGGCGAGGTCTCACCTCTTCCTCAGGGATCCCGGGAAGGGTGGCCTGGTAGATCATGCGGATGTACGACTCGGGTTGGAGGGGTCGGGGAGGCTCCCAAGTGTTGTACGGAGCTTGGTTCCACCTATCAAGGTGGCTGGGCTCAACGTAGGGTATGACGTTGGCGTAGCGGTTCTGGATATGAGAAGGTGGATAGTCGGACTCGCAGAGTCCGTCAGAAATATCCTCTGCACGGCCTGAAAAGCCGGGGATGGGCATTTCTCCAAGCGACACATCGCGGACGTACGACGCCTTGACTACATCGGTCATCTCCACTGAGAGCTCGCCAACATCACTGGAGGCGTCAGGGTTGAAATTAACCCGGACAATATGCGAGATGCCGATCTTCTTGATGGCGGCCCAGACGGCCTTGGCAGGGAAGTTGTTGAAGTCCAGGCATCGGCCAGAGACAGAGCTCTGAGGATCATGGTCCGATGGAGCCGCTGCCTGAAAGTAGAGCATGCGAGCCTTGTGGACATCGCCCTCTTGATCCACAAAGAAGAGGGGCTTCTCCTTGAAGAAGTCGATGTAGGCGTTGGCGGCCTTGTTGCTGTTGAAGTGAAGAGCGGCGCAGTACGCGCCCTTTCGAGACCCTGCTGGCTCCGGCTTGACGAGAACACTGCTGATGCCGCCTAGGCCAGTGACACCTTCCATAACCTGCGCGTATGTGATACGGGTAGGGAGGTTGTTCAGAATGACCAGAGGGCCTTTGTTGTTGATGATCGCCTGGGTCCATTCGTAGTCACCCTTGGGCACACGGGGGACCTCCACAGGCTCAGCGACGATCTCGAACTCGTCTTCCTCGTCCTAGGAGGAGATAGAGTGAGGTCCGACATTGCTGTCGCAGTCCTGTTCGGACTCGAGCTCCTCTTGGGCCTGTAGAGTAAGGTCAGGAACTGAAAGGCAAAGTGGGGAGAGAACAGGAGAGAGGAAAGGAAGGTGCTCTTACGAGTTGGAATGCGCGAAGGCCGTGGATCATGTCGACCTTTCCCTTGATGACATCGCGCTGGATCTCAAGGTCTCGGATCTTGTTTTCAACGAACTCCTTAAACTCAGGAGCAGAATGGGAGCGGGACATCTCGATCAAATCAAGCTGAGTCGGGATGGTGTCAGTATCTTCAGATGTCTACGCCTTGAGCCTAGGGTTGGCGTGACAACTTACAGCCGCGAGGTTGTTCGACTTTCCGAGCTCGTGAACATCGTGAATGATATCATTCATTAGCTCATTCAAAGTGAGCAGGCTCTCGGATGGAAGACCAGCGAAATCTGCGGGCTGGACGGTGGTAACGTGGAGGTAGACCTCGCACAAGGCAGCAAGAACCTTCAGTCTGTCCTTGGCATCCTTCATCACCCACAGCTTGTCATCGCTGAGTTTAACGTGGTCCAAGAGGTTGGGTCCAGCGTAGAAATCGATACTCTCATCGGAGTGGGGAGAGGGATGGGTGGTGCCCTGCGTGTCGAGTACGGGCATCTTGGGCGTACACTACACAGTTGACGTGTGAACGTTGGAGAAAAGTGGGAGTGAGGATCAAGTATTGAAGAGCGAGGTGAGAATGTGAGAAGGGTTGAAAGGGGTTTGTGTGCTGTGTGTTGCGAAGAGGTGGTGCGGGGAGATGTGAGGGTGGAAGAGTTTTGGTGGAGAGGAGGCGGGAGAAAAACAAAAGGTCAAGACGCGTGCCGCGAACCGTGAACGCCCACAAACACGCGGCGGCTCTGCCTCATATTTCAGGAGTTCACGTCAACACCAGGGCAACCGAGAAATATAGGGCTTGTGGGCTTCGTCGGGAGGGCATTAGCTGACTAACTGCAGGCTTCAGGGCTCGTAGCCCAGTATCGACTCCCGTGACCCCCCTGACGGGTCTCTCCAGTGGCCAGAAGGGTGATGCCATCCGTCATCATGATCCCTTTGGGGCATTGCATTGTGATATCCATTGTGGCAGAGGCCCACCTGGTCTAGGGGACATTTCCAGATGGTTCCTTGTGAGGACGAAGATCGAGTAATTCCACCAGCCCGTAATCATCCCGCCATGGAGTAGTCGTGAGCTGCGAGCGGCCTTGCTCGCCATCTCTGAATCCACCTTGTTCTTGGAGTTCCAGTCGCGGACGACAAAGGCCCATCCATCGTAGCAATGTAGACCAGGGAGCCCATCCCTACTGGTAGAAATATCATAGTGCGATAGTGAGGTCGTCGACATCCTGCATGCACCGCATGGCCGCCGCTCACTGCACTGTTCGTCCGTTGTGGTTGATGCCATCCCCGACGCATGTCCACCCCTCTTTTCCACCATCGTCCCGAACCCACGCCACCTGAGGGCCTAGCCCATCACGATCCCCTATTCTTTGCATCTCTCAGAAATCATCCTCCAGTGCATGTGCTTGCAAAAAAATCGTCCATGATACAGCATGCAACGAGTATCGTCCATAGGCTGCAAAGGGGGTGCTGTATTTCGCTAGAAATCAGGGTGCTTTGAGACTATGCTGACCTAGCACTGGCAGAGCAAGCATCGCGACCACCGATCCTTGGTGTTTCGACACATCGTACCCCCACGAAGAAAAAGAACACGTCGACACCATCCACACAACGACCCTATTCATCCTTACATTCATCCCCTTTTGATCAGACGATACCTCAAGAACACGTCCGCTCGCACGATCCAGACCACAGACCGAACGCCGTCCTTCCGACAAAGGAGACGCCACGCGAACAGCGCATCGGCGCAAGGGGGCTAGAGACCATGCCCGCCAAGGCGATACAAGACTTGGAAAGGGGGGCGCCAGAGCTTTCAGCAACATCTTCGCTCGAAGAGAAGAAGCGGAAAGCCAAGAGCACGAGGGACCGGGGATGCTTTTGGGTTCGTCAAACACCACCAATGACTCTTCGCGCCATCTTGGGTTGGCACCTGTATCTACCGCCATGAAGCCGAGGGCATTCTATGACACCAGCTTCACTGACTTGTCGCAACTGTCGAGCACTTTATCAGGGGCAATAACGGGTACGTGGCTGATGGACAAGACCGGCTACTAACCAGATCTCGGAAAGGGGCAGGGAGCAGACGCACAGAAAGGCCTCTAGAAAGACCTCGAAACGATCCCATACTCGACGGTTCCCATACTCGACGATCACCTATACTCGCCGACCTTCATAAGAGACCACAAGCACTCGCTGGCTTCGAGATACGAAAGAACAAAGACAAGCATGCAAGGGAGGGAGGGATCCAGGGGGCTTCAAGCATCAACGGTTGTTGGCAGTCAGGGCAGACAGACCAGGGCTTAAGACGACTCGGATTACTGGTTGGCTTCGTTGGTTGGGACTCCTCGACTCGACGGTGCAGCTACTCGGTTGGTTTCACATGTTTCAAAGAGACAAACTTGACGTCGACAGGACAAAGAACCTGGTCCTTGGCCCCTCGGAAGGGATGTGGTCAAGAGAGAGTTTGGGATGTCTCACGTGAGAAAGGACGGCGTCCAACATGAGCTCCACCTTCCCCGGTGACTCAGGCGGCCGCGATCCCTGCCAAACCCTGGCAACCCCACAGACAAGCTCTTTCCACGTTGCTCAATGGCTCGCCAAGGCCTTGCCAACGCGGGAGGATGCTCCATTGAGGTCCATCTGGCGATCCTGTGTAGCCGCTAACCAACAGGCATTGGCCCTGTTCACCGGGTGTGGCATTGTGGATGGCTTCAGCCGACCCGTAGGCAGCAAGCCTCAGCCGCATGCAGCAGCCTGAAGTCAACCAACATGAATTCGCTACCAACAGCAGAAATCCATTGGATCGAGATCGAACCTTGGACAAGCCATATTGCCGTTACCCGTTGACTACCAGAAGCGGAGAGCCGTCCCTCCACAAACTAAGTACCTCGCTAGTACCTACTATAGTACCTACCTTCTGTGGCTGACTCACTGACCGACATCAGCCCAACTCCCCAACCTTTCTCTCAGGTCTCACAAATCTCCACAATATCCAGCTATATTAAGACCAATACATCCCCATCGCTGAAATTCTCTCCTCTTCAGCAAGCCAACACCTCGAGGGGTCCAAGACTTGTCCATCACTCATCCATTATGGCGTCAACCACCGAATCCCAGGAGGCCTGGTTCCTCAAGTCGTCGTACCCTGTCCTCTTTCCCTTCCACGAGTCCTTGAAGAAGCCCCAGGCAGAGTTCGAGAACTTCCTCCGGGAGGAGCTTCGTCGTCGCCATGACGAGACCCCAGTGGATCTTGGTGCTGGTCAGGACCAGGCCATGACCGATGCTGACGAGTCAGAGGCATTCACTCTTGTCTCCAACAGCACGACAGGCGAGATCCGGAAAGGCATTGATGCCATGGATGTCACCGAACCCGATTCGAATGACGGAAAACCAGAGGAGCCTAAGCCTGACACCAAGTCTGATCCATTCATGGAAGGTCTAGTCAGCTACGGCAAGAAGGAGGAGGAGCCTCCTCGGAACCTCGAGAACATGATGCATACAGAGAACAGAGACCTTGCGTACCGCTCCACCAAGGACGCCCTCGTAGACCTCTTCCAGGAACTCGAGGAGGTGGTGTCTGGGCCACGCTTGGCAGAACTGCTCCCAGCGGCCTGGAAGGCGGACCCTCTCGATACCCTCAAGATCATTTTCAACGCCCGTTCTATCCACTTGGGCAAAAGCTCAAGAGTCAGTTTTTACCGCTGCGCTGGGTGGCTGGCACAAAACCACCCCGCAACCCTCGTCGCCAATCTTCCGTGGTTAAGCCGCCCAATCATCGAAAAGAAGGCCAAGAAGGAGAAAGAAGACGACGCGGTGATTGTCGACGTGAAGGATGAGGACGACCCCTCAAAGTACGACGTCAAGCATGGGGTGGCACATGGATACTGGAAGGATCTCCTCAACATCCTTGCCCTGGCAGCCAACAACAAGCTCGACGGGCTCTCGGATCCTAAGAGCGTTCTCAACAGCAAGAATCCTGGTATTATCCGAGGGAAGAGCATTGCAAAGACTCGCGGTCGTGGAGTCGGAAGAGGCCGTGGCCGTGGCCGTGGCCGCGGAGGAGCTCGCACCCGGAGAGGACGTATCATGGAAAGCGATGAGGAGAAGGAACAAAAGGAACAGACTAGTCTGCCTCCAAAGGAGTTCAGACGGCAAACCAGAGACAACCGCTACGAGGCGGCAGTCAAGGCCTTCAACACGGATCCAGTGTATCGTGCCCTGCACTTGACCATCGCCCGACTGTTCGCGGAGCAGCTGGAAAAGGACCTTCGTATCCTTCGAGGAGTTGATGCAAAGGCAAAGCGCACCATCTCGCTGTGTGGCAAGTGGGCTCCTTCGCACGACCACTTTCATGACAGGCACACCTTCATTGTCAGCACCATTGCTGAGATTCTGTATCCACGCGAGTCTATCCAGGACAACCGGCTTTCGCCAACGGACGACCGAGAGACGTACCTCCGATTCGCACGCGAGGAGTACCGCAAGGACACATCCGCTCTTCGGAAGCATCTCGAGGTTGTCGAACGTGACATCACACTCCAAAAGTTCGACAGGATCAAATACGATCGGGTCCCTTCTCTTGCAATGAGTCAATACTCGAAACTTTTCATCGAGAAGGATATGGACCATTTTGGTACATATATCGACAAGGTCGCCGAAGGAAAGGCCAACATCTCTGGAGCAACCCTGCTGCCGTCTACCTTGATTCAAAAGGTGCGAGGAGGAAACTCGGGTAGCGGGGGTAACAGCGCACGCGATCTCGTTGACCGAAAAGTCCATGAGATCGAAGCCAAGGTTGTCGATGGACAGTGGAAGACGCTGGTACAGCGCATCAAAGACTCGGGCACTCTCGAGTCTTGCATCGCCGTCTGCGATGTGTCTGGAAGTATGACATACCCCAACTTCCCCGATAACACTACCCCGATGGACTCGGCTATTGGTCTGTCCCTTCTGATTGCAGAGGTTGCGAAGCCTCCGTTTTCAGGGGCATTCATCACATTCAGTGCCAGACCCACCGTCGAACAAGTCGACCTCGCCAAGCCTTTGGGAGAAAAGTACCGGAGCATGCTGTCTTCGCAATGGGGCATGAACACAAACTTTGTGGCAGTTTTCGAAGATCTCATTCTCCCCATGGCGATCAAGAACAACCTGAAGCAGGAGGACATGGTGAAACGTGTCTTTGTCTTCAGCGACATGCAGTTTGATGCAGCATGCGGTAATGAGTCTTATGGCTGGGACGAGGAGCCAAAGAAACCCGCTGAATGGACCACGTCATTTGAGCGGATCAAGAGCAAGTACCAAGATGCCGGTTACGAGATGCCAGAGCTGGTGTTCTGGAACCTGGCTGGGGGGCGAGCGGGCTACTCGGGTGGATGGGGAGACACTACGGCGCCCAAGCCCGTTACTGCAGAGGAGGAGGGAACTTGCCTCGTCAGTGGTTACTCGCAGGGAATGCTCAAGGTGTTCCTGGATGGAGGTGGTTTTGAGGAGCCAGAGGAGGAAGATGAGGATGAGGAAGTGGTTGTTGACAAGGACGAGGATGGCAATGTTACGGAGAAGCCAACCAAGAAGAAGGCCAAGATGGACCCTCTTAAGGTGGTGAAGAAGGCGATTAGCCACAAGGCGTATGACATGTTGAAGGTGGTTGACTGAGGGTCTGCAGGCTGGACACCCAGATGAGGAATAATGATACCCAAAATCGAGACACAACAGATTGTTATCCACGAACCCAGAATGAGCGTGACAGAGCGAGCAAATTAGCCATACAAAACAGTATGTTAAAAATAAAACGAAATCTCTGAAGTCACATCAGCATGGTTATCCGGTGTAGAGGTCTCCTTTCCTACCTTGGTGGCGTGGAGGTGGTGATCATGGCTTCACACCTACCCTATGGCCCACCAATATTGGAGTTCAGGGTCATCAACACTGCCCAAGTTGGTGTTGCGTGATATTTTTAGACAATAAAGAAATATGATAATAATTTCCGAATTGTTTTATCACTGGTTGCTAAGAAAATGAGTTGTTGTTTCAGGTCGTTGATGGAGACGTATTGGTGTGTTGCGAGTGGGACATCAACTTTCCATTCCCTATGCTGGTAAGTGAATGGCGATTAGACAGAATAAAAGTTGATACTAAAAAGCTTTCGAATTTGAACAATAACGAAAAGAAAAACCAGTCATACACTGCTTGCTTGCTGTCTGAACCGATCCCTCAGGTATTACCTCCCCCAAATACGGTCATCACTCCACAACGACCATCTCGTCCACCATATTCATGAACCTCTCCCTATACTCCGCCGGATCCGCCGTGATGCTCATAGGCCCCTTGTGAGCCACCTTGTTGAAAATCTTGACCACCTTTGTCAGCGTCCTCGCGTGCAGTGTGTGCTTTGCCCAGAAAAAGTCGAGCACTACGCATCGGTACGTCCACTTGCCCTCGACGTCGTTTACACCCTTTCGCCATGCACCTGCATCGGAAGATACGGTTGGGACGTTGGTTCCACAGGGGTAGCGTACTAGGAAGAGGGAGTAGTCGACGGCGTTGTGGGACGCGAGGAGGGCTGAGTCGGCGAAGAGGAGGGAGGTGAGTTCTTCCTTGGCTTCGCGCGTGACGCGTACTTTTCCTGGGAATTCGTCGACGAGGCGTTCGATGACGCTGTCTGGAACCAGAGCGCCATCGGCAATGTCTCGTTCTGGGAAGAAGTAGTCGTTTGGCTTGAGGTCGTAGGTCTCCCAGCCGTCGCCCTCTTGGTCCTGCAGTCTGCCGAAGAGCAGGTTCTCCATGACGATGTGGTGCGTAGGTGCAACACCTAGCATGCCACCCAGAGATGCATGAGGTGCATGTACAAGGTCCGTTATTCGGACGAGCAGACTGTGAGGTTGATGCTTCATGTGGCTGATGTAAGGATCCAGCAACTCCCTCGCGAAAAAGGCATGTTCGAAACGCCGAGGAAGCGACTTGACGAGATACTTGTCATTCGGCGTTGTGAAGAAAGTCGAACCACTGTATCCAAGATCACCGATGGGCACAAGCTGCGCAGGAGGACCCTTTCCCTGCTTCCTCTGCGTCCTCGGCTCATCCTGCTGCTCCTGGAACGAAGCAGTATACTCATCCTCATCAAGCTTCCAAACCTCCTTCCGCAGCGCGAGGAAATCAACAGGTCGGAACCTCGAGAGGAGAAGCTTGAAAAGGCGGAAAAAGGAGAGGATGACGCGGATGATGTTGGACTTTGTCGTGCCGTGACGACGACATATTGCCTTGGCTATCGAAGTCGAGATGCGAGAGGAGCGAATCTTCATACCGGTTGTTGGTACTTTGCTTGTACAATAAAAAGCGATTTAGAGTGTAGATTTAGTTTTGGTCTAGGATATTGCCGTGTTTTTCGAGAAGGTGTGTACAGTCGATTTGCTTCATCTAACCTTGGGGTGGAATGTGAGGGTTTGAGGATTCGAGGTGACGTCACTGTATCGTAGAGGGAGCACAACATGTGATATCCAGGAAAGGACGTGAGGTACAAGGTACAAGCTGATGTTGAAAACGAGGAACAAAAGAATTATTAATATTCTAGATGTTGCTTATCCTTCAAAAGTTCAATCATTAATATCCCCAGATATTCCAAGAAAAGATCGCTGTGTAAGCCAAAACTGAAAACTACCAAGACATTCCAATCGCTCGCTCGCTTTTCCCAATTACCCCAGTATACTCCAAATGAAACAAAAACAAGACCAATTTCCTGTAATCCCATCTCTTGGTTTTGTAATATCCTGTCTCGGGTCGATGTTCATTCCCGATATCGTACCCCCCCTTTATTATTAGGCCGTCGTCGTACACTCCGAATACCCTCCCGTCTTCTCCAATTAAAACACTTTTGAGTTCAAGTCATTGCCTAGAAACTGAACAGACCGCTCCTCCTCTTACCCAGAGGATACACAATCAAGGCGCTCAGGAACAGACCGACACTGATTCCAATGGCGACTTGAATGACCTTGAACAAGACGTTGAACGCCGTTCCGTCTAGATTACCCAGCGAGTCGCTGCTGCCACTCGGGTTCTTGGTGATTTCATCGGCCGTAGTGATACTGGCTAGCAGAGAGCCACCCGCTGCAAGTCCAGATGGCACCTGGACGAAGATGGCAGGGAGCATAGCTGCGGCGGCAAGACTGTATCCGACCTTCCGGGGCTTCTCCTCGGGCTTCTGGGGGGACTGGGGTCGCGACTCGGGGTCGGACATTGAAGGCAGAGACCAAGTATCCGAGGTAAGCTTCTTCTTGGTGTACCTCGGCCGAACCCTGAGCTTCCACCAGTCGACAAAGTCCAACCAACCATTCTCAGCATGTCTTCCAAGTCTCGAGTACAGGTTCGCGAGGATACCAATGGCGAGGGCACCAAGCATGTTGGAGATCTGACCATTTCCACCAAAGTACTCGCTGCAGTAGCTGTTGACGCAGAAACCCGCCAAGGCCATGGCCGTCATGACGGGCGTCTGCTTCCACTTGGCTTGGTTGATGAGGCAGAGACACATGGCGAATCCGGGGACGAAGAGGAAATACCACTCCCGTCCGAGGGGGTCGCTGCACTGGGTCGAGCTCGTCGCGTTCTTGTCAATCATTCCGTACAGGGAGGCTCCGATGGTGATTCCATAGCCGAGGAACAGCGTGTAGATGAGTGCGTGCACCATGCGTACACTTCCGGCAACGATGTTGCCGCTCTGGAGTTCTAGCGAACTGCAGAGTACCATGTAACCTGGAAGAATCAAGGCGATACTGCTCTGGGCTAGAGCGCTGAAGCAGAATAGTTCGCCGTTGTTGATGGAACCAAAGGCTCGTCCGAGAAAGGACGTGACGACTGCGGCCGAAACCTCAAAGACATGGGCGTACAGCTCATTGCTAGGAGCCAGTACCAGTTGGAGGATTCCAACGATGGCGCCAAGGATGAATGCAATAGGCAAGTCGATGAAGCGTCCCTGGAAAGCAAAGGGAGCAACACAAGCCGAGGCAACGCCGTAGAGGAACACACGAAGCCAGATGTTGAACTTTGGTTTGTTCAGAATCACCTCGTCCAGACGCTTAGTGGCTTCTTCCACTCCGACCTTGTCGTGCACCACTTCCTTGTAGATGTTGTGCACGTCACGGAGACGTCCTAGGTCGATACCCTGAGGAACGCGGACGAGCTTGACCTCGGTGGTATGTGTCGTGCTATCGTCGAAGCTGATAATCATGCAGCCAGGTAGGTAAAGGAACTGGGCTTCAATCTCGAGGACTCGGGAGGACATGGTCATGTACTCCTCCAGTCTATGCGTCGGGGCGCCGTACATCATGAGTGCACGGCATAGCTTCAACAAGTAGCGGTGACGCTGGATGATGCCGGCAATGTGGATAGTGATACGAGCCTTGTCTCGCTTCTTGGGAGGCGGAGTCTGTTCTTTCTTGAGCTTTTCGGCCCACTGGTCAGAGATGTTTGTGGAAGCTGGGACTGCAAACATGGAAGACGACTTCATAAGCTCGGTCAAGGCAAGCGACGATGTGGAGCTGCGAGACTTGTGATAGTTGAACAGGCCACTCGAGGGTCGGGAGCGAGGTGGTGAGCGGAGAGGGATACCCATGGCTGAAGCAGGGCGTGAGGTTGGAGGTGAAGGATGAGGGGACATGAGAGGTGTTCCAGGTGTCTGAGGAGTGTTGAAGCCGCTGCTTGGAGCTCCTCGATCATCATGGTACAGCTTGAGAAGGGAGGAGAGAATGCCTCCACGATACTTGTCTGGTCGTGGGACATAGTCGTGAGCGTAGTTCTGCTCAAGAACAGGAGTTGCAGTCCCGGAGGCTTGTCCACTGGGTTGCTGATGAAACAAATCTCTCTTTCCTTTACGGCTGTGAGATCTGACCAGGTTCTCCGCATCGGTGTGGTGCTTGAAAGGCTCGGAGTCGTAGGTTATCCTCGGTACTCGTTGGCGCAAGGTGGAGTAGGTTCCTCCATCGTCGATAACTGTCGTCTTCTTTGGTATATCGTCCTCGTCACTCTCGTAGTCCTCAATCAGGGGTTGGGCCGACGGCACTTCGGTAAGGTCAACTGATCCACGCCTAGACCCCTGAGCCGAGTAGCTTCCCACTGACACGGCTAGTCGATCAGCTCTCTGGCGAGCATCAGTCATGGATCTGAGTTGCCGCTCGCTCGTCCGCGACTCTGCCAGATCGGCCATCTCACGATCCTGGGGGGCGTCATAGCTGGTGTTTCTCCTCAACGCTGGCCTCGGACGCTTCGGACCGGCGAGGTCTGGGGTTCCAGGGGAAAGCTTCTCCGCCTTGTCCTTCTCCTGCTGACGGCGCTTGTTCTCCTGCTCGGCGGACAATATCTTTGTGAGTGCAAGGCTTAGTTCGTAGGCGTCTGGGGCGTTGGGCGGTAGTTCTCCTGGGGCTAGCTTCGGGGACCCGGTAGGTGAGAAGACGACCTCATCCTCACGATGTCGACTAGCCCCGGCCTGGTCACTTCCTCCTCTGGCGAAGCTGTCATTGCTGGCGTGGAAGCCGACTCGCTTCTTCTCCTTGCGGACGGGGGTGGGGACCTCGCTCGGCCGAGCGCTCCCACTGCCGCTCCCGCTGCCGCTGCCGCTGTCGTTCTGTTCGGCCGACATGGGGGTGGACGAGTCAACGGCCGAATCGGTTGACACTTGGGATGAAAAGATAAAGGTGGGAAATAGTCAGGGTTTATTAATTGAACCCCGAGACGATCGTCTCTCAGCGTTGGCTGCTAAGAAACTAAAGGAAGAAGGATTCATGGCCGTCGATCGACGGGGGAGACCCTTTTTCTCTTCTCTTGTTGGGCGCGTCGAGCTCCCTACTCTGGATGGATCTTTGGGCTCGCCCCGGAGCGAGAGGAGCAAAAATGGAGCCTCTTCTGGGTGGTTCCTGGGGGCAAAAAAAACTTGAAAATAAAGCCAGCAAGCCTGTCCTGTTGGGCAAGGTGTGTGATAAGGACCTTTGTGGGTCGCCGAGAGAGGCTCCGACAGGTAGCATACCTGCTTTGGTGGAGGGCATTGATGTGATGCAATGATATAAGAGGTATGTATGTATGATAATGATGTGCTTCGCCTCCCGTCTGATGAACCTGGCCCGTCCTGCTGTCGTTATCGGACGCGTGGGCTGGTGTTTAGGTTGGCTTCGTAATGCATTGGCGATCTCGGCGTGGTGTTTTGGCCCGGTTAATTGAGTCACCCTGCTCCCAAGCCGCGAAGTCTCTCTTCCCTCTATGACTGCTCGGCCGAAACTTGCCTGATGAACATGATTTTGCTTTTCTTACACTCTCTCGCTTCGGCTGGCACCAGGTGAGTCTCGTCCGTTCTTGGGTCCCGTCCTGTCTCATCATGGCTGGTCCCTGCCTCTAGATTGGCCCGGATAAAGTCAAAAACCTGCAGTTTTTATCATGACGGGCTCGGATTACCCATTCTGGGAGGGGGTACACGCAAGAGATGAGGAAAATCTTGCCCTCTCCCAGCCAGTTGGTACTGCAAGATCCGGGCCCTGGCCTGCCCTGATCCCCTGGGCTTCCAGCGGGCTTCTTCCGCCGCCAACCAACCCATCCAACAGCGGCTTCAGCGCCACGTGCGGACCGCGACGGCGTCCGCCTCGGCCGCGAACTGCCCTGTGCTCCAGGGGACGGGAAGTGCTGGTTGCTGCAGCCCTGCAGCGATCAACAGGGTGATGGGTGCCCTGAGACAATGCGACACGCACTCAAGATTTGTCGTCAACACCAGCGAGATGCACGGCTGGCAGTTGATCGGCATTGTTGGTTTCCTAGATTGATGTGACGGGACGTGCATCCTGACGTGCAGTCGCGGATACTGGTATCTTTTTCTCGGCGCTCAGATGATGCAATGGTGTCCGGACTTCCGCTTTAGAATTCCTGCCCTGACGTCTCGTCTCGTCTCGTCTCGTATTCGAGAGCTGTGGGCAGGTTTTCTGTTGTTTTAACGCGTAATGACAAGCTCACCAGCTCTTTGCATATCAACCGGCGGACATGACAGCTCTTGAGTTGATCCCCCTGCAGACCCATATCTCGGTTTTCCCAATTCTCCCTTGTTCCCGTTTTTTTATCATCACATGCCAAAGCTTAGTGTGAGAGATGGAGGCTCTTGGTGAAGGGGCCAAGAGCAGGGGACGGTAGATTGATTGAGGCTGTACAGAGGAGACGGAGTAGCTCTATCCGGGACCGGCCGTTCCGGAGCATCCACTTCCGGTGCCCAATAGCTCGGAGATGGAGGCATCTAAGCTCGAGCTAGCACAGAAGCTATCATGTTCTAGATAATGTCGTCGTTGCCTGGGTGGCTATTCTTGGAAAGAGATTTTGTCGTCTCAAGAGTGTATCGAGTATAGTGCGGGCCGTTAGGGAGGAGACTCCTTCGCTGGAGCCCTCTGGATCGAGGCACAGATAGAGAGTGAGTAAGCAAGAAACAAAAATGGAAACCTTTGACTTTTTTTTACTGGGTCCTCGTCTCGCGACTATTGATATCAACAACCTATCGATGATCAAGGTGAGCTGGAGACAAGAGTCATTCAACGCCACACCACACCGAGACAGGACGGGAGATAGACGCCCAGCGATAAGCGCGCCCGCTACCGCTTGACTCCTTAACTAGTTACTATTTACGCACATCCATACCTGCCCGGCAGATCTCAACAATCTCCCGTCGTCGTAATCGCCCCATCTTCGGCATAAACAACGCACTACGAGCACACACACAATCATGGCTTCACCTACCAAGAGATCCCAGGGGTCCGTGGCTATACTCCCCGACCGCATCGTTCCTATGCGCGTCATCGTCTGCGGCGTGCATCGCACAGGCACGCTGAGTAGGTTTCACCGTCCGCTCACCGAATCACGCAATGCCCGGGGGTGTTACAAAGGGGTGTGCGATGGATGTGTGGCAGCCCATACGTCTTCCTTGCATGGATAAACCAGTGTGTGGCAGCCAGGAAGAGAACAGCAGAGATCTGAGCTGACTCGTTTCGGATCCGCAGGCATTCGCAGCGCCCTGTGGCAGCTGGGCTTCCACGACTGCTACCACATGCACTCGATGATCCAGGACACATCGCAGGCCCCGGAATGGGTCCGGGCGTTTGAGGCAAAGTATGCCGGCCGGGGCACCTTTACCCGTGCCGACTATGACCGCCTGCTCGGCGACTGCCAGGCCGTGTGCGATGCGCCCGCCGCGTTCCTCGGCGCCGAGCTCGCGGAGGCCTACCCGGAGGCCAAGGTGGTCATCCTGAACCGCGACCCGGAGGAGTGGTACGACAGTGTGCTCAACAGCATTTATCTCATGACCAAGCCGCAGGGTTTGGGCCTGACGCTGTCCATGATCTACTCCCTCATGTTTGATACCAGTCTGCGCAACATGGCTGGCTATAGTAAGGCTCTGAGGCAGTATGTGCTAAAGTACGATCACGGTGAGGAGAAGGACAAGGCTCTGGCATGGTACAAGGCGCAGTACGATGAATTCCGTGAGCGCATCCCCGCCGAGCGCCGCATCGAGTATACCATCACGGACGGATGGGCACCCCTATGCGAGCATCTGGGCGTCCCTATCCCCATGATCGAGGACCCAGAGACGGGCAAGATGGTGGAGGCGCCGTTCCCCCGCCTCAACGACCGCGAGATGTTCCGCGAGAACAGCAAGAGGATGATAAAGAAGAGCAGGGCGAGGGCTAACGATAACTTGCTCTCGGCGGTGGGGAGGCTGGCGCTGGTGGGCGTCGCGGGGTACGCCGGGTATCTTGCGTGGAGGACCCGACTCGGCGGACGAGTCTAGCTGGGGCTTAGTTGGAGTTCCCAACTTCCCCGGGCTCGCAAAGGATCCGTGCAGCCGCTCGAGTCAAGGCTGTAACGAGTCAAGGCTGAGTATAATCAGGGAAAGCCTGCGGGGAAGCCTAGATGTTTTGAGCAAGTCGCATGGTCATCTAGAGGTAGTGTAAGATAGGCTTGTATATTCATCTCTACTCGGTACTTGATCAACTGGGAGTCATGTCATCAGCGTTGCAATACCATAAATCTTGTACCACGCAATCTCCACAGCCTGACGATTCCTTCTTCGCAAAAAGATGGACTGACCGCCGGCAAAAGGAGCCAGGGTAAGTGCCGGAACATGGAATGCGAGATGCATAGGCATGGGCAAGGGCCCTGGATGAAGAAATCCGACATCATCAACTCTCTGCAATCTTGGAGAAGGGAACAAAGCAAGATGGGAGACCAGAACCCCCCACGTCTCTGGGCAGCACGTGAGGAGCCCCGGCTGCAGTGGCCCGTGGCGTCTGGCTCTTGTCCCATGGCCACGGGCCTCGGTCTGTTCGGAAGCCCATCCATCACATCGAGGACGCAGGTGTGGTCGATCATATCACATGGCTGAAGATGGCATTTTCTGGCATTCTTCCATCAATGGGAGTTCTTCAATTCATCTCGCGAGATCTGATCTGTGTTCAATTCGAGAAGCTGGGAAGAAAAGTGTGGCGAGTGTCGCGTCGCCATTATCGTAAGTTACCTCCAAGTACCTAACTCTTCAAGTATCTGAACCCCCCACGCTCTTCTCAATCAACAAATTCACCCTTCCCAGCAGTTTTTGCTTCCTTCTTCCATGCCTGGTATCAAGTCCGGTGCAGGCAGAGAGACCACCCATGCGCCCCGAGCTAGTCTTCTCCCCCCTTTACCTCTCAAGTTACACACAAGCCCCAAGGCCAGGAAGCGAAGCAAGCTGGGCGTGCCAATTCAGGGCTGTCATTGGTCGACCAGAGGAGCTGACGCTCTGCGCGTCCACATTCTCCAGGCGCTGGCTGGGAGAAGAAGACGTGGGGGTCCCTCCCCCAGCATGACCTTGCCTGATATACGCGCTCTCTGTTTGGTCAATTAGGGAAAATGGGCGTCGGTCCATTGGACGCCTAGGGGACGGCGGGCTCTGGGTCCGGGGGGCGCCTATAGAGTTGCGTTGCGTCGACAATGACCAGTTTCGGAACTTGGAGGGTGAGAGCCTTGATCAGGAGACGTCGCTCTCGGACGGTACCTGCTTCTGTCGTGCTGATCATGATTGTTGGTGGAGGGCGCCGTCAGTCTCTGAAGGCTGCCTGTCAAGCCTCCTTCTTACGCAAGTCAGACAGTCGGGCTCAGCTTTGTGTAACCATTGGCATGTCTGCGTCCGCACTCCTATCGTTCTGGGCACTCTCACGAGGTCATCCGCGTGCTTGTACATCCTTTGTTTACGGCTTACACGCACACATACGAGAATCGTCCCCGACATTTGTGGGCTCATTGTCGACAACTGGTACCCCCACTGGAGACTCCATCGGGCGGTCTGCCCAGTCCTCTCTTTCCTCTTCGCGCGCGTGCTGGTCTTCGGGCGAGCAGGTCTGGCGATTCCCGGTGCGGCCCGGAGGCACTCGGCCGGAGGACGGCGTGGCCTTTTGACTCTGCCTCCCCCGCTTGACCCAGGCATCCGGTGGCTTTCCTGGTGATCAGAGCTAACCCCCACGCCAAAGGTCCCCCTGTCTGCGCCTGCTGGCTCGTGTGAGCGTCCATCTGCCGAGTTGACACCGCTTAGACCAAGGCTTGGACTCTGGCTAAGCAAAGCCTCATGACGAAGGCCGCCTTTCCAACTCCGTCCTCTCTCCAAGGGCCGCCCTGGTCCTGCGGTGGACATAAAAGAGCAGCTGACGTCCTTTTGTTTGCCGAGATTTCCTTATCATACCATCTTGTTTATTACCCTGTCTTGCCTGTCTCCGCTAAGCATCTGTTGTTGCGTATAAGACGACGACATCCCCCCATCCATATACAACATCACATCTCACTTCAGACTTCATGCCTGCTACACTCCTCACATCTCCCACCATGGGTTCTCCAAAAGCTCCTCAACTACGACTCGGCGACGGCGTCTACGTCCCCACCCTCGCCTTCTTCACCCCCGACGACGAGGTCGACTCCCCAGCCCTGGAGAAGCACATCATCAAGCTCCTCGAAGCAGGAGTCGCTGGCATCGTCGTCCACGGCTCCAACGGCGAGTGTGCTCACCTTTCACACTCTGAGCGGTCCGCCATCATCCGCGTCGCCAGGGATACCATCCTCCACGAGTCCACCGGCGCTCGCATCCCCCTCATCGCCGGATGCGGCGCCCAGAGCACCAAGGAGACGACCCAGCTGTGCGAGGACGCTGGCAAGGCGGGCGCCACTCATGCCCTGGTTCTCCCTCCCAGCTACTACGGCGGCTTGCTCCCCGACGACCTCGTTGTGCAGCACTTTTATGACGTGGCCGACAAGAGCCCTATCCCTCTTCTCGTGTACAACTTCCCCGGCGCCGCTGCCGGCCGCGATCTCTCCTCCGACACCATCCTCAGCATCGCCAAGCACCCCAACGTGGTGGGCGTCAAGCTGACGTGCGGCAACACTGGCAAGCTTGCCCGCATCGTGGCCGACTGCCCCGAGGGCTTCTTCGTTGGCGGCGGCAGCGCAGACTTCATCCTCCAGGGTCACGCGGTGGGTGCCAACGGCACCATCTCGGGCCTCGCGAACCTGTGCCCCCGCGCATGCGTGCGAATCATGGAGCTCGCCGATGAAGGGCGCTGGAAGGAGGCCCGACAGCTGCAGGCGCAGGTGGCCAAGGCCGACTGGACGGCCATCAAGACGGGCTTCGTGGGCGTCAAGGCGGCGCTGGGCCACTACTTTGGCTACGGGGGCGAGCCTCGAAGACCCTGTGTGGCGCCGTCGCAGAAGGAGCTGGACGTGATCGCCCGAGGGTTTCAAGAAGTCATGGAGCTGGAGCCGACGCTTTGATTTGATTTGATATCAAGAAAAGTCTTAATGACGGAGTTGCATCGGATTAGCGATGATGATACCTAGATCAAGCACAAGATGGTGTTGTGGCGTTGGGCATGGGCACATGCATACATACATACACAGCCATGGGATCGATCATCTGGCCCAGCTGTTGTACATTTTATTACGAGCGATATTTCTTTAATAGTCTTTTGGAATGAATTTGGAAATGATATTCAATTGATGACTTCTTTACTCTTCAAGAGCTGTCTGTCTTGCTGCAAACTTGCCACACCCAATGTCAATATCTGCACCTCGGACTTCGGGACTTGGTTTTTCGTAACTCCTTTTTTTCTGGGGGAGGCGGAAAAGACGACGCATGATTCTCCACGTTTAGACGCAGACGCAAGCAATAAAACCCCGACAATGGATGTGAGAGCGGCACAGTCAAGTCACGACCCCAGCGGCTGTGCAACCAACATTGAGTGGCTGGGCCCATGATCAGCAGACAAGGCACGCATCAGGTTGCCTCTTTTGGAGGAGCAAGTTGAAAGTCAAACCGGGAACGGCCGGCAAAGAGAGCGAAAAGAACGCACGAGGCCCGGCGTCGGACGTTTCATTTCAACTCCTCGCAGCTCCATTGAGAGAATCGGTTGACGATGATGACGGGGGGAGGAGCATCGTGGAGAACCCCGCATGTAGTGCAGAACAGGGATCCCTTGGAGGAATGGGTCTGGACAATTATGTAAACTGGGGCGAAGAACGGACAAGTCAGAGGCGAGGGATTCGTAATTCTACGCTGGGGCAAAATCTTGGGGACTGGAGAGTGATTTTTTCATGTTCCCCCACGGCAGAGAGAATACAAGGGGTTGAAGCATCTTGAGATGGTGATCCTGGACGCGGATCTCTGCGTCGGAGAGTTGTAGAACAAAACAGGCTTGAAAAAGAGGTGATAGATGATGACGGCAAATGGAAGAATCAGCCTCAATTTACAAGGATTAAACAAAAAGAAGGAGTGTCAGCTGGCCTCGGTCTTGGCACATTGGGGGCAGTAAAAAAGAAAAGTGCAGGAAAACCGGTATTGATTGATTTTTTGAGGCTGACCCTCTCTTCTTTCGGTCTCGGGAATAGGCAATCGTCGGCATCTGAGTGTTGGGGGAGAGAAGAGGAGAAAAGTGTGGAGAAGGACAGAAAAAGGTGGAGAAGTGGAGATTTTGATGGACTTGGGACGTGGGGGTTCATCTTCAAGTTTCTAAATGTCTCGGACGGATTGAGGCTTTTGTAATTGATCATCGTGAGGGTAACAGTACCTGACTATCAGTTTTTGCACTAGCTAACTAGTCTACAGCTCCGCCGCGTCCAGGTTGCGGATCAGATCATAGTAAAACTTGACAATGTCCAGATGCGAGTCCATCCTCACCCTCTCGTCCACCGTGTGGATGTTTTCCGAACCACGTTGTCTGGATGGCGTCCAACGGTAAATGTGTGGCGAAAGGTCTGCAAGTCCGTTAGAATTTTTATGGTCAAAACATGCATGAACTGAAAACTCACTCAGGTAATGTCTTGTGTCGGTGTTGCCAGTCATTACCTCGCCAACGGGGACTACTCTTCCACCGTCAAAGGCAAAGGTGTGCTGGATCGTTCCGGAAAAGATGTCCCAGACTGGCCCGCTTGTAGGTGACACGGGCGTGATGTCAAACTTTTCTGCTGCTTTTACGACGAGACGGCCGTCATAGTCTCCAACTGGAGCGGCGTTGCTACCAAAGAGAGCCTGGTACTCTTTGTCGTCTGCGTACGCCTCCACACTGAGGTTGTACTTTTTCACCACGCCCGAAATGCTCTCGATGAAACGGTGCTGCACCTTGGCGATGCTGTCCTGAGGGGCGATTCGGTAGTTTACCCCAAGAGTGACAAGTTCGGGGAGGGCGTTGATCTTTTGCCCACCCTGGATAATGTCGACCGCCTGCGTCGTCTGGATGAGGAACCTAGCCGTGGGGTTCACGCTAATCAGCTCCGAAGTGAGCCTGTCGAGATCGCCCCTTTTAAGCAGGTCATTGAGCTTGGGCTCGGCGTCAGGCGAGTACCTAGCTGTACAGACAAGGTGGTTGTACACTGGACTGCCCTCGAGAACCCTCGGCTCGTATGGGTTAGCTTCGAGTGCTGAGATGATCTCTGCGGCGATGCCGATGCCTGTGTGTGGCTGGGGGATGGAGCTGTGACCGCCCTTGGTGTGTAGCTCTGCCCAGATGTCGATGTGGCCCTTTTCCATTACTGCTGGGAGAATGTAGAGTGTGTTGTCGATGAGCTGGATGCCTGAGCCGCCCTCGTCAAGAATGAGAGCGATGCTGTTGTCTCCATACCGTTCTGTGAGGAAATCGCCGATCTTGCCTGCGCCGCGGTACCCGGAGCACTCTTCGTCAAAACCAAAGGCCAGAAGGAGGGTACGCTTTGGCTTCCATTTGGTCTCTGTGAGGAGCGTTTCAATTGCCGAGAGAAGAGCAGTCAGACTGTTCTTATCATCTGATGAACCACGGCCCCAGAGCCATTCGCCGTCAAAGTAGGCGTCAAAAGGCGGGTGAGTCCATGTTGACGGGTCAGGAACGGGGACAACGTCTTGATGAGCTGCGAGAAGGTAGGGCTTCAGAGTCGAGTCGCTTCCTGCGAGCGTGTAAACCAAGCCGAATCTATTGACTTTTTCAAGCTTGGCGTGCTTGTGGCTGGTAACTGATTAGTTACTGGGCTTGAAAGCAAAGAGCACCACTCACATTGCTGGATACGTCTTTGCCAACACATGATGCAAGTCGTAAAACGGCGCCCACCGCTCATCTTTGTCAAAGTCACCCAGGTCATCGTAGCAGATTGACGGAACCCGCACAACGGCCTGGTGCCTCTTGACCTGCCTCAGCAGAGCATCGTGAGACGAAAACAGACTATCGGCCGAGGGAAGTCCGTCACGGGTGGGGTTGAGCACGGGAGGGAGATCACACTGAAAGCCGCCTCCCAAGGGTTTCTGGACATTGGCGCCAATTGGAGTCAGGACAAGGGCAGAGGCGCCAGCGACGGTCGCCAGCGCGGTAAGAGATTTCATCACCATGGTTGCGTACCACTCTGGAGGGTTGATTGAAGTGAAGGAGTATGATTGTCTCTCGGAGATATAGAAGAGGCTGGTGGGGGGACAGTTCGTTGCCAATAGTGGAAATGTATTGCGACATGGCCGAGCCGGAGCCGGAGCTCGACCGTTTGGCCCGATACGGAATCCGTTTTGATGTCTCGGGGTGCAGATGTGGATGCCGTTGATAGGCGAGGACAAGAGGGTTGATTGGTGGGTGCATCTTGGCCGCTGATGGTCGACTAAAGTACATGCTAGTTGAAAGAACATTGCCATCCTTTCGCGTATTGCAATATCCCCGGTTGTCATTTCCGGGCGTGATGCCGTTCTTCAGTGTCTTCCATTAGTCCCTCCTGTCATCTATCACCAACAACCAATGCCATCCACCCATCCCTTTCCCTCCCACACGATCAAGTTCAACTCCAACCTCCCTCGCACAATGTCAGATGGGTATCGCGTGCAATCAATGTAGAAAACAAAAGTAAAATCCTCTGGTTGGATACCACAGCTGCTCACAACTCGGTCAGATTGAGGTTTCCAGGCGCGTACCCAAACACGGCCTGCGCCAGCTCTCGAAGCTTGCGAATGCATCTGCGGTCGCCGTCGTGGTGCTTGATGATGGATGGCTTGTCCAGAGCGTCTAAATTCTCTAGGTGGTAGTACGACTCAAGCTTGCACAGACTCTCGCACGCAGCCCTCTTGGACTTCCACTCGATGGGCAAAAGGCCCGGAGTCTCCTCGGCCAGGTCGAGATAGTGCTTGAAGCCGGCCATGTCCTTGTTCCAATCCCGATAAAAAATGTCGAGGCGAGTTGTTGGCCGTCCCTTGATATCCTGCATGCGAAGGCGGAACGAGTCGATCAGGTAGCCGTAGACCTCTGCATCGGGCATGTAGTGAAGCCAGTTGACGTTTGGATAGCCGTACCCAGAGCCCCCCGCTGGAACCTCAGGTGCTGGCCACGAGATGTCTTTTGGATGAGGACGGCTTAAGTTCCTGTAGCGAGGCGTTGCGACTGGGCCATGAGGGGGTGGGACAGGAAGCTCGGGTAATAGGACGGGGGCCTGACGCGCCATGGTAGCGGGAGGACTGTACATAGTAGGCCGGAGTCTCGGGGTGAAGATGGGCATAATAGTGTCGGGATCAGGAGGTGGTTCGCAGATGTTGGGATTCGCATAGCCGCCGTAGGGCGTGAACCCTCGCTCCTGGCCGTGTTGCCACCAGCACTCTTTGGTACAGTAGATACTGCGCTCGCCGAGATGGTCTCTAAACCTCTCTCCGACTGGAACGATGCAGCCAGCACCGCATTTTTGGCACCAAGTGTAGATGCTCTCGAGGGCTCCTTGGCTGGTCCGGTTCGGCAGGGAGAGCATGATGGGGAGATGTTGTCGATGGGTGAGAAGAAAAAGAAGAGTGCAAATAGAAGATCCAAGGCAAACGGTTTTCGGTGTTTCTGTTGTTGACTGCGTTTATCAGAGATGTGAAGCGAAGATACAATCAAGTTGGTGTTGGTTTTGTATGAGGGAGAAGAAAAGGAGGGCGAATGGGTTGTTCTTATTGTTGGTAACAATGGTAGCAAACTACCCTTGTTTATGTTCTAAAACATGATGCTAAATAGATAATTCACCCTGATGCAGTCGTAAATCCAATTTTCCCAAAGTGAATAGACTAAAAACATGATAATAGAGCTCATCCTTCCATTGTGCATAAACCTCAGATGCAGCTCTAAACCCTCAATCAGCCAGTTTTCCTTTCTCAATGTCCTCAATTCTCTTTTCCAAGCCAAGCCTCAAATGCAGAAAATTGAGCGACGTTGTTTCGTTTCCCGCAAAACCCCTTGAGGGCTACGGCATGCTCCTTTACCCAGCGTCGTTGGAGGTTGATCTTGGGCCCACTGTCGAGGAGAGGGCCTAGCTCCCATGATAGCTTGGACGTGCAAATAGGGCAGAGGTATGGAGGTATATGGCTCTGTTGTCTGGTGCTGGAGACGCCTTGCATGATGCAAGCGTAGTAGGTGCAGTGTTCCATGCCGAAGCAGTAGCCTAATCCACGGGAGACGGCAAAAGCGACACGGGCAAGCCACACGCCGGCCAGTTCGTCAACGGCTTTTGGCTCGGGAGCTTTCTTGTATGCTTCAATCGCAGCGGGGAGCGCAGAAATGGACTTGGGTGGTTCGTCGGACTCGAGAGGCTCGTCGTTGGACATCTTAAGTCGCTTCGCCGTCTGGATTTCTTCCTCTTGAGCAATCAAGCCATCAGCGTAAGCCTTGCAGTGACTAGCAGGCCACATGTGCTCCCGATCAATGTCTTGCATATCGTCTAGGTCAGGATGTAGGCGGAACGTGGACACGAGGACGATCCGGGAGGCACCATATGCTTTCGTGACGGTAAAGTTGTT
Source organism: Fusarium solani (assembly GCF_023522795.1). Classification (NCBI taxonomy): domain Eukaryota; kingdom Fungi; phylum Ascomycota; class Sordariomycetes; order Hypocreales; family Nectriaceae; genus Fusarium; species Fusarium solani. The sequence goes on from NW_027072154.1 coordinate 3,676,904, forward strand.
ATTCTCGTCATCGTTGAGGTCGTATAAATCAAAGTCAACCAGAAGGACAGTTGCGTGTGCTTTGGGAGGCATCCTGTTCAAGACAGCGTTTAGAAGATCGGGCGCGTGGACCTGCATTCGCGAGACGCCGTCTTTTCCTGGTCGGTATCTGATGAAGAAGATGTCGCGGACTGTTGGGACCTCTAGGCCGATGTACTTCTGTCCCTCCTTTGGCGGCTTACCCTTGTACGGGCGCCACTTGAGCTGCATCCGAGACTGCTGGATAGTCATGGGATGGTAGAACGCCGCGAGGTAGTCGTTCAGGTCCTTCAACTGAACCGATGACGCCGTCCACTTTGGCAACTCAGGAGTAGTGTCTGACTCGGGGACGATAGGCTTACCCCAAGAATCGCCATCTTCTCCAACAGGTTCGCTAAAGATGGGTGGAGGAAGAACAAAGATCTTGCTTCTGTCTTCGTCGACTTCGTTTCTCGTGTATCCGCGCCATACCTTGCAGCTCTGGTGATACAACGGCGTATCGTGGTTGAGCTGGGTCAAAAAGTCGGATGGCAGCACCAAAGGGCCAGGAAAAGTCTCCTCATCCATCATGGCATCCTCAGGTATCGGGAACGTGTCTCTTCTCCTCTTACCAGAGGTAGAAGCTGCGAGAAGACGTCTATCGAGGGAGGGTCTCTTGAAGCCGACTCGGTCCGCGATGGTGGTACAGTCGGTGTAAAGCGACTCATGCGAACAAGGTGCCATCTGTCTAGAAATGATGCTTTGTTTTTTGCTTTGACGCAGCAACGTTTAAAGAGACATGTATGCACGAGTAAAGTTGATGTAAAAGTCAAAGAGTGTGGAGGACGTTGGGGGTCTTTATTTCTTTGTTCACAACAAAGGTACGTATGTAATCAATGTGGCACGAAACATTCATTGGCAGGTTTCCTGAAGACGCTTAGACGGGAATTCGCTTGGAGAAACGGGAAGAGAGCAAACAAGCCGGGTGTCAGGGGTGTAGGTAGATGCGTTTGCATTCACTGAGTTGGCGGTTGATATACGTACAGTGATATGCTTACAGTGCATTTATTGTTTACACTGTCATGCAAGAAAGACGCTTTCAATACGGGTGGTCGGCGTTTTAATGTAGGCGGTTGCGCTGTTGAAGCCACCACACTCACCTTGGATTATACTCAGCCGTCACCTCGCACATTTCAGGTCTTGGATGAAGATGTGATGCCGTCGGAAAAGCTATAGAGTAGATAAGGCATGATCTATATCTGTACATAACGAGTCTTTATGTAAACTATATCGCTATCCGAAATCTTCAATCAGGCCCAGTTGGCGTGGGACTTTGGGGATAGTCTCGATTCGCGTCGGCCGTTGGCACTGCCAACCAGGTGAACAACGAGATTTCAGAAGAGCGCCTAAAAGCCCCATTGTAACCGAGAAATACTTCCTCACTCTGTTACCTCATCTTCTACCTCAGATCAATATCACTTTTCTCATCACCTTGCACATCATGCAGCGCTCAACTCAAAGGCTCGACGTCACTGCAACTATAGAAGAAGAAAAACCCTTCCTGATGGCTGAATATATACTTCAACTCAACTTTGCGAATCTCCTCACCTATATATCCAGCATCACTCCTCTACGCGATCTCGGGTCTCTTCTTCAAGCCTCTGCATCAGACGCAGCACTGGTATGCCAACCTACTATTGGCGAGCTTTGGTGCCTGCTCTGAACTTGATGGTTCTTCATTTACCCGTCACCAGCGCGCATCGACCTTCTCGCCCTACGGGCTGCTTCGTGTGCCTCCTTGATTTACCCAAGTTCGATTTTTCGGCGCGTCCACCTCTTGAACAAGAGACACCCCCCCTTCTCCGACCTGAAAGAAGCTTCTCAGATATAATATCTCGAGCTTCTCGTCTTTGTGGCTTTCTTCACACCCCTTGTCGTCGTCTTCTGGGCCGGAACAGCTTCGAAGCCTTGCCAATATCGCTGGCATATTTCTTCCTGCCCTATCCCCTTCCCGGTGATTTGCCTCCCAGTCGCCATGTCAACAGGATGCTGTCTTTTTACTCCTTCCCACAAGATATCCAACATATGGTCTTCTCTGAGCTGGCCCAGTCCAGAGACTTAGCCTCCTTCGCATGCGTCAACAAGCACTGGCAAGAATTCTTCGAAGCCAAGACATTCCGACACCTGATCATCAGCCAATACGACATTGAAGACTTCGACATTATCGTCCGAGGTGCCAGAAGAAGTTGTGTCAAGCATCTCTGGCTCCGAATCCTGCTACCAAAGCATCTCTGGGTGTGGCGCAAGGAGGAAGAGGATGCGCACGTTCTCTGGAAAGCCGACAGGGTCTTTACCACATCAATATTCGACCTTTGGGACGCCCTCGAAAATTGGGATGCTGGTATCCATGATGGGAACTCGGGCTTTACCTTTGAGCTGAGTGCTCATTCCCCGAGCGACAGGGGCAAACATGTGCGGGACGACTTATTTGAAAGAGACGTCGATATGTACCAGGAGTACCTGGAAACCAACTCTGTCGAGGCGTATAAATCATCTGGAGATGTTTACGCGCCTTATTCGAAGGCTTACCGGGGACTTGGCGGTATGTTTGGGACGCAGATGTGGGATCGAACCGTGGCAGACTTGTTCGGATGGAAGCCACTCGAGTTCAACCTTCACGAGCAAGAGGACATGTCCCCGATTCGAGAAGACGAAGCGCCAGAACTCCCAAGTGTCTCCGTCATCAACAAGTTCTTGATCCGTCGGTCGCAGTTTCGACAAATCTCACCGGCCTCACTCGTCGAAACATTGTCGAGCCTGCCGCACCTTGAGCAACTTGTCATTGAACGGTGGCGGTGCGTGGATGCTCGAGAGGAGACGCTTTGGTGCCAGATGGCCAAGACATTCATCTTGGACTTGCCGACGTCGGTCAAGACATTGTCTTTATACGAAGACAAAGCCAAAATCTTCCATGGGTGGTCATCTAGGGACGTCATCACCGTCGGCTTGGCAAAGCATCTACGTAACTACGGCAGACACCTCGAGAATATCTCCGTCTCGTTCCTCATCGACGCCAAGGACTTTTTCCAGCCATTCTGGACTTCGCAGACCGAGTGCACCACCACTTGGGAGAACTTGAAGACCCTGTCGCTCACCTCCCGGATCCTCAAGTCATCTTCGAGAAGCCGAGTCAACGGACTCCTCTGCGCGGCAGCCAACGCAGCCATGAAGATGCCAAAGCTGCAACTGCTGGAGCTCTGGAGTGGAGACGAAGGGATAGCCTCCGCGTTTCGATATCGTGTTAAGGACACCGTCACAGAGGTTACCTGGCTCAGCACTCACATCACCAAAGTCGACCAGAAAGTGATCAATGCCTGGACCAGCGTGGCCGTGGCAGAGGGGCGACCCGACGTCAGGGTATCGATAGGCAAGCTTGATCCCGACAAGATCATCTCTGCTGGAACTGTCTTGCGGCATCTATATCTAAGAGAGCAGATCCTACACCCTGTTTCAGGATACAGGATTGCCTGGGAACAGAAGAAGCAGAGCTGAGCCGGATTTTGGAGGACATTGTATATGCATATAGGACTGGATTGGGTGAGAGTGATATTCGATGTATACTAGCAAGCGAATGACTTTGATACCCGGCATAAATGCCACTGAAATAAACCTCTTGAACGACACTATTCTCTAGACTTGTCACAAGCGTCGGATTGCCCTCATCATACCAGTGATAGAGCGTTGAACCTTCGCTCTGTCTTCCATTTCTCACTTGTCTCCAAGCCATTAATCCTTCAAGCCTGGGAAGACTGCACTGAGCCAAACTGAAAGAGCTAGGCACAAGTATATTGTTATGGAAAGCGAGCATAAAACACAGGGTTGGGAGAAGATGGTTGATGGATCATGTTGGTATAATAATGTTTGGCAAGAATAATGCAATGAGGCACAATCCTCGTTATTCATCGGCTCTTAAGACTCGACAGGTCTGCTCTCCTATAAGAATGTAATGACAATTCCGCCATAAGCAATGCGCCAAACACCTGCATCTGATGCCTACTTTTAATCTTTACACATATTCTTCCCGAGAATCTCCGCCAGAGTGCGAGACATCGCTGTTCCTGGACTTCTCCTGACCGCCGCCAGCAACGCTCATGCGACGGAAATAAGACTCGTCCCTCTGCTCTCGTGTGATGTAGCCAGGAGGAGTCCACTGAGAGCTGTTCCAAGGCTTGAGATGGTCTTGGCCGTACATGAGATCGACGTTCTCCAGACTGAGCATCCGCGATTCGTAGAGGAAGAACCAGACAATAACCGCAGCAGCCAGGTTTGTTCCGCAAAAGACAAAACCATAGGCGTATTTAATTCCATCCACGGCAAGAGGAGTAAGGAACGCAATCATGACTGTGGGAAGTGGTTAGGATAACGTCAGACAACACAGACCGCTGAGACTTACAGTTTCCAAGCCAGTTGCTAGCAGTAGCAAGAGAAGCTTGCTTCGCACGAGTGCGCAGAGGGAAAGATTCGCCAATAACGACCCAAGCAATGGGACCCCATGTACCCGCAAAAGAAGCGATGAACATGCACGACGCGACGATCATGACGATGCCCACGGTGCGGTTCGACGCGGGATCAATGGCAGTTCCAACGCTAGCAAAGATCAGGAGCCAGGCGGACTGCCAAAGAGCACCAATGAACAAGGGCCAGCGTCTTCCATACTTCTCCACCACGTAGAGGCCGTAAAAGGTCATGACAACGTTGACAGCGCCAAGGATCAGCTGCGTCAAGATGGAGTCAATGCCAAGAGACTTGAAAATCGTGGCACCAAAGTAGAAGAAGTAGTTGACACCAGTCCATTGCTGCAGGAAATGGATCGCAATGCCGAGAAAGGTGCGGTAGACGAGCTTGGGGATCTCGGTCTTGGGCACGAAGCATTCAGCCCAGCTTCCTTGGCCAGCCTTGCGCTCTTGGTCGAGAATCTTTCGCATCTCATTGAGGTCATCCTCTACGAGCTTGTTGTTGGGGTCGTTCTTCATGCCACGGAGGCGGGCCATTGAGGTTCGAGCGGTGGTCCAGTCGCCTCGAGACGCCAGCCATCTAGGGGACTCGGGGACGCAGAGGATACCGATTCCGAGGGGGAGCGAGAAAGCAATTCCGAGGCCAATGACGATTCTCCAAGAGGCGTCGGAATCACCAATGTGCTGAACGCCGTAGTTGATGATGTTGGCGACGAGAATACCGATAGTAATCATGAGCTGATACGAGGCGACGACGGCTCCTCGAATCTCACGGGGAGAGCACTCGGACTGGAACATGGGGACGCCGACCGAGAGGTTGCCGACACCGAGACCGGCGGTAAAGCGACCCATCATCATATGAACCCAAGAGTTCATCGCCGTTATCTGGATGACATTACCAATGATGAACACGATGACTCCGAAAGTCAAGCTCTTCCGTCGACCCCACCAATCCGCCGTGCTATAGTGGTGTAAGTTGTTGTCAGCCATCCAGGGGGGACAAGACCTACTAGGCACCAGAGAGAGAACCAAGTAGACATCCGATGCTCATAAGAGAGACGACTAGGGACTGGATGATAGGCACCCATTTCTTGTCATCCGCTGGTCCTTGGGCGAATCGGTTGATGAAATCCTCAAAGAGGAGCATTCCAGAAATCTGGCCGGTATCGTATCCGAAGAGGAAGCCGCCGATAGATGTGACGACACCCAAAAGGATGGACTCGGCACCGCAGTCGGCGCCGTTGACTTTGATGGACCTGGAGAACAATGCCGTTAGCCATGCCCAGGCAAGACAGGCGGGACAGAACCTACTTTGTGCCCAACATTGTATCCAACGTGTCTCGGCTGATGTCTTGGGAGAAGGAATAAGACTAGATGAATATCTGGTTCCAAATTCCAGAAGATGGAGGCGGGAGAGCGGGTCTATTAATACCAAGACCGAAAACACGTCTGCCTCAAGACATGCGAGTGGAGAGTGTATCACAGACCCGGGGGCACAAAGTTTAGGCACGCCTGCCCCAGCTCCATGCTTGCCTGCCCCCGTTGCAAAAGTCGGCGAGGCCGACTAGTAGCTGCCAAAGTTGGTCGTGACCGAACATCACTTGCTAAACTTGGCAGTCGTCATGGGGGAAGGCATCTCCTCCATGGTCGTGTCAGGCGCAGATCTCCAAGAACTGGAATAGGTCACCGCAGCAGGAAGGAGTGCGGAACGGAGGTCCAAGTGACTGTTGGCCCTCTAACGGAGACGAGAAAGGGCCGATGTCAGTGGCGCCGGAGAAGCTTGGGGGGAAGCCGGCTCTGGGGTTTGCTCCACGGAGGAGTCTTGGACAGCAGTTGTAAAGGCGGGCGGTCCCTTGTGCAGGGGCCGTCAAGGAGGCATGATTGGACCTCAGGTTTATTGGCTTCTCCTCAATGGAGGCAGTGGATGCTGGGGTTTCTGGGGCCAAGCCAACGTCGTTCGTTGTGTGGGAACTGGAAGGTTCAGCTTGCGCAGGAGATCTTGGGTGCGAGTGGCAGCGATGATGTCATACTTAAGCTTAAAGCCCGATACCCGTCGTCATGTTAAGCGACAGAGATTTCGGTGACGGCATCGCCTCGGTGCCATTTCCGCACAAGCCATGTCGATCTGGAATGGAAGCCGGGCATTGTTTCTTTGTCTGTTCTTGCGAGTCACGAGGGCCGTCAGTCGAGGTGGTGTGCATTCGTCCTTGACCGCACGCGAGAGAATCTGGGGATTGTTGCTTTTGGCCAAGCAATTTAGCTGGCCGTTGAACACCTTTGTCCAAGACACGAGTCTCGGCATTACAAGTGGATTACGGTGAAGGTCTCTTGGCTTTTCTGGAGGTGCCGACATGGATTGATCTTCAACGCGCTGTGACGCGAGACAGTATTGCACAGGCAGATCATTCCCCCTCACATAGTCAGCGTCCATTCACATCCATCATTAGAAGAATATGCCGATGAACTGCTTCTCAAGCTGACAAGAAACAGTCAACAATGGCCGGGCTCCGAGACATGAAAAAACTGGGCATTTGCGTCACCTCCGACGTCCCAACGGCCCACCCGGGGCCGTGGAGAGGCCGGCCGTTACTCGGAGCTTTATGCCTGTCGCTGGAGAACAGAACAGCTCCGGTGCAAAAAACGGCCCGTTTGCCCTCGAGAATAAAATATCGCATGCCCCTATTTTTCTCCCAGCTTCCCCGGGCGAATCAATGCGGATCCGGAGCAAGGCACAGGGAGTGATTGCGGCTCTGGTTGGCGATGGCCTCACACGGCGCCCGCAAAACTCAAACGTGACGCGATGCGGACATCTGGGGACTCCATACTCACTCCATATCAACGCAGGAAAAGGCGGAGATGAGGCTTGTGAAACAGCAGATGGTCCACTGGCAAGTGAACGGGCCTCTGCAGGCGGTCGTAATTCGGTGCGATAGAGGTCGTTTGCAGCTTGCAGGCGACATGGTTGGCAAACGACATATCTCGGCGTGCTGAGGATCGTGCATGTTCAGCCTATGCTGTCTCATAAGAGTTGGGAAGCCCAGTTGATATCGGTGTGCAAGGCGTCCCTGTCTCTCGACAAGACGTCCAGTAATTGCTGCTCAGTCAAGGTTTCAAGTTTGGTTTGTCGAGTTCTCATCCGCGAAGTCTTGAAACTCCGCACCGAGTCCTGAAGCTCTCGGCCTACTCCCGAGCCATAGCCCCAGGTTTACCAACCCATGGTGTTGAGAGTGTGCTGAGGCTCTGATCAACCAGTCGGGTTGAAGAGTTGATTATTCGAGTACTCGCTAAGACGTGTCGAGCTCCATGCCGCCATTGCCTTTTCTTATCCTCCATAGTTGTTATGCTGGACAAGGCGCTGCTTCTAAAAAGCCACTCGCCAAATTGACATGCCGCAAGCGAAAGTAGCGCTCAGTATTCCCCATTGAAGAATTCATGATTGGACAAGCAGCTCGGCTTGCGTATCGAGTATCTGCAGATCCTGTCGGTAGCCGTGTCAGACGTGGCTGTCACCACGGGAACCCAACCCAGCAGTATGAACGCCGAAATTTGACATAGGACATTGGCCATAGATGCGATCATAAACGAAGCTGTGAGCACGGGGGAGTCTCGGCATCAGTTAGGACATTCTCCTTGCGACAGAGTGTGCAAGTCCAGGTCTGAGATCCCAATCTTGGCGTTGAACCGACAAGGGCTCGTGCTCGGCCTTTCATTATTCCGCTCACCGAGAATAGCTTTCACCTCACATCGCAACTATTAGCAACCATCAAAGAATGTTGACCATAATATCTCTACCTTTTTTAGTTTGTCGAGTTCTTGATGCTTCTGCTTCGCTCTTTGGACTATCTTAGCCCAATAGCACTCACTTGGAATATGATATCGCATTTTTGCTTCGAGGATTCATCTCCAACATGAGACATCATAATAGTGCAATCCAGCTTTAGCTTCGGCCTCACCGGGAAATGTACACCGAGCCATGGTCCTGACATCCTGGCGTCGAGGCTTGTTTCTCCCTTCAGTCATGGCATCAGCATTATCGCGGGCAATTGAGTCACCGTAATCTCCCTCTAGCCCATCAATTCTCTAGAACAAGCTCTCTTAGATCAATCGCGGCGTTTCATCCATCTAGCCATCATGATCTTCGATTGCGGCACCTGCCAGAGGATGTTCCCTGCGGGATCCAAGGCTCGGGACCAGCATTGCCAAGCGACAGGCCATTCACCCCCAGCATTTGAGTGTGATACGTGTTGCTTCTACTTTGACGACGAGCATGATCGACGCGACCACATGGATCTGGAGAACCACTGGGTCCCAGATGCTCCCGAATGCAGCTTGTGTTACTTCAGGGCGCCAACGGTACAAGAGGTCAAGCATCATGAGTTTGGGCACCACTTCTACTGCGGCGAGTGCAATCGTGAATTCCAAAACTTGAACAACATCCGCCAGGTGAACCAGCCTTTCTCGTGAATCAGACAGACGCCAATGCTAATGTTTCCAGCACCTGAAATCACGACGGCATCAGGGTCCTGGGGTCACCTGCCCATTCTGCGAAGTCTCGTATGGCACGGCCACGGGCTTGGTCTATCATCTTGAAGGCGGTTCTTGCCCCCGAGCTCCCTTGAATCGCGACAAGATGTATCGAGTGATCCGAGAGCGCGATCCCAATGGTGTCATCTCAATCAAGGCTCTTGAGTGGTACGGCGACAGGATCTTTGAGGTCAACCCAACAGACGCGTGGAACTCCCAATGCCAAGCATTCGAATGCTATCTCTGCCATCGGTTATTCAGCAGCCTCTACGGGCTGAGAAGTCACTTGGCATCACCAAAGCACCAGCAGAAACTATATCATTGCCCATCTCAAGTTTGCCGCAAGGAGTTTGTCACCTTGGCCGCACTCATCAACCATCTCGAGAGCGAAACGTGCAGATTTATGCGCTTCCAGCAGGTACAGACAAACATCAAGAATATCGTGTCATCAAACAGGATCATCGAGTTCGAGTTCCGGCCCATTTGAGGCCGGAACATGTTGACAAGTTGGAACAGGCTGCCATGTTCGACCAAAACACCATGTAGCTTAGAAATTTGTCCCATCACTAATTACCATTTCCCGGAATTTGAACCGCAGATTTCTAATCAACTGCAAAATGACATTGCTTTGCCCGGTCGCCAGGCCCCAAGTATCTAGCCTTACGGATGTTCCCCCCGCGAGCGCGATGTTGGATCTCGAGCCGTGTCACTTGGTGCGCAAGACCACATTCACCACAAATTCCGTGCCTCTCTAGAGACATATGGATCTCCCAAAAAGCCTCGAGGACTGGGAATTACTACCCAGGTATCGAGGAGTCCATGGGCTCGGTGCTTCCTTCCTTCTGGGTTTGTATGCAGCCAGGCTTCGGGAGTTGCTACTCATCACGTGCTCTCCTCCCTCTCATCTTCTGCACCTGCCCGCCTTTCCTCTGCCATCTCCTCTTCTCCTTAAGCCTCTCTCTGCCTCATCTTATACGTTGTTACAGCTACTGTTCGCCTACATCCTCAAGTACTGTCCGTTCCGTCAAGATGGTCTTCTTTTGTGGAACTTGCTAGAGGCAGTTCCCTGCCGGATGGCACGCCCGAGAGCAGCACTGCGAGGCCACAGGACACGACGCGCCAGAGTTCGAGTGCGAGATGTGTGACCGTTACTTTGATGATGACGAGGATCGCAAAGAACACGAGATCAACAACCACCTCTACTGCTCTGATTGCGAGCGCGAGTTTTCTAACTGGAACAACATGCAGCAGGTTTGTTCGCCCCCCGACTTGTCCTGAAACCATAGACCTGACAGCACCAGCATCTCAGGTCGTCTCGACATCGTCGCCATGATGATCGGCAAGGTGTTGTCTGCCCCTTCTGCAGAGCCAACTACCGAACTGCGACTGGTGTGACCCATCACCTTGAGCGCGGTTGCTGCCCGAGAGCACCCCTTGATCGAGATCAACTCTACCGGGAAATCAGACGGCGTGACCCAAACGGCTACATTTCAAACAAGTTTCTCGAATGGCATGGGACGACTACCTACGAAGCGACGCAACTCGCCTGGAACCCACGGTATCGGCAGTACGAGTGCTACCTTTGTCACACCTTGTTTCGGCACTTGTCGAGTCTCAACCAACACCTTGAATCCCCGCGGCATCAACAGAACCTGTACCACTGCCCAAACCGGTCATGTTTCAAGGAGTTTACGACGTTGGCGGGCCTGATCAATCATTTGGAGAGCGAAAGCTGCAGCTTCATGCGTTTTGAGGCGGTGCAGAATGGCATCCGAGGATTGGTCTCTTCGAACCGACTGATTGCGTTCTGATTGTTAGGAGTGGATGGCTTCATGGCATCTTTAAGAGGTTTGGGGAAGTCATTGAGGTCTGTAATAGTAATGCCGAGGCATAGAGTGGACGTTCAGTGGATGCATCGTCATGTATATGTGCTGAGGTTATAGCAGGGATATCCAATTCATGTTCAGCAGTTCACACTTAGACTGGAGTCCAAATTCTGTCTTGTGAAGCTAAACCCCGCGGGATATCAACTACGGAATAATAAGACCCATGCCATTGCCGTACAAATGCCGTAATTGACGCATGACCACCACACATTAGTCGCCGAACACTTTTATCTATAACCCGACAACTAAGAAGCCGGGGGGTCCGGCCTGACAACGTTGCACTGGCAAGAGACAGAAAATGGAGACATGTTAATCGAGTCAATGAGACCCAGTTCTCTCACAACTAGACTAGTTCTCATACACCGGCAGGGTTGCAGTTTCGAGTCAAGAATTTGCCATGAATGGGTCAATAGTCGGAATTAGCCGGACGCTGTGGGCTGTTGAATCTCCTTTCTCTGGATGTGGCGAATGACGACACCGCGGTGACAAACAACTTGAGTCGTAGCAAAAGGGGTCAGAACACTTCGAGTTCTCCTTGTTGTCGACTTGAATCAAGCTCTCCGGTCCGCTGTTTCTGAGAGCCAAAACGGGTATTGATCTGAGCGACAAAGACATTCAAGGAATGATCTCATCGGCGACCAAACTTGACTACGAATTGACTTTGGCGCCGTCTCCGGCAGAAGATTCTAGCGCCCGCGTGCCACAACGGAGGGAGTTTCACAAGGATAGCTTGGGTTGCGGTAGAGGGAGTGGCAGTTGGGTTTCGCAGCCGAGTGAATAAGGTTGTGATTACTTGGAGACGAAACGTAATGGGTTGCTTGGTTCAGAACGATTCAAAGCTAATGATTCAAAGCTATCCAACAGGGTCTATCCACTACGCGTACTTCTTGACCATCTTCAAGATGGCCTCCTCAGTCTCCTTGGGGCTGGTCGCACTCAGGTAGTGGCCAGCACCATCAACAAAGGTGAGTGTAGCCTCGGGGCTTGAGGTGAAGAGCTTGATGTGCTCAGCAGGAACATTCTTGCCGAACACGGGGTCCTCGGGGCCCTAGGTGTGCGTCAGTATATGATGATGTGATGGGAACGACGAGTGACATACCTGAAGCCAGTAGACAGGACACTTGACATCACGAAGGCGAAGCAACAGGCCATCACGCTCGAGAAGGTTGGCGACGGCGGTTCGGAGCTTCTTACGGCCCTCATCGCCGCTGTACACCTGCTTGAGGGTTTCATCCCAGAAGGAGAGTGTTTCAGCTGAGGGGTTGGTGCCAAAGCCTACGGAGGAGACCAGGCCGCGCCAGACCTCGTCGACAACAAAGTCTGGGGTGGGAGTGGCGCTATCCCAAGAGTCGTAGAAGGGGCGCAGCGACGTCTTGGGGTCCCAGCAGCCTTTCTCGCGGGACTCGGCAGACTCGTAGTCCATAGAGGTACCGAGGGGCAGGACGCCGAGTATCTAAGTGGGTGAGCTACAAGTTCCGCTTCTGTACTAGGAACCATCCCCGGAAGCACCGGCGTGTTTAAGAGGGACGTACCTTTTCAGGGGCCAGGAGAGCCATACGCACGACGATCCAGCCGCCTTGGCTGGTACCGAGGGCAAAGGCCTTGTCGATGCCAAGGGCCTCGAGGACCTGGAGACTCATGACGGCCGAGTCCCAGTAGGTGAAGTGCTCCGAGGGAGACGAGGTGGCGCCATGGCCGAGGGGCTCGATGGCGAGCAGGTTGACAGCGTCGGTCAGGGCCTTGCTGCTGAACTGGGCGTCAAACAGTGACGAGGTGGTGCACATGGAGTTGACGAGGACGACGGTGGGCTTGCTGGGGTCGACGGCATCGCCCGAGAGACGGTAGCCGGCCTTGATGCCGCCCAGGTGGGGAACAACGATGGTGGTTTTGGCAGCCATGGTTTGACGACTGGTTGATGAAGATCTCCTAGCAAGCGAAGACTGGTCTGAAGAGAAAAAAGAAAAGGGTATACGTACGAAGAGGAGAAAGAGGGAAAGCGAGGAAAACGTCTCTCCTCTTGGGGCTAAGCTCGCTATGTACCAACTCCATAGAAGTCCACACTGGTGCGTGCGTCTGTTCGCGCCCGCGTAGTTGCGTGCGACGATCAGGGGCAAACAATGGTTTGCAGCAGATTCTGGTGTCGCCGCAAAATGGTGGGCAGATCGAGGCCGGAAGAGGATAACTGCTCCGAGGGGGCGGCGCCGTTCCGCTCCGGGAGTGACGGGTCCCCGAGGGACGGACCCGCGAGAAAACGGCCTCTCCTCCCGGGGGAGGGTTTAGTTTTCAACGTCTGAGCGGGCCGGACCGTTGAAGACTAGAGAATTGGGTATACAAACCGTTGTGAAGAGGTCTCTTTTTTGCAATTCTTTCGATTCAACTTGCAACAAGACTCGAGAATCTGTGATCTTGTTTCGTTTCAGGCACGTACGAGCATAGTCCACCAGCGGCCGAGGAGCCGAGGCAAGGCTCCACCACATCAACCGGCACTTGCAACGCTGTCCAGCTCGTTCTGGTTAAAGCGGCCCGCTTAGAGTGCTTACGGACGACACCGGCGCCACGGAGCAGGGACGAACTGATTCAGACCCTTGCCTGAGTCGCAACAAGAGAATCAGATGTCACTCTTTTGGGGCGAACTAGTTCTTGGGCTTGCTCGTCAGGCCATGTTCGGCGAACTTGACTTGCAGGTTATTCAAGAGTAGAGGTTGGCCCGCTCGCAAAATTGTTCATGTTTCTTTCTCTTTTCAGATAACATTGTTTTTCCTTTGTTGTTTCATTGTGGAAGACATGTCGTCTTCTGATTCTGTACTTCCTGGTCTGCCGGGCTTTGACGCCCACAATATCCAGCCATGGACTGTCGAGGTTGTCGTGTGCATGACCGTCCTGGCACTGGCTTCAGTCGGCCTACGGCTGTTTAGTCGACATCTCAAGGCCCAGCAACTATGGTGGGATGACTATACCATCATGTTCTCGATGGTGAGTAAAGTATGTTGCTCAGTTGTCAAGATCCAGACTCATACTTGTAGGCATGGAATCTAGTGGTCGTCGGTTTCATCTTCGCCATGCACTCGTGCGGTATGGGCCTCCACGCCGACAAGGTCGACCCCAAGGACATCGTCATGATGGCAAAGTGGCTGGTGGTGGCCGAAGTGCTCTACGCCTGGAACCTTGGCTGGACCAAGCTGAGCCTGCTGCTCATGTACTACCGCATCTTCCGAGTGCCCTACTTCAAGAAGATGGCCTGGATCGTCAGCACTTTTGTCTTTGCATGGGTCATTTGCATCACCTTCCTCTTCATCTTCATCTGTATCCCCGTCGAGAAGCTCTGGTACCCGGACATTCCTGGTCGCTGCATCAACCAGGTCGGTACCTGGATCGCCAACGCCGCGAGCACCATTTTCACCGACGTCGTCATCCTGATGCTACCTCTGCCGCCCATCTGGAAGCTGCAGCTGGGCAGGTCTGAAAAGATTGGTCTCACCACTGCTTTCGCCCTCGGATTCTTCGTCGTCTTCGCCTCAGCCTACCGAACGAGCGTCCTCTTCACCTACAGCAACTCCGATCCTACGTATACGCTCGCCCCGACGGTCGGCTGGACGGATATCGAGATGTCGGCTGGCATTGTTTCGGCAAACCTACCGACCATGTTGCCAGTCTTGAAGCTCGTTGCTCGGTTTACCGGACTTAGCAGTATTGCGTCAACTGTTCGCGCTGGTTCAAGGCCTACTTTCGGATCCAAGGGGGACAGGAGTGCCCAGGGCCTGGCCTCGCGGGAGGATACCAACAAGGGCACCAGGTCAAACTCCAACACCAGCTCGAGGGGGGATGACTTTTATCGACTTCCCGACGAGACCGACTCTGATGGATTGATGAAGGGGTCGGGATTTGGAGACTTGTCCACGGCGTCGGATGCTAAGCTGAGGCCTGACACGAAGGGCTATGAGCTCACAGTCAAGACGTACAAGTCGAATCCTGATAGGGATGATGATAGCGGAGAGGGGATTCTCTTGCAGGGTATTCGGGTGCAGAGAGAGTTTGAGCAGACGACTACAACGCGAAAGCCGTGAGGGAACGATCACAAGTGTATTGATAGATGAAAAAAAGCGTGAGAATTGGCCAAAATACAGACAAAAATGATACAATTAAAAACAAATCATCAAGCCCATTACCAATACAGTGAAGCCTATGGGTTTTTGTGTTCAGGGGGTTCTAACTAAGGCTAATATTGATTCCTGGGTACCTATCCATGGCAAGATTGGGCGGACCGCACGTTCGATATTGAGGTGTTCACCATGCAGTGCCATGCCACTGGCGCAGCAGTGCAAGAATACATGAGATTGATTTGGGAGAGAACCCTGCCAAAACATTCTCTTGTTTTCTTTCCCTCCCTCAAATTCCTCCTGAAACCGTTGTCAGTCAGGACAATAGAAGCCACAATCAGCCTCCAGCTGCAAGCCAACAGGTTTCTTTGTTACAATCTTTCCTCTTCGACCTTCAGGGCGCCTTCTTTCCTATCAATCACCATCTCCTCAAAACCACGCCGAAAGTGCTTTTCAGTGCCTCAACTTCATCAAGAGACTTCTCCCTAGTGGTTCTGCAGAAGCAACCTTGCAGCCACGAGATGGCTTCCAAGATCCCCCCTCCGCAGATCCCGCCGCCAAAGCCGCCACCACCACTGTTTGATGTGTTGACGACTACTGCGGATGACCTTCGCAAGCGTCTCGAGGCAGGAACCATCACCAGCCTGGAGATTGTAGAGTCGTATCTCTCGCATATCGAGGCACACAACACCACCGGCGCAAAATGCAGGGCCATCATCTCTACCCCTCCCAGATTTCAGCTTATCGCCTGGGCTGCTCAGCTCAATGAAGAACGCCGACGAGGGGACGTGAAGGGTCCTCTTCACGGAATACCCATTCTACTCAAGGTATTTACTTCATTTCCTCTCTAGTGTTCATGTTACGTTGCTAATCCGGACTTCCGGCAGGACAACATTGCTACTGACACGTCTCTCGGGATGCCAACCACCGTCGGATCCTATGCTCTCTGGGACTCCTGCCCAGCGGGCAATGGCCCAGTCGTCGAAAATGTATGCCACGCCCTCCATGAGTCCATACCTTCTAACAAAAATTGATCAGTTGATCAACTGCGGCCTCATCATTCTTGGAAAGGCCAACATGACGATAAGTCTTCTGAGGAATAAGGCCTCAAGATGTGCCTCGAGGTAACAATGTAACAGGAGTTCATGGGGATGAAGTAAGACCGATCCCATGATGGCTTCGGCTCCCTCTCAAATCATGGGTTGACTGACGTGGACAGAGGCGTGAGTGGGTGGTCTGCCGTTGGGGGTATGTGCGAACCTGCGTATATCCCTACTGGTTACAAGATCGGAGAGAAACCTCGCGGTGAAACTGTAGGGCTGCAAAAAAGCATCTTTCATTACATTAACCCACTGTTTATAGACACCTGCCGGCTCTTCGACTGGATCTGCAGTGGGCGTCGCCCCTGGGTTTGCCCCAATCTCTGTGGGAACCGAGACTTCTGGGTCCATGGTATCTCCCGCTGCTGTTGCAGCTCTATACGCACTCAAGCTCACACCAGGCTCCATTCCGATGACTGGGGTTATGGAATTGACTGCTTGCTTTGACACGCTAGGCGCTTTTGGCAAATCAGCATTGGATGTAGCTCTCGCCTGTGATGCTCTTCTAGCTTCACACAGCGGTACGAGTCTGGCCTCGTTCATGTCATCTATGAGGCTTGAGGACGTTTCAGTGGGCTTCGTTGACATCGAAAAGTGGAGGTTGCCTGCCGGTACTCAGGTGGACGATCCGAAGTACTTTGAGCAAACCGTAAGTACATGCGACTGGCGCTTTTTTCTTCTCTTCCGGCCAATCAAGGGTCCAGCTTGCTCATACTTCACAGGCCCGAGAGTACCGGCAAGCAAAGGATATGCTACGACAGAGTGGTGTCAAGGTTGTTGACGCATACATCATCCCTCCAGAGGAGTACATGATAGGTGACACGAACGTCGACGATTTGATGGACAAGATCATTAGTACGGAACTCGGGCGAGAAAGATGATGGCGATGATTAGCCTGCTAACTTGATTCAACAGGATGCCAAGGAAAGAATGGCATCGAGCGCTACCTCAAAGCCCTGAAATTCTCCAAGGTCAGAACTTTGGAGGAGATCTTTCAATTCAATGAAGACCACGCCGAAGTTGAGCTTGACAAAGGTATGGCACTTAATCGATCCTTCAGAGCATATCTGACGTGTGGCATTAGTACTGCCCGAACCAAGGCGGGCTCTCGGGGCTCGTCACGGAATCGAAGCCGGATGCGGAGGTTTCGGAGTGGCTCGAGGAGTGTAAGCGCTGGGCGGCCACGGAAGGAATCGACAAAGTCACCTCAGAGCAAAGTGTGGATGTCGTCGTATGTTGCTCAGACAGCTACTTTGCAGGCGTCTCAGTGGCAGCGCGTGAGTGCAACACATCCCCTCCACTGTGCAGTTTCTAACCAACGTAGGATACCCGATGGCGGCGGTTCCTTTGGGGTACATTGAGAGTAGCGGACGGCCATACGGCCTCCAAGCCATCGCCCCAGCCGGTCAGGAGGCGAAGCTGGTCAGGTTCATGGCGGCGTGGGAGCGCGTCTTTCCGCCGAGACGGGTCCCGGATCTTGAAGCTTGCGAGAAGGCGAGAGTTGGTTTGGGGGGATGGAAATTCGGATCGCGCCGCTCCAAGGATAATGATTAGATTGACCCTGCAACACTCTGGCGTGCTTCTCAAAGCAAGTACCTACCCGTGTGGCGGGGGGTACAGGTCACTCTGTTCGCACTGCATCCTCAAGCCAGCAAGTTAACGATAGCATAATATCAAGGAATGATATCTGCTAAGTATATAACTTTATTACAATAATGATATAGCTCTGCTAAGGATCTATCATTATGTTCTAATTTTGTTCTAATTAAGATCTATTATTATATAATATTATGTTAATTTCTTATCGTTAAGCTAGGAAGTTGACCCAATAGTGTAATGCAAATCTTATGCCACACTGTCCTGAACCCCCCTTCACCCCTCATGAGGGGTGAGACTTCTCTACCGCTACGTTCGCAAGTAGAGATAACTAGAACAACAGCACAACTCAAAAAGACAGCAAGAAGCTCTTCATTATAAAGGCCCTTTCTCATACCATAATGGTAGATAAACGCACGACTTATCTCTTGATGATGCGATGCTTGGTTGAAAATCCTCAAATGCTGATCCGCAACTGTAGGGTAGGGGCACTACGGCGAACTCCACGTGATCTTGGGCAGCGGCTCAGGCCCGTTTGGCTGCACCGCTCTTTGTTCCACGGTTGTTGAAGCCCCTGGCGAAATCGCGTCGCCTTTTGATGCGCATTCTGCTCTGCTCCCGCTGAAAGAGCTGTCGCCCTTTCCTTTGTGCTCTCCTCCTTCTGCCGTTTGACCGACCTCCCCATTGGTCGTCTCCTCAGCTATCGCCGTCGCCTATTCTCTCCTCCACCGACACGTCACCGAGGAAGCTCTCCCACCAAAACCCGCCGCCCCTCCCCCGCGGTTTTAATCGACGAACCCGTCTCGCATGTTTTCCTCGTCAAAGCGACCCGACCGCCACTGAACGATACTCGATTCCTAGGTCCCGAGCTGCTCTGTCGAGCAGAGCGAAACACCGCTACAATGAGCCGGACCTTGACGAGCCGGCAGGCCGAAGAGCTGTTCGTACAGGGGAGCTCCTGGAGCTTGTCACTTGCCCGTCTGACCACACTGCAGGCACAAATCTATCATCGCATACCTCGCCGCGAATAATTTCCAGGATAGCGTCACTGCTATGAGGACAGAGCTCAACCTGGGAGAGGAAATCTTTGATCCTGCCACCGCTAAGAAGTATGAGACGTTGCTGGAGAAGAAGTGGACCAGTGTTGTGCGGTTGCAGAAGAAGGTATACTACCTGCGCTCTGTCGCATGCCCCCTCGGCTAATGAGGCGACTCTCCCAGATCATGGATCTAGAAGCACGAAACGAAGCTCTCCAGACCGAACTCGACAGCGCTACACCGACATCCCTATCCAACCGCAAGCAAGATCCCGCCTCCTGGCTTCCGGCTGGACCACCACGACACGTCCTCCAATCGCACCGAACTCCCATTAACTGCGTTGCGTTCCATCCCATCTATTCGTCCATCGCGTCCGGAGATGAAGATGCCATCATCAAGATTTGGGATTGGGAATTTGGCGAGCTGGAACGAACGGTGAAGGGCCACACCAAAGCGGTGCTCGATCTAGACTACGGTGGACCCAAGGGCCACACGCTGCTCGCATCGTGCAGCTCGGATCTGACTATCAAGCTATGGGACCCATCCGACGAGTACAAGAATATCCGCACACTTCCTGGACACGACCACAGCGTGAGCGCCGTTCGGTTCATTCCTTCAGGGGCCCCTGGAGCACCACTTTCCGGCAATCTACTCGCGAGCGCTAGCCGAGATGTGACGGTGAGGATATGGGACGTCACCACAGGATACTGTCTGAAGACGATACGAGGACATTCCGATTGGATTCGCGACGTGAGCCCATCCCTAGATGGAAAATACCTTTTGTCGACCGGCAACGACCGAACGCTGCGACTATGGGATATTTCAATGAACACTCCAGAGACAAAGATGGTCATGATCGGTCACGAGCATTGCGTCGAGTGCTGCGCTTTTGCCCCCCCTACGTCTTACCAGCACCTTGCGACCATGGCTGGATTGAAGAAGGCTCCTCCAGCCAGCAGCACGGCCGAGTTCATGGCGACGGGATCCAGAGATAAGACTATCCGACTTTGGGATAGTCGCGGAACGTGCATCAAGACGCTGATCGGTCACGACAACTGGGTCCGAAGCTTGGTGTTCCATCCCAGCGGCAAATTCCTTCTGTCAGTATCCGATGACAAGACAATTCGATGCTGGGATTTAAGCCAAGAAGGAAAATGCGTCAAGACACTCGAGGGAATGCATGAACACTTTATTACCAGCTTGCGATGGGCGCCCCCGATCACCAAGGGCCCGGCGGACGAGGCCAACGGCGAGATTGGGACACCGAAAAAGGCAGCAGCGGCACCTCAAGATGTACAGATCCGCTGTGTTATCGCAACTGGAAGTGTTGACACGTCATTGAGGATCTTCTCACGGTAATTGGATATGCTTGGAGCCGTAAGCGGCAACGTGAGAGTATTGGACACGAAATAGGAGGGAGCCAGGGCACTGCTTCAACAGATGGAGTCAGCTGGCCGGTAGCCGGACATACATGCAACGGGCACGTCTACGCCTCGTGCCGATAATGCTTTCAGGACGACTCTGTCGACCCTTGCGCAGCGCCTTTCTGAGAGGACGTCGCGCACGCCCCGACAGCGGCATTCCGCCCTTTTGGAATTCCTAGGGGCTGTCTCGGAAGCGTCGACACTTGGTCACAGGCCGAAATCCTGCTCTTATCGCCCGGGTGACGGACGACCCGGGCTTTTGGACAGGATTCAAAGTCTAGAAGCTATACTACAACACACAAACATACACATCAACACAACCTTCTACAGACCATCCGCCGTCACATGCGTCCAGTGCTTGGGAATTTTACGAATGATGTTAGATACCCAGACGAATGTTACGACAGTGAAATTGAAGCGCTTGCTATAATGCGGCCCTTGCCCCTGGTGACTGTGATTGATGGGGAGTCAAGAGATGGAGGTGTCTTGGGCTGGACGGGACGTGAGGAATGGAACTTGGGAAAAAGCATTTGTAGAAGATGGGGGCATCATAGAGAGATATTTCACGTATGTATTAACAGATTGAACTTGAACCATTGGCAGTGTTGATGAGCTTGTCGTTGACGAACTTGGTTGTGGAGCGATGGCTGTCGCAAGTGTAGAAACGGACATCGAGGAAGCCCGATCAATGGATCATGAATTCTCGTTCAATTTCCTTTATTTACTAGCGGACTATGCTATAGACTCGCTGCCTTTTCTGTGGTGACGATATCAACAGGAGAGCACCTACGCATCAATGACGCCACGATCACTCATGTTCCCGCAGTGGAAACAATGGAGGCTGAATTCAGTTTACCTTCAATTGAGTGATTCTAACGGACGTCATTTATGTTTCTTGCCTTTTATTAATAGCTGCTGCTGTGCCTCGTTTGTAAACACTCCGGATCTGCATCAAGCATATTTGTGATACCAGAAACACCATGTCAGCCATAGCCACCCGTTTTGTGCGACCCCTGCGGCCGGTGATGTTGGGGCAGCGCAGTTTCTGCGTGTCAGCACGACACAGTGAACAGAACCCACGGTCCAAGTTGTCTTCAGAGAGTCCCATGTCTCAGAAGAGCCAGTGAGTTTGCGCATAACTCCTTCAATGAACCAGTTTCTGATAAGAGTCTAGGAACCAATCTTATGTGATTGGCGGCGTCGGACTCGCCCTTGGTCTGGGCTTCTTTTACCTCATGACACGGCCCGAGAAAGCAAAGGATCAGCCTATTGAAGGAGTCAAGACAAAGATTGCGAGTACAAAGTAAAAGACCGATGGCTGGGAGGGAATCAGAAGCGAGGGATGCGAGATGGCGTAAGCAAAAAAGCAGGATTGAGGACACTTGAACGCATGCGGTATTATGGAGCGAGGGCCCTTTGTCAAATTGGAGATACGATTTAGGCAAGTTGTCACATTCTGAGGCGTCAAGGCAGCAGTTGATTTGCTACATGTTGATTGAGTGAACGCTTCAGCCTAGAGAGAGGCAGCCCGGTGGGTGAAGCCATGATCCTGGCTAGACACGTGGTCTGGAGGAGGCCAAGCCCGTTGGACCGCGTCATCGCACACGACGCATTTCCTGCGGGTTCAGGTTCAGCCTTGCCTCGTTTACGCAAATTCAGCCCTATCGACTGTAACGGTTAGACCCAAGCGAGGGTTTCGAGTTGCTGTTGTTCTTGTGTTATAAGTCACTGGAGGCTCTTGGAGAGAGAGTCTAGACAGAGCCCGGCTTCTTTGTCTCTTCCCCGCGGGCCTTTGTCGATCCACACACACAAACCCCTCAACACCATTCTTTTTTTACTCCACCTTGAAAGATCCACGCCAGGATGGACGGTGACGGCTTCTCCGTCATTTCACTGACGTCTCTGGGATCAACCATCTCCCACAGGATCTTGTCTAGCGCCGAAGAGCTCAACGAACTCAACGGCTCGCTCGAGGTTGAGAACTCGCAACTGGCACACCTTGCCGCGAGACTGTACCAGCTTCATCAGCATGTCGGACAGCTAGAGACAGCGCTCAACGCGGCTGGCGTCATCTCGGTTCGGTTACAGACGCATCTGAGCCAGAGTCTCGGGTCGTGCGATGTCATCACCGCCGTGCTAAACAAGCAGGCCATGCGGCTGCAGGTCGACACGCTGCCTATGGTTGATGAGGTGTTTCTGGTAGTGTACAATGATGCTGTTGTTGCCTTTTCACGACTGTTTGCTTTCTTTGCCAAGGTGCTTTCGTTGTAAGCTCAAACTGTGAACCCTTGTGTTGCGATGCTTTGTTGACTCTTTTCCGTTCAGGCAAAGCCGGAATGAACAGGATGCCGCGCTTGACAGCTCAAGCGGCAAAGAGGTGTTTCACCATGTTAACCTAGCTTGTCATCAAGCTTCTCAGACCAAGGATGTGTTGCTCACTTCGGGGGCCCCATCTGATACTATCGCATCGAGTAGTAAAGGGCCTCTCCCCGGTGGCGACGTTGAGCCTCCACCCTACGAGCCTAGTTCATCACAGTCGCCCACTGCCGAGGCATCGAGCTCGTCTTCTGGATTTTCCAAGGGGTTGTCTTCGCTGACAAACTCGTTCAAGGCCATGACTGCTGGTCTTTGGCCGAAACCTGATCCTTTAGCGACGGCTTTTTGTCAAGCAGCTCTCCGGGGTGATGTGCAGCAGATGAGCGGCTTCCTCGCGCAGGGTGGAAACATCAACGGTCGCAACGGAGAGGGCAACACGCCTCTTGGCTGCGCGGTGCTAGCTAACAAGGAGGAGGCTGTCAAGTTTCTTATCGGAGCTGGTGCCGACGTCAACTCCAGGGACCTGAAGCTGCCACCTCTGTTCCTAGCCGCCTCGGTCGGCAGCATCAACGTTGCGAGATTCCTAGTCAACCAAGGTGCCGACGTCGACCAGAAGAGTTGGTCAGGGCAGTCATACTTTGTGGATGTTTGCAACAGCGAAAACTTGGAGGGTATAAAGCTACTGCTGGAGAGTGGCGCCAAGGCGAGCACGACAACCTTGTCGGGACGACCCATGATTGCGCAGGCTGTCAAGAAGGGCAATATTGAACTTGTTCGTCTTCTACTGAAGCACGGGGCGAGTGCAAACTCGGGAGACATCACGGGCAACTCCTTGATAGCTATTGCGGCCAGCCAGGATCGCATGGATATGGTGCACCTCCTCCTCGAGAACGGCAGCAACGCGAGCGCCAAGACACTCACCGGAATGTCCGTCATGGGAGAGTGCATCACCAAGAGGAAGCTGGACATGGCCCAACTTCTCCTCGAGAACGGGGCCAATGCCAACGTCAAGGACCTGGTCGGTCAGCCGATCCTCATCATCGCCATCCGCGACAACAAGCTCTCCGAGGCCGAGAGGATTAGAGTAGTGCGCATGCTGCTCGACCATGGCGGGTCTCCCAATGTTTCCAACGCCACG
Source organism: Fusarium solani (assembly GCF_023522795.1). NCBI lineage: Eukaryota > Fungi > Ascomycota > Sordariomycetes > Hypocreales > Nectriaceae > Fusarium > Fusarium solani. The sequence goes on from NW_027072154.1 coordinate 3,700,533, forward strand.
ACGAGCGTGACGGCTATCTGCTACGCTATGGAGATGGGTAGCACTGAGATGGTCAAGATGATGCTTGCGGCTGGCGCTCAGACGAAGAAGAAGATGAGTAGTGGAGAGACGCTTCTGCTGTACGCCATCGATCACGGCAGAAAGGACCAGGCTAGACTGTTGTTGGAGAATGGTGCTGATCCGAACGCGACTGACAAAAAGGGGAGGACGCCGTTGATGCAGGCCATCTCGAGGAGGGATGTAGACTTGATCAAGTTGCTCAAGGCGCATGGTGCGGATGTCAATGTTGGAGGAACCATCTCACCGGCCGAGCTCGCCCAGACGATGGGGAGCCCAGAAATACTTCAAATCTTGGGATTCAGCTCCCCAGCTAACAGGACACCTACATGGGCTGGTCAGACATCACAACAAGGGGAGCAGGGGCAGGGTTCAGTACCTCGACCTCAGTCACCACCGCCGGGATACGATGCGGCCATGGGTAAGGGCTAAGGGTGAGTGGGTGAAGGAATTAATGGCTGATGAAAGCTGATACCCAAATATTAATAATCTTATTCCTTTTTCCTGATGCAACGCCTGTCTATGTCTATGTCGTGTCATTTTACTTCTGGTGAAGAATCTCGCGCAACCACCAAACGTGTATCCGCGCATCCTTTGTCAACTCTGGATGGAAGCTCGTTCCCAGTACATTACCTTGCCTCACGGCAATAATATCACCAGAGTCATCCTTGGTGTTTGCCTGCGATAGGCCGGGCTTCATCTTGTCCACCCGACCGGGCAGCTTGGCGAGGACCTGCACGGGCGGCCTCTCGTCCTGAGAGGTGCTAATGATCTCCTCCACGACAGGCGCGCGGATAAAGACGCCAGGGAAAGGCTCGCCGTCTTGAAGGAAGGGAAGGTCAAGGCCGGACTCGAAGCTCTCAATCTGACGACCAAAGTGGTTGCGGTGGACGCGCACGGCGAGACCACCGATGAGTTCCTGGCCGCCCTTTTTGGTGGCGTTGGCTTCATCGGAGAGGAGGATGAGGCCAGCGCAGGTTCCCCAAACAGGCCGTTTTTGAACTCTGTTTCAGTTAGTACAGAGATAAGCACTCTAAGAAGGGGTTCTTACTTGACAAAGTGTCTCAAGGGCTCGAGGAGACCAGACTGAGCGGCGACAAATGAGATTGTGGTGCTCTCGCCGCCGGGGATGATGAGTCCATTGCACTGGGCGAGTTGCTCTTCAGTGCGGACCTCGATGCAATTGAACTTTGTCTTGGAAATGCCGTCGGTAGACGAAAGGTACTCGGCCGCCTTGTGGACAAGGTCTACATGCTCAGAGAAGCCGCCCTGGAGGGCGAGGACGCCAATGGTAAGGCTTAGCATGATGATGAGTTGGTGGCCTTAGAATATGATCTGCGAAAGAAGATAGAAACAAGATAGATGTATCTCGGAATCAACAGGTTGCGATAACGGAGAAGTTGTCACATCCTCGGAGGGTATGGCCGAAGGCGATTCTTCTTAGTCAGGGTCCCGTTAGCTAAAGAAGATCCCCAGATTCTCGTTCGGGAGATTGGAAAAAGATGGATACCGGAATATCCCAAAGAGGACTAAGCCATGCATTAGCACCATGCGAGACGCACATGCCGCATGCAGACAAAAGGGACGCACAGAAGGCGGCGACGTTGAGGAGAGCAACTCCGAACTTTGACAAAGGTGAAGCTCCGGCGCGGCGGCTCCGGGGTATGCCGTGAACTAGCAAGGGGGGTACGTGAGTCAAGGAACAAAAGATCGAGTCAGCTCTGCTAAAAGGCTTGGGGGATTCTAGGAGAAGCCGTTTCTGTACACTGCCGCTCATGCAGCTTGGTGGAGGGGGCGATATGCGGCTTTGGTGGGATAGGCCCAGGTGATGATGGGTCTGGAACTGGGGTGGGTTCCGCTATCTCACCTTCTTAGAGGGGAATGAATGATGTCGTTAGGGCGGGCATTGTCATTGTCAATCGACAATTGATCAGGAACAATGGGAGTTTGTAGGTTATCCACGGATCTGAATTGTGGCGAAAAAGCCATGCAAGCAGAACAATCGGACTCTGCAAGTCAAGGTTTCAACACACCCTCAAGATGAGAGACATTCTAGAATCAAGGGCATGAGGGAGGGATCACGGGGGACAGGGTACAGTAGATACGCCGAGACGCAATCTCTACCAGTCATTCTTGCATGATGCTATATCTCTTATCCCTCTTCTTCCCGACAATTGCCGCAATCTCTGGAATCTCTGACTTGTTACATCCGCCCTATTGCATCCGTCGGAACAAGGGCGCGGCGCCTAGATCGGATGTCGGAGAAACGACCGCTAGTAACGTAAGGAGGGGGGACATTAAGGTTTCTCTCCAAAGAAAAAAAAGTCTCTCGTCACATGTACATGAAGCGTGCATGCATTACGGACGCGGCGGACGCAGACTCTCACTCCGCAACCCGTGGTGCTCCGGCGCCGCATACCGGGGCGGCGGAGGAGGAGGAGGGGCATGCCGAGAAGGAGGGCTTCGGTATTGTTCTCTTGTCCTTCTTATTTGAGTAATACCTACTTTTGGGTTTGCGTGTTGCTTCTTGAGTCAGAGACATAATAAAAAGGGTACTTCTCACAGACAATCTCCTTCCTTTACTCTCCTCATCTCCACACACACTCATCATCATCGCACTCAACTCCTCCTCTACCTACCACTCTTCACAGATCAAACCCATCAACATGACCAACGATAGCTCCAACAACGGCGGCGAGGCCAAGTCCTCCTTCACCGTCAAGGCCGGCCTCGCCCAGATGCTCAAGGGCGGCGTCATCATGGACGTGACCAACGCCGAGCAGGCCCGCATCGCCGAGGAGGCCGGAGCCTGCGCCGTCATGGCCCTCGAGCGAGTCCCCGCCGACATTCGCAAGGACGGCGGCGTCGCCCGCATGTCGGACCCCGCCATGATCAAGGAGATCCAGGAGGCCGTCACCATCCCCGTCATGGCAAAGGCCCGCATCGGTCACTTTGTCGAGTGCCAGATCCTCGAGGCTCTTGGTGTTGATTACATTGACGAGAGTGAGGTTTTGACTCCTGCCGATGATGAGAGCCACGTTGAGAAGAGTCCCTTTGGTGTTCCCTTTGTCTGCGGTTGCCGAAACCTGGGTGAGGCCCTCCGTCGCATTGCTGAGGGTGCCGCCATGATCCGAACCAAGGGTGAGGCCGGTACTGGTGATGTTGTCGAGGCCGTCCGTCACATGAAGACCGTCAACCGCCAGATCGCCCAAGCCAAGGCCGCCCTCGCCGAAGGCGGCATCATCCGCATCCGCGAGCTGGCCCGCGAACTCGAAGTCGACGCCGAGCTCCTCCGCCAGACTGCCGAGCTGGGCCGTCTCCCCGTTGTCAACTTTGCCGCCGGCGGTGTCGCTACCCCCGCCGACGCCGCCCTCATGATGCAGCTGGGCTGCGACGGCGTCTTTGTCGGCAGCGGCATCTTCAAGTCCGGCGACCCCGCCAAGCGAGCCAAGGCCATCGTGCGCGCGACGACGCACTTCAAGGACCCCAAGGTGCTGGCCGAGACGAGCACCGGGCTGGGCGAGGCCATGGTGGGCATCAACTGCGACACGATGAAGCCCGAGGAGAAGCTTGCCGTCCGGGGATGGTAAAGGAAGATTTTATCTAATGATTAAAGGGAAAGGCGAAAAAAGACATACCACTGTGTGGGAGGGAAATCATGAGCTACTGAGAGAAAAGTCTCGTATGCGTTTGCATCAAAACTAGCGGGCGCTTGACGCCATAATTGAGAATTGCAGTTTGCCCATCCTCTGATCTATGCTTGTGTGACCATGAAGTATTAACATGATAAAGAAAGAAGGCAAGCATCTTGACTGACAAAAGAAGGCTCAACTGTATTTGTCGACTACATGTCGAATCATCTGTCTGGTATCTCTAGATCTCATGCTGTGTGACACTCATGGGCTACCAGCGCAATCATCCCTGCTTGCCAAATTGCAAGTCTATCCATCGCCCTCAGATCCAAAATTTGTATATAAATGATGCCAATCTTTTGCGCGCTCAAAAAGGCGACATTGACTCTGCCTTGGCCTTCTTCTTCTCTGAACCACCCTGCTCAATCAGAGTTCGCTTGCGATCGTTGCCAGCCTTGTTCTGGTACTTTCTCTGTCCAACCTCACGTCAGTATCACCCATATAAAGAAGCTAAAGGAACTTACACGAGTCTCTGAGTGTGGCGAGTTTGTGATGCGTGTGATCCAGGGCGCTCTTATGGCCGAGTGGATCAAGACCTTGTTGTCCTACCAGCTGTTAGTAGATGCGCACTTAAACGGAGTAGGGATCACTCACTCGAAAGGCATTCAAGATGCGGCCCTAGCGCTCCGAGAATGTCGAAAACTCTTCCCACTGCGTCTCGTTGTTGCTCCACATGGGAGTCGTGTTGAGGCCCTTCTGAGCAGCCATGGCCTGCTTCTGTTGCACAGTTAGATGAGCGACCCAGAGTGAGTGTCGAGGACTTACGAGGATTTGCGCGCAGAGGAGTTCGATCTCAACGTCAGACATGGTGCGGTGGATGACGTTCTTCCACTGCTCCTTCATCGACGGCATGCGATTCGCCGGAGGCTGGAGCTCCTTGTCGGAGAGCTTGGACAAGTCATCATCGAGGCCTAGGCTTCGCCTCTGCTGGACAACCTCGGCGAGCCACTCCCTGACGCGCTTCTGTCCCATCTTGGCTCGCCACTCTCGAAGGTCGGTCCAGTCGCAGATGGCTTCAAAGATCTCGCGGATCCGACCGCGGAACTCGTCGTCGGTATTGGGAAAAGACTCATCTTGCTCTGGGGAGGTGGTGTTTCGATCTCTCTGGCATGAGAGGAGATCGTATTGTTGGCGGAGACTATTGGCGTGGGCCAAGGAGATGATGTGACCTTGGTACTTGAAGGCCGACTGGCCGAGGAGGGAGACGAGATGGCCGTCAGGACCGTCAGTGATCTGTGGGGCCTGGAGGCGGTGCCTCTTGGGAGGTCTGTCGGTGTCTAGCTTCGTTCCCGGGACGGCGGTCAGGGAGATGGGGTACTGAGTCGGGGTGACTGGTTCGAAGCGCTCGGTGCAGGGTGTTATCGTGTGAGACGGCGGAGTATTGTCGAGACCTGGCATGTCAAGTACCTCCGTCTTCAAGAAGTCGTGCAGCATCCACTCGTTGCCACGCGGACAGTGACCGTCCAGGATATTGGGTGTAGTAGGCACCATCCCTAGGGCCGACATCCCCAGAGGGTTTGGGGGATGAGGATGCCCATGGGTCGTTGGGGGTGGCATCTCCGAGATGTTGTTGTCGAACTGGGGCACCTGAAAGTGAGCCTGCATCGGGGTGCCGTCCAAGTTATATACAGGACAGAGCAGCTGTATGAGATCATGCTGAAGCATGTCCTCCTCCTGCTGATCCATGTGCATGTTGGCAGCTGTAGTGGAGGGCACCAGTAGATGACTCGAGGTGGGTTCTTGATCAAGTTGGTGATCTGTGATGGTTATATGCTGATCCAGGATTTCTGGTCGTGAAGAGAGTTGGGTGGTCAAGTGAAGGAGTGAGCTTGAGAGATTCATATACCTAGGCTAAGCAGTGGAATGGAACTGACAGCCAGTGCACAATGCGGCTTTTCGGTGAATTTCTTCACATAATCTCGCCTTTGTCTATGTAGGCAGTCGAGCTTGACTGTGGTTTGGCAATACCAATGAAACAGACAAAGCAGATGTACATGAAAGACCAATAAGAAGACAGTATTGTCAATGAAACTAACTTCAAACGGCGTTTCAACTTTTCGTGTGACATTTCCTCGATCCATCTTGTGTAAAACTCCCATCGAGTCTTGTGGAAACATCCAATCTATCTTCCCTTTCAACTCGATTTCCGTCTGCTTCTAACCGGCGCAGCTCGGTCGAACTCTGGCCATTGCAACGTAACACCAAATTGATGAACGCTAGCGAAAGATTGTCCACATGGTTTTTATGGAATGGGGATAACTTCAAGTTGGTAGGGAAAGCTAAATCAGCAGATGTGACGTGTCGAGGCGAGGAGCCCCGCACGCACAAATTCGGTTGCCTAGAATTGTTGGCTTGAGCAACTTCCTGATCCTTCAGAGAATGAGACAATCTCCTCGAGAATTCAGAATTCAGCTGTCCTCCCTGCTTGACCGCCTCAAACGACGGAACTAGAAACGCAAGAATGACCGTCATCGAAGTCGACATCGTCTTTGACTTTGTCTGTGCTGTAAGTAGCACAGCAACTGCGGGGCTGAGAGTTGAACACTGACGAATGAAAGTGGTGTTACATTGGCAAAAGACAGCTGGAGATGGCCATCTCCCTGTATCAAAAGACATACCCAGGTGGAAAGTCTGATATCTTTGCCATCAGCTGGCGACCTTACTACCTCAACTACGGCCCTTCAACGCACAGCATCGACAAGTCCGAGGTGGCCGATGTGAAGCTCGCCGACATGACTACCGAGCAACGAGAGAAGTTGTATCGACGAATGAACCAGATCGGACGCAGTGTTGGCATCAATTTCAAAAGTGGTGGAAAAGTCGGTGACACTCGGTTCGCGCATACGCTGGTTCGCCTCGCCAGCACAAAGGAGCCTGAAGTTCTGAATTCTCTCGTTGGAGGAATCTTTCAGGCCTATCATGAGTTGGAAAGAGACATTTCAACTAAAGAAGTGCTTCGAGAGATTGCCATCAACTCGGGTATTGCCGCTGCTGAGGTTGATGAGTGGTTGGATTCTGAGGAGCAAGTCAAGGCCGTGGATGATCAAGCTGAAAAGAACAAGGAGTTTCTAGCTGGGGCTGGTGTTCCAAACTATACGATTCAGGGAGAGCGACTTGATGGTCAACCTGATGCTGAGAACTTTATGGAGGCTTTCATCAAAGCCAAAGGTGGAAACTAGACGGTGGTACAATGAAGTTGGTTTGATTGAACTTCTCTTGGTTGATTTGAAACAAAGTACTTCACTTAAAGAGCCATAACGAAGGAATTATCTTGTGGCCTCTCTCGATTGTTTCCCTTCCGCACGATAGCCTAGGAGTTTTACCGACTTTGGAAAGAAAGCTAATAAATGACCCAAAGGAGAGCGGGATAGAGAGAGAATTGAATAAAAACATGAATTTAGCAAAATGCGGACAGATCCAACTTCAAAAAATGACATCTCTAGCAATTCTATCAAAAACAAGTACCTCTTCAGAGGTCTGACTTGCTATCTACAGTATTCTACGCTATGAATTACAAAAAAACACTCTACAGCGACGAGTAGGCGTTGAGAGCCAGCTGTCCTCCAAGATGGGCGTAAAGCACGTTGCCACTAGCAATCTTGCCCGTCTTGATCAGATCAATCATACCAGCCAAGCTCTTACCCTCGTAAACGGGGTCAGTGATGAAGGCCTCGGTCTGAGCACCAAACTTCATGGCGGCAATGGTGGTCTCGTCGGGGATACCGTAGATCTTGGCGTTGTAGTTGGGGTCGAGGATGACGTCGTCCGCGGTGATGTCGTCCTCGGAGAGACCAATCTTGGAGGCTGTGGACTTGGCGATGCGCAGGACTTGGTCAAAGGTCTGCTGAACCTTGCCTGAGGCGTCGATGCCGATGATCTTGCGCTTGGGAGAGCCGTTCTTCTCGGCCAGCTTGAAACCGGCGATCATGCCGGCAAAGGTGGAGCCAGTCACGGCGCAAACGATGATGGTGTCGAAGAAGACGCCGAGCTCCTTCTCCTGGGCCTCAACCTCGAAGGCCCAGCGGGCAAAACCAAGACCACCGAGGGGATGGTCGGAGGCACCGGCGGGGATGTAGTAAGGCTTGCGGCCGGCGGTCTTAAGCTCGTCGGTGAGCTTGGCGAGGGTGGTCTTGTGCTCGATGCCAAAGGTCGAGGGGTCGAGGCGGACGTCGCCGCCCATGAGGCGGGAAAGCTGGATGTTGCCGACCTTCTCGTAACCGGGGTCCTCCCACTCGACCCAGTGCTCCTGGACGGTGGCGGCCTTGAGGCCAAGCTTTGTGGCGACGGCCGTCACGGCGCGGGTGTGGTTGGACTGGACGCCGCCGATGGAGACGAGGGTGTCGGCGCCCTCGGCCTTGGCCTCAGCAGCGAGGTACCTGTGGGTTGGAAGTTAGCGATTGAAGATGAACTGTTGGGAGAGGAATTTGTTACGCACTCGAGCTTTCGGACCTTGTTTCCTCCATAGGCGAGACCAGAGTTGCAGTCCTCGCGCTTCGCGTAGACATTGACCTTGCCTCCGAGAGCGGCGGATATCCGCGGGAGCTCCTGAATGGGAGAGGGGCCGAAGAGGAAGTTCTCTCGGGGAATGCTGGCGAAAGGCTCAGGAAGAGAGAGGGAAGCCATTGTTGCTGGTATTTGTAAAGGGTATCTTGGTAAATTCTTGAGAAATGAATGAGTAGAAGACCAAAACAACAATCGAGGCGATCCAAGGGTATTTGAATAAAGTCTACCTCCGTTGCCGGCATCGTCGCAATCATGATAAGCCATCGGGCGTGATGGCCCCGCGACGGGCTTGATCCACCCTGCGTGGGCCGGCATGAGGATCTCTGAGGTTCATGATTGGGCAATGCGACGTAGGGCGTGAGGGACACGAGGGGTAAATGTCATTAACATCATGGGAGATAGGCTGCGGTTGTCATGTCATGTCGCCGGCTCGGGGGTTAGATGTGGGCTCCGAGGGTTGTCATGTCGGCATGACGAGTGGGTGATAGGTTAGGGACGGACATCACGCGAGCCATTGCTAACCGTTGGTTTTTCTTAATCTTTTACAGTAATCTAATCACTTTGTTTCAGCTTTGAATGACAAAATTGCTCTCTGATGTGGTGATGAGGTAGATACACCAACACACCAAGTCCGCAACTCTCCAAAGCACAATCTATCAGGGTTGTTGTAATCCCTCAAGTGGTCCCATTTTTGATAATTCCCTCACATCAAAATGAATCGATTCGACAAGTATTGCAACAATGTTTCTTTCAAATCGTGCACACATCATACAACTGTCTTGGCGCCCGGGTTCCGTCCCCCGAGATGGTTCTCACGCACGTGGCTTTGTACATGGGCTGAATCTTTTGCAACCAGCCCGGTGCACTTTTTCGTCTCAACTCATCAAATCACGTCATATGGGCAGCAGTTTATGAACCTTTGTTCGAGAAGCGGCGCAATGAAAATACTGCTTTCGGAGACCGGATCCCGTTGTCCCTAGGTATGAAGCGGCCTGGCTGGTTCGTTGTGTGAGCACTTGGATGGGGAAGCCCCGATTTGATTTTCAAACAAGGCTAGTCATGGCTCTGAAAGAACCAGGTATTGAAGTAGTATTGTTCGGTGATGGTTTTGTTTCAGTCTATGTGCCTTGGACATATGGTGCTTGTTGAATAAAGCCCCAGACTATCATACACTCTCTCATGACGACCTGATTAGGCCTTCACATTCTAGAGCCTACCGACTACCTCTATTGTTCTATGTGCCCCTAGGCTACCATAAATACCTAAATTTCTCCTCATTCTGCTCTTTGGGCTATCCTTTTTCACAGTCAAATATGACATCTCGCCGAGTATCCTAGCTCTTGCCTCTTCTACCCTAGGCCGGCACTGACTCGTCTTTGATTCTGCTGACACTTCGTGTCTTGGGCATGAAACTCGAACTTCATTTCTGGCGAAAGAATGGTAGTTCAAGTACCGAGCGAGATATGTAGCAAGGGGAACCATGTGTCCGCAGTCACCCCAGCCCTTTCACTTTATACGCTTAACGCTCGACTTCCTGTGCTGTTGCTATACAGATGTGATAAGATAACAAGGCCCATGAATTGAGCTTAATTTAATAGACTCGACCTCCCAGTCGCCAACTTTGCGACAATCTCGTTAATCTTTTGCGACCCAAGAGCGGCCAGAGCTGCCACATGCTGCTGTCTCCTCCGCGCATTGAGGCCTTGAGGACTCAGAAGTTGACTTTCTCCAAATGGGCCAAATGCAAATGCCCCTCCAGGCTTCCAAGGGTCTTGACCACGAATAAACTGGATCCATTTCTCTTGCATAGAGCGCGCGATTGCTTGCGCGGGTTGGTTGTGAGACAAATCATACGCGTTGAACAGATATAAGAGGTCAACGCCGTGGTGGGCGCGACTAGAAGCTTGCCACGGATTTGGCTGGTCGACAAGGAAACGGAACGAGGGCTTTTTGGTTTGTTGGCATCGCTTCATGAATAAGTCAATGGGTAGGCTGAATCGTGCGTCGTTGAGCAAGTCCAAAGCTCCTAGCTTGCATGAAACAGGTCGGTCAGAGACGATGCCGTATTGCTTCTTCAAGGCTGGGGCTGCTTCTCCGGCAGAGTCGAATGCATCACAGATGTACTCTGGGGACAAGGACTCAATTCCGTTTCGCCATAAAACCGACTGCAGTGGACCGCTTTGTTAGCACCTGGGAAGGGAAACGCGGCACCTCCATACCTCGTATTCTGTGTCTCCGATCAAGACGCGCTGGAAGTCGTCTCCGATTCTCTCTTCCCAGCCCTCCAGCTTTTCCTCCATTTGGAGGTAGAATGACCCCAAACCCAATCTTTCCTGAGCCTCCAGCATCTTGGACACAGGCGCATTACGGAGTGTCCAGTTTCCGAGTTGCGAGAGCTCGTTGGTCACCCTGGCTATGAGCATTTCTGCGGTTCCTCTTGGCTGAGGCGGGGAGAGATGATGAGTTCCCGACTGTAAGATGCACTGGCGGGCGGGACTGCCCATGAGCAGATGGGCGTGGCAGTAGACGGCCCCGGCACTTTCGCCAGCAATGGTGATATTTTCCTACGGATGACATGCGGCAATTAGGAACTGCTGGCGAGGATCTAACGGCTTGGATGGAACTCACGGGATCACCACCAAAGCCAGATATATGTGTCTTGACGAACTCCAAAGCCCGCTGTTGATCTCTCAAGGCCAGATTTTTCTCACTAACGCAGTCGCCAAATGCAAACATGTTGAGTCTGTAGTTGATGGTGACGACGACGATGGGTTCGGCCATGTCGATGGACTTCTGGACGAGCCCAGTTGGATCTGACCGTCAGACTCGACGGGCGAGTAAATGTGGTAGTTGAACTCACCACAAAGTCCCGAGGCGCTCGTTCCAAAGGACACAGCTTGGGAGCCCCCTACTGAGAATGAGTCCTTGAACTTCTGATTTGGTGTGTTGCCTGACCATGGATCCACACGAAAACAGGATACGGCCGCTCTGGAAGGACTTTCAGAGCAGGCGAGGTGACTTCGAGGTTCAAGCATCTAAACTCGTCCTCGTCCTGCGCGGGGATCACCTCATCTTGAGGAATGCGAAGTAAGTGACGAAAGTCGACGTGATTCTGAGGGCATCGCGGACTGAGAGGGTTAACAGCTTAAGCAGTGAAGGTATCTGTGTGTTGCATACCCGTAGCCGGTGCAGTCAACCTCCCCCGAAAGTGTCGCCGGTGGTTCCGGGTTGGCGAATCTGTATGGAATGGTTCCATATTGAAGGCCCCTGAACTGCCGAACATGCTCTCCCCGAGACACGCCGTGAAGGGTCGCACCCAACGTGGGATGGAACAGGGAAGAAGACATGGTTAATTACAAGAGCCAATGACAAGACTCTCACTTTGGATGACCTCGGTTGCCTTAATATCACTTACCGGTGTGTGTAGCCGTCCCACATTACCTACCCCTGTCCTGTCCCACCCCCCGCATTTCAACCCCGCGTCCCCCCGCAAACACCTTGACAGACCCGGTCCAGTGGAGTCAATGAGGTGGCTGGCCGGGGCCCGAATGTCCCGTCTTTGACATGGGAGTGGTTGACAGTACCGACAGGCATCTCCAAGGGTCACGTACATCCGGCTGTACCTGTTTGTCGAGCCCCACCGAGTGCTCGAACCCAACTTACCGCTGCTTCAAGCAAAACCTCAAGCTCTACTCTTTGCTTTCTCCCCGGTCGGGCCCTGCTCTGCGAGGATGAAACGCTGCTCGTACTGCCATAGGACGTTCATCAAGACCGAGCATCTGTTGCGCCACGAGCGTTCTCGTGAGACACCTGGGAGCAAATGCATGGTTGTCGCAAACTGACATGAGGTTGTCTAGACACCGGAGAAAAGCCATACCAGTGCCGTAAGTGCAATCGTCGGTACGCCCGGAGGTCAGTTCACGCCGTGGTACGATAGGCGTGCTCGTTCTCTCTATTCCTTGTCTTGTATGCTGATGAATTGGGATAGCGACGTCTTGTTGAGGCACGTCAAGTACTTCCACGGGCAGGACAACTCGTCAAATGACACACAGAGCAACCCCGAAAGCGCCGTCGAACAGAACCAGACCGTCCGTCGCGGGAGCACTACCGAAAATGAGGTTGAAAAGAGCGGTGATAACAGCAATGGCTTGTCAAACCAGGGGGACAACATGAGCCAAAATCCGCCAGCAATGGATGCGACTGTCTCGACTGACCAACTCATCACCTCAGAACTGGATGCACTGGCTGCGGCAACATTGTTGCAGGCTCGCAATCAAGGGCTAAACGGCGACTCTGCATATGCAATAACACAGCCTTCGCTTGAAGTACCTCATGAGAACCATCCAGATACTCTACCAGAGCCAACAGCAGCACAAGATCTCGTCGTTCCTGATTTGACGACCTCACCACCCGAGATGATCAATGGCAGCACCGACTTTCACGTCATGTTAAGCGGGGGGACTGATTTTGTGCAGTCATCCTTAATGATAAGTAAGACATGTTCAGCTAACGAGGGAACGGGCACTGAGGTCTAACTCGATAACAGGTAATGGCTTCTCCAACGACCTTGAAGCCTGTCAAGGTGTTCTCGACCTGTTCCACGCCAACTTCAACTCGTTGGATTTCCTGAACCTTTCTGCAGCCAATGGCAACTCTCCAACATTGACGAGCTCCCAGTTCGCCAGCACGGAACGCGCTGGCAGCATTCCCCTCGAGCGATTCGCCCAGGTCGCGCGGTTGTGGCCCAGCAATCGATCGAGACTGGCTGACGACGGCGCCGCGAGGATATGGATAGATGTGGTGGGTTATAGGGGCGACAATATCTTGACTGACATCTTCATCTCGGAAACGTCACCGACGCCGTCCATCGGAAAAGAGAAGGAGTCGAAATGGGGCCTTGATGAAGACAAGCGTCAAGAGCTTGTCCATGAGTTCGTGCCAGATGCCCTATCCAGTAGCAAGTTTCCGCCAGCACGACTGCTCAACCTCGGCCTCGACATTGTCTTTCGGCAGCCTCACTCACTGCTTCCCTTTATACATCGACCTACATTTTCTGCGAAATCTGCGCCAAACTTGGTCGTTCTGTCATTATGCCTCCTGGGGCTTGTCCACTTCGACTCAAAACAAGTTAGAGACTTCGCCTTCAGCTTTCTCCCGGCGGCAACTCAAAAGTGTTGTCACCAGTTGGCGACGCCGTCATTTGGACCGGGCAGCTCGGTGAGATTGGTTGCACATCTCACGTCTGCGGCGGTGCTTTTGATGGCTTGGTCCATCTGTCCACCTGTGGTATGTGCCCTTTCCAGCGTACCCAGTCTAACTGGCTGTCCTAACTGGCCCCTGTAGGACACACAAAACGAGACTTTGGCGCGTATGCTGTACAGCCAGACAATTTCTGTAAGGTCTTCTTCACTAAGCGTGATGGAAAGACTAACCAACGAACTTGTTCCAGGTTGCACAACTATCAGGACTATTCAGCGCCTGCCCAGACTCGCCGAGCCTAGGGGGCCTTGTAGAACAGCTCAGGATACAAAACGAGTCTCAAGGCCAACTAAGAAATGACGACGCTCTCTGGAAGGCCTGGGCGAGAGCAGAGAGTGTAAAAAGGTAGGTTGGCCAGAAGGCGTTCCTGGGGGCCACTTCGTTAACTTGGTGCGTAGACTGATCTCGGCGTTGATAATGACGGATGCTTGGTGGGCATATAGCTTGGGCGACAGACCGCTCATTCGTTCCCCAGCGATGCAGTTTGAGGTTCCATGCTCTGTTGAACTGTTCCAGGCTTCGTCAGCCAGATCATGGAAGCGAATTGTTGACAGCGGCACCAGCATTGTGTCTGGAACTGTCACGATACAGACCCATGAACCCTTGGTACGCCTGCCAGAGTCGCAGAACCTCTCGCCCGTGGGGATCATCGGGCTACTCTCCATAATCTGGATTCGCATTCTAGAAGTTCGTATCCGCGTGGCCAAAGTGCCGTCTGCCACCGGAGGCTACAGACTCTCTGACGCATCCAACCGAGTATTTGCATCTGATGAGGCCGGAAGAGCGCTATCGGGCTTGCTAAACGAGATCTACGTATCCTACTCGAGGTTCCTCAGGTACAAGAACCCAAATTGCATCGTCATGTGGCACTTCCTCAACATCAACCTGTTCGCCAATCTCGAAGTCTTTGAGCTCGCTGCGGGTCGAAAGGGGGCCGACGGCGCACACGAGGCTCTGCAGAACATTGCTGCTTGGAGTCAAACCTGGTATGCCCGACGGGCCTGCCTCCATGCTGCTGGAATTTATACCGCCATGAGCCGCCGACGTATTAGCGATGGCACCATGTTTCACTCGGAAGTCTCCATCTTTGCTGCGGCGCTCGTTCTTGGGCTGTATGTGTTCATGATGCCGCCAAACCAGCAGGACTCTCGGTTCGCAGACGTAGAACCATACGAGTTTCTCAACGAGGTGGACTGGCCTTTGCTGGGGGGCAATGGGATGGCGACGACATCGACGCCTGGGTCTACCGTCGATGACGGGCAGGAGAACGCAGCCAGGCGATTCCTCAGGGAAGGCGGCGTCATCAGCTTCTCGGGAGTAATATGTGAAGGAGGTTATAACGCGGCAAAGATGATACTACTGGAGTTTTCCAGCCTGATTGAGGAGGTGGGAAAGTGGAACGCGAAAGGGCTTTGTCACATTCTGAGGATCATGAGCGACTCTTTGCTTGATGTAGAGGATCAGCCCGAAGGTGGCTGAGGACTACAAGTGTAACATGATGTACTATTTCATTTGAAGCGAGCGTTTCTGCTTGCGATTTGACCAAGAATCTGAATCATACAGGAAGAGAGCGAGGAAACAGTTACCCAGAAGAGACAGGAGTTGATTCCAACAACAAAGGCAGAGCATATAAGACATCCATACATCAAACTACTCCAGCAATATCCTCGTAGCAATGGGTCCATACACTCAAAGTTCATCCCATCAAGCCACCGCCGCCTTGTCACCATTTGTGTGGCCATTGGTATGAGCAGCAACTTCCTTGACTGATTGAGCGGAGGCAGCCTCCTTTAGCAGGTCAAGAGAGTGGTAGTAATCAGTCGCCTTTCTGCTGTTGGCCTTGTCCTGCGCCACGCGGGCAAGCAACTGCTTGGTAAGAGGGTGCGCCGAGAAGCGGTCCGGTAGCCTCTCCCAGACCTTGTAATCGGTGCCTTGACTGTGGAGGACGCCGCAGATCTTTCGGGCGTACTCGGTGAAGAGAAAGGTTCGTGAGGACTCGACCATGATGGTCATCTGGTCTGTTGGAAGCAAGTTAGCGGTCACTCTCTTGATTCAGTTCCGGAAGACTCACCTGTTAGAATCCTGCGCGGCTCATTGACCTGAAGTGGCGTCTCGAGGAGATACTCATCACTGAAGCCTCCATGGGGCGTGTGTCCGCCCTCGTAGCTGCACCCGCCGGGCTGGAACTCGTCAGACCGACCAAGCCCAGCCCCGTAGATGCAGGCGAGCAGCTCGGTCGCGCTGTTACGGTGGAAGTATGGCGGGCGGAAGCTGTTGCTCGCCACATCCCAGCGTGGGCCGAACCAGAGGTAGTCGGCCAGCGGGACGTGAGGGTCGGATGACTTGGCTGTTAGTACTGTGTTGATGCTTGGGTCGGTGTGGTCGACTGTGGTTGAGTTTTGGGCGACGAATTTGGTCAAGTCGTACTAATGATTGTTAGTTATGGAAGATATCAAGAGGGGATCACTCACCTTGTAGGGAACACAGTTGCCGTGCCAGGCGACAACGTCAAAGGGGCTATGGTCCTGCTTAATGGCGACATGCTTTCCATTGTTTTTAACCACAATGGTAAATGGCACGTGCAGGTCTTCGTCGATATGGGCGACGGGGAACAAAAAGTCTCTCGGGTTGGCAAGGCCATGGCCTCCCAGAGGGCCAAGGTCTGGCAGCTCCCAAGTAGACCCCCAAACCTCGGCGATGTGGCCACGAGCAACCGACGTGCCTTCAGCCAAGTTGATCCGAAAGCGGACTCCGCGTTGAATGACGCAGATCTCGCCCGGTTGGACAAAGAGCTTGCCCATTTCTGTCTGGATGTCTAGGATACCCAGTTGCGGGGTGATGAGAAAGTCGCCGTCTGTGTTGCAGTAGGCCTTGTTTTCCATGGAGGTGTTGATCATGTAGACATAGAGGGCGATTCCCTGGCGGAGATTGGGATCACCGCTCCCACCGAGGGTGTGCAGGCCATCAGTGAAGTCGATCTTTTCATTGTCTGGGGGGAGTGGGAAGGGCGACCACTCTGCCTGCTCAGGGAGGGCCTCAACCTTTGGGTTCAAAGACAAGAAGCAGTTTTCGATGTGAGACTTTGTCTCAATGTTGGAGTAGCCCTGGTGAGCAGCAGAAGGTCTGGCTCGATACATGTATGTGCTCGAGTTAAGGGCCCGCGGGGCTGCAAAAGCAGAGTATGTGATACCCTCGGTATACAGGCCGAAACCGCGGTCTTGTGGGTTGTTCTGGCCGATGGGGAGCGCTCCGGGGATTACTTCAGACTGGTGTCGGTTTCCCCAGCCGGGTTGGTAGTCGTAGGGGTCATTCTCGCGAGTAGGCTTGGTCCTCTGGAGGTCGGTGTAGTGGAAGACCTTTTCGGGGTCAGTCGCGGGGACGCGGGGCTTCGGGGCGACAGTCATGGCGTTGAAGTGTCTATGGTGAAAAGCAAAGAAGCAGATGGACTTGTGATGTGCAGAGGATTATCCTGATGATGGTGATGCCTCCTCGTCGTGTCTCCTTGTCAGCATCCCGATCCACTTGACAACCCAAGCTACTTATAAGCCCCCTACCGAGAACCATGGTACCGGACTGGGACCCAGAAGCAGCACGCCCAAGATGCAGGCGGCTGGGCCCATTCCCCCAGACTGAAGCATCCGTGGTCAAGTGGGATCCGGGGAAGATGGGTTGCACTCCTACCCCAATGTGGGACGCTGTTGACTGACCCCACATGACGATGGCTTCTCCTACCAGGGTGGTATAAAGTATCTTGTGGGACACATTCACTCGCTCAATGCAGTGAGATAATCTGTGATCCAGTTACGCTGAAGTCATGCTGCGAACTTTTGTATCCTGCCGTCGTCTGGCTACGGCGATCCGGCTCCCATCTCAACCCCAGTGTCGCCGTCTGGGCTCCATCAGCGCCTTTGACTCTGTCATCTTCCGCAACTTGTTTGGCACACAAGAGATTCGCAACGTAAGGACCAATTTTCTCCTTGTGATTTCCATCTGCTGACGCTTAGCCAGATCTTTAGCGACGAGGCATACATCCGACGATGTGTTGATGTCGAGACGGCCCTCGCGCGGGCGCAGGCTCATTGCCGTGTCATTCCCGCCGACGCTGGTAACCAGATCACATCGCAGGCTGATGTTTCTGCTCTCGACCTCGATCGTCTTCGTAACGAGACCGATATTGTCGGATACCCAATTCTGCCCCTGGTGCGCCAGCTCAGCGCCATGTGTGGTCCTGCGGGAAAGTACGTCCACTGGGGCGCCACGACGCAGGACATTATGGACACGGCCAGTGTCTTGCAGGTCAAGGCTGGGCTTGAAGTTGTCGATGAGAAACTGTCTGGAGTCATTGCCGCCCTGGAGCGCCTTGCCGTTACTCACCGTGATACCCCCATGGCTGGGCGCACTCATCTCCAACATGCCCTGCCCGTCACCTTTGGATACAAGTGCGCAGTGTGGCTCTCTGGACTGTATCGCCATAGGGAGCGGCTGCAGCAGTTGAGACCTAGGGCTCTGATGGTGCAGTACGGAGGCGCTGCTGGGACACTTGCCTCGCTGGGGCCGGGTGAAGATGGCATCAACATTCGCAAGCAGCTTGCTTCAGAGCTAGGGCTAGCAGATCCGCCCATCACATGGCATGTGGCCCGTGATGGAATCGCCGAGGCAATCAACCTGCTGGCCCTTATAGGGGGCTCGCTCGGAAAGATAGCACTGGACCTCATCATCATGTCGTCTAACGAGCTTGGAGAGGTTGCCGAGCCGTTTGTTCCTCACAGAGGCGCCTCATCCACCATGCCGCAGAAGCGCAATCCCATTTCCAGCGAGGTCATTCTTGCAGCCTCCAAGGTCTTACGCTCAAACGCTGGCCTCGTCCTCGATGGCATGGTATCCGACTTTGAGCGCGCGTCAGGCCCATGGCACCTCGAATGGGTCGCCATTCCTGAAAGTTTTGTCGCGGCAGTCGGAGCGCTCCACCAGGCTGAGTTCACCCTTGCTGGTCTTGAAGTGCACGAGGGTCAAATGGCAGCCAACCTAGCCATGTCTAAGGGATTGATTGTTGGGGAGGCGGTCATGATGAGCTTGGCCAAGTACGTTGGTAGGCAAAATGCCCACGACGTTGTGTACGAGGCCTGCAAGAAGACGATTGAGCGCGGTGGGGAGGCGACCTTGCTCGCGACGCTGAAGGAGGACAAGAGAGTGGTTGATGCCATCCCGATAGAGGAACTGGAAGCCCTATGTGATCCGGTTAACTACTTGGGTTCATCTCAGCGGATGATTGACGATACATTGGAGGCATATAGGAAACAGTGAGAAGCTTCTGAACGAACTGCTGTGGTAATTTGTAGATTGAAGCATTGAATCAAGATCCATTCCCTAACATGGTGAACTCGTCGCTTCTATCAAGGTTATTTTGGTGAGGAGACCAACAAGACTGTAGGGTAAAG
Organism: Fusarium solani; assembly: GCF_023522795.1. Classification (NCBI taxonomy): domain Eukaryota; kingdom Fungi; phylum Ascomycota; class Sordariomycetes; order Hypocreales; family Nectriaceae; genus Fusarium; species Fusarium solani. Next base: position 3,719,482 of record NW_027072154.1, read on the forward strand.
CTCCAGAAGACGAGTAGTCGAGTTTTTACTGGAACAGTGAATTACTGTTGTTGTATGGACTCGCCATGTCAAGAAAGCCCGGCTAGATGGCAACGAGCACGGTTTCCATGGCAATTCGGCATCATAGCAAGGCCAACATGACAATGTCTCTCGGTGCCAGAACCAGACGAATCATTAAACATTTAAAGCAAGTTGTGAATGTAGTATTAACTACTCATACCTCGTAAGGCTTGAAGTCGTCAGCTATCTCAAACGGCGCGTCCGTCAGGCTCTTCAACTCATCCACGCTGACCTCATCTACCAACTCCTTGAGCACTAGCCCATTAGGCGTACAGTCAAATACTGCGATATCTGTGATGATTCTTGACACGCATCGGGGACCGGTGAGGGGGAACGTGCATTCTAAACACCCTCAGTTAGAAACGCCTTTGTTTAAAGGATCCGTGCCATTTCCGACTCACCTTTTAGAATCTTTGGGCGCCCCTTTCGGTCAACATGCTCCTGGTGTTTATATCAGCATCAGGTCAAAACAATCGGAGTGCCGTTAGCCCTACCATTGTGACAACCACTTTTGTCTTTTCTGGGTTCGCGACCAAGTCCATGGCACCACCGATGCCCTTGACCTTGCCCGGAAGCATAAAGTTGGCGAGGTCTGCAATCATCAGCATTATTCTCTCAAGAGTATTTTCATCTCGAGACTTACCTCCGTACATGCTAACCTGCAGCGCGCCAAGCATCGTAAGGTTAATCTTGCCCGCCCTGATCATACTGAAGCTCTCTCGACTGCTAAAAGTCGAGGCACCCAGATTCAGAGTCACAGTTTCTTTCCCAGGGTTGATGAGATCTGGGTCTTCTTCACCAGGCTTGGGGTATCGCCCCATGCCCAAGATGCCGTTCTCAGACTGCAGTACCACCTCGACGTCGTCGGGCACCAGAGCCGGCGCCGCTAGGGGAATTCCGATGCCGAGGTTAACGTACATGCCGTCTTTCAGCTCTTTGGCGGCTCTTTTGATGATGCGTTCCCGCTTGGAGTTTGATGCTGTCTCTGAAAGTTGACCAGTTAGCAACAGTGCTACTCCATGTGTATGGCCTCTCACCCTTGACAATTTCCTCGGGATTCTTGTCAAACACCAGCTTTTCAATTCTTTTCGGCTCGGTACTCTCAATGACCACGTCGACGTAGATGCCTTGGAGGTGAATGCTTTCGGGCTCGAGCTGGCCAACCTCGACAATCTCGTCGGCTTCGACAATAGTGAGCTTGGCGTTTTTTGCCATGGCCTCGTTAAAGTTGTTCTGGGCCTTGCGGAATGTGCAGTTTCCCAGCCTGTCAGCCTTGTGAACCTTGACCAGGGCCACGTCGCCGAATATCGACTCCTCTAGGACGTAGTTCTTGCCGTTGAATTGTCGCGTTTCCTTCGCCTTGGACATGGTGGCCACGGTGCCGTCAGTGTTGTATCTTACAGGAAGCTCGCCGGTTTGGACTTGGGTTTAGCCTTGGTCAGCTACATGTCCTCTGCTCTCCAGGGTTTGCTATTACTGACCTATTGTACCGACCGCGGCTGGGGTGTAGAATGCAGGTACACCAGCAGCACCGGCAGCACACCTTTCAACCATTGTCCCCTGCGGGATCAACTCCAGACTGAGATCGCCAGTGAGATACATTTTCTCAAAAGTCTTGTTCTCTCCGATATATGATGCCATCATCTTGCTGATCTGGCGCGTCTCGAGTAGTTGGCCTATACCAGGTCAGCCACAGCCAGACATAGTGTCTGCTGGATCACGCACCTAGCCCAACACCTGGCATTCCAGCATTGTTGGAGACCACCGTAAGATCATTTATATCCTGTCGTGCGGCTACGGCGTTGATGAGTGTGTTCGGTACTCCAGAGAAGCCAAAGCCGCCAACGAGGACCGTCGAACCGCTCTTAAGCCCACCGATGGCGTCGGTCACAGATGAGGAGATCTTGTCAATTCTCCGCAATGCAGTCGAGCCAGAGAAACTGCGGTAGAAACATGGCGCTACGCGGGAAGAGGCCGTAGAGAGGCGGAATGCGTGCTTGAACATGTTTCTGGGCACAGAGACACCGCGGGTTGGGAAGGGCATTCAAATCGAGCAGCTGTAATTCGGGCGTATGCTGCCTTTGATAGGTAGTATACAACGTAAAATAAACACTTCTCCCCTTGTAATCATAGAAATGTACCTGGTTCATATCGGCATTCATGAGGAAATGCCATGAGCCGGCCCCACGTTGCTGCGTGGGACGCCCAACGGTCCCACATGAAGCTCAAGTGGATGATGCCAACTACCTACATACAAGGCATTTGAATCCATTATTTTTTGCAGGATTCCTATTGAAAATTGATGTAAAGAAAGCAATCAATCTTCCAATGCAATCTCGGATATTACCAATGCTACCTCTTCGACAGAGACTGGCGTCGCTCCCGCGGCCGACCCTGTTCCTCAGGGGCAATGCCACCCTCGCGGCCCCAAAGCAACCTTTGACCGGACTTCGGGTCCTTGACATGTCTAGAGTGTTGGCTGGAGTAGGTCAATTCCTATGTTTTACCTGTATCGCGTGGCTAACACGACACAGCCATATTGCGCTCAGATCCTGGGTGACTTAGGGTAAGCCAAGAACAATGGCTGGTTTGAGTAGACTCATATGCTGAAGAGAAGACAGAGCAGAGGTTATCAAGATCGAGCATCCTACGCGAGGTGACGACACGAGAGCTTGGGGACCACCCTACGCGCCATACTTGGACGGCCGAAGCGGGCAAGGCGAGAGCGCCTATTATCTATCGGTATGCAATTCACTAGATGAAACGACCAGGCAAGTTTCTAATCTCTTGGGTAAAAGGTCAATCGAAATAAAAAGTCTCTCGCCCTCTCCTTCAAAGAAAAGGCCGGCGTCGACATTATTACCAAGCTAGTCAAGAACTCGGACGTCTTGGTCGAGAACTACCTGCCAGGAAGCCTCAAAAAGTATGGCCTGGACTATGAAAGTCTGGCAAAGATCAACCCTAAACTCATCTATGCGAGCATCACGGGTTATGGCCAGACGGGGCCGTACAGCGACCGTGCTGGATACGATGTCATGGTGGAAGCGTACGTCTGAACACAGAAAACGGACGACATGAGTGGCTGACGAGATGGCTTTTCACGTGTAGGGAAATGGGCTTGATGCACATCACAGGGCCCCGAGATGGACCTCCAGTCAAGGTTGGCGTTGCGGTGACAGATCTTACGACCGGTTTGTACGCAGTCAACAGTGTCTTGGCTGCCATCATTGAGCGAGGGCAGTCCGGCCGGGGGCAACATCTGGATGTGTGCTTGAGCGATTGCCAGGTTGCTACTTTGTCCAACATGGCCCAGTCGGTCCTGGTAACGGGCAAGAGAGATGGCGGTCGCTATGGCACATCTCATCGTGAGTATTACCACAATCCTCAGGCAGACAGATCCTGACATGTTCAGCTTCGGTTGTCCCCTATCGTGCGTTCCGCACCAGCGATGGGGACATTCTGATTGGCGGCGCAAACGATAGGCTTTTTGGCGTTCTTTGCAATTGTTTAGGGAAGCCCGAGTGGGCGAGCGACGAGCGCTTCTCGACCAACTCGTCACGCGTGGCGAACAGGGAGGTTTTAGAGAAGTGGATAGAGGATGCGACAAAGTCCAAGACAACGCAGGAGTGGCTTGACATCTTTGAGGGCACAGGCCTTCCATATGCCAAGGTGAATGATCTGAAGGATACACTGAATCATCCACACGGTAAGGCTCCCTTACAAAACCCTTCAAGTAACAAGGACCTAACCGTGGTATAGTTACGGCGAGAGGGATGGTTAAAGAGCTCGATCATCCGGCGCTGGGGAAGCTCAAGGTCCTCAACAGTCCCGTTCAATACTCAAGAACTGGGCCATCTATACGAACTCCTCCACCATTGTTGGGACAGCACACCGAGGAGGTTCTGGCCGAGGTCCTGGGACTTGACGCAGCCGAGATTAAGCAACTGGAGCATGACCAAGTTGTTAGTGTCGATAAAGGTTCGTCGTAGTGTATCAGTAATTTAGACCTGAATTAGAGGATCCAAACCGCCATCCACAAACCAATACACATCCCTTGTTGCGTGCATCATGGCATCTGCATATGGCCCCAATGTCCCACATGAGCTGCATCAAAAGCTGTGGGACCTGCTTTCAACTTCAAAGTGGGACCTCGGTTTCTATATACTCATCAGTCCAGATGTGCAAAGCGTCGGAGAAGGGATTTGTTGATCATACATCTTGTTACTTCTAGAGATTGTCAGCATGGCTCCGGGACAGGTTACCACCGCCACGTTTCCGCAACAGCTGCTCGCAGGTATGTGCAAAAGTCAACCGCAAGACAAATCGCATAGGCTAAGAGGAACGCCGAATCCGGCATAAATACAGGCGGCGTTGCAGGAATCTCTGAAGTGAGTCGACCGCTGCAAATGACATCAGCAGTGTTTAGCTGACAATAGTAGATCTTGATCATGTAGAGCGCCCAAGCCATTTAGATGCATGAGTACAAGCTGATAGAGGTCACAGGTATCCATTAGACGTGGTGAAGACGAGATTGTGAGCGAGCGAGATTACAGTCGTGAATCGGATTCTCCTAACAACTCTAAGACAGCTCCAACGAAGCACGAGCGGAACCGTGGTTTACTCAAGCATGATAGACTGTTTCCGCAAGATAGCCAAGCAAGAAGGGTACGCTAGCTGGCCCCCCACAACTCGAAAACGCTGACTGTCTTGTCAGTGTTGGCCGCTTCTACCGAGGAATTCTGGCCCCGATCTTGATGGAGACCCCCAAGAGGCGCGTACTCAATTCAGCTCAGTTCTTCATTCGAGATATTAACACCATCGTCTCAGAGCAACGAAATTCACAGCAAATGACTCCTGGGCTAAGTTCTACGCCGATGTGTTCCAGACCCAGCGTCGAGACCAGAAGCTCGCCATCCTCACGGGTGCGAGTGCCGGGGCCACCGAGTCCATCGTTGTCGTACCATTCGAACTAGTCAAGATACGACTTCAGGACAAGTCTTCTGCAGCGAGGTACAAAGGCGTTCTCGACTGTGCTGTCAAGATCGTTCGTGAGTCTGGACCCCTCGGCCTGTACCAAGGCTTTGAGAGCACCGTGTGGAGGCACATTGTCTGGAACGCTGGCTACTTTGGGTGTATCTTTCAAGTGCGCTCTCTTCTACCGACGGCTGAGACGAAGAAGGGCACCATGGTGAATGACTTGGTCGCTGGCTCTGTAGGCGGAACGGTTGGAACGCTGCTCAACACACCTTTTGACGTTGTCAAGAGCCGGATTCAGAGCACCACTGGAGCGAGGGAGGCTCTGCCTTGGGTGTGGTCTGGTATCTTCAAGGTTTACAGGGAGGAGGGAGTTGCCGCGTTGTACAAGGGGCTTGTGCCCAAGGTTGTGCGTTTTGCACCTGGAGGCGGAATCATGTTGGTCGTATACTCCTTCATGATTGACTTGCTCACGTCGGGAGAGTGAAAAGGAGATCGGATACGTACTGCCCTCGTTTGATGCGATGCTTGCCATCAGAGCTACTCATGAGATCAAGGGATCCCAGTCAGTCATCAAAGCCAAGACAACATTTTCCATCAACTCTAAATGTCTAAATTCATAGGTATTATACCAAAACACCATCAAGAGATACTCACTCCAGATTCCCAGAATTTCATGCCTCGGCCTTTGCAATCTCGTGCTTGGTCCAGTCCGTCAACCCTCCCTTGGCAATAATCTCTTGCAGATTCTCTGGGAATTGGCCAACCTTTTCCTCCCAGCGCTCTCTGCCTTCACCTTTCTGCACCTCAACAACACTCCGAGCAACGTCCCATGTCAGAGTCCAGCCCGTGCGACGTGTCGGTATTCTCTCCGATGCAGGGAACGTCGCCCGAAGGCGCTCAACGAGTCGTGGCACTTCCAGTCCCAAGAGGGCATTGTTAATGCTGTTTCGGGCGAAGATGCTGGAAAAGGTACTGGCGACGACAAGTGGCATCTGGCTGGCCAGGATGGCCGTTGCTGCTTGATCTCTTGATGAGCCGCAGCCAAAGTTGCCTCCCGAGACGAGGATGTCGTTGGGCTTGGCGATGGACCCAAATTCTGGGTCATAATTCTCCATGCACACCTTCGCCATGCCCTCTTTCGTAATGTCATCCTGATATGTGTCTAATAGAGGGTCAGTTGAGCTGCCTAGACTGATTAAAGCGCAGCCGGTAAGTCATCACTCACATTTTCCAGCATAGATGTTGTCGGTCTAGAGAAAGAAATGCTTAGTATCTGAAGTTCATACACTAGATAAGGAAACTCAGATCAAGGTTATCGGCATCACAGAACAAAAGCTCTCCAGTGATCTTCTCCGGAAAACCTGGCAGAATCCGAGTGGTTGCCTTTGCATCCTTGCCGTCGTCCTTGGGGACAGAAGCCTCCACCCGGTCGATGAAAGTCTCGAGTTGCTCAACAGCGCTGTCGAGCTGACTCAAAGGGGAGGCCGGTAAACCAGTACCATAACCGAACTGCACGCCGTTGAAGTTCTCAGGGGCCTTGTATACACCAGTGCGCGAGAGTCTGCCGCTTAGAGCGCTAGCAGCCACAACCTCGGGGCTGGAAAGGTAGGCATGAGCGACTGTTAGCACAATTAGTCTTCACGATCGAACATGGTAAGGATAGAACTTACGTCTTGAGCCCATCCGGCCCTTGAAATTGCGGTTCGAGGCAGAGATTCCAACCTCACCATCCTCCAGCAGGCCGGTTCCCGACCCGATACAAGGTCCGCAAGCAGCAGGGAGAGGAATCGCCCCGGCGTCAAGTAGTGTCTGCCAGCTACCCTCGTCTTCAGCGATCTTCTGCTCATTGATCGAAGTTGCCGCAATGTACAGTTTGACATGATCCGCGATCTTCGGAGTCTTGCCGCCGTTGGCCACGGCGGCATCCTGGAAAACTTTGGCGGCAGCCTTGAGATCGGAGCTTCGTGAGTTGTTGCAGCTCACAATATAAGCTTTATCAACCTTGATGTTCTTCGGCTCAAGCTCGCTCAGCGGGGTCGAGACCTTGACAGAGTTAGGTCCCGAGATGTAAGGTGAGAGACTAGAGAGGCCAATGTAAAGCTTCTTGGCGTAATGGGCTCCAGGATCAGCTTGCACAGGGTCGGCATACAGCTCGTCAATCTTCTCGTGTGTGATTCGCTCACGGGTCGTTCGGTCCTCGCACATTGCCGCCTCTATGGCCTTGTATCGTAGCCAGCGCTTCAGAGTCTCATCAATCGGGAACTATGACACATTCGAGCATTAGACATGATCAACCGACGCAAATTGGGGATGTACTAGTACTAGACCACTCAGTTGACATGTTGCTAATAGTGAGGTGGTCATCGACAGGGATACTTGACATGGTCTACTCGGAGCCAACGAACTCAACACTGTGGTTAAGTACATCCGTAGGGAAGAGGCCGCAGAGCGCTACGATAACGTCCTTTCCGGCCGACCTCGGAGTGTTGTGGCCAATTACAGTTAGGTATTTATTAACAATCTCACATGCTAACCGTCTTTCCTGACCGTTCACCGCTGGCTCTGTACCATGTACGATCTAACTGCAGATCATATGGTAACAGCCGAGACCAGCATCGAAAACGGCGCCAAATAGGAGGTGATTAGAACCAATCTCCAAAGTAAGTAGGGCATCACTCTTCTCTAATGAAAGCAGAGGCCACGCCAAGACCGGTGCTGCAATAAATATTAGCATCCGCTTCAGGACGCGGGTTTCATGACTCACCTAGCACACATGCTGATAACCCCGACCTCCTTGTCCTGGCGAGCAAGCTCAGCGAGGAGCGTGGCCAACTGCCTCGTCCCAGTAGCTCCGGTAGGGTGTCCGATAGCAATGGCACCTCCGTTGGGGTTGACCGTATCAACGTCGAGGCCGAGCCCGTGGATGCAAGCCAATGTCTGGCTGGCAAAAGCTTCGTTCAGCTCAAAGATGTCGACATCCTTTTGCTCGATCCCGGCATGCTTGTAGAGCCTTGGGATAGCATACAAAGGGCCCATTCCCATCTCGTCCGGTTCACAGCCTGCTACTTGGGTGCCCAGGAACCGTGCAAGGGGCTTTAGACCACGGGCTTCTGCCCAAGACCGACGGGCTAGGATAGCTGCCGATGCTCCATCGCATATCTGAGATCTATTCAGCAGGTTAGCTTGGACGGTAAGAAGTCTGGGGCTCAACACACGAATTCCCTGCTGTGCTGCCACCCGTCTCGATAAAAGCCGGCTTCAGCTTTGCCAGCTTCTCCAGTGTGACACCAGCCCGAATAGTGTCATCGGTTTCGACTCGAACGCGGCTTTTGTCCTCTCCATCTACGACAGTATACTCGACAGGTACAATCTCGCTATCAAAGTGACCGGCAGAGCGTGCCTGATTTGCCCTGCTATGACTGAGGAGAGCAAAGTCATCCTGCATCTGGCGGCTAATCTTGTAGCGACTTGCCACATTTTCCGAGGTGATGCCCATGGGCATCAGACAGTCGGCGGCCGACTTGACGGCGGTGCCTCGGAGGCTTGGGCCTACGTCGGCGGGCACACCGCGGGTCTGATAGTTCTTGGACATGCTCTCAACGCCGCCAGCCATGGCCACGTCGATTTGACCAGCCCAGATGGAGTGCGCCAGGTGGGTAACGGCCTGCAAGCTGCTCGAGCATTGTCGGTTGACGGTGTGAAAGGTAGTTGTCACTGGGAAGCCAGCATTAAGAAGGGCCATTCGCCCGGTCTTTGCGAAGCCTAGCTCGGCGAGGACGTTGCCGATGAGGACGTCTTGGACATCCTTGGCTTCGATGTTGGCTCGCTTTGGGGCTTCCGCCATGATCTGGCATTATCCAGGTGAGTTAAGGCACAATCTATTAAGTTATCCTCTCTTACCGGTCCCAAGATGTCTTCGGGCCAGGCATCCTTGAATCCGCCTTTGAACGAGCGAGTGATGGGGCTTCGAATGGCTGACAGGACGACGATGTCGTTGGGCGACTTGGTCATGAGCGCTCGAGCGCTTCTCGTAATTCTCGACATTGAGCCAACTGACTATCGATTTGAGCCTATAATGAAAATGCATGATCGGCTCGTAATGGTTTATTTTGCGAGTACTTGATGTTTGATGCCCATGATGGGTGGGATGTGGGACATGAGCCAGCCCCACGTGGAGACCAGCCCGTCTTATTCTCTTCTTCACATCGCGACGTCATTCCCCAAACACCACGATTGAGATTTTCCAAGACAAACTCCATCATGTCTTTCGAATTCGGTATCGAAACGTTTCGTCCTGCCTTTGACGACCGAGAAACGCCCAAGATCTCGTACGGTCTGCGGTTCCCGGAAGCCTGCTTGCGGCACTGTAGAGATACCTTCTCCAGCTCCCGGGTTTACATCATCTGCTCCAAGTCGCTGTCGCAAGCAACCGATGCACTCGACCGTCTTACCGCTGCACTCGGCAACCGAGTTGCGGGAGTGAGAATCGGCATTAGCCCCCACACGCCGATAGCGCAGGTCCTGGAGGTGGTGGAAGATGCCCGCCATCGCGACATTGACTGCCTGGTCACCCTCGGCGCTGGCAGTCTTACAGACGCTGCCAAACTGGTGCGTCTAGCTTTGGCCAACTCTACTACCACAGAGGAAGATATGAACATTCTCTGGGGTACGGCAGAGAGCAATCCAAGGCTGAGCAAGGACATTGTCAAACCGACCATCCCTCTCATCCACATCCCGACTTCGCTCTCCGGGGGCGAGTATCAGGCCATCGCCGGCGGAACAGAGTCCCAAGGCCACGCCAAGAGGACCTTTCACTGCGAAAAAGTCGACCCCGAGCTCGTCATCCAGGATCCAGAGCTCTGCCTCACCACACCCGCCTGGGTATGGCTCAGCACTGGCATTCGATCAGTGGACCACTGCGTAGAGACGCTCTGCTCGCTTCTGTCGAACGAAAAGGGCGACACCTGGGCTAAGAGAGGTCTTCCGAAATTGATCTCGGGGTTGTTGGAGAGCAAGGCAAACCCGAAATCGCTACAAGCACGGCATCTCTGTCAACTGGGCGTCATCGAAGCCATGTGCGCTGTGTCGAGCGGTGTTCCTCTTGGAGCCAGTCACGCAATTGGACATCAACTTGGACCTCTCGGAGTCGGCCATGGCGAGACAAGCTGCATTCTACTACCGGCCGTGTGCAAGTTCAACCTAAAGTACAAGGCAAACGTCGACCGGCAGGCCATGGTCAAAGATTTGCTTCTGGGACAAGCGGAGGTCAAGCAGCTGCTAGAGTCGAGGGGACTCGATGGAAAAGATCCCGACCTTGGTGACATCTTGGCGGCTGTGATTTCGGCCCTGGAGATGCCCCGGTCGCTTGAAGAGGTGGGTATTGGTCAGGAGAGCCTCGATACACTTGCGCGAAATAGTCTGGAGGATATATGGATCCGGACGAATGCCGTGCCAATTACGGAGGAAGCGCAGGTCAGAGAGATTCTAGACATGTGCGCCAAGAAGCAGTAGTCAAGTTTTGTTGATACGGTACGAGTTGTTCACGGCCATTCAGACACTGAGGTCAAGTAGTGTTGTTTCGCCCTAAGAAGACAAGGCAACACGTTCGCAATCCTCTTCACTGGGCCAGTCAGTTTGTTTCTGTTGAGGCCTCCAGGATTTAGAATCAACTAGTGCTCATTTCAACGAATATCTGGTCGAGAGAGCTCAATTGTCTTGCCAGGAGAGGTCATCAACTCCACAGCCGCTGAACCGGCAACACCTAGACAACTCGGCAAAAATAGACCCATACTGCAGAGCAGCCAAAGATTTCCCTTGTAAAGCCAACCATCAACTACCGACACTTGGACCCGGAGACCCTTGTTTCCCCACGGGGATGCGGGGACATGTTTCTTCCCACATTGCATCAACCTGCGTTCGGCAAGCCCCATGTGGAACCTCGGCCAGGTCCAATTGATCATGTAGCCCCACAAGGATTTATGGTGTTGAATAGAGTATAGAACTTGGGTCAACGGCATTGAGTTGAGACACTAGAGAAACCAAGTACAACTGATCTAACCTGCCATACGGATACCTCTCAATTGACGGACCAGACGGAAACAGAAGCCATGGCTGACTATCGGGATCTTCAGGTGTCCATCATTGGCGCAGGTAGGTGCAGAATACAACACACCGACTTGACAAGCTGCTAAGCCGCCCGTCTCAGGAATGGGAGGACTCACGGCCGCTCTCGCATTTGCCAAGAAAGGGTTCAAGCAAGTTCACGTCTACGAACAGGCACCCGCCCTAGGCTTTGTGGGCGCCGGCATCCAGATCGCCCCCAATCTGATCCGCGTCCTCGATAAGCTAGGTGTCTGGGGGAACTCTTCCCTCGAGAAGGAGGCCACCTATGTCAAAGAGGTTTACATCTACGATGGCCCGTCTAATAATGAGTTGGCGCGCGTTCCCATGGAAGATATCCATCAGAAATATGGGTACTCGCATTACGCCGGCCATCGGGCTTCGCTGGCGGGCAACATCTTTGACGCCGCAAAGGCTCAACCCAATGTTCATTTTCACTTTGGCCAGACGCTGCAGAGCGTCACATCTTTTGGGCCCGATAAGGTCACTTTTGTCATCAAGAGCGGTGATGATGTCGAGCGTGTCGTTGAGACCGACGTCCTGATTGGCGCCGACGGCATCAAGTCCCCAGTCCGAGAGTCGATACTGAGCTCTCTAAACCTTTCCGCCGAGGTCGAGGAGACTGGTACAGCAGCCTACCGCATTCTTGTCGAGCGGGAAAAGATGGAGCCTTATCCTGAGCTACTGGAGTTGATCGACAGCGACGCCGTTCGCCGCTGGATAGGATCTAAGCGGCACATCATTGCTTACCCGATTCACAACCACACGATATACAACGTCGCCACAGCTCAACCCGACGTCAACTTTGCAGGTTCCATTAACGCGACTTGGACGAACAAGGGTGACAAGAAGGCCATGAAAGACGTTTACTCTGACTTTTGCCCCTTGGTTCAGAAGCTCCTCGACCTCGTTCCCGATGGAGACGTCGTGGAGTGGCGGTTACGTAGCCACAAGCCCCTGGACACATGGACCCTCGGTGGCGTGGCATTACTAGGAGATGCTTGCCACCCAACCCTCCCTCATCTATCCCAGGGAGCCGCCATGGCCATCGAGGATGCCGCCGTCCTAGCCGAGGCCGTGTCCCTAGTTCCAGGGGGAGGAGCAGATCGTCAAGAGCTCGCAAAGACCCTCAAGGTGTACGAGCTTGCAAGAAAACCTCGAACATCTACTCTGGTAGAACTTGCTGCTTTGTCTGCCCGGACACTGCATCTAGGCGAGGGCAAGGCCAAGGAGGAGCGGGATCGACAATTCGCAGCGGCCAAGACCAAGGGGGCGCCGGTGCCGGATAAGTGGGCGAGCCCGGAGATTCAGAAGATGATCTTTGAGCACGAGTGCGTTGGAGATATCCGAGAACGGTTCAAGGAGCTGTATGCGTCGCTGAGCGGGGGGGTTGATGAGGCTATTACTGCGAGAATTTGACAAGTAGGAGCGATGAAGCGTGAGACGTAAATTTACATCCATTCAACTCACACATGGCCCATTTCTCACGGCCTCTCACCGTGGCGTGCAATCCCTGAGGGTTATTTCTCACGCCCCTCAAAAACTTCTAGATACGCGTTGGTGGAATGACATGCCCCAATCATCTTTGCACCATCAGTTTGGGGCCTCAACACATGATCCATTGCTTATATATGGGACCACTGGGTAGTTCAGTTGACCGCAAAGAACCCTTGATGATAGTAGCGCATGCCCCATGTGTAGTTGGTCTCGTGGTCCATCGGGTGTATAGCACACTCACATATGCACACACATAAATGAGTTCATAAACGTGCATGTTCTGGCCTGTCAAACGATGGTCTGATTGGAGTCCCATGTCCTCCTCCCGCTAAGCTTTCTCTGTTCTCACCCCAACTTGATCACCTTGGAATAATACCCCATATCTTCCTGCTGCCAGCCATCTCATAGTGTCCATCGAAATGACTTATTCTCCTTGTCCGTGATGTCGTCCAGACCATGTTGGAACTCGGGTGCGCCGTACTTGGCATCGCGGCCTGCGTTCCGCCTCGCAAGGAGGAGTCTCAGTCCGAGTGATATAACACAGAGGGTGGCGAAGCAGATGAGTACGCCAGTGAAGCTCTCATCATATCGTGGCGCGTATTTCCTTCTTTGGTCAGACCTAGCTAGAGGGGAAGAATAAAGGTCAACTCACGCGTCGAAAAGCAATGGCCCGATAATGTTGCCAAAGCAGTACCCAATCCAAATGCCTGCTGCATAGGCTCCCTTCTTGGAGTATCCCGCCACGTTGGACGTCCCCAGTGAGATAGCCTGCAGCCAGCAGCCGGAGAAGAAAGAAATGAGGTAAAGGCCGAAGATACGTCCCGCCGGCTTGGATGACGGGAGCTTCCACCTGTTCAAGAGGTCAGAGAAATACAGCTATCTATGTAAATAAGGCAACTTACACCAGACTACAACCCAGAATCACGGGCAGACAGGCAAGGGCCGAGGTGCGTAGTCTTCCTAATCGCGTCGTCCCTAGGTAGCCTGCTCCAAGGACAGACAGGAAGGCCATGGCACCGAGAGGAATGTTGAGCAAAAGAGAAACACGTGGGGAGAAACCCATGCCGGAAAACATGATGGACGCAAAGGTTGTTAGGGCAGCGGCTCCTGTGTTGGAAAGCAACCCGATGGCGGCGAGACACCAGAGCTGATAGTCCAAGAGGGCTTCTCGCACTTGGTAGCCTTTCAAGCGAGTGTTTTCTGTGCCCGAATTATCGCGTCGACTCCGCTCTAGGAGCAGTCTCTTCTCCTCTAGGGTCCACCCCTTGGCCTCTTGGGGCGTGTCTGGGAAGATCCAGATTAGCGACACTCCCCACGCGAGGGTCACAGCACCGGCGACGAGAAACATGTACTGCCAAGGTGCCAAACCGCCTCCCGTGATGTGAGCGAGACCAAAGTTGACCAAAGGGCTGATCAGCAGACTCCCGCCGCTGAAGGAGTACCACCACGAGCTACGCAACTGTTGCTCCTCGTGTGTATACCAGAGTCCAACAACCAACATGAGGATAGGACTGATTCCGCTCTCCACCAAGCCGAGAAAGAAGCGGTTGGCGAGGATTCCAGAGTATGATTTGCACGCTGGGGTCGTGAGCACGATCATGGCCCAGATGATGTTGAGCGTACTGCAAACTCGTCGGGGACGGAAGCGCTGGGCGAGCAACGAGCATGGGTACATGCCTACCATGTGGCCGAAAAAGAAGATGAGCATGACCCAGGAGTAGCGGAGGCCGGACTCCAACCCGAGATCGGAACGCAAGCCGAAAATGGCGGCCTGGGAGATGACGGCTTTGTCATAGTATTGGAGTGCATAGGTGATGCAGAGCTGTTCAAGGCTCGGTCAGATGGACTTTGCGTCGTAGAAACAAGTCACACATACAATAGGCATCAGCTTCCAGTCGATCTTGCGGACAATGCGCTTGTTAGTCTCGCTATCAAGCGTGACGGGTTCAAGCTCGGTGATGTCCTCCACGGCATCAAGCGAAGGTTTTCCAACCGCCGAAGCATCTTCGTGGGTAGTAGAGTCTCTCATGTTGAGCAGAGCGTTGGGATTTGATTTTGTGATGTAGGAGGATGGACTGCATCAAGGACATCTCTATCTTCCATCTGATAGACAGTCTCCTTTATAACGGAGCCAGCTTGCTCCTCGAGCCCGGGGAAACGCAGGGACGACTTGAAAATCTGGGGTAACAGGGGCTAGGAGTCCGGGGAAGCAGGGGGCAGATCCCTCGGGAGCTAAGAGCGTGGGGCCAGATGAAGGAAGTCGATGTCCAAGATCGTCCCACCTTTGTTTATGTTCATTGTTATTGTGGCTGTTGGTTCTGCGGTGGAAACACCATGAAGATCAACAATCGTCCCACCTCAGCCCCACGCTGAGGCCTTCTTGACGAGAGGATGGCATGTTGCATCTTAATCCTCTGTAGTCTCTCAAGCGTGGGGCAGGGTAGTGTTGAGTTCGATGTTGAGGGATTTGAACCTTGCATTCTCACAAGCCCTTTCTGGAGACATCAAATCGAGGAGCTTTTCTTTCATTGACAGCAGGTGTATGCCTCCCATCATTGCAGTCTAGTCTACAAAGAAGCATCAAGGAAGCAGAGTTGGGCTTAAAAATCTGCAAACGTTCCGGTGCCCGTCTGATAGCATCTTGTTTCACCATCGTGTGTATAGCCTGAACTTACTGCTCTGAGACGATCAGACTAGCCATTCCCATACCCTATGTCAAACATCAGTAACTAAGGGACTACTAAATGAAGTCGAAACAACAGAAGACTTACTGAACCGATGCACATGGAAGTCACAGCAATCCTGGCACCCGTTTGTTTAAGCTCAGCCAGAGCTGTGACAATCTGTCGCGCCCCTGTACAACCGAGGGGGTGGCCGATGGCACTATCAACACATGGTTAGCTACACTTGCACTATTCATTCAAGGAGCCGGAACTCGTACATTGCTCCACCGCGAGGATTGACGCGGCTGGGATCCAGTTTCAAGTGTTCTACACAGTAGACGAGCTGATTCAAGTTAGTTTCTTAAGGATTCTCAAAGAGTTTTAGGGTTTCATACCATAGATGCAAACGCCTCGTTGATCTCAAAGACGTCGACGACATCCTTGGAGATGCCAACTTTTCCCAACAGCTTGGGAATCGCAAGAGAAGGACCGATACCCATGATGCGAGGATCAAGTCCAACGACGGTCGATTTCACAAACTTGCCCAGAATAGGCACTCCCAACCGCTCTGCGACATCACGGCGCATCAAAAGGACCGCAGCCGCACCATCGGTGATCTGAGAAGCATTCCCACCTGTCGTGGTAGCGGGAGGCCACTGGGGGAATGCCGATCGAATCTTAGAGAGTCCTTCCTTAGTTGTTCCATAGCGGGTACCGTCATCCTTGTCTACGACGACGGTGCATGATTCCCCCGTCTTAGGGTCTTTCCATGTAGTTTTGATGGGTACAATTTCCTGTGATGAGAGGCCAGACTTTTGAGCGCGCTCGGCCTTCTGCGACGAAGCTGCTGCGTACTCATCCTGCTTCTCTCGCGTGACGCCAAAATCGCGAGCGACGTTCTCGGAGGTCCACGGCATTGGCATCTTGATATCCTTTATCGTTTCGTTCTTCTCAAACTCCTCCGGGTAATCAGGTGATCCGTTGTCAGGGTTTATACTCATGCTCTCGGCTCCAACGGCTACACCGATGTCGATGCCACCAGCGGCGATCTTGTTCGCTACTGATTCCACGGCCAAGAGACCAGAGGAGCACCAACGACTAACTGTTGAAATCGCTGTTGTGGCTGGGTAGCCTGCGGCGATGGCTGATGCCCTTGTCACGAAGGGAGCGTCTTTGTGGAGGACATTGCCGACGACTATCTCTTCGACAAGGCTCGGGTCAAAGCCAGCCTTCTCCCGGACGTTCTATAAGAATCAACAAAGTCAGTCCCGTCAAAGTATTTGCGATGAGAACTTGAAGATTGACAGACCTTGAGAAGAGGTTGAAGGAGGCCCTCCAGAGGCGTATCCTTCAAGTAGCCCTTGCGGGCTTTGGTCAGAGCAGTGCGCACGGCGACGGTGATAACCTAGGTAGTTCGAAGTTAGCCTACCATAATTAGTTATGAAGCTCTGGTCTGTGACTTACCACATCATTCGGCTTTGCTTCCAGCAGGGCATGCTTGGCTCGTTGATCCGAGGTCTCAAGCTGCTGTGACAGCTTCTCTAGTCTCTGGGCGGCAGCGGACATGGTTCGTTTCTTGACGCTAATTGGAATGTTAAAAGTGAAGTGCTATAATCATCCAAATGGCAAGCGCGAAGCAACTTATAAGTCTGGTCCCACAAACATGTACGACTCTCCGGCGGTCCCGTTGCAAGGTAGCTGTGCCTCGGCCTCGGGTTACCTGAAGGAGCATAGCTCGGCAACCCCACACAGATTCGGCATTTTTCATGGAGCTTATAAATACACAACAATTGCCGGCGTGTAACCTAAACTTGTCATGAGGATATAAGAAGGTTATGAATCAATAATAACCTTGTTCCATTACATGGCAGAGGTAATGGCTAGAGCCTAGACAGGTTTCCACATCCCGGGATGTCAACAACTGAAAAGGCACACACTAACCACCGCGCCCTTTGCTACTTCTCCTGGCCGTGTCTCTTTCTCTATTAATAAATACAAGCATTGAATTCCATGCGGTAACTCTCTATTCATAAATCTATGAGACATTTGTGCAGTAGTAAAGCTCTCAGCCCAACATACGACAAGGTCAGAAGCTTGGCAACAACTAAACGATGAGCACACCCTGCCCTATACCTTTGACATCGGTAACCTCGGGATATTGATCTTTACAATATAAGTTGATTAACTCTGAACCTGTGTTCCTTTCCAACCCATATCTAAACTCCGCAGTCTCTTACCACGATCCATCTTCCATGGTGTAAGCCAAAAGTTAGACAAGCCAGTCAGAGGATGAACCTGATTGGCCATGACGAAGTTTCCACAATGCCAAGACTTTTTGAATTTCCTCTTTTGGCAATGCCCTCATGGCTCAATCTCCCTTAAGTCCATGCTTGAAGAGAAAAGTGTCACCAGAGAGATCCGGTCTCAAGTATAAAAATGTCTAGATTCTCTCTATCCTTAGCTTGAATTTATCATCGGCCTCAACATTTCTTCTCCCATTCTTCTCTGCATTCCAGAAATCCTTTGAATACCCTCACTGCTCACCTCTCCTCCACCTCCATAATGCCTTGCAAGAAAGACACCAA
Source organism: Fusarium solani (assembly GCF_023522795.1). NCBI lineage: Eukaryota > Fungi > Ascomycota > Sordariomycetes > Hypocreales > Nectriaceae > Fusarium > Fusarium solani. The sequence continues at coordinate 3,737,384 of NW_027072154.1, forward strand.
CGACTCGCAGTCAGTCCCCTCAAGATACATGGATCCTTTCCCTCCCAACTTTCCTCCCATCTTCATCAAAAATCAGTTCCGCACCACGATCGACCTCCCCACCAAGGAAAAGTTCCCACAAGCACAGGGTAGCTGCGCCGTCATCACTGGTTCAAACACTGGCCTTGGCTTTGAGTCTGCCAAGCAGCTCCTCTCTATCGGGCTGTCTCATCTCGTCATGGGTGTCCGGTCCCTTGACAAGGGCAGGGCGGCAGCTGAAAAGCTTCAAGCCGTGGCGCCTTCTGCAAAGATCGAGGTCTGGCAGCTGGACATGGAATCGTACGATTCCATTCAAGCCTTTGCCAAAAAGTGCCAAACCAACCTGTCGCGGATTGATGCTATTATCCTGAACGCCGGTCTCGCCCCGTTTGTTTTTGAGAAGGTGGCTGCAACTGGACACGAGAAGGCTATCCAGGTCAACCATATCAGCACAGCACTTCTTACAATTTTACTTATCCCAGTATTGAAGACCAAAGTAACTGGACAAGGCCCGCCTCGGCTTACCATCGTCAACTCGCTCACGGCTCATCTATGCAATTTTCCCAACAAAGATCAGCGACCCCTCCTGGCTTCTTTTGACGACACCACAATTACCCCTTGGAGCGGCCAGGAGAGATACGGCGTGTCAAAGCTGCTGAACCAACTCTTCATCGTGAGACTGACAGAGAAGGTCAATCCCAACGAAGTAATCGTCAACATGGTCGACCCTGGTCTTACCAAAGGCACTGGTCTACCGCAGCACGCCACAGGAGCTGTCGCGGTGGCTGCCAAGGTGTTTAACACCATCGCAGGTAGACCACTAAACAGGGGTGCGGCGACGTATGTGGATGCTGTGTTTGGGCATGGAAAGAAGTCCCACGGTTGCTTTCTCATGAACTGCCAGATTTCTCCGTGAGTTAAGGCCCTCTGCAGGTAAGGAGCATCGCTAACACAGTCTAGGCTTGCCTGCTGGTTCTACACCGATGGTGAAGTACTGTCGGAGCAGGTGTGGAACGAAACACTCAAAGAGCTCAGTTTCGCTGGAGTGCAGGATATCATTGCTCAGATGTAGGGGGAGTGGAATGTCGCGAATGTCGTTCATGGTACTAATCCCTGCTGTGTGGTTCCTATGGAGATGGAGTTGAAACTGGGTGGCCAAGTTGTATCCTAACATGATATTGAACAATTAATTGGACCAATTTGTGATTGAATAACTTGGAGGACCCTCATACATCCCTGAAGCATACCTATAGAGAAAGCTCTACAAGGTATCTATCCTAATCCACGCACATGTTCGCTCCAGTTGCCCAGTCAGCCCTACGCGGGCTTACCCGGCGGTCGGATTTAAGCATCCGGCATTCCGGGCACCAACCTCGTGTGGCGACTCTGTTTCTTCAACCACCTCATACATCTTGACAACTCCACCGGGGCCGACTAGGACGACCTTTACCGCTTCCCAAGTTACTAATTCGAAACTCTATCGCTTTCGAGAATCATATAAGATCGACTGTACCATGCCAGGTCAAAGGCGACACACCGCTCCAAGTACGCCGGCATTCAGGCAACAGCTTCATGACGACTAACACCTGTTACAGACCGCCAACTTGAGTTCGTCGTCGAGGAGCCATCACAGAAGCCTAGCCGGAAAAATCAAAAGCTTGTAAAAAGCCATGTGTCTCGAGGCAGGCCCTCACGAAAGGATCATCAGGGGCTCAAATCTTGGATCCTAAAGAAAGACGCACAAAAGGAAGTAGAAATCCAGCATGGATCTATCCCTGCCCGGGTTGGGTCAGATTTCTCGCTGCTTGATTTTCCAGAACCTCTTCAGCCCTATATGAAACAGGACTTGGTTAGATGTATGTCTAAGTGATCGCTGGCTTTTTCGTCACTAACCTAACTTAAAGCTTTTTACGGGATGAAGGGAGCATTATATCCCTCAGAAATTTGCCTTCAAGTCGACGCCACGCAATCTTCTTGGACGACCAACCTCTTGGTCGATTTGGTCTACTTTCACTCAGCAATATTCTCCATCGAGGCTTACTTTGACCAGTATTTCGGCAGAGACCAGGGCACATTGTCACATTTCCATTTCCTCAAAACACTTCGACTCCTTCAAGAGCGGCTCAACGACCCTGCCAACCCTGCGTCTATATCGGATGCTACAATCATGGTCGTTGTCACTCTGGGCTTGACTGCTGAACTTATCGGTGATCGTTCCGCCGCAGAGAACCACTTGGCCGGTATGGCAAGGATAGTTGATCTTCGAGGTGGTCTTGAAATGCTCAGATTCGACAATGCTAGGCTTCCCGCTAAAGTATGCAGGTATGTAACACACATATCCAGTTGAGAGTCCGGCTAACATGTATCAGAGTTGATCTTGGCCTGGTTCTTCGGTTCGGCTGTAAACCAGTCTTTTTCAATACAAATATTTCTTGGGACCCATACATCGCGAGCCAGGGCCTCATACGCGGCCTGAGGAAGGTCAACGTTCCGGAAACTGAGGCCACGGCGTTTATCAAGACCTTGGATAAGAGATTAGCCAACGTCTGGAAAGACCTACAAGAATTCTCCATGCTCGGCAATCTCGCACATCAAACGTCTCGGAAACTACAGCCAAACACTTTTAGTGAGATCATGGTCTCGATTCTGTACCGGTTGCTGGCTCTGTCGTTTCCAGAGTCGCCCATCGAAGATTCCCTGCGTGTCGGGATGATGGCATTTACGGCGACAATATTCTTTCGATGGCGGAGCATGAATCAACGACAAAAGTTCTTGGATGATATGTTTCAGGATACTTTGTCCAGGTTAAGGGAAGCTTCTGCGAAACCACCTCTTGGTGTTTTGTTTTGGCTTCTCATGGTATGGAATATTACTGTTTCTCCAGAGAACGATATGTTTGCAGAGTGGATGTATGGCATTGTTCAAGACCTTGGCTTGCGTTCATGGCCAGAGGCCCAAAAGGTGTTGAAGTCAGTTCTCTGGATTGGGTGTTTGTTCGATAACTCCGGCCAACAAACCTTTGACGTTATACTGTCTAGGAAAGACAGTAGTAACTAGAATACCAATGCGTCAAGCACTTGGCAACAGTTTAGCCTCCTGCCTATACATTCAATTCTTCTCGCGAAACCGTGTTCAGAGTGAAAGATATTTCATCAGAGGCAAATCTGCCACACGTATTTGATATTCAACATATATACACATAAGACCCCTATGTACACCCAAATCATCTACAGAATGTCAAGTTCATCTCATCTCGTGCAAACCCCAGGACCTTAAACCATGGCAGGGACGCGGATCTCGCTAATCTTCCAGACCTTGCCGCCTTCGGTGCTGGTCAGGCCCTTGTAGGTAGCCTTCTGGGCAGTAGAGATAGTCTTGCCAAAGTTGGGATCGGCGCCGGCGAGGGTGATCTCGGTGTTGAGGTAGCGCTGCTCAGAAACGGTAGGGCTGCAGTTGTTGTTGCACTCGGTGCCGGTGCCGTAGCCGCGCATGTAGGGGCCGGACTTGTGCTCGAAGAAGCTGAGCTGCTTGCCCGTGTCGGCGTCGGTCACCTCCTGACGCCAGGTGTCCTTGTCACTGAGGAGAGTGTAGACGATCTTGACCTTTTGGTCGCCGCGGACAGGGCTGGAAGGGCCGTCGAGCTGGCCGAAGGAGCCAAAGAGGGAGGCGCGGACACACCACTCGCCCTTCTTGGCACCGCACCAGGAGTTGTCGGGCCAAGCCTCGAGAGTGGTCTGGACGAGGTCGCCGGTGCCGTTGGACATGCCGGGCCACAGGAAGAGCATGCCGTTCTGTGTGGGGGGCGCGGCGCCGGGGATGAGGGTGGTGATGGCCTTGACGATGGTGGACTTGGAAGGGCCGAGAGACACGGAACCTCCCCAGGTGTCGGCAGCAGAGGTGCCGATGAGGGCGGCAGTCAGAGTGGCGAGGGTAGCGAAGTGCATGATGACGGTTTGAGCTTGAGGTTTGGTGTTGCAGTGAAGACGAGGTGAAGATGAGATGAGCAAGCCAAGATACCAAGACGGCACTCGACTGTATTTATTCCCATTCTATCCGCGTCTCTGGAGACGTCGACTGCCGTCCGGAGAAAATAATGCTCTTGTCCACGGGCCGTGGAGAATTCTCGTCCGTGCAAGGGTCTCCCGAGCTTTTGTTTCAGGACCGCCAATTCACCGCCCCATGAGGAAATCACGGACCTGGGGACGGGGTCCGATACGGGCCCAAACGGGTGTTTGAGCTCGGGAGACATCTGCCGACTTTCCGGCAGATGTCCCGATTAGGGGTCCTGGACCGTTGCAGAAGGTCGAGAACGGAGGATGGATGCGACGCCGCGGACTCCGAGGTCGACCACGTTTTTAGGGGATTGTCATTTTTAGTCAATACGAACCTGCGTATTGGGCGATTGATGGGAATTGTTTGACTCCTTTGGTGATGCAGGGTTGGGGGTTGTATTCAGGAAAGCTTAATGGTTTGGATGACACCAGAATTCGGTAAAGAACTGCCTTAATCGGTCGAGGGGCGGTGTCAATGAGTGAAGATGGGACGAGGGATACCGTAAGTTGAGACAGCCGTTGTGCAGTGGTAGGCGGAGGCGGACACACCGACAACTATTCACTACCCAGCACAAGGATAGGTCTATCGGAAGAACTAGACTATGCAGTCTGGTCATCGTTGGCTTTTGCTCAAATACCTCCGCGATCATAATAGGGTGGCAGGGACTGGCTTGGTTGTGCCGAAGGCGACCTTTCACCAGTCAACCTCTGGGGAGGATGGTCGCGACAGGTGGAAGATATGATCTTGGTTATGGACATCCATCCAAGCTGTAGCAGTAGAGGAAATGTTTCAATCCATGAGATACATCAGGGAGCATAACCAAAAATAGGCAAGGAAAATTAACCATCATCTCTCATGCATTGGGGAATGCTCATGGCCAAGCTTTTGTCCGGTGTGCGTTGGCACGGGATCTCCACTGTTTCCCGCTCTCACCCATGCATTCCCGTGCTGAGCTCTCCCTTGGCTTCTCAACTCTCACAAACCATCCACATTCTTTTCATCATCTACGAGCTTCAGCTCTTGGCCAGACCGCGTCATGATTGCACCACGAAGCGCAACGGGCGCGATGCTGTTAATATAGGCAGCTGAATGCAATATTGCAGGGATGTTGCCCCAGAAGAATGGGGCCAAGCCCGGGCTGGAGCCTCCAGGCGCAATTTCGTTTTTGGCCCCCAGCTTCAGGTCCCGGCTCGGTCCATCGCAAGGCTGAACTGAACTCTTCCCCTCTTCATCCTTCATCGCGCCATATTGAGGTATCCAAGTCTCCAGCAAAGTCCCTCAAACGCCGGCGCCATGTTCAGCAACAGGCGTCGCGGCTCCGCGGCCGCCGACGAGGAGCGCCTAGCCAGCTACGAGCTCGATTGGCCCTCGTCGCAGCGCTGGAACCCTCACTACAGCGTGCCGCGCAACTCGATTGACCTGGATCATTCTGAGCCGCGCTTCGACTCGGACCTGGCCAAGGACGTCGAGCACAATCGCCATGTTCGACTGAGGAGGGCTACGCGCTCCATGTCGTATGGGAGGAGCAAGCGGGACATGGACACCAAGGTCGCTGGGATCCGCGAAGCCATTCTCGAAGAGCAAGAAGAGCATGAGGACTTCTCCAATCAAGCGCTCTGGATCGAGACTGTTTCAGAGCTATACATGAATGAGCTTGACAACCGCGCCCGATGGGATCCACGATGGCTCAACATCACACGCCGCGAGCGATTCGAAGGGCTCGAGTCCGCTACCGTTTCGGTTGTCGATTATCTTTCCGATGACACTGTTCAACGGAGCGAACCGATCGCCACCAAGATGGGCCTTGCTACTGCACTCGAAGAGCGTCCTGCCGGCTCCCAGGTACGGGTCATCATGGTGAGCGACCTCAGTCGTTTCGTCATGGGAGCCCTGGGTCAGCTGTACTCCATTGACCCCGAGTTTTGGTACGAACATCTTGTCGCATCGGGCTATAGTGCCAGCGACAGCGGTCTGAAGCTCAAGAACGCCGTCTGGATGAACTGGGCTGAGCGAGAGACACGTTTCCGCCATCGTGCCCTTCCGGGGATTGGTCAGCGCACTGAATGGAACGTACCTCGAAGGACCAAGTCTCGATCTTGGGCGCATCTCCGCTGGGGCCGTCTGGGCCTTCTTCATTACCTGGGCCGAAAGGGCTTCTATGAAGATGAGATCGACAAACGAGTGTGTGACGGACGGTGGACTATGGAGCGTGACGTTGTTCTCGACAAGTATGGGCTACTATTGACGGAGAAGAGAAGGAAGCGCGCAGAGGAGAATCTCAAGGATCATAAACGGAAACTCAAGAAGGAAGCAGAGATGCGTGGGTTGCCCCAGTCTTCGGTACATCTCAAGCTCGAGAGCACATCGACCAGGACCAAGACGACCAATGTGTACCGACCCTACAGCACGTTCCACCCCGTGCTTCCACGAAACCCGGCCTACTGGACCAACAGGGATCTCAGGGTCATGGCCCCTGAGGGGATGGGTTACTGGTCAAGTATGGACGATCAAGGGAGGAAGACGAGTGAGTTTATATACCGGCATCGCCTAGTGTAAGCTGACGTGAGCCCAGTTGTCCTGGTCTTTGACCCACCACGTAGCATGACGCACGACAAGACGAAAGAGGTCACACCATCGCTCACATTCATGCCGCGCGCTATGGAGTTTGAGTCTTATACTGAAGAGGAGCTCTGGCGAACTGCGCATCCCGACGAGACGTATCTCGACCCCCCGCCCCCGGCACGATCCAAGAAACAGATCAAAGCGGACAAGAAGGAAGCCAGAAAGCAACGGCTCAAAGACAAGAAGGATAAACTGCAGGAGAAGCTGGCCCATGGAGATGAAAAGACATACGAGACCGACTCGTCGTATAACAGTGACACGGAATACGACGAGGAGTACGAACAGACTCTGCGAGATGACTACAAGGCTCCGCAGCCTTGTGTCCGTGATCGCGACTTTGCGCGGAAGTATTCTTTGTCCACCTTGGACCTGGTCTACCGATACATCAGCAAGGTCCCAGCTAGCGAGCTCTGTCGCGACGATTCGCTCATTCCGTCCGTACTCACGCGACTCACATTGGATGATCTCTGGCAGCTGCTCGCCGAGTTGCGATTAATGCTCGACCACATCGACGCCGATCTGGGTGCTGACCTACACATGCATCTTCTCGAGTCGGCTGGGCTCATGACGAGGCAGAACGTGGGCTGGGTTCGTTCAACCCTTCAAGAGCTGAGAGAATGGATAACACACAACAAGGCCACCAGTCTCACCTCCAATTCTCCCGAGTTGGCTGAGGAGTTGGACGAGCTCATGACAGATCTGCGATCACTCCAGTCGCGCTCCGAGCAGACACTGAATCTCCTCGTCGCGTCGACCGGCCTCGCTCAATCAACGCTTGTCATTGACCAAACCTCCGGTATCAACAAGTTGACCGAGCTCGCCTTCTTCTTCGTCCCACTATCATTCATCACGTCCGTGTTCTCCATGCAGGTCGCCGAGCTTACCGACACGCCACCCAAGATATGGACCTGGGGACTGTCGCTCAGCTTGGTCTTTATCGTGACGTACCTAATACGCACTATGCTACGGTCCCCATCAATCCGTGTCTACGCCATGTCGGCTCGGGTGACGATGCTGAACCGCTTCACATCATCTCGCTCCGCGTCGCGTCGGCTCAACTCGGTGGGCAACCGCGCCATCGCGCGTTTTCTCATCCTCTTCTGTACAGTCATTGCATTCATCTTTACTGCGATTGGCCTGTCCCTTCTTTACCTCTTCATCGTCTACTTTGGCATCTGGGCCGGCGCAATAGGGACTGCATTGTATTTCATCATCACGCGGTGGCCAGAGCCGACCGTGTTGGCGCCATGCTTCTTGTCCATCGTGGTGGCGGCTGGTGGTGCATCGGTGACGTGGTACTGGCACAAGGAGATTGAGGATCATGTTTTGAGGGCGCTTGAGCGCACGCTTGACAAGTTCAAGAATCTGTTTCCTGAGAGCTGGCTTTTGGATGCTGTTGATGACGAGGATTTAGCACAGGAGGGAGTTAAGACGTATGGTCGGCAGGCTATCGTAGCGATATGAGACTCCACTGCCGAGTTGCTCGCTTATCAGGCAGGGCTGTGCGAGATCCGAAAAATGACCCCTGCATGGTATAGGGTGGCAGGGATTCTTGTGATGGGTTTTGGCCTGTGTACGCCTGGCTCGCTGATGGTACCTGGATTTCAGTATTGCTTGTTGGTATCAATGACGTCTCCGAAAGGAGTTATCGGGCACAATGATTCACAGAAATCCCCTCCCGTCGAGGTGGCGGGATATTGCAATAGGGGCCATTCAATTATTTCAAGGGTAAGGGTTGGCGAAACCTCCATTCCACCACGGATGAAGGCGCGCTGTGAATTGCGTGATGCTCACAAATTTCGGGTTCGCAGCGGACAAATGCTTCACATTGCCAACATACGCACGTAATTGTCCTGTTTCTGCTCAAACTCTGCGTCAGTCTGCCAATCTTGTTTGACGTTCACATTGCCTCAGGTGCCAACCCTCCTTCCCTAAGCCTTAGGTTAAGTTCTTGACTTCTTGCCCTGGTCATTTATCTGTCACCACACCCTCGCTTTTCCCTTCTTCCTTCTCAACGTTCAAACACGCGTCAAAGGAATCACCATGGCAACAACGTGGGAGGTCGAGCAGTTGCCCACAGACAGCCTCTGTGCTACCTCGAGCTATGCATCGTTGCATAGCCTCCTTTCCAGTGGAGATTTCTCCGACATGACCATTCGATGCCGAGGCCGCGAGTTCAAGACGCACCGTGCGATTATGTGCTCTCAGAGTTCTTTCTTTAAAACGGCTCTCAGCAGTAACTTCAAGGTTGGTATCTGGATTCACTATGGGTGACTTGCGCCTTGCTGATTTGAATGATGCTAGGAGGGCGCCTCCGGAATCGTCGATCTTCCGATGATGATCCCAAGATCGTTCAATCCTTCCTCGAGTTTCTTTACACCGGCACCTACAGCGTCGACGATTCTAACCAGGACACAGTGCTGGACGCTTCCGAAGCAACCAACAAACATATTCTCACGAGATTGGAATGCCCACCCGGTTCCACCGACTACGCCGTCACCAAGTCCCCAAGGATCTTGGTGCCCAAGCCAGGAAGTCGCAAGGTGACGCCGAAGCAACAAACGAATGCAAGTCAATTCCGATGGAGCCCTTACGCCTTCGAGGCTTCGCCAGTGCCGACCGAAAACGAAAAGAAAACGAAGAGAAGACGGATGATGGACAAATCGATTCAGATCTACGTGTTGGCCGACAAGTACGATGTCCCGGCGCTGAAACTCCTGGCTCGGGATCGATTCTTCGAGGTCGGAAAGGGTTTCTTGACGGGGGCAACAAGGTGGTGCTCAGCATCATGGGAAGAGACGGCATTCTTCTCGGAGATTGTGAAGATGATCTACGACAACACTTTCTCGGGGAAAGACCCATTACGACGAGCACTCCACATGCTCATCGGCATGAAGACCGGGGACGACGTGATGAAGAAGAGGATGCGAGAGGAAATGATACTCAATGGGGAGTTGGCAGTTGGGGTCGTGGATTATCTCGAGGAAAAAGCTAAGAGATCTGATGTGTCTTGGCGGGGGACATCAGGTACCAAGCGTTGAGCAAGTTGGCCAAGTTGGGGGTTTGATTGATCCATTGCCCTGGCTTTAGGTATCGCAGAGCAGGTGCTTCATTGAATGCAGAGCCAAGCAAACACAAGTTCTTATGAATCCCAAGACCAACAAGAGAAGCAACACCGGACATCTAACACCGAAGATCCAACCCCGGCATTAAATGGCTTAAGTGAATACACCTGCATATTCCATCAACCGCCAACGTGCGTTCTCCCGCCAATCAAGTGGCTCAACCTCCAAATAACAATAAGACTCACCAAGCCAAGTGTTTGCAAACGAGGCTGTCATTTCCGAAAGGATCCTTTGAGCAGCTGACCCTCCTGGCAACTGACCAACACGAGTATGCCGACTCACTCAGGGGCGCCCTCGTCCACCGGAAACGAGTATAGGGATGAGGAGGAGGACGGGATAGACGCGTTCTGCGCCACTTCCATTCACGCGTCCCTGTCAAAGCTGCTGCACAGCGAAAAGTTTTCCGACATGACGATTCGCTGCGGTGGGCGTGAGTTCAAGGCCCACCGTGCCATCGTCTGCCCCCAGTCCTCGTTCTTTGACCGGGCCTTGAGCAGTAACTTCAAGGTTGGTAATCACACTCGGAGGCGGGGGCCGTGTTGACGGCTATCCCTTTACAGGAAGCTGCTTCTCGGGTTGTTGAGCTGCCTGATGACGACCCGGATGTCCTTGAGCGCTTTCTTGAGTTCCTCTACACAGGGGCGTACTCCGACGATGTGAACCACACGTGGGGAAAGCCGTCCATCGTCGCCATGATGAGCCCTGAAGAGGTCCAGGAGAACCTGAACGACACACCTGGTGTGCCTGAAGATTTCTCAGCAGGTGACGAACGCCCGTCAACTCCCTGTCCTGGGCCGCTGAATTCTAATCAAGTTGGACCTACCGGAGCTGACCATGACGAGAATGATTTGGATTACAAACCACCCAGTACCACATCCACGGGGTCCAACTCCAACTCGGAGCCCGAGGAAGAATACAACGAGTACTATGGCGATAGCACTTCCAATAACGAGCAAGAACCGGAACACTCCCCTGAAAAGCTAAGCCTCGGTGCCATGTCCGTCATGAAGCTGCCTGAGCTGGTGGCACTAGACAAAGAGGAGGCGATGCAGAGATTGGTCAAGATCCGCAACGACATGGCACTCCCCCTTCGCTTATACATCATGGCGGACAAATACGACGTGCCTGCCCTCCGTCTATTGGCGAGGGACCGATTCTACCGGGCCGTCGAGCTCGAGTGGGAGCATGCGGAATCCTTTCCGGACATTGTGGACGAACTCTACCTCGGCACGCCGCAGACTGACACGGCCATGAGGGAGATTGTGTGTCGAATCGTTGGGAGCAGGATCCTGAGCGACAGGGTCAGGGAGAAGATGAGGCCCGTCATGGAGAAGCACGGTGACTTTGCCGTCGGTGTGATGGAGTATGCCATCCACTCTGGTAGGATTCGATAGTGGCGGGATTTCTTTTCCTCGGCATCTTCCGCTAACACGCGGTTGATATCTCGGCGGTTTTGATTTTAGGCTTCTACTTAGAAGCACTTTTGTCAGATACGAATGTAGATAATTCCCCTGGATCCAGTTTCTCGTGATGTTTGAAGACGCGCGTTGATAGGTAGGCAGCCGTTTAGAAGACAAACGGAGAGAGCGAAGCGGGACAACATCAATGCCGTTGAAGTGGAACGTTTGAATACGCGGATCTGGGCTCTCGCTTAATCTGTTGTCCTATCTTAATTGGTGATAATGCGGTTGTTGGTTGGAGTGCTCCGTAGTTGCAGAGTTTCTAGGTTTGTTAAGTCGGTGCCTAGATAGATTGCGCGTCCCACTCGAGATCACGGCGGCTAGTAACTTGCGGTAAAATGTCGTTACGGCGGAGATGACAGATTAAGTTGATTAATGATCAATGGCTGGCTCTTTTGAGGTGGTTGAAGCTCAATCAGGTGGTCACCGTCGGATCTGCGGCGAAGCAAGCCAGGACGAAGCCTCTTCCGACTGTCAACGGAGCTGGGAAAAGACAATGGATCATCAGCCACGATCGGAAAATGCCGAATATCTGAGGCGAGAGTACTTGCATCCATCATGCCAGTCCGTTTGGGCTGGCATCATCGCGCGCCGTGGCTCTGGTCAAAATGCTTCTATTCAGCCTGATAGCGAACGCCATGGAGGAGGCTCGTGGGTGCTGGGGCCGGGAAGGATTCAACCATGGAATTTTGACAGGGCGAGTGGAGCTTACGTAGCCAGCCCGAACCGACTTGGCGAGATGCTTGGCTAACTTAGCGGCCGATCTTTCGTCATCCTTCCCCCTTAGCGAAACGGCACCTTGCACGACGACAGTAGCAGAGCCTTGTGCAGCAGCCTTCTTGCCGCGTGTCAACATCGATCGGTCTCGAACTCTGCCTTGTGCAAGGGGGTTAAACCTTTGTAAAGTTGGTTTTATGGTTAGATGGATTGCCAGAAGGAATTCAGCGCTTGGCCAAATATGGTTCCACTGTGACATGCACGCTTAGCCAGACGACGACTGCACACTGTTGGTAGCCGGGGGAAGAAGCCTCATCAACCATTGGCCCAGCCGTGGCTGCTGAGAGGCTGTTGGTTGTGTCTGCATAATTGAAATGGGCAACAGTTGCGTGAGCGTCGTTTCACAAGCACAGCAAGGCGTTCTTTTTTATTCAGGGGCTGAGTCGGAGGCTTTTTTTTCTCCTGTGGTACAGTACAGAGTACCTCCGTACAAGGAAGAGATCCAATCGCTACTTTTAGACTTTGGGCCATGGGTCAATCGTTCATTGTCTGGCGTCAGACTGCAACATTCGCAAGGAATGTTTCATGGGGAGCGGAGGCGGTTCTTTCATTGTTGTGGAGTCTAGGCTTTGGCAGTGTTGGGGCAGCGCATGGCGGATCATCGCAACTCCAAGAGATTGTCACCCAGTTTTACCAATTCTCGTCTCCAGCTGGTCATGTGCAAATTAGCTGGATCCTTCATGGCGCAACCGTCGTGGCAGCGACACCAGGGGAGAAGACAAGAACGACAGGGGCAAACAGGGCTTGCTCTTCTTCCCCGGCAGTTGGCTTGGCTCCACGGCCACAGCCCTAGGTGGCGTGCGGCCAGTTAGATGGCCCGAGCATGAGATGATCTGTCTCGAATTAGTAGAGCTAGCGGCAAAACCCCTCCACTGGGACGGGGGAGAAGTTTATCTACACGCCCCCTTCGCTCAACGGAGAGGAAGAAGGATGGAACTTGGGGGCGCAAGAGGGTGATCAACACAGGCAGAAACGTCAAGCGCCGCGGGGCGTGCCTGGCTCTGGTGTTTGGCGAGGGTTTTTTTTTACTCTCACGATTCAGGGATGGAGTGCGAGCCTGGTGCAGCAAAGCACAGTAAATGTACAAATATCAAGTGCAATCGACCTCGAGATGGGCTTGCTTTGTTTGTGCAGCACACAAGACAAACTCACGCAAGCCTGTTTTATATTGTTCTCTCTTACCCGGGCGCCACCATTTTTGCTTGTCCCTCTCTCCCTTTCTCTGGTTATTCGCTTTTCGATTCCCCTTTGTCATGCGAAAAAGTCCTCCCTCCCTCTGCTGCCTCATCCCTCGGTCTCCCACCCATGACACATGTCTTCACACATTGCCCTCCCAGGCGCGACGGTGACGGTGCGGCCCCGGTATAGATTCTACCGCCTCAATGGAGGTTCAAAGCTGAGATTGGCCCGGAGGGGGTGTCTGCTGCTGTTTACCCTTCTGTCTGTCACTTTAACTTTATGTTACCTAGTATGTGATACTGCACCCGCATCTTCCCCTTCCCGCCCGCATCTCGTCGTCATAGCTGACCAACGCGACCAGATGCTTAATGACAGTGTTTGGCACCCTCAATCACCGATACATTTCGATTCCTCCCTATCACCGACTTCAATATCTGCCGGACACCGAAATTTCGTCATTGTCCTCCCCGTCGATGGACCCAGCCATGACCTCTGCAAAGTCATCAGCAGCATCGTCGCCTTGGGGTATCCCGCGCCCGTCATTGTCAACTGGAAGAAAGACTTTCACACCGACGCTGAGGGCATCGGCCCGTCGCAGCTGGGCAAGATCACTGGTACCCTCAACTACCTGGAGTGGGCGACGGGTCCAGATGCGCCCGACCAGGACAGACTCGGCGACGACGATTTGGTGCTCATGCTAGATGCCCACGATATCTGGATGCAGCTGCCCCCCAGCGTCCTCCTCCACCGGTACTTTAGCAGCAACCAACAGGCGAACAAGCGACTTTTCGAAGAATATGGCTTTGAACAAGGCTTAATGGAGCAGACCATCGTCATCTCTGCCCAGAAGGGCTGTGTTGCCCCGCGCGACAAGATCTCCAATCTCTACTGCCACGATGTGCCCGAGAGCACCCTCCCGCCCGACGTCTTTGGCTTCCTGACTGACTACAAGATTGGTCGGTGGAAGTTTATGCGCCCCAAATATGTCAACAGCGGCAGCTTCATGGGCCCCGCGGGCGACATGCGCCGGTATTTTAAGCGTGTCAAGGATAGGATGGACAGAGACCTTCTCGAGATCGACTCCAACGAGGACCTCGCTGGCGACCAAGGAATTTTCGCAGAGGTGTTTGGGGAGCAGGAATTGTGGCGCCGACATGTCCACCTCGACGATTTCGCCGACGACAATGCGGGCAGAGCCACTGCTGAGTGGTCACGCGACGAATTCGAATACCACCTCGGCCTCGATTACACACAAGAGCTCTTCTATCCGACTTGCTACTCCGAAGACGGCGGCTACTTTGTCTCCGTCGACAACCCCGTCGCCTTGGAGAAGCAGTCGGGCGAGGCGGGTGTCTCACCACCACGGATACGGGGTGTCCCCGCCGATATATACGAGGCCGACAATCCGCTCTCAAAGCTGGTCGAAGCTTCAGATAAGGACCTCACATGGGGTGAGGTTCCTCTATACGTCGACTTTTGGACGACGGCGATCCCTGTGGCGATACATCACAATGCTTGGAGGAACGGCCTCAAGAGTCGGAGGTCGACCTGGTGGGACAAGACATGGTTCTTTCCTTACCTACGGAATTTGCTAGAGGTGCAGATGCAGCACAATAGCACAACATCACTGACTACCCTCGACGCGAGAAACGGCAGCCTCGAGATCAAGCCGTACCGCGGCGAGGGCGAGTTCAAGACGTCGCTACTATTCGGCAAGAACAAGGAGACCAAGAGCTGGGAGTTACGGGCGACCGATTGGGACACGGTGTGCAGCAACAGCAACACCACGGCCGAGGCCGAGGCTCCCTGGTACGATGAGGTGTTTAGAGATGGTAGAGGCACAATATAGAGTGCATGTATATTTTTTTCTTGTGTCTTTTGGGAGTTTTATTCATAGCGTGGCATTGCTTCATGACAAAGAAAAAAAGACTAGAGCAATAAGATGATACCTGGAGATTTGATGCTCCTCAATGATGTCACTATAGGAGATGAATCCCCCACCCACAGAGTGTTGATCTCAGAGATGCCGAGGCAGTGCCTTCTTCACCCAGGTCTCACATTAACGACCCACCTGGTTATGTGTATCTTGATAAGCTTAGTCAGAATGGTAACGGGTGAGGTTATCCAGCAGAGGTGTTGGTTTCGTATAAATCTTTACCGAAAACACGAAAAGTTGCAAGGTAGGGAGCTTTGACGTTAAGTGCGCACTTTTTATCTTGAGAGAGTGTGGCTATGTTGGTGTAGATACCCATAAAGTGCGTGCATCGTTTCATCATCCCAGAATTCAAGTGAGTGTTGCCTTTCCATCCCTGTCGTATCCCTGCCGGCTTGGTAGTCTTAGACGCGCGTCATGTATCATGGTCTTGCCAAAGCCCAAGTCCATACTCGGCTTAGTTCTTCTTGCATTTTCCATACAGAGGAAGGGAGGTGACCTAGAATAATCAGCTTCTGACATAGGGTATTGAGAAGTTGAGAACACACATAGCAGGTTAGGCCAGCGCAGCAGCCTCCATACTTTCCTCCACAATCATCCCCGACTCTGCTGTTGCAGTCTCTCTTTTGGACTTGCTCTCCCTCAGAGCTGTCGGCCCTGGGCATCATTGCTGGGGCTTGGGTGATGGGGTTTGCGAGGGTGAGGCTGGCGAGGAAGGCAACGGTAACAAGGTAGGACTTCATGGTGACGGTGGTGTAAAGTAATGGAGAATCGATGCTATGATGAAGATGTGCTGTTTTGTCTTGTGTTGGAGTTGTTTGTGTTTGATGAAGTCCTGAACTCGATGGAATATCCAGCAAATTTATACCCGGAAACCCCTCGCTTCTTGACATGACGCTCTTCTGCTGGACCGTAAGCAATTGCGTAGTTTGTCTTAAAGACAAATACTGAAATGATGACGATTCTGTGAGCTCTCTGTGTATCTCTTACCATATCACGGGGGAATATCAAAGGCAGTGCATCATGTCTACCAACTACACCGCTCTGATCGGAGCGATCGATGAGGCTGTCAGACTTGGCACAGTTAATCTTGTGCGAATAGGGTAGAGCACAAGGTGCAAGTTTCACTGCCGTGTCCGACGTTCCGAGGACAGAACGGATCTCGCCCAGAGGCAACTGGTATTGGCATGCTGCCGATCCTTTGCAACGCCGACAGTATGAACTTGCTGTGTTGGGTCTGGATTGACCGCCTCTTCCCCGATTTTAGTCAAAGAATGTGTCAAGTTCGTAGTAGCAGTTGCGGTGTAACACGAGTGATGTCGTCTATGTATCCCCACTCATTCTCGAAAGAGAACGATGAGGTGATGCATCCGTATAGTAGGTCGGTACAGTATCTACTCCAGATGCACCATGACATAACCCGTCATCAGTGTCTCTGCTCCGCCATATTCAAAGCGGTACAAAGGATGAAACAACTTACAAGATCGGCATCACAGTAAGCTTACTTCAAAAGTTCCCGTACCATGTGAAGCTGGATCATCAGTATATTATACTAAAACGTCTGTCTATCTATGCACAGCCTTGGTGGATATGTTTTCGGGTTGTATAAGGGGCCTAGACTTCCGAATCGGGTTACATGCAGCGACTTGGTCGTCGTATTGTATCATCCGTCTTCCTTGACCAATCATGATTGAAGGATCTAGTCGGATGAGTAGTATAGAACTTTACTAGAAGACTGTGTGAATAGCAACTACGAACATTAAGTAACTCCAGGTGAAGTCTCTTGTTGAAATGCAGAGTAACCAACCTGATCCCTCAAACGAAGGTCATTGATCCTGCTTGGCACTAGGCGCAGGGTAATGTTACGAGAATTTAAGTCTTTGGTCAAGAAACAGTAGAGAAAGCCAAAATGAATGGTGAACATTCGCATGCCTTTCAACCTTGCCCCGAAGCTTAAGGACCGTCAGTGTGTGTTCGCGAGCAAAGTAGCTGTTTAATATTTTTGTGTTGATCCTCCTTCCCAAGAGGAGTTGCTGTCACTAACTGGCTTTTGTCTGGTGAAGCACCATAGTTTAGTCACTTGATGGCTCTGGCTTTATTAGTAGGTAGTAGAAACGGACTTTGTTCTGGAAAGGCACGGCCTTGTTTAATGTCATCACGAGAGGCTTCAACGGCCTTATACATGCGATGCAATACAAATGCAATGGCTCAACTTAGATGAACTTTACTATAGGTATCAGGTATACTTTTGTTGAGAAGAAAACTGTATTTGCAATATTGCAACCTTGAAAAGGACATGACTCAAAAAGTTACTTTGATGCTATATAAATACCAATAAAATGCACTTGAGCCCCTGTTCACCTTTTCCAATACTCCAATCTCGACCTGAAAATGACTTCTTGTATGACCAGATCAATGGCCCGCAGGGCTGCAACGAAGAAGGTATTCCCACCGGAAATCGAGCTCTACATCCTGCAATGGCTCATGACGCCGCACAACACGTCAAAGGACAGACTAGCCCGTCCCTCGAATTTTGCATGTGTCTGCAAAGCTTGGCAACGAATTGTAGAGAAGTCAACATTTCATCACATCTCGCTGCGCCCAGCCTGCATTTCAACATTTGAACGCCTTGTTGGTCCTGGTCCTAGCCGTAGAGGCTACCTCAAGCATGTCCTCTTGGAGATACCAGTCTGGGAAGATGATCGTGGACCTCTTTACAACCACAATAACTACATCTTCACGCGAGCAGTTTCATATCTCTGGAAAGTCCTCTCTACCTGGAAAAACCACAGCCTCACAGTTGAGCTCGGCATCTTTTCGTCGTTCGAGACACAAATGCATTGCTTGGATTTGTCGAATGATCGTCAGGTGCCTGAATGTATTCTAAGTAATCCACATACAGATCACGCGAGTCGCTTTGAAAATCCTCCCACTGATCCGCTCTTTTTGGATGAATGGAAATGGCAGAAACGGTCTTACCTGGGCTCGCGGGCCCTCGAGTTTGGCGAGAATTATTCTCTTCCCAGGGCACCAGTCATCACCCGTCTTCTCGTTCGTCGACGGTACCTTCGAAACATTAGTCCAAAAGCCTTTTCCGACATGTTTAACGCTGCCCCCTGCCTTGAGGTCATCCATCTTGAGAGATGGTGCTATAATCGGATAGAGAGCGATAAGGAGTGGGACAATGGTCAGTTCTACCCATTCTAGCACAGCATGATTAAGAATGCTAATACATGGAATAGGTTCATCGCTGATTGGGCTTCATATGCCATCTTCCCTGAAGCGATTCAGTTTCTACGACGAGTGCGGTACCATGTACCACCGTCAAGGAAGAATGCGAATACCACGATCGAATAAGCGACTTCTCAGGTCCCTGACAGAAAATATGTGGAGCAATCATCTCGAACACCTCTCCATCTCCTTCGCTTTTGATGCCCGAGACTTTTTTTCACCTCATCTTTCTCACAATTGGGCATCTTTAGTCACTCTTGCGCTGACCTCAAATCTCGTTCTAAAGCGTTCAAGCGCCATGGTCAACGAGCTGCTTGTGAAAGTAGCAGAGGCCGCGAAGCATATGTCCCGGCTTGAGATGCTTGAAATCTGGAACTGCGAAGCCAGAGATAGCGAGGCTGGTATTTTCCGTTACGAGAAACTGGATCGGGCTGGAAACATCGTCTGGCAGGGCACGTGGGACTTGTACATGTCGAACCAGGTTAAACGGGCGTGGCAAGAGGTGCTTATCGGGTCAGACGGCGGACACTATGAGCTTGGTGTAGAGGTGATGAGCCTTCAACACGAGGAGCTCGTGAGTTTGGGCTCAATCTATCCATACCTAAAGCTAAGGAAGCATGTACTTGATGGTATTTCATGGACGCAGGTATAATATGGAGAAAGGTGGTAGAAGGTGAAAGGTCCCTCAACGCCATGATAAAAATAGAGAGTCCAACAAAACACAAAACCCACACAACTCGTCCTTATACCCAGAGTCTGTATCTGATTCACTGTCGTAATCATCCCGAGGCACCAACGAGGTGTACCCGGGGAAGGCGTCGTCGGCCATGTGGAAAGCTCAGCTATAACTCCAAAAGAAGAAGAAAAAACAATCCTACAAAAAATCAAAGAAAGACTGACGGTATGATGTTCGGCCCATTCATTCTCGCGCAGCACCAACACTCCACCTGTTCCATATCAACATGGTATTGTGAACTTGGTGACGCTTTCAAAAGAAGCCACCAGCCACAAGAACACAGAACACAGTTCTTAACACATGCCGGCATCAAAACCCAATTGAAAAGCACCACAACATAGGATCAATATGGCATATTGCCTCTCATCCTGGATAGCACCCCTGACATCCATAATCCAACTCGTAGAGCTCATTGTGCGTATAGCACCAAGCTTGGTGTGCTGTACAATACCCGAGGTCACTCTTCCAGTAACATTGCCCCTCCGATTTGCGAGGGCATCTGTTTGGGTCGTTGGCCTCAGCGACACAGGCAGGGCATTGCTCCGTCTCGGGGTACTGTTCATGGGGGTGACGGCTACACCATACCAGGGCGGGGCAAGAGTTGCATCCCTCCCACTTGAGGTGTACCAGGTAGTGTGTCGAGCACATTGTCTGGTGTTGGGTACAAAACCCCTGGGTTCTGCTGAATCGACAATTGCCTCTTGCGGGCATTCGGGCTCCGGGGCAATGGTGAGAACTTGTGTGAGCCTTGTTAGGATTAGGCATGGTTGGGATGGCTCTCGGTGGGAAGAATCAGGTTTCAGAAGCTGCAATTTGCGGTTGGGCTTCAGGATGATGGGCCACCAGGAGTAACGCTAGGTATTTATCTAACGTTGTCGGCTGAGCTCAAGACATGATTCTACAAGGCGGTTCGAATTGGGCATTATCTTGATGGGATACCACATAAGGCAATGAGGCCCTCTATGCACTTTTGAAGTATTAACCACTCATATTTCAACCAAGAGAATTGTGCAAAAGTAGGCAGAAGTGCAAGAGATATGTCAACTCCAGCTGGCCATGCTGTGCGAGAGTCGGCGTGTTCTGAGTGGGCGATACCAGGCTCGCCGGGTCATGTGCTGCTCTTGAGTGCGAGTGGTGTGAGACGGATCCCTGCAGCCCGGTGAGTGCGGAATGTATAAAAGGGGCAGCTCATTTGCTTTTGTCACACATGGTTACGTAGCACACGCAGCCGACAGGAGAAAGCAAGCTTTTGGACTGGTGATAAGATGTTGGGAAACATCGGGCTGCGACGCTGTGGACATGGGCTCCTTGGTTGGAGGCTCAGCGGTGCAGATTTTTACTGCCGTCATCCCGCATTGACGACTTTAATACTCAAGACGGGACCGACGATATAATTAACTATTCCAGCCTTATACCCAACTACACTATGGCCCTCCTCTACCGAGCTGAAACAAAACCACCTGATTTTCCATGACTAAGCCCAAGGGCGAGGTGTTGTTGGTAGAGCACAGTCTTGATTCACTCCCAGCCCAACAACAACAAACACACCGCCCTTCCCACGTCCAGCGGACAGGACGGATCCTGCGTGAGCCCTCAAAGCATGACCGAGAGCATCCGGAGCGCATCCCCGACTTCCACGGCCGAGTACGAAGATCACGAGCCGTTTGAGACGTTCAAGGACAAGGTTCCGCGGCTATGCCACCTCTATTGGCCATCTTACGGCCCGGAAGACTTTCGCGTCGAGCGAATGAAGGGCGGCTTTAGCAACCGAGTCATTGGCATACACGTTCGAGAAAAGCCAGCAATCGCTCCAGGGGGGCCAGAAGTCGCACCAGAACCTCCTCCAGCTTCCCAAATCAAGAATACAAAAGAAGGGGACATGGCGCCTTCCAAAGAGAATTCTACACCACCCAGGGACTCTCTACCCCCAGGAGACTACGTGCTTCGCATCCCACGTTTTCAATCGGCACATCTCGCCTATGATAAGCGCATCCTGGATCTTGCGAGTACCTACACGGAATTTGGTATTCCTAGGGTAGTGGCCATGGACGAGGACCCCTCGGCTGCGAATCCTATCGGGCAGCCATATATCTTGCAACTCAGGCTCCCCGGACAACGCCTGATCGATATTTGGAATGAATTGAATCAACAACAACGGATTTTAGTTACGAAACAGGTGGCCGCATTTTCTCTTGATATCCAGAAAGCCACCAATCCAACAGGCGGTCTGCCAGATTTCGAGAGCACCGAGACTTCTGCCCAAGCCATCCCCACGAAGGATTTCAAATTTATAGGCGACGCCGAAGATTTCAAGAAGCCAATTGAGTCACAGCATCCAGCCGAAATGCTCTGCGCGCGCCTTCTACGCTGGTATAAGAAGTACTCAGGACCAGGATTTGGAGACGGACCTTGGTTGGGCTTGACCGAGATGGTCAAGTCAATGCAGGCACTGAACGGAACATTTGGACCAGATGCACCAATATACTATTTCCACCATGGAGACCTCTTCCCCCGCAACATCATGGTCGCTACTCCTGACGACAAGACAGCCACTGTGACAGGAATTTTGGATTGGGACGAAGCTCACTTTGCTCCAGCCGTCGTTGCATTCGCTCCTCCAGCTTGGCTGTGGGTTGAAGCGTACTGGAGCTCTGACGTAGAGGAGTACATAGATGAAGAGCGCATCTGGGCCCATGCTCAAGAGACACCTAAGAATGACGAGGCGAAGGAGCTCAAGGATGTCTTTGAAAAGATTGTTGGGACTGAATTCCTTCAGTACGCCTACTCTCCTGATGCTTGCGAGGCAAGGAAGATATGGTCTTCGGCTAAACAGCGCATTGGGAAGAGCTGGGTTGTTGATGAACTTTCCAACATGCTCGCGGCATGGAGGTCAGGCAGGGATGGGGAGGCGGAAAATGTCAAAGAGGAACTCACAACACCTATCGATACAACCTCTATGGACGAAAAAGAGGTTGGCCCTTAGGAAATAGGGCTTTTTTCTTTTGTCTTTGGAATAAAAAGAACGCTGGGATCTGTACGTTTAACCTACATTTTTAATACCTTTGTTTTTGGAGGATTCCACTTCTCTATTGGGAACTGTCTCAGATGAGAGCAGACTAGTTGGACCAGTATATTTCGAATGGTTTATTAACTAGCTGAGCTATAGTCGTCGATTCTACCAGAATTGTGCCTGGATACTCTTGCTCTATGACTGTGATGACCGAGTTCACCGCATCTCTTCGCAGCCCTATTCCAAGGGGGGTCACATGGTGGAAATCTGAAGGGGCTCAAAAAGGAGTTGAGGCTCTCCCTCAGACACATGATCCAATAATATCGAGTAATGTGAGTCGGTGGCGCATCATGGGTGGCCTCAAAATGTCAGGGTGCATAATGCATAAGGCGTAAGGCGACAATCCCAGGACCCAGACTACCGGATAGCCTGAATGCCACATGGAGAGCCATAATTAGAATATTTTAATGAAGTGAAAAGAGCCTAGAAACAACTACCATTCGAGATAATGTCACACTCATCATATTCTATTGACTACAGTCTACAAAGAGCTATCCCTGGTGGGCATAATAGTAGGGGGTGAGACAGAGTGCTTTTGCCCAACCACGCCAAGTTTGATCCTTCGCAGCCTGCTTCCAGGATATAGGGATCATCAGCCGCTTATTGCCCTTCTGCTGACCGTCAGCTCCAGAACCCAGTACACGATTTGTCAGTGCTCATACCGCAGCATTTTCTGGACAAGCGACTAATACTGATTAGTAAAGCTGGTAACTGAGAAAAGGGCCCTCGTGGCGGTTGGTGGCATCGGAAATTAGTTATGCGTGAGAGAAAAAAATATAAATCATTCCATCCAAGGCATATTGAGTTGAAATAAGGCGCTACGCAGGTCAAGACAAATGAGACGCTGGAATATTAAGAGGGTTACCTAACCACTCTTAATTATTATAAAAAAAATCTATAAAAACTGTTTTAAAACAGTATTATAATTTAAAGTATTTCAAAAGAATCCTCGCAGTCGCATTATAGTCCATGCTTATCTACACCCCCGTGCCCTGTACGGGACAGGCGTCTGATTTTTGAGGGGAAGCTATTCCGATTGGCGTCTTCGCGACGATCTTGGGAATTCAGCCTTGCGGGAGCTTGTAATTAGCATCACCCCGCATCTTGGCTCGCGAGCTTGAGCCAGGTCGTGCGATCTACGTGGGGAGACTAATTCCGGCTACTCCGTGCTCGTATGGGAACTATGTTAAGTGTTGGCTTGCATATCTGTAACAACTGTTGCAGTGTGGAAAATCTTCCTCTTTAGTATTGTTCCTAATCCTGCCTCTATCTACAAGGCAAGGGAAGTACGGATAGGCCAGTCAACAATGTTTGCAACAAGTCCCGAGCTTGTTCGCATGTATGAAAGAGCCCTCCTAGGTCCTTTCGGCCTTTCTATGCAACTAACATGACCTGGGCTAAGTTGTAGACACAGTCTGATTTCGGGATTCGGATCCTCCACTTCGAGGAATCGACCCACTAGTAGATCTCATGCGATCATCAGACCTGCAACAGACACTTGAAACCTCTTCAGCCTCTCTCGGAGGATTAATATCGCGCACGATACGAGCTTCATCTCGCATTAACTGAACAAAAGACTGGGTTATGATCAACCCAGTACAGGTTTGGTCGCGTGACCGTCTGTGTGTCAAAGGCATCGACTCGACTGCCGAAACAGACGCTGTCTTATCTGGGCTAGCAAGACAGAGGGAGTTTTCAGCTCGGGATGAGGCTCTTTTTCGTTTCAGATAGATGGGTATAAGAAAGCCTGCTTTCTTTCTGAAAGTTCCTATTCCTTCAGCCACAACAAAGCTAACTCAACAACGGCAACTCTCATCTGCTCTTTTCCACATCCATCAGAATAGTTTCCCCAAGGCCCTCTGCTCCGTCCTGGCCCTCCAGGTCCTCGCCATATCCGCGGCGCCGGCCGATCCCCAGGACGTTACTCCCCCAACAAGCTCGAGGCCAAGGGCTCTGTCTACTACTGCACCAACAAACGCTAGGACGGCGAGTGTAGGGCAGTTGAGGTCAACATCGACGCTTGCCGTGAGTTCAGATATCTCCTTGCGTTCTCTTGTCACTAATGGCTCCATTGTAGATAACATTCCCGAAGAATTCAACGACCGCATCAGCTCGATCCGGAGCAGCGTCAAGGGCGCTTATAAGTGCACCTGGTATCTGTAAGCTTAGATCCATTTCAGTGAGAATACTGGTCTGCTTTTGAAGGTGAAAGAATCAAGTGGGGATTGGGTGCTCGGGGGTCTGCAGCACCTTGGACAAGGTTCATAGTCTATGTCAAGCTTGCATCGTCTCGTCGTATGTTGATCGCTACCATTTGGTGATTATGAGTTGAACTCTTCACCTTGTTATTTACCCAGTGTGTATCGTTAGTATGCTAGCCTAGTCATCCCTAACCATTTGTCATTCTGCTTAATATTCTTGAGAAGCGGAGTATATCCGTCGACTCTATGACTAGCCAGTTACAAGGATAAAGAACATAGTTTCTAACCTAGTAACGGCATCAAGAGCTTCGTGAATATCGCCAACTAGAGAGAGCAGCTCTGACACGCAAAAGAGGCCCGCCGTCAACAACAAACAGCAGAGATGACACATCCCGGACAGACTCCATTGGTTAATGCTCTGTTTCTGAAACTTGGTTACTCTGTTGGTTTGACTCACCGTTACCTAGGCAAACAACGAGAACCGTAGTTGAGAAAGGGATTACGGATACAAAAGATCACAGACTCTAGATGCTGTGCTCCAGTGTTGGTGTTTGAGGTCGCCCAGACAAAGGGCATCGTATTGGATCAAACCCATCAGCGGAAACCTGGGAGATTCAGTGAAAACAAGACGTGTGAGAAAGAAAGGTAGATTCTGAAATTGCAATGAATGAAGCATCGAGATGGTGAATGAATTTAAACGTGATATTTCCTCGTGAAATACTTGTTCTCCTAGTCACTGGCCGTCCCAACTCGACGTTGTGTTCCCCATGCTGCAGCCTCACTCAGTCTCTCGTCTTACACACCTATGTATAATTCCTGTTGATTCAGTACTACCAAGCAACTATAAGTAGTTAGAACTCTAACCGACTTCACTTCTCATCCCTTTCCTCCAAGTCTCCCTACCAGTTCACATCAACGCAATACTCACCTCGACAGTTCTCCACCCCTCAACGAAACCAACACAAACGAAAACTCACAGCTATGTGCAAGCGCATCTTCACCCGGGCCACCTGCGCTTGGTGCAAGAAGCTCTACAACAACTCGTGGTCCCAGGAGGTCTGCCCTGCAGCCATGAAGAAGAAGGGCAGGATGGGGGACTGCGGAAAGATCACCCCAATCGAGCGCACCTCGGCTGACCTCTTCTGCCCGGCGTGTCCAAAAAGGAATGAGCCGGTTCCTGATATGAAGTGACGCGCGGGGCGCAATGTTGTGAGGGTGAGCTAGGGAGAATAGCTATGAGGAATACGGTCACCAGCTCTGGTTGAAATTTCGATGAATAGTCTGTATATCAAATGCTCTTTGAATTATTGAATCCCGTGTTCTGAGACTCTTGCTGGTCTTTGTGACTATTGGAGTAGGGCTTCTCTTCCAGTTGTATCTTGAGAACCGGAATTCATTGCTACTTTAAAACCTCCATATGAACATCGTGCATTCGTTACCGCAGCTCCTGTAACCATGAGAGCTGCTAATCATCGTAAATTCGTGAGTGCGGTTACTTTCCCTCTTGAAAGGAACCATCGGCAATACTAGGACAATAGTCCCTCATGTCGCTACCATCAACCAAGAGGCTATCCCCTCTCAATCATTCTTCCAGAATCTCTCAATCACTTTCTCCGGCAGAGGAAGCTTTCTCTGCACCGTAGAAAACACCTGCAGCTTCAGGGGCTTGTCACTCAAGCACACAGCAATGCACGACTTCGTCTCGGAGCTCCTCACAACCTCCCGCAATTGCCCTAGCAGCCACACCACGCCGCGCAACGCTATTTGGTTCTGGTCCTTAGCCTCCCAGTCTTTGAGGTTTTCTTCGACGTTTTCGCTGCGGATCAAGGTGAAGTTGCCATTGTCGTGATAGCCCCGAACAAGGTAGGGAGTCCGGCCGAACCAGAGCTGTGGTAGCATCGTGCTTAGGTGCTTCCCGTTACGTCGGATCGACTTGATCTCTGCTGCTTGTGTTTGGGGAGGTGCTATACCCCGGGTGATTACCCGGACGCTTCTAGCGCCAGGGGATGAGGGCGTCTGCTTTGAGCTTCCGACGGCAACATTCTCCAGTGACTGGGCAAGCTGATCCACTGAGCCCCCAAGAGGTGCGTCAGTCTGCTGAGCACCGTCATCAGTCTCGGGGATGCCATAAACAGCATCGACTTCAAAGCGGACGGCGCAATTCAAGCCTCCAAGGTCATATCTGAGAACGCGGTGATGCCCTGTAATATCAGTCATGCCTGGTGGC
The DNA here is from genome assembly GCF_023522795.1 of Fusarium solani. Classification (NCBI taxonomy): domain Eukaryota; kingdom Fungi; phylum Ascomycota; class Sordariomycetes; order Hypocreales; family Nectriaceae; genus Fusarium; species Fusarium solani. Next base: position 3,764,016 of record NW_027072154.1, read on the forward strand.
GGTTCAGTGACAGCTTCCTCAAAGCTGTGACCAAAGCCCGAGTTCCTAGATCCTCTGATCATCTCCTTTGTCGACCTTTCACGTCTCTCAATGACGAGGGTGTTCTGAACAAGATACAGGTCGATGCGGAAGCTGTCCCAGCACTTCCCACGACAAAAGTCGAGCAGGTGACGAAGGCTGTTGCGGTTGGTGAGGACATCGACGTCGCTGAACTTGGATGTAGGATTCATGACATTCATGGCTTGAAAGACGACTTCGAAGGGATACTTGGGGACACGGAAGCTGTTTTGGTCGATGAAATGGACGCCTGAATCTGGAGAGACGCGCATCGGGAGAGATCTGGAAACCAGTCTGGGAGGTTCACCTGTGAGTGTCAGTTGATGTAGAGTACAATCAAGAAAGGGAGATTCACCTGGGACGTAGACGGTGGGTTGCGGTTTAATGACCCAGTTGTAACTGCAGAGAAGCTCGTATCCGCCATCGCTAGTCACAGCGGCATCGCCTGGTTGGACCTGGGAGCTTTGAATGGAGATCAGAGGTGTGCCAGTGCCTTGGAAGAACCATCCATCCTTGGACTTTTTCGCCTTCACCGGCGAGTTCAGAGTGTTTGGGGCCTGAATCACATCAGCAGCTGGCTCGCGGTTAGAGTTTGTGATTACCTTGGGCGTTGATTCGATGCTCTTGGCTCGAACCACCTTCTTGGGCGCCTTATCACCCTCCGCCGAGATCTTATCGTGAGCAGCATCCTTTCTATCGCGAATATGTTGCTGCAGAGCCGCGTCGCTCATGAACTTGCGATTGCAGCCCGCACAGGTTACGCTTCTCGCATTCGCGCCGTTCATCGTGATGAAGCGCAACCTTGTTGGTTGAGGTGGAGATGAAACGTTGGAGATGCGTGTTGCACTGGCTGTGTAGGACGACGGCCTGATTTGAGTGAGGGTTAAAATCAGGCATCAATGTGCTGCACGTCTTTGTCACTGTTGTCGTGACTTGCATCAAAACAAAGCGTTGCGTTGGCATTGCGTGAATCAGCATCTCTTTTCTTTGATAGCACAAATGAAAAAGTGTAAATACAAGTCACAACCTTATCTCATGACTTGACTTTCATCCACGACGGCACCTCCATTAACCCTCTCATCTCCTCCACCGTCTCATCCCAAAGCAACCTCCTCACCCTCTCGCCCTCCTCCGACTTCAAAAATGCGCCAAGGTCAACAATCTCCTTATCATCCAATGGCATCCCATGCGTCTCCTTTCCCGCGACAAGTGCCGCGTGAAGCCCTATCCAGGCTCCCTGCTCCGCCGACCGCCCCCGAAGCGCCTTGATCATGTCAACGGGGATGCGCACGTACACCGGCGCTGCACCCGACAGATTCGTCGATACCATTCCCGGACAGAAGCTATTGACAATGACCTTGTCTGGGCTGTAACGCCGTGCCAGCTCAAGCTGGAAGAGGGCGACGAGGACCTTGCTGTCTGGGTAGCCTGCCAGAGCGGGAGCATTCCCCTTGTCAAAGTGCTCAAGGACACCTTCCCCAGGCTTCAAAGGGGCCTTGCTAGCCAGGGTTGTGAGCCTGTGCATCCGGCTTCCTGTCCATGTGACTCGTGTCGGCGATCCCTCCTTTTCGGCGGTGGCCTCAAGGATGGGAAGGAGGCTGAGCTGGAGGAGGACGTTGGACAAGTAGTTGACCTGGTTGTTCTTCTCATGGCCTGTAGGCGCAAACTCGCGACCAAAAGTGCCGATTCCAGCGTTGAGCATTAGAATATGGAGCTGGTTATACTGCCGCTTAAAAGCCTCAACAAAGGCCTGGACACTGGCGTAGTCCTCGGCGTCGAGCTTCATGACCTTGACCACGGCCTGGGGATTGGCCGCCTTGACAGCTGGGTCAGACAGAAGTCCTTTTCGGACTTCCTCCCCCTTGGAAACATTTCGCACTGCGAGCACGAGAGTTGAGATCTTCAAGACCAGCAGTTGCCTTGAAAGTTCGAGGCCGATACCTGATGTTGCGCCCGTGACAATGGCGGTTTTGGAGGAGAGGTCAATGCCGGGAGGGAGGGGGTCGACCCTGGGCTGAAAGAGGCCCATAATGACTGGACGAATGAGTTTGAAGTAGTTTTGATGTTCTTTTCAATGAAGCATTTGATGTTATTCGCTTTGAGAGTGTTGCTTATGCTGTTGTTCCTACTTACACCATCACGCCGATCACGGCGCATCATATATACTCGCCCAACTCAATCTCGCAATCCATCCTTACAAATCCCCATCAACTGAAACCCCGGGCCTCACACCCATTTCAATGTCAAATCCCCAAAACTTACAAACCCAACACACCCAAATGTTTCCGAAGTTGTTCAATCCCGCCAGCGGAGTCGGGATTGCAAAGTCCGCAATTCCTCCGCATCCCGACCACCACCAGCAGCCACGCCGCAATATTAAGGCCACGATTACCAACAACGGGACAATTTCATGATTCTCTTGTCCGTTGTGTGTCTCGGAAAGTCCCCGTAGAGGAGCCGAAAGCCGTTGCATGCAATGTTGCCTTTGTGCGGGCGATGGCGGGTGAGGACACATACCCGCCAATTCATAGATATCCGTATATATAGCATCGACGCCAGGAGAAGCATGAGCGCAGAAAGCGAGTAGCATAAGTCCCATTTCTCTGGATCAGAAAGTTCATTGGTCCGTAGTTCTTGGGATCTGGACGGCGGGCGAGTCAACCAAGGGTGCAATCCATGCTTCAATGCGGCCCGAGAATGTGCCCGCATGGCAGGACGACAGCTGTGTGGGAATGTTCCTCCATACCTAGGTTCTGTCGGTGTGTTATCGGTATTTTCTAGCATTGCAAGCGTCAATTATATATATGAGAGCGCCAGAGAGACCAATGAGGGTTGTCGGCTTTAAAGTCCTCTTAGACCTACTTCTCTGGCTCAGGTGGCTCCTCTTCAGGCGGAAGGCCGCCGTAGCAGATTTTCAATGTTCAAGAGAACCTTTCGGGTATATAGGCGTCTTTAGTGGAATTGGACGAGGACGACTCGAAATTCATCGTCAAGGCCGTCAAAGAACAGAGGGCCATGTCGAGGGCCAAAGAGCCTGACTAGTCTGAGTTCCTCTTGGAAGTCTTCTTCCTCTCTGCGACTCATTAGCGTGACTTGGTTGCTGGTTTTGTTGTACTACTTGTCGCGATCCGTGCCGTCGGGGCAGATCGGGACTCTTTGCATTGTAGTGGTCAAGGGTGCCTCGACTGTTCGCCATCTTTAATGAGCGGAGTGTCAGCGACCAAATCTTATCTTTTCCCGTAGATTTCGCTTCACAGCCGTGTTCTGCGTCGTGTTGCCTATGCCTCTCGTTGGCGCCGACATATGGGGATGAACTAAGCCGCGCGGTGCACTGAGGCAGTCTCTCGGGTGCCACCGGTGATCGTAGTAGAGAGTGTTGGGGACACGGATGTCGCATTTGTACTCGACGAGTCTTTTCCTGATCTCCCCCGTTCTGGGAAAGCGGCGAAGAGGGGCCTTTATATACTAGAGGGCGACAACACACCCTCTCGAGCTGTCTGGTCTTTTGCACTAGTAGTCAGATCTTCTTTGACTAACGCCTCGCACCGCTTTTCCATCCCTTGTCTTGTCATTCTTATTCAGGCATGGATCGGTCACAAGACACCATAGCTGTTATGGACTCGTGTTTGTCTGCAAACTTCTTCTTTCCCTTGCTGAACTTGGTCAAGAAGTCTTGGCCTGCTCAGACTGAGTGAATGAGACCAAGCACAGAACCATTAATTTTCGTTGCCGAAAACTAGTTGCTCAGTCATGACTTGTGTGGTATATATATAGTCATGAACTGGATCGATGGTGACACACTTTCATCCTAACTGACGGATGCCTCTCCACATCGTTGTGGTCGAAGTAGCACGACAGAGCCAGACCAACTATGTCGTCACACCAACTGCTTAGCGACACATGTTCCATTTGTCAAGGTGAGGTAGAAAAGAGTTTCTCAGTAGGTATATATAGAAACACATTGTGCCTGGATCTCGCGGAGGGAGAGAGCTCTGGGAAACACAGGAATGAGATGGTCGTGCCACGCATGGTCGCTGAGTGACAGGCTGTTGGTCAGAGTGCTCGGACGCACCATCAATAACAGGGACGAAAATATGCAGGCCTTGTCAGGTTAGTGATGAAAGGAGCAACACGAACAGTTGGCCCAGAGCTCTTGAAGCACCGCTGAATGCCTCTTGGTCGCGGACTCGTCCTTCAGATCGGCCAGGACCCGTGGAAAGGCCAAGGGGCACGTATGTGCACTCCTTTCCCTGCAAGAGAAACTCGCGGACATACGGCTCGAACTTCATCGAATCTGCAGCACCCAGATCGATGATAAAGGTGCCAGAGGGAAGCTGAGATACAACCTCCTTGGCGATAGTCTTGAGGATGTCGAGCTCATCAAAAGCTGGAGAAGGGCTTTCGATATCCGTTTGGGGGGAACAAGTGAGACTAGGTTTTGTTGACAGCCACTGCTCGAATGAGAACGCGACCGGCATCCTCACTGATATAGTCAGGTTCTAACCGCCGAGGCACGATATGATGAATACAAACCATCCGACAACAAGGGGGTGCTTTCCATATGGTGTTTCATCACGTCTGTCCGCGCTCCCCGGAACGAGGCTCTGCGCGTCAGGGATGATTATAGATGCTTCTTCATCCAGATACCATCATGGCACTTGCTCGTGGCCCAGTATATATACGCAATAAACGGCCGAGTTCCGACCATCATGAGTCTTGACGTTGGAAAACATCCTCGAAGCCAGTCACCAAAACGCAGATGGCGGTGTTATGGGACAACAGGGTGACAGGGGGATACGATCGCTCTGACGCATTTTCCGAGTATATCGATTTCGGAGTTGGCAATCGATAACACACTCGAGGATCCTGAGTGTTGGCTCTCCAGGAGAAAGCTCGGATGGGGGAGCTCTCACAGCACGGTCCATTGTTAAGGTGATGTTATGGTCCGTTCCGGCGTTCACTGGCCCATGAGCGATGCGAAGAGAGCTGCTCCTGCTGGCAGCACGGCTCTTCCGGTACGTTCCATCGCCACGGGTGGTGGGCAGAGGCAGTAGTCGGTCACCGGACCAGGCATAGACCAGCTCAGCCTGAACACGTTTGCCCCCGGTGTGATGTGTGGACTGGATGACGCAAAGAGCTGATGCGTTTTGCTGCCCAGGGGCTCTACCCGGCTAGCCAGGGAGCATACCCATCGGATGACAACACAACATTGAAACAGCGCGCCATATGCCTATTCACCTTGCATGCTTGCGCATGGGATTGAAGGAAGGGCGAGGGGAAACAGCCCATGGGGAAAACCTCTCACGGATAACAAACCCCTTCCAAGAGCTGATGCGTATCCAGCGAGAGCTGAGTCCATGCCCTCACCACGAATCTGCCTGATCCGCGTAACCCACGCTTCGTGAGTTCTGGTCGCGCCCTGCCCAAGTGACGTATATATAATGTCGAGCTCCTTGTCATGAGAGTATCGTGCTCGGGGTGCCGGAAGGCAGTATAGGAGCCCGTTTTTTTTCTACCTTCAATGCAGGGCTTTGTCTGGGTTCGTGTTTTGCATCCGCTTGAGGTATTGTCACAATAGTGACTAGTAGTCGAGTATATATACGCAAGGAACCTTCAAGCCTTCGACATCGTTAAGTCTCCGCTGGCACCGGCGTCGGCGATATCCATCACCAAAATGCAGGCGATAGGAAACAGGACTTCTAGGGAAACGTGCTTGGCCAATGGACTGTGGCACACAGACACTGGCCCGTACTGCCGACGCAAAGACAGCTAACGATTTCTTTGCCGTTTCTCAGTTGGCATTCAATATATATAGTTCAAGGAGCTGTCTGTTTGTGATCTCGTGAATCTCAGATGGTAGGATTGAGAGTATATCGTCGAGTGTAATGATCGCGCGGACAGGTTCACCATGAGCTCCTTTGCAAATAATTGGATTGACAGCCAGCAGCGGGTTGGAGCTCTTCAGCTTGCCTCAGGGGGGCAAATATACCCGTCCAAGAATGCGATTGGGATCTTGGCATATGCTTGTCGGATCTTCATAAGGCATTTTTCTTCTGCTGTTGGTGCGCCGAGGCCAACTGACGTATATATAAAATAGATCTCTCCCTCGAAGCTGCTTCTTTCTGGTATCGCGACCAGCAGACGTTATTCACTGGCTGACACGAGAAGCCGACGAAATAACTGCATTTTCCCTTGCAGTCGAGAATGCAAGAGAGAGGGTGGTGCTTAGGGCACCAGCTGTCCGGAACTCCCCAATCCCTGTGTATAATATTAATCCCATTGTCGCAATTGTATGCTTGCAGGGGCCGTGGGAACAAGACTCTTCTTCTTCACAACTGCCTGGCAAAGGAAACCCACGTCATTGCCCGCACTTCCCTCTGCAGCATGTGATGCAAAGGGTTGTTCTGAGTGGCGGCGAAGCTCTCTTAGAGGCCGAGGGCCGTATATACGTGTCGACGTCTCCATGGCAACCATGACGCTCTGGGTTTTCACCTCCTTCGCCTCTACCCAGTACAAGAAGCTCATTCAATTGCCGCATTTTCCTTTTCAGTAGCGATTCTGATCTTGGTTGAAGTCGGATCGGTATTGGCTGGGCCAGAAGCGACCTTGTTGACGTACAGGGGGAGTTTGCGCTGCGGCGTCTCCCACAAGACCCGTATGGTCTGGCGTAGGTGCCAGAGGTTTTGCAGGTAGAACAACACAGTGTACATCTCGGGGAGGATATATAGGTAGGACTGTGGTCAAGTCTTGAAGGACCCATGTGATATCGCGAAGATTCCTCTAGAAGATGACGTTGTACGCTCTCTAGGGTGGTATATAGGAGAGGAGAGTTTACAAATCCCCTTGGGTGAGGCTGCGTCGTGTGAGATCCAGCCAACGGCGATATGCCATGCCGAAAGTCTTGTTCGCCATCCTTCGTCTGGGTGGTGTCGCTATATTGGTAGGTCCAATAAGAGCGCAGAGCCCACGCTTTATACTTGCATGGTGCGAGAGGCCCACGCAATTGCAACTCCCTTGACAGTAGGAAGATCAAACAAAGGGGCGCGTACCGAACATGGGCAGTGTTCGTCTCAGGGGTGTCATATAGATAGATACGTTTTGTAAAGTTGGCGCGACAAAGTCGAAACCGTGCGATATCAAGCCGAGCTTCATGTCGAATATTTTGTCCAAAGTAGCTCGTTGGCAAATGCTTCTCAGTTGGGAACATCTCCCCTTTCATTGCTCCCGAAGACGACGAGCCCATGTGAGAGGAGAAGCCCACGTAACTGCATCTGATCTAGGGATCGGGAGATGGCACAAAGCAATGTGTGCTGTATATATCGTAATGTGGCGGTGATAAGAGCTGATGTGGTGATAGCTGCGAAAGACACAACCTCGTTCAGATTGAAGTATCTGACTGATGCCCTCAAACATATCTAGGAACCATTGGTCCCTTCCAAGGATGAGTTAAAGGTAAGGGGTGGACCGCCGGACGCATGGTTGCGTCAACAGATTGAGCAGTTGCTCTCGACCCTCCGGGTTTGCCAGTGCAGCTTCGAGCTCTTGGCCCCTGTCGACAAGAATGTCTGCCACTCCTTGTAACGCGCAGTCGGCAGCAAGCCACCCGCAAAGGCAAGGCCTGGGTAAACCCGGTGATAGCTACCAAAGTAGGAAGATACTGGGCTTCGGGATCCATCAATCGCTCGCGTCGGTGGGCCGTTCTGTCAGACCAGTCATGCTCGATCATAAGTGCTCGACTGGCTACAGCGACGGGTGTGGTGGTCTTATATATAGAGGCGCCCAGTCGGTTGACTGAGGCGCTCCGTGCTCGAGATGATTTGAATGGGGATATATAGGTGAAACATGGGATAAGATTAAGCGAATCTTTCCGCTTCAGTGTTTCTTCGACCCGGCTCCAGCCCTCTGGCATCGCAATCGCTTGAGCGACCTCCAAGTCACATGGACCTTCGCGGTGCCTTGTTGGATAGGAGTGAGAGCGACAACGCCACGGGGAATGCTGCCGCACTAAGGATATACTTCGTATCGATAGATGTGCTGGATATATAAAAATCACAATGGTAAGCGTTCTAAATAGCTCTGTCCAGTAGAGTCCAACATGAGGACAACAGGCAGTTCTTATAGTTATGCTTCATCATCGATTAATCAGCCATTTGCAACAACGGCTACTTGCTCTCTCAAGGTTGTCAAGCATGTTGTCTCTAACAAAGAAACTGAGTTGCAAAAACAGGGTATATTGTACCAAATCGTAACTATCCAAGTTTGCACCTCAACGCCTGTCCCGTGTATCACCTGCAGCACTCCGACCCGTCCCGTGCAAATCATTGGCTCCAGAAAAGAATGTGATAAAAACAGAAAAGCTTTTGTCATGATTAGTTTGCTCCGCTAGTGCTTATGCTCCTCGGCTGTCTCGTTGTGCGCTGATAGCTCCGCAGTAAAGCCCTGAGGGGCAAGACCGGGGGACGCGTACCCGCTGTGCTGGGAATTCATGCTGTTCCTCTGCGAGTCGGGCACCGACGGGCTCCCCTGCGGGTGAGACCATCTGGGGTCGTAAGAGACCTGTGAGGCGGTCGAGTTGCGGTAGCTGTTGCCAGCAAGGTTGGGGCTCGGCTGGGACTGGTGCAGGCTTGGCGATCGCTGCGGGTGATAATAGTCGCCTGGGAGCTCCATGGGGATGGTCTGCATGGATGTCTTTGGCGGTATCGGGGGCGCGTAGTTGTTGGTGTTCTGGAAAGGTGGCGGAGGCGTCTGCGCCTGGGCCTGTGCTTGCTGCATCTGGTACGGCGACTGGGGATACTGAGATCCGCTTGTGCCCGGGCGTGCGTACTGATATGTTGGTGATGGCTGCTGCTGCTGCTGAGGAGGGTATTGGTAGGGCTGAGAGTACAGAGGAGCAGGACTCAGAGGAGCAGGGCCAGGAGGGAATTGGTTGTCGGCGGCCATGGTTTGCTGTCGCAGAAGCTGGTTGTTCATGGCGTTTGATCGATCGGCAGGGTTGACTGTCTTGAGCTTTCCATCCTCAAACATGCCTTTAAGAATGCCGGCATCAAGCAGCTCTGCCTTCTTGACCATGCGGTTAACCATCTCCACACTGGCCTTTCTCGACTCGGCCTTAACGAAACCCATCATGGTAATGTTGCACTTGAGGTCGACGTCGGTGCGCAGATACAGTCCCTCCTTGGGTGCGCCCAACTCCTCAAGGCCAAGCTCGGGCTGCTCGGGAGGTTCAATTCCTGGCTGGTTGCCCTGGACGCGGTAGCGATTCCTCATGTCGACGCCGAGAGGGATATAGATGTGTGACTGCATACCCCAGGGCATATCGTGGAAGCAGCCGTTGAAGGTGAGCTTGCCAGAGCCAATCTTGCCCATGCCAGGGATATACTGGATACGCTCAGTGATCTCATACCAGGTGCTGTAGTACTCGTCGGCGGCGGCATTGCGAGGCGCGGGAATAGGCTTGTGCGAGATTACGAGCGGGTTGAGGGTGATGATCTCGCTGTGGGAGTGGAGGAGGTCGATGGCGAGCTGGCGAGGGATGAAGCCGGGAATCGGCGTGATGATGGTGAGGGTTTCTTTCTTGCGCAGCATGGTGAGGTCGGCTGGTGATGTCTTTGAGTGGGTGTTTGTGTTTGGTGTTTCGTTTCGTTTCTGGAGCTGTTTGACCTTGGCTTCGTCTTCGTTACGTCGCACGTCGTCGATATGTCAGAATATTCCGTCTCTTTCCAGACTTGATTCGTAACACAAATGTTGATAAGCTATTATGCGGGTTGCTCGGGGTTGCTGAAGAAGAGAGATTGTCGGTCGCAACGAAGCAAACCCAACTCACGGGGGAGACAAGAAGAGGGTTCAAGCCGATCGCAAGAGGAGGGGGGACCGTAGGGCATTAAAAATTATCCCCGACCTAGCAGTAGCAAGCATCAGTAGCACGAGCTCTCTCCCAAGGAATAGCGATCGCCAGCCACACGCGCAATCCCCCTCCCATCCATGAACGCCAGCGGTTCAAGGGTGGGAGGCGCTAGCAAGCCGCCACGAAGGGGATGATGACGTGAGATGGACCGGTTCAATTCGCCGCGTAGCCCTGTGAGGGCTGATCATTGGGGCATCGGAGCTGGTCCCCCTTGTAGGGTTTTCCAATGATCTCGCTGCGATGTGCGACCCGGGTTCGTCATACAACAGGACAAGTCGTCAATGCCATGGACTCAACCCTGACGCCGTAGTCTGGGCAAGCAAGCATCGGCTGGCCAGTATCACCAGGGTCCATGCTATCGACAAGCATCGGCCACCATCTCCAAGCCCAAAAAAAGCCAAGACTGCGCCTTGTCTTGTCTCGACGACCGGGGTTGGGTCCCGCTGACAGATCTTCCATTCGCGGCATTTGGTAAGCGGGTGGCATAACTTCCGGGAGCATACGCCTCTCTCTTGTCGGCGACTATGCCAGCGCAGCAAAAGCATTGGGTAACGTCTCCATAGCGGCTTCTCGATCGTTCCCTCCCGGGCCGCTGCTGTTCCGTCCGCATGATTCCATCACAAAACCTTGCCGTGTGATGGTCGGACGCGCGGTCAAGAGAGGCTGGGTGAGATTTGGTTGCGACATGGGAGAGATTTAGCGTCTGGGCAGCCGATTTAACCGTTGGTTAAGGTTTGGGCACGTGGGTACCCTAGATCACTCAAAAGGACCTCAAAAAGTGCTACAGCATTGATTCATTCAATTAATAAATCAGATAGCAATAAAGAGGAAACAATATCAATCTCTGCTTGACCGACTTTGCTAATGGATGCCCTCCTTCAACGGCCCTTGTAGTGGTTGCATATGCACCTGCTTGCACTTTGTGTGGACCCCGCTGATTCCAGAATCCAAAACATGCCGCCTTTTCAGCCTCTTTGTTGTCTCGTGCATCTATACTGCCTAATGGAATATCAATACTACAGAATCCCTCCAAAATCAGATGATATCAATTTTACAACCCGTCCAATGAAAGCACCCTGCCAGAAACTCCTCAAGCTGTGGGCTTCCTCCCAACCATCAGGTACATGGGTGTAAACAGCTTCCTCTTACCACCCTCAACCAGCGCATCTGCCGCCCTACCCAAGCTCTCAGCAGTCTTCCTCGTTCCCTTGGGTGCAATCCAGAGACTCTCGAGAGCCCCGATAAAGTTGTGCATTACCAGACGACCCCATTTGTTCATCCGAAACACGGTTAAAATGTCAGCGAGAGACTGCGCGTATCGCATGTCGCTGTCTAGCGGCCAGTACCAAGGTGCAGGGCCGTCATCGTTGGCCGCGAGGTCCTCATGCTGCTCGAGCTCAAAGCCAGCGTTCTTGATCGCGGTGAGGCCGTCTGAGATCTTGAACATCTGCGCAATACCATCGCCCTGCTCAATATCGAGCCGGATACGTCGCTGCTCGAGATCATCGTTGTCATACTCTTCCGTCATGAGCCATTCATAGACTCCAAAGACACCACCAGGCTTTAGAACTCGTAGGATCTCGCTGTAGACGTCTTTCAATGAAGGGGCATGCACGGTAGCTTCGATGGCGTAGACGGCGTCGAAAGAGTTGTCGGGGAACGGAATTTTCTACAAAGCAAGCACTCTTGGTAAGTAACCACGCAACAGAGCAGCAGAAAAAGACTCACCATAAAGTCTCCCTGCACAAACTTGAGTTTATGAGATAGACCCTCCTTGTCCGCATAGACCCTCGCCCGCTCGACTTGATACTCGGTGATATTCAAACCCGTCACGTGGGCCCCCGTGAACTTGACAATCTCACGGGCAGGGCCACCGACACCGCAGCCAACGTCAAGGACCTTCATGCCCGGCTTGATCCCCATGCTGTGGGCTAGGTAGTGCTCGTGGCGAGCTATGGCGCGATGAAAAGTCTCGCCATAGGCGAAGCGGCAGAAGTGAAAGCTTTGACTCCATCCGTACTCGTAGAGATCTGTGGCCAGGTTGTAATATCTAAACAGTCAGCAGATGGCCATGAATTGGAGAAGTTGAGGAACTCACTGTCTTGTGAGGCTGGCATAGTTGTCAGTTCTCTCCTGTCGAACGGCCTGGACTTCGTCTTCAGCCTTCTTGTTGTCCCAGTACTGAAAGTAGTCGTCAACGGCAGCGGCGTGGGCCTTGTTGTCCTTGTTCATCATGGCACGCATTCCGCCCTTGGAATTCTTTGACTGTCGGTGAAGAACACTGTCAAAGGCATGGTTCCTCGCCTCGTCGTAGGAAATGAGTTCTGCGGTAGACATTGTGACGAGTTGTTGATTGTGAGAATTGGGTTGTTGAATTTGGAGGAATGACGATGAACGGACGAAGAAGATGATGACTGAGTGAGTGAGAGATGGAGAAACTTCAGTCAAGAAGAACCCTCTGTTTATATAGAATTGCTGTGCCCTCGTAGCGGAGGCTGGCTTTGATACTGAACATCGCTTAAGATTGAAAGCTCGCTGACCAACTCCATAACCTCCTGCGGCTCGCTTCGAATATCTGCCTCTCATCCATGTAGTTCTTGATGCAATCCTTTTGCGAAAACGAACAAGAATTACGATAGAGCGTATCGCTCGCGTACGACCATCCGCGGGTTGATCCAAGCTGGTGTTTGGTCAGGATCCCGAATACGAGATCCACAATGAGGCAATCCGAATGCGAAGGGGTTTGAAGTTGAGATAACCGAGTATGGATCTGGATAGGAAAGATCTAGGATCTTGACCGATGAGATACTTTTCCTCCAATTGGGTTAGGAAATATCGACCCTTCGATAATGGGCCGCGGGTTTTTCGTAGTTGGTCGGATTGGTAATGATACGGCGGTAAGTTGAGATTGACATGTATAAAGGGCTTGCTCGATGTAGGCATGAATCTCGCTCACTCATCCATTCTCTTTGACTTTTACACATTCTTTGATATCCTCAAGACCTGAAATACGACAAGTCTTTGCCAGTTTCACGGCATTGGGTAATCCGCCTACGTGTGTTGGAAGAATACCAAACATCTGTTCTTAACCATTGCCTCCGATTATCGGAGGGAAACACAACGCGCAGCACGGCGCTCATGTTCGGGATATCTTTAGATGCATCGGCTTGGTATAGTAAGGGAGCTCTGCCATGGTGACACAGAAGTTTCAAAAGGAAACAGTCACGTCCTCAACGGCCTTCTGGGGAGGGTATAAATGTCTTCTAGCACAGTCATAGATGGCCTCTTGCCACGGAGAAGTGTCTCTTTTTGTTATCGAACTAGTTATAATACTGAAAACCAGTTCATCTATCTGATTAGACAAGCGGTCTTCTGAAAGTGCCGTGAATATCCCCACGACAGCCTTCATCCCCGGGCAACCTCCTGAATCGTCTTGACAAACCTCTCAGGATCATGAGCAAACCTCCCCAAAAACAACCCATCAACACCATCCTTGAGCTTCTCAAACAACCCAGGTCCCGCACTTCCCCCGTACAAAATCCTCGTAGACCCGCTTCTCTTCTGGATGCTATCCAGCTTCCGAATCGCAGACGTGACGCCGACGACATAATCAGCGGCTGCCGGCTGCGCTGCTCCGATTGCCCAGACTGGCTCGTAGGCAAAGACTACTTCGGCATCTTCCGGGACGGCTGATAGGACGGCTTCGATCTGGGTTTGGCATTGGGTCACGGCTGTGGTGTGGGTTTCGCCCCGGGTTTGCTCGCCGATGCAGACCAGGGGGATCATCCCGTTCCGCGCGGCTGCGGCTGCTTTTTTGGCTGTGATTTCGTCCGTTTCACCAAAGATTCGACGTCTCTCTGCGTGTCCGACCTCGACAAGACGGGTTCCGACTTCGGCTAGGACTGAAGATGATACCTCGCCTGTGTAGGCGCCGCTGTCCTCCCAGAAGGTATCCTGAGCACCACACCAGATCTTGTGGTCTTTGACTTGGTTGATGACTGATACGAGTGTGACGTGGTCGGGGACGATGAAGACGTCAATGTCGTTGAGGACTGAAGAGTCGGTGGAGAGGAGTTGCAGGAGCTGATCGACATACTCCCGGGTGCGGGCGGCGGAGAAGTACAGTTTTGTCGAGACGCCGACGATGCGGCGATTAGATCGTTGGATGGATGCCATCTTGATTGTATAATGAGGAACTCCAGCAAGAGATTCAAGTCCTCACTCGAACTCCGGCCTCACTGGTCAATGTCGCCTCGGTGGATGAGGTTTTTGAAGGTGAGGAGAGCCTGCTCAAGGACAGCGGCCAATGTTCAGCTCGGACTCAGGTTATTCAGCCAACAGTTGACGTTTTGATGATTATATTTGGTCGCAAAAGTAGCAAACCATCTGGCAGTATTTATTCTCTATTCCTCAAGGTCATGGGAACATTTTAATCGCTCCTCAATGACATCCACCCCGCCCCCGTCGGGCTTCCAAGAAAGGAAATCCGGCACCTGCGAATGCGGAGAGTCCATCGCCGGCTATCCTCATCTGTCACCCTCAATTGCATACCTACATCTGCAATGCTTAAAAGATGGCCAGCGCATTTGGAGGTGATCCAATTAGTCCCGGCTGATTCAAAGGCGACGAAGTAATCATGAACGAGTAGCGCTTCTTCTCTTTGCAGTATGCGGCCAGCTTGCTGAGATCCCATAGTTCGCCGATTGACATGCCAAAGAAGCTGAGGCAATATGTGTGAAGCACTACATCGTGTTAAGCATTCTTCTCAATCGCTCAAGTGGTTGACTTACCCAGGTCCTTCATCCCACCGATCGATCCATCAGGTTTCAGAGGAGGAAACGCCTCAAAGCTGCTCGAGTCGGATGCAGCAGCCGAGAAGCGCTTGTTCCAGAGCCATCGTGCAGTCTCCTCGCACCCGTGAAGGCCAGAAAGTTTGGCGGCGGCCATCTTGCCCAAGCCCACAGGGTCCATCTTGTCGACGACTTCTGTAGCAGCGGTTCTCACGAGGAGGACGTCACCAGGTCGGAACTCGACACCCTGGTGTGCGGCACAGGCTTCCAGATCCTCCACAGTGATGCGGTTTCCATCAAAAGGGTGAAACTCGATACCCTTCTCCTCGGCGTAGGCAGCATAGTCAATCAAGACACCTCTTCCGGCGATACATCCGCGCGTATGCCAATGATCCAACGTCGGCATGGTGTTCGACGCAGTCGACTCAGCAGACAAAGCTTCCTTGTTCGGGTTTGCGCCGTTGTAAGCCAAGCCAGAATCCTGATGCTGAAAATGGCACAGACTGTCCCATTGACTGCTGCCCTGAGTATTAAAGTCGAGCTCATCATCCCACGACTTGCCCTGCTCGAAAGGAAGCTCCGCCAGGCTTTCGGGGATGTACAGGACTTTGTGCTCAGCTGCCTTGCGCCCAGGAATGGCAAGCTTGTTCATGGCGTTGATGGGCCAGCTTGGACAGGTCAGTGCTGTAACAATTGAAGGAATGATTCTTACTTGAGAGAGATTGAGACTCCATCCTTGACTTCTAGAGCAGCGTTCTTGACAACCTCTGGAGTCAAGAAGTTGAGAGTTCCGACCATGTCCTTTTTACCGCCTTGGTCAAAGACACCCCAAGCACAGCCTTTGGGCATACCTTCGACCTTGGGAAGGTCATCATAGTCAGGAACCGAGTTGAGATCGAAAGGCATGATGAGTTGAGTTGTCAAGTCAAGTTGAATGTGTCTCAACCTGTCATGGGGAAAGCGTCCAATTTATCTTCATCGCTGCCTGGGCGGTGAAGTCTGTTGTTAAGGGCAACCCTCGAAAACTGCAGCCTTGAGCATCTTGAAACAGATGCCTACGATCGATAACGAGTCTTTAACTCGTTTAGGATCCAATTATGAGGCACAGTTTCGATATTCGTATAGCTTCATCAGGATCCGAATACGTCTGGATCCACTGGCTCTCGTCAGCCACTTTCACCTGGTAGTGTCCATCACATATCGAGACTAGTACTTTGCTTGAACCTGTAGATTTTTGTGTGCAATCATACTATGTAGGTTCATACTATGCATATATACTATTCATTACCTTCTTCCGAGGCCAAACATCTTGACGCTATTCTTCCACGCCGCCTCAGCGACCTCATCAACACTAACACCCTTCAACCCAGCAACAACAAACGCAACCCTCTCAATCGAGCAGCTCTCATTCCTCTCCTTAATCATGCACTTTGCATCCCACTTGTCCTTCTTCTTGGACGCCGGAAGAGCCTTGGCATTGGTGCAGTACCGCTTCACAACTTCCGAGGTTGACTTGAGCTCCCCCCACGGCGCGTCCGTCTCGATCTGCAGCGAGCCCAGCGGGATCTTGGATGCCATTTCTAGACTCTCGGCGTCTTTGAAGCTGAAGCCGTTGACGCTCACGTCGAGGCCCATGGAGACGAGTTTCTCCATCTGCGATGTGGAGCCGACGAAGCTGTGGACAAGACCGCGGCGGGGTAGCTTGTCCATGTAGGGTGTCATGATCTCGACAAAGTCATCAAACGCAGCGCGACAGTGCAGAAACAGCGGGAGATCCCACTTATTCTCAACAAAGAGGTCAAGCTGAGCCTTGAAGGCACGTTTCTGCACGTCCTTGGACGCATGAACCTCTCTATCGTAGTCGAGGCCCAACTCCCCAAAGGCAGCGATGTGAACTGGGTCCTGCGCTAGCGCATCCTTGACCTTTTGCTCCAGATCACTGAGGTACGCTTTACCACCCTCGTCCAGCTCAGAGGCATGGTACGGGTGCACACCAATGGTGATGTAACACTGCGTAGGGCGGGACTTGGCGATGGCCTCATTGTAGGGCACATCAGCGAGGGACATGCCGGTGAGCATGACCTTGCTCACACCAGCCTCCTTGGCCCGTTCCAAGGTATGAACAAAGTCTGGCTCGTGACATTTCTTGCCGCGGTAGATACCCTTGAACTCATTCGCAGTCGCCGTGACGGCCACCTATAACAACGGTCAATGGGACAGGTAATAATGATTCATAACTCTCGGGCTCACGTCTGCGAAGCGAAGCTCGGTCGTGGGACCCGCGGGGGCGGCTGCGGGGAATGGGGTCAAGTCGACGGTAGGAGAGGAGGACATGGTTTGTACTTTGCATCAAGGTGAATGAATTGGTTCAGTATGAATGGCTCAAAAGGGGAAGGGAGGGCGTCGTCTTTAAGTTGCTGCGGAATAGAGTTCGCCCGCACACCTTAGCACACGGTCATGAAGATATCATGCTGCATCGACACTCGATAAACTCGGATATAGGCGCACCTAGAAACTTCCTCCGATCCACGACCACACCCAATCAGACGAGAAACCCTATTGTCTTGGCCTCAATTACGTCAGCTGCTCGTAGGTGGAGGTGCAGGTGCTTCACAAGTGCGGAGATATCTCGTCCAAAAGCTTCACTGCTAACGAAGGGCTTGATTCAGTTGTTGCTGCAAAACTCCTCCCTAATCCACAAGCCAAACTCCTCATCGCCACTCGTCAAGAAACAAACCTCACACACCAAAGACCAGACCATACCAGACCAGACCATTCTTGAACCCCCTGACTTTTTGGCTTCCAGTATCCCCAAACACTCCAGGTACACATGGTATAACCCCGTACAAACCGTCCTCAACACGCCATACAAGCTTTGAACAGGAATTCGTAAACATGCCCGAGAATATCCTCCTCCCTTCGTAACCGCATCTCCCCGAGACGCGTCACGCAAGACGCCTTCAGCCAATGACTAGTTCGCTAAGCCCTCATGATTGGGCCGACTACGAAGAATCATTTATAACCAGAGAGCGGTAAAGACTTGCAACGACGCCATGACAACATCACGCAGTACCATGTTCGCCAGAGTTGAAAACAGTCAGAAGCAGCAAGGAAAAGCAGCGAGTGACCAAAGCAAACGGAAAGAAAGCATAGCAGCAATTAGCTTAAATGAATTTGAACTGATGACAATCCACCGGGAGGGGACCGAAGATCTCCAACGCCAATCATGATTCAGACCAAGGGAATGGGGTGCGTGGTGTCGTATCGGAAATCCAGAGCTGCCATAAAACTTAAAGAGCCATGATCCCAAGTCAAAGGCAAGATGGGTATCATCGCATTCGCTAGCCATGGCAGGCAGTCTAAATCTGCGAGACACGATGGCTAATGACAAGGCAAGATAATTGAGTCCAAGGAAAAAATAGCGTGGGGCGTTGGTCGTATAAAAGCCCCTTCGTCAACGAGTTGGTCGTGATCAAATTACTAGACACAGGTTAGAGATGCTTCCTTCCACATGTTCCGTGTACTGCTCACCTGGGGAGGACCGGCGGGTCCGGGGGGGCCGGGAGGACCGGGAGGTCCCTGGGGACCAGGGGCAGGGCCGCCAAAGTGCTGAGGGCCGTAGTTACCGGGACCGTGGCTGGGCATGCCCATGTAGTGGGGAGGGGGAGGGGCAGGACGGTAGGGAGTACCTACGCCAGAGTTGTTCTGCGATCGGCCCCAGCTCAGGCGGACACGGGAGTTGCCAATGGGGTAACCCTGCATCTGGTTGATGGCCATCTCGGCGGCGTGACGGTGGACGAACTGGACGAAACCGCAACCCTTGCCAGGAGGGATCTTGACATACGTGATCTCACCGAAACCCTGGAAGAAGGACCGCAGCTCGTCCTCGGTGACGTAGCCGGAGAGACCACCGACGAAGACGGTGGTGTTGTTGGGGTCAGTGAACTGGTTCATCTGGGTAGCGGGGTTGAAGCCACCGTAGAAGCCCTGGGCTCCGTTCCACATCTGCTGCTGGGGCATAACACCGCCGCCCATCATGGGGCCGTTGTGCTGGCCGTGGCCAAAGCCGTGGTTGCCACGGTTCTTGGGGGTGGCGGTAGAGATGCGCATGGGTCGGTTACCGCAGTAAACACCCTGCATCTCGACAAGAGCCCGCTGCTGATCGTTCTCGTCGGAGAAGCGGACGAATCCGTAGCCACGGCTCTGACCGGACATGGCATCCGTCATGATCTTGGCGGACTTGCACGAGGGGAAACGGGCCTGGAACAGGGACACCAAAACGTATTCGTTGACTTCAGGGCCGAGGTCGCCAACGAAAATGCTGTACTCGGGGCCACGGTCGTCCCGACGGTCAACGAGTCCACCACCAGAGGCCCAGTTCAGCTTGAATTGACGAGAGCTGTTGGGAACAGGGGTGCCGTTAAGGCCAAGGGCCTTGGTAGCAGCGTCGGGGGACTGGAACTCGACGAAGCAGTAACCAGCGTTGCCGGAGTTCTTGTCACGGATAACCTTAACATTGACGGTTTCACCGGCGGCCGAAAGGAAGACACCCTTGATGAAGTTCTCATCCATCCAGGGCTCGAGCTCTCCCATCCTATTCCTCAGTCAGCCATGCTAACCCTTTAAGCCAATTCATCCTTGAACGTACCAGAGAGTCGTCTTAGGAGGCTCCTGGCCAGCGCCCGGTGGAGGGGCAACGGCTCCCATGTCGGGGTTGGGAGGGGTGCCGTTGGGGAACGACATTTGGTTGGCAGGAGCGCCACCATTGGCCGGGACGCCAGAGAAAGGAGCGTTGAGAGGGTCCATTTCGGGCTGGATAGAGCGTTAACCACAGTTGATCAGCAGTCGAGGGTTGATCAAAGAACTAGTATCCTGCGACGGTCGGGGAGTTGCGGCCATTGGCTCGTAGCGTGGGCGCGCGACGTACCGATAGTCGAGGGTAGCTCAGCTGGTCGAAGATGCACGTACCGGTGTCGAGAATGCTCAGATGATCAAAGATGCGAGAGCGAAAGGTGCAATTCTGCGGTGGTTAGCACACATGGCTCAACTTTGCGCCCAGAGATTCGACCTACCAGAAGACGTCGCGAAGCTGAGATGAGCAAGGCAACAAAGAAAGGAGGCTAAAACAGGCGAATCAGCAATCTGTACCAGCCTCGATACGAGAAAGCGCATCAAGCCAGGGCGCTGGCTATGCGAAGTGGTGATGTGGGAGAGAAAAATCAAGTGGGGAAAAGCGAGGTGGGACAAAGTCAACAGAGCCGACGCTTCGCCGTGTATCCAGAGCCAGAGCCAGAGCAAAGAGAAGGATGTCGAGGATATGTTGGACAGTGCTGACAGTGTCCGCCAGAGAGGCGCTGGCGCAACAGTGGTTGGTGAATCAGCAACCAGAAAATCATCCCGCCCAGGAAAAATTCCATGTCGGTAGGATCTGGAAAGTCCGCAAGTCGCGGGACCTTGAAAATCCATCGCCAGGTTTGTTGATGCCTTGTCCGGTGGAGGATTCGACCATCAGCTCCTCCCAGGGCCACATTGTGTCCGATGGCTCGACGGCCTTGGGGATAAGCATCGCAAAGCAATCATGACTTACCGTGCGTGATAAAACTCGTACACGTCGTAAACACAAGTCGTAGAAGAGCTAGAAGAGGCCTATCAGCGTTTGCTCTGTCAAGTCGATTGCGAGAACAAAAAGGTGTCAAGAAGCATGCGCATGCAGTGGGAGGGAGGGGAGATGTCGAGTTGGGAGGCGCTCTTGCTGCGACTCGGGAGTGAATCCCTTTAAGTAACTCGGCTCCTGCCTCTTCCACAACGTCACCTCGAGCAGCGTGACAGCTCCCCAACAATTATGCTGGCGCAGAAGACAGATCTTGAGGCTTAATCTGGGTCATGCCGCATCATGGTTGCTGCCACTCAACACCGATGACTCAGGTACCCGTGATCTCGAACCTTCAAGACAAGAAGGATTCCCACCGTCCGGCGCATCAAGGGAGTTAAACCGAAGGGGAAGAGGGGTCTGTCTCTTACCGTCGAGGAATCGAGTGTACCGAAAACGAGCACAACGAAGTCAGTCGCTATATTTGGATCGTAAGACCTTGATCGCCAGGTTAGCACAGGTATTGGAACTAGCGACGTCGGCGAGAATCAATCCCCGACTTTGCCACCAAAAGTTTGCCTACCTTCACGCCGAGTCTATTCCCAAAGGGTAGAATCTGCAAATGAAACCGGGATGTGGGAACGAATTGGAAAAAGACTAATGTCCAGACCCAAGACCAAGACTCCGAAAAGTAGTCGTACAGATGTGAATCAAGAGTCTCTCAGACGCCGTCACGCCGGTACTAGCAATGAAATGCTTTCGAGTGATTGAGGTGCAAAACGCGAAATCGTCGTTCTCACACGGGTTGATACGCTTTACCAGAAATTCCAAAGGAATGTGGTAGGATAGCTGCAAACGTTCCCGAAATGAGCTGAACCTGTTGTTGCATGTTAGCACTATGCCCGGGGATTGGTCAAATTGCCGCCGGCCAGGTTGGACATGGGAAGTGGCTTTGGAGGTGCTGATGGAGGCCGTGATATGGCTCCGGTTTTGCGCTGATAGAGATTGTGCTGACTGGTTCGCCAGGAGCTTCAGGGTCCCAGTCCCACCATCCATGGGCAAATGGCATCGTGAGGTTCCGCGACTCCAATTCAGCCCGGGTCCTCGAGGGTGCCTTTCAAGGAGGAACCAGGTCGGCACTCATCAGGTAGCGATACAGGGCGCAGGATGCCCAATCTCCAGACTTCCACCAGGAGGAATAACACCGAGCCAAGCGGGGTGGTTGTGAGTTTGCGCCTTGGACGTCCAACAGTATGCTCCGAGCCTGAGCAATGCGCTTGATGCCCATCGTTCCACTATGCTGTTCGGGTTTCAAGGGCCTTCTTTCCAAGAAGTCGACTTCTGGCGCATCCTGGGAGACCCACGGAGCGGTTCGGCGCATTGGTATTGATTTCTGGAGAATATGACGATGGCGATGGTGTTTTGGCTTGACAAAGGTGCGAGAGTGGTCGTCGCAACGTGCTCAACCATGCGACAGTGGTGCGAATCTCGAGAGTGACGAAGCGAGAATGCGACAAATAGAAGAGGTTGCGCATCTAGCGCGAAGACGGACCGAAGCGCGCGATCGAGGTCGAGATAGGTGTTGCGGGGAGGCGATCACAGTCGAAGTGTGTCCGCGATGTAGCAGAACCAACGCTCAACGCAGTGGGGCGGGGTTGCGATTCATCAAGGTCGATGCCTCGATGGACTCATCAATTCCATAGCAGACTCCAGGCGGTTACGGACTCGGCCGTTGTGATAACGTTCGCATCGTTCGTCATGGCGCGCGTAGTAGGCAGGATGATGCCAGACTCTCTCGATCTCACAGGCCTCCACCAAACCACAAATGCCAACCACAAGCACACAACACAATACAACGCAGGGAATCGACGGACAAGGGGCGACGAAGAAAAGCATACTCACTTTTAGGCGCCAACAAAAACAACAGTAACTGTCACAGCCAACTTTCCGAAACACGCGCAAGGGAAGAGCCGTGAAAACCGTGATGAGGACAAAGATGATGGAGGGGAAGAATCAGAAGGAGAGTCGTGGGATGAGTCGTAATGCGGGAGACGGCAAAGAAAAAAAGGTAAGAGCTTTTTTTTCTTAACCTTGCCTTGTTTGGGCCTTGGTCTTGGGAACAATCGGGGGCACGCGGGGACGAGGGTAGGGGAAAATTATCGACCAGGGGGTGTGGGCTGCCGTATCCGCTGACAAGGGGATCTTGGATCTTGGAGTGGGCGTGCTAAGGGTGGCACTGAAACACGGCGACGGACGAATGACGCTGTGAAGTTGCTGGGCGAGTGACGGAGCGGCTGCAGGGCGTGCGGTGCGGAACCCAGATGAGATGGATGATGGCAACGGTAGGTTAGGTACTGTAGCGCAGAG
Source organism: Fusarium solani (assembly GCF_023522795.1). NCBI lineage: Eukaryota > Fungi > Ascomycota > Sordariomycetes > Hypocreales > Nectriaceae > Fusarium > Fusarium solani. The sequence goes on from NW_027072154.1 coordinate 3,786,724, forward strand.
TAGCGCAGAGCAGCGCACGCAGCGTGGACCTGGGCAAGCAGGCGCAGCAACGGAGACTCCGTAACGCGACCGACGCGGACAAAGCGTTTGGTTTGGCGACCGAGAGCAGCAGTAGACAAGAAGCAATGACACAAGGGACGACGACGACGACGACGACGGGAATGACGACGGAGACGGCGACAAGCGACGACGACCAAGGATGCGATGGATTGCTTTGGAAGCAGCAGATTTTTTACGACAGGTCAGGCAGACAGGCAGGCAGACAAGGCACTGGAGGAGGAAAAAAGGAACCGGCACCAGCGACAAGAGAGGGGGCAAGGGCCAGGAAGAGGGCTTTTTGGAGAACGAAACGCACAACATCGAATTACTTTTCCAGTGGAGGGGAAGCCCCCCGAGGAGGAGGCTCACTGCCCTGCCTGTGAAGATGGTGGTGGGAGGGCGCAAGATTTGCCCTGGGGGTGTGTCTCGAGAAAAGTGTGTGTCGCCATGTGGAGAGAATGGAAGGGAGGAGAAGGAGAAGGACAGAGACGAGAGCTGTGGGCCCTGCCCTAGCTGCTTCTCACTCCTCGCCGCACAGTATCGAAACATGGTGCATCCGGCAGCTTCAGTCTCAGCGCGAGAGCCGGCTCCCATGCCATGTCACGGCGAGGGCGATGGTCAGAGAGTGCCGACGAAACATCAGAAACAATCCCATCCTCATCTCATCACCAGCGACCCGGGACCGCAGAGCGATCGATGGGGGATCCTGGTCGTTTCTTGACGATGCCGGCACAGTCCGTATCAAGTACCGTGGACGGAGCCAGCGACACCAGGTTTGGGGCAGGCTGAGAACGGGTGGGCATCAGCCATGGAAGCTTTTGGTGTGCCTGCTGCGCTGAAAAGGCCTGCCCTGTGGGCTTGAGAAACCAGGGCCATCCCTGACGGCGGGCGTGCCACTATCGTTACAATCCCTTGTGCCCAAGTCAAGTCCAGCAAAGTCAAGTCAAGTCAGCGCCGGGCACCGTTTGGACTGACGGGCAGCCAGCCAGCCAGACGCTGAACGCTGAGCTGGGCGAGACGAACTAGCTGTACCGTACCCCTGTGAGCGCAGCCCTGCTCGAGGTGGATCATGAAATCATAGGGCATCTGGAGCACTGACGGATGGATTGATTGATCGAGAGGGCAACCCGATCTAGGCAAGGACGCAACCGGCGATAGTCGACCAACGGCAGCGAACTGGCAAGGGCCTGCTCACGACTCGCTTTGTCCAGTTAGAAAGGCCGGCAGCGGCAAGGAGGGCAGCTTGTAGCAATGATTTGTCGGATCGACAACACCAACGTGAAGCCTGAATGACATCGAGACAGATGCAACTGGCCTCTTTTCACAGCCGCGGCTCGTAATGTTGGACCTTGGCAGCAGCGCGGGCGCGTGGAATGACGGGGAGTCTAGGACGTCTTCCCGTCATTCTCTGGTCAAGTCGCCATTTGCTTGTGCGGACCAAGCGCGGGAATGTGCGCAACCAAAAGGTAGCGACATTGTCTCAGCTCTTCATTTGACTGAGCATTTTCCTGGTCATCGTGGTCAATTCGTTTGCGATGATTCTTCATCACGGAAAGGGTCCAATGTCCGAGATTGCTGTCTCAACCACAAGATTTCTCCCTTGCTTCATTGTGGGCAAGCCTCGTTGTGTCGGACCCTCGTCATTACGACGTGCTACAGGAACGACCAGAGGGTCGACAGCTGAAGCGAAGAGTTGTGGCCGAGTTCTTTCCAGGTGTGCTACACATCATTGGCAGGACAATCAGCGTTGACCAGGCTATGCTATGCTAAATCAATCGCATTGACCTGGTTCCTCGCCACTCTGTATATCAAGAGGGCCAGTGCTGAACACTCTTCAGACCAAGATATTACCCACAACGCTCTCATGCCTCTCAGGCTCGGCGTGTTGTCAGATAGGTTGCTGGCGAACTGATGGCCCGTCTTGTCTCACTTGGACCCTGCAACTCGAGACAACAGCTTGCGATAACTGTTGGTCAACCAACCGTGCGAGTCTCCCTTCGTTCGCATGCTGAATGCGAACCCCAAAGTACTGTACTGTACAGACGCACTGGTGATAAACCCTCCTTCACAGGGTGTCAACTCAAACTGACAGTGTGGCGTGGACCCAATCCCCATGCCGAAATGCCCTGCTCCCAGCAAGATCTCGGTACGCCGCTCATCGGCGCCAAGGCAAACGTGGAGGAAGACGACGTGCGCTGCACCAGGGTTCAACCATCCTCGTGATAGTTCATTTTTTGCTTCCCACCAACACACACAGGAATTGGTCACTTTCCAGACCCTGTTGATTGCCCGATCCCACGCCCGCCATTCGATCAAGCAAAGACTCCGGGGCCACCGTTGCAACAACATTGGTTCCTCAACCCGTCTGGATTTGGGACCGTCGTCTACCGAAGCGTGCCACTGCAGCACGCCGCCTCTATCGCCAGCTGAGCAGTCGGCAAATGGGAGGTTTTTCCAGGGCTCTGGACATTGTTGGTGGATCACTTTACGCATGAGAGATTATTTCTTACATCCACCTGCGGCTGGACATCCCTCTGCACCGCACCCTCTGGCACAGCCAAAGCGACGACATCTTTCGAGCTCGCGGGTCAAGGTCCGGCTTCTCGCTGTGTCCAATGAGGTCGATGATGCTTATGCGCACAAGACGGCGCAGGGCGTTGCCAAATTGGTACGATCGCGTAGCAATTTGCGGCCTGCGATAACCTCTCATTGTCAAGGCGCAGTGAAATATCGAGCTTGAGTTTGTCCAGAGTCTATGCGGTTTCTCGGCTTCATTACAATACAGCACTACGGCCACTGCTTTGATAGACACAGACGCCCTGACTACCAGCTCCCCAAGCTTTTGGGCTTCGGGTTCCTGTTCTCTAGCTGCATCCCGCATCCGTCAGGACCAGGGCCCTGGATACTGCTTGCAGATCGGCCAGTCCCTTGCAACGCTTCAGCTGGTCGTCGACCTCGGCCGCAGACCGATATGACGAATCGCAGGGCATGCAAAACGGGTCGCAATTTTGATTATCCAGCTCGCACACAGAGCATTGACAAAGGCCAGAAGTACAGTCAACTCGACGACTCCAAAACCGCGAGCTGTCTGGCCATCGCGGAGACATGGGACTGGTCAGACTGAACACAGTAGCGTGAAGCCGATGAGATTTTTAGCCATCCATGACACAACACTCGCATCATATCTGACAGGCCTTGTTAGCAAACATCTCCATGTTGCACCAAGCGGGCGTGCCTTTATCGGTGCGGGGCGCCGTCAAGGGAAAAGCTACCACGCTGTCATCCATGTCGTCTCTGCCCTCGCAAAAGACGTCGTTGGCTCCTCTGGTATCAAAGTGCGACAATGGAATTCGAGGACTGTCGAGGGCATCAAGGTAAACAGAGGGATGTTCCCCCGTCAAGAGACAAGTTACTATTCCCGTCTCGGATTGAGGTCCCCTTTTCGCCTGCCCGTCCTGCTATCTCGTCAACCGAGCACTGCCCCCGGTGCGATTACGAAGCGTTTGCATTCCCAAGATTAGCAGCGCGATTGGGTGCAGTAAGGACAGGGTATCTTGATGCTAGGAGCTTGAGGTCATCAGTCAGTGAATTTTTCTCAGTATCCATACCGGTGAGGTTATCCTTGATGTGTCCTCATCAACACCTGTTGGATCTATTTGCAAAATACCCAACCATCTTGTCTGGAAAAAGTGAAGATTTTGTGAATATACATCAAAGCCTTTTTAACTACGATTTTTCCTCGGTCGACAATGTGCGTTGAGGAGCCAGGTTCACGGAGCATTCGGTAGTGGACCAAATCAACCCGACGTTTCCGGGCGTAACCCTCCCGTGTACAAGGCCGATCTTCCACTCAGTCAGCAAAAACCTCAGAGCCGCATTCATGACCAAAGAGACTTTTGTGTCTCTTGGGCCATCTGGATTCGTTTCACTTTAACGAGGCGTGTTACTCCCTCTAACAGATCAGGAAACAACTACCCAAGCTCAGTCAATGCATGTAACGTTGAGCAGTGCTGTCGCATGGTATCACTGCATGGGGTCAGTAGCTATTTCATGCTTGTTCTTTCAAGCAGATGATGGCTTGCGCCCATGTCCAACCTTGGGTAGCTGAAGCATATCATGCAGATCACCTTACCTGCCCAATATCAAAGGACATGAATTCAGGATCCAAAGCCATCAAGCCTACCAGATTTCTTACTTACACCTTCATAGCTGACATGCATCATCTTCAGCCTTCTAATCCATTCTCTTGGGTTATCCGGAGCGATGTCACGTGATAGTCCCGCTTAGTCATGTGCTTGCCTGCGTCACGATATGGTTGACTTGGAGATTGGGCCAAAGCACCAGGAACAACTCGTAATTTGGAGTTGCCTGCGCTGCGGGCTATTAGAAATTCGAGCTCCTAAATCGCCACAAGAAACTCTTTCTGAATCCATCTTCCACTTCATATCCCCCCGTGTTCTGCTTTCCTCGCATCTTTTAGCCCAGCCAAGCCGACATCAACAGCATGGCTGCCCCCTCGTCCCAGGAGCGGGAGCTACAGCTCCTGGACAAGGTGGAGTTGAAGATCCTAGCTGTTGCCAACAAGGAGACGAAGCTTCATGAGCTCCTGCAGCGCTATCTTGCGCCAGTTCTTCTCAAGGCTGCCAGTGAACATGTCCCAGTCAGACGCAAAGTGAGCCATCCAGATTGCCCCAGCAGTGTGACACGTGCTGAATCTGTACAGGTGCTGCAAATGTTTGCTATGCTCAAGACGTTCATTCAAGCTCCAGAGTATGGATAAGATACTATTGGTTCAAGGAGAGCAAGCACTGATCAAATTTAGGGTTGTCCTACCCGTGGGAGCACTTCTCGATCAGTACAAGGCCAACGACTCCTCATTGGTCAAGCAGCTCGATATCTCGGGCATCCAGCACAGCATAGAGCGTCTAGATGATCATGAGCGGAGAGAACTGATTCCCAAGGCTCTGAAAGGCTTTGCCAAGGATGAAGGTCAAGCTAGGGCTGGTCCCTTCTTCAACATCATCCTTCGCCTTCTCCTGGACATCCGGATACCTCCCAGAGGCAGCAAAGATGATGAAAACTTTCGAGAGTTCATCGGTCTCTCCGACGAGGCTGATGCAAAGTTTCTCGCCGACATGATCACCGTGTTCATTCGACTCCGGCCACCCCCATCAGGTGCAAACTGGGCAACGGCGAATCCTACCGTGTCCACCGAGGAACTCGTGTCGCTTGGCCTGGATAACCCGGAGTGGCAGAAGATCATTGGGCGGCTATCCGAAGTGAAGCGCAAGCTTGTCGCGTTTCTCGCCAGTGGTGCCTTCACCGACCAGGAGAAGTTCCTGCCTACGCTCTACGCTGCATCCAATTTCGACAACAGAGTGGCATCCTCGGCTGAGGAAGTCCTCAAGAGAAGCTCCGTTTCTATGGAGGATGAGGCTCTTGTGCAGCGCCTGTTCCAAGCACACTCGGTATTACCGGCAGCATATCGAATCCGCATTCTCAACATGCTCTCCAAGTCGGAAATTTCAGCCACCATGTCGGATGACATTATGAATGTGGTCAAGCTCAACTTTGCAACACCAGTGACGGACGATTCGTCGAGTCTGAGCCTGTACCCCAAGAGCGCACTGGAGAAGTCCAGACTCCATAACGCTACATTCCAATATCTTGCCTGGCTGGCCCGCGTTGGACCTTCACAGCATAAATTCGTCATTGCTGCACCTGTCACCAACGCCATGGTTGACTTCATCGAGGCCAGCGGCTGGCCCATCCCGACGCAGACATCCAGTGACGATATTGCGCTTCGGTCCCAGGCGTATGAGACGATCGGTGTGCTTGCCAAAAGCGCCGATATGCCCCTTATTGCCCGTGTAGGGCTTGCCGGCTGGCTCTTCCGATCACTGTCGGAAGATCCTCACAACGATACAGTCGTTAACATTGACAGCGCTCTTTCCAGCATGGCGACATGCATTTCGCCAACCACTGGCAGTGAATCTGCCACGTTGAAAGAGATGCTTCTGCAGTACATGTCTCTGTCTGAAGACGCCCCGGCTCGTCGTAGTACGCGCCATGCCGTTGTCAAGTGGGCCAACCAATGTCTTGAATTCTCCGACGTCGTCGGTCGTTTCATCGATATCATTGCCATCGGAGCACGTTCAGATGAGCGAAGCGATGTCGTTGAGCAAGGGCACAGAGGTCTTGATCCTTGGACTTACTATGCACATGTCGATAAGAGCCCCTCCCTCCCAGACTGGAAGGACATGGTGGTTGCCTTCTTTGGTTCTAAGATGAGCCCGGAGATTCGTAAAGAATCACTATCTCCGCCTGACCTGGCTGAGGAGTTCTCTCCCTTTGAGAATTTCCAAGGCTCTTGGGGAGGGGCTATTCCGGTTGCCCTGCGGTATTGCAGGAACATCATGTTCCTCACAGCCCTTGACGATTTCAAGGTTGAGCCCAACTGGGTGCAGGCACTTGATGCTCGGGTCAAGACGGATATCAAGACGCGGGAAAAGATTCGTGCATACCTGCATACGGTTGACAGCCGCTTTGTGACCTGGTACCTGAAGTCATGCCTCGACGGCATCCATCGCACCGACGTTCCTATCACAGAGGAGTGCATTCGATGCTTTGTCGATGTGGCTTCTCTCAGCCCCAGCAGCGCCTTGAGTCCCTTGGTTGGTCTCGCCGATAACCTCTTGCCTTTGGTAAAGTCAAACAGCAGAGAGATCCAGTCACTTGCCGCTCGGGCCATGGGCATTCTTGTGTCGCATTTCTCCAACTCCCAAGACACAGTAGAGGCCTGCCTGAGGACTCTTGCTGCGCCTCTTGAGCGTGCCCACGAAGCTATTGGAGGCGACTTGAATGTTGCCGAGGGATGTCTGCTGGCATACAGTTACGTTTGCTCGCGGTGCATCTACTATGGGCAGCCTTTGCCATCGGATATCCAGTACCCTTTGCGCTTTCTAGCAGCCGAGCACATCCCATCATCTCTCTACGATGCTGCCCTTGAAGCATTCGCTCAGCTATGGACCGCCGGTCTCGCCATTCCTCAGCGTGAGGGTGATGATTCTCTTGAAAAGGTGACCAAGAAGCTCGTCACCCAGGCAAAGACAGGCCATGAGAAGGCGATCACGGCACTTGGACGATTGGCTGCCGGTCTTGAGAAAATCGACGAGGATGCAAGCACAGAGAGCGATGATGGCTGGTCGCATGGAGTTATCGGCGGCATTCTCAAGGAGCTGTTTACACTTCACGAGATGAAGCAAGTCGAGATCCAGTTTACGGTGGGAGATGCGATCACCGCAACGCTCGCTCGATGGGATTCCGACTACGTTAAGCTTACTCTCGACGTCGAGCCGCGCGCCTCTCTTGAGGGGCGTGGAGGGTCACGAGGATCACGCCTCACTGCTGTCCTCAACAAGCTCTTTGCAGATGTCAAGGGCACGAAGCCGGCGCTGCTCAAGGCATCTGGTATCTGGCTCTTCTGCCTCGTGCAATACTGCTCGCACCTGGACCAGGTTCAGTCCAGGTTGCGGGAAGTCCAGGCCGCATTCATGAGGCTTCTCAGTGCACGGGATGAGCTTGTACAAGAGACAGCGTCTCGTGGCTTGTCACTGGTGTACGAGCGTGGTGATGCTGGCCTGAAGAGCGCCCTGGTCAAGGACTTGGTATCCGCTTTCACTGGCTCTGGGACTCAGCTCAAGGTCGAGGGAGAAACGGAGCTATTCGAGCCAGGTGCTCTCCCAACTGGGGAGGGTAACTCCATTACATCTTACAAGGACATCGTTAACCTGGCGAACGAGGTTGGCGATCAGAGACTTGTTTACAAGTTCATGTCTCTTGCTGCCAACGCCGCAACCTGGTCGACTCGATCAGCTTTTGGTCGCTTTGGATTGAGCAATATCCTCTCGGAATCAGAGGTTGACCCCAAGCTGTATCCCAAGCTTTACCGCTACCGGTTCGATCCCAACAAGAACGTCCAAAAATCCATGGACGACATTTGGAAGGCTCTCGTCAAGGATTCCGGGTCAGTTGTCGACACGCACTTTGATGCCATCATGGATGACCTGGTGAAAAGCATCCTGGGTAGAGAGTGGCGTATGCGAGAAGCAAGCTGTGCTGCTATTTCCGACCTTATCCAGGGACAGCCATTCCCCAAGTACGGAAAGTACTATCGCGACATCTGGACGGTGGCATTGAAGGTCCTGGATGATGTCAAGGGAAGTGTCAGAGAGGCAGCCTTGAAGCTCTGCATGGCTCTCTCGAATGGTCTTGTTCGACAGCTCGAGGAGGGAAGCAATGGGTCTGCTGCTGAAGCTATGATGAAGGAAGCGCTTCCGTTTCTTCTATCAGATAAGGGCGTCGAAAGCTCAGTCAAGGAGGTCCAAATGTTTGCAACCATTACGGTCATCAAGGTCACCAAGCAAGGAGGCAAGGCTCTACGACCATTCATTCCCGAGATGGTACCCCAACTCCTCGGACTCCTCAGCTCGATTGAGCCTGATGCGATCAACTGGCATTACCAGAGAGCTGGGGAGGACAGTCGAGATCAGATCGATAAGCTGCGGTCCCAGATGGTAGACCAGTCCCCCATCTCCGAGGCTATCGAGAACTCGCTTCGGTTCATCAACGCGGAGGTCATGACGGAGCTGGCGCCTCAACTCGAGTCCTCGATTAAGAAGGCCATTGGTATGCCCACCAAAATTGGTTGCAGTCGAGTGTTGACAACGTTGTTCACACGCCACACCAACGATGTGAAGTCTGTCAGTGGGCGATTTCTTCGTATCATGGAGAAGCAAACGTTGGATAAGAACGACGAAGTCAGCCAAGCGTATGCTCGTGCTACGGCGTACATCATCAGGGCAGCCCCAGAATCGGCCAGAAATCGGTTCTGCCAACACGTCGTCGATGTGTACTTCCAGGCTGAGGAGGAGTCGCGCCGTCAAAAGATTGCAGATGTGATTGTGGCACTGGCTAAGGTCTCACCGGATCACTTTACTGCGCTGGAGACAAAGCTTCTTCCATTCTCCTACCTGGGATCTCACGATACAGATGAGTATACCAGCAAGGTGTTCAAGGAGGTTTGGAGTCAGCATGCCGGAAGCAGTCGAACCGTCGTCCGCTACGTCCCAGAGATCGTCGCTCTAGTGGAAAGGTGCTTAGACACAGCGCAATGGGCGCTCCGACACGGTGGAGCCTTTACGGTAGCAGCAATGGTGGCGGATGTTGCCAGTGCGAGTGACGCCAGTGGTCAGATCAGCGATGGCAACTTGACTAAGATCTGGCCCGTCTTCGACAAGACTCTAGCCCTGAAGACCTTCCCCGGCAAAGAGAAGCTGCTCGAATCCTTCCCAAAGTTTGTCGAAAAGGGGCGGGCCTTGTGGACAACAGACTCCAAGATTGCGGCGCAGATGAAGAAGGTCGCGTTGCGAGAAGCCAAGCGAAACAATGATGAGTATCGCGTGCCTGCTTTCCGTTGCCTGTGGGAATTCGCCAAGGCCAGGGATGATCTCGATCTCCTCGATGAGATTGCCGAGATTGTGACGCCCTACCTGGAAGAGCTAGGAGACGAGAACAAGATGGAGGTTGATTCCAAGGAAGATTCCAAGGAAGAGCTGGTGGAGAAGACAGCTTCAAATGGCCTGGAGGCTATCGCTCGGGGATACAGCCGTGCCAGCATAAAGCAGGATTCCGTCGCTGTGCTCAACAGGATCATGAGTATTCTCAAGCCTCATCTGTCGAACCCAAAGTTCGCCTCAATCAAACGCCAAGTCTGGTATGAGTGCGTCCGCGACTTGATGCAAGACGCCGAGTCTCTCTGTTCATCAGAGAATGATGCAGAGGGCGTTTCGCTCGCATATCTCCTGAGCGTGGACATCGACCTGGTCGACACAGGCACAGAGGCACAGAGAATCATGAGAGCAAAGGCTATCGGCGCTATAATGAAGGCCAAGGCGAGGGGTGTGTTTGGGCAAGCTGGTCCCAACTGGGATCAGATGAGGGAAATGGTGAGCAAAGCGCTGGAAGCAGAGCGATCATTGGAAGTTCAGAAGGTGTTGAAGGAAGTTCGTACTTCATTGGATTAGAGTAGAAGGTAGACGAAGTATCCATCGGTAGATAGAAGAGTGCAGCGAATCACATAGCATAGGTATAGTTACGATACTAACGAGGAAGTTTCACTATTTCTGATCTTTTTAACTATTGAGTAACTTGACCAACTCTACATCGGCAGGTGATTTTCTCTTCGGCCTTGATTCAAATTTAGATGCTTGTGATGTTGTAACCCTGAGATGTCGAATTCAAAGTCTAGGGTAGCCGACGTGTCCTCTATTCCCGTCGCGTCATCGATTTTCCGCCACCGCTCAATCGCCCCTGGGAATTTGCCCCTCCATCCCACCGAGGGCGCTGAAAGCACTAAACCCCACTGGCCCAGTTGCGTCACTGTGGTTGGGTGCCTGTCCATCTTTTGATGTCTGTGCTTCACTTGATGGACTGGCTTTCACCTTGACACTTCCGCCTCACCAACCGTCCCGTTCGTGGTTAAAGATGCACCCATAACCGCGCGAGAAAGACCGTCTTTGACTCTGACGCGTTTGGAAGTTGCGAGCTGAATCAGCCATCAACCGAAAGGGTGCCCACTCTTGTCAAGCATCCTCCTACTTCCCCGCCGTTTGCGTAGCGGGGCATCGGCTTCGCTTCGACTCGAGAGCTTCACCGAACCTTACGATATTGCACCGAGAACTTTACCACGACTGCCTTTTCACGCTTTAGCACCTTGACGATTACAAGACACCCGAGCCCTCCTCTCCCATACACCGCGGAGAAACACCCCGACATCCACCGCTGTGCTGGGAGCGTCGCCGATCATGGACGACAACATCTCCACCTTTATCGCCATCACGGGCGCAAACACCGATGTCGCCCGCAGCTTCCTCGAGATGACTGCGGGAAACTTTGAGCGTGCCATCGAGCTCTTTTACGAGAACCCTGACCTTGCTTCCGGTGTGGGAGCTGGTCTTTCAGCGAACACTGCATCAACGAACCAGCCCGCGCCCGCGACCGCACCTCCCCGAGGCAACATTGGGAGACAAGACTCGGACGGCATCATTCATATTGACAGTGATGAAGATGAGGATATGCAGTTTGACGAAGATAGCGATCGTGAGGAGGAAAACCAGAGAGCCGCGGCCGCTCAGGCGGCAGCTTTGGCACAAGAGGAGGAGGACATGGCTATGGCCAAGCGGTTGCAAGAGGAGCTATACCAAGAGAACCATGGTTCTGGATCTGGGGGCGCAGGAGATGTGAGAGCACCCATTGCGCGGACCACTGAAACGCTTGTGGCTCCTGGCTGGGGCGGTGGCGAGCATGATGATGGGATGGAAGCAGCTTTCCTGGAGGAGCTGCGACGGCGGCGACAACAGGCGGCGAACGCATGTAAGTGCAGAACCTGGACTCTAAACCCGATATACTACTGACACGGACAATAAAGCCCGCACTGGCGGACCATTTTCGCAGCAAATATGGGGCGATCCCGAGCGCCATCCTACTCAGTCGACCGAGAATGGCGCCCACGCGAGACGGCTCGAGGACCTGTTCCGGCCCCCATACGATCTTATGGCGCGTATGACCTGGGACGAGGCCCGTACGCTTGGCAAGGAAGACAAGAAATGGATCATGGTTAATCTCCAGGATATGAACGACTTCAACTGCCAAGCCTTGAACCGGGACATCTGGAAGGACAAGGCCGTCAAGGACTTGATTTCGGAAAACTTCATCTTCCTGCAGTACGACAAGGACTTTCCTGATGCCGAAGAGTTTATTACCTTTTACTTCCCCAACCAGTCCCACGAGAATCCCGACAACTACCCTCACGTCTCCATTATCGACCCCCGAACTGGCGAACAGGTCAAGGTCTGGAGCGGTAGACCATTCCCCAGCGCCGGGGACTTTCATGCGGAGGTCGCCGAGTTTTTGGATCGGTACAGCTTGGCTGCCAACAGCAAGAACCCGGTGGCCAAGTCAACGGCCCGGAAGCCAAAGCATGTGGACGTCGAGCGCATGACAGAGGAGGAGATGCTGGAAATGGCATTGAGAAACAGTTTGGAGGGCGCTTCTGGAAGCCAAGGATCGAGCTCGACACCAAATGTTCACGATCCCGATGCCCTGACAAAGTCACCAGGACCAGTGGATGTTGGAAAGGGCAAGGAGCCTGAGGCGCCAGTTGAGCAGAACCCCTGGGCTTTAATCTCGAGCACAAACCCACACACGGAGCCCGAGAACAACCCTGCTACCACTACCCGTATCCAGTTCCGACACCCTACCGGCCGTGTTATCCGACGATTTAACCTCCAAGACTCAGTACGTCGGATTTACGAATGGCTCAAGGCCGAGCCTCTGGAGGGTAAGGATGGAATCGAATTTGAGCTCAAGAAGATGCCCCAGGGCCAGGATCTCCTGGAGAGCCTGGATGCGACCATCGCAGACACCGGACTGAAGCAGGGGACAGTGATGATAGAGTTCATCGAGGACTAAGGCTGATGTTTTTTCCTTCTTGATGCGAGAATGATTTCGTCTTTTCACAAGGCCATGCATGGACAACAGCAGGCATTTGCAGATAGATCAGTATCGGAGCCATCGGAGTGAATTGGACTGGACTGGCTGCGGCCAGAGGTGCAGGCATGTTCTGACTCCTTCCGGGGGGCATCTTATTGGGATTGTTTTACGGTATTACCATGGAGATTGGGTTGGGAGGCTCATGTCGTTAGACACTTTTGCTCTCATGATTCAGCAGCGACGGGAACCAATGACGAGGTGGATGGTAGCTAGGCAATGAAACGAGCATGATCGACTCGATGTTGACCTAATGAAGCTGTTCTCGATAGCCAACCGTTTGAGTGAAGTTTGTGAGGCATGTTTGGAGCGTACAAGCCAACCAGAAGGTAATCCAAGATAATCTCCCCCAGCCAACGAATGGCCGAGACTCAGCTTCAGCCTCAAATGCCGAGTAATTTCCCTCATCAGCTTGGGCCTCTCTCGAATCTTGTGGCCCTATCTGTTGGAGGTGAGATGATGCACAAGAGGTGCTAGTCTGAGCGGGCGTGGTCCAATCGCAGAGAGGCAAAACGGTCCGTCGAGGGTGTTTCAGCATGAAGAAGAGGGCGACCAATCAGATGTCCCAACTGGGCGGAGAGTGAGATGCAAAGGTTCTCTGACAAATGCTCTCTTCATGCAGAGAATGAGTTGTGCCCACGCAGCTTGGCATGGATGGAAACCTTGCATTCTCCTGCCTGAAGCATGAACTGAGGCTGAGCTGGAGACCTACGTACGTATGGAGATGGAGGCCAGTGCGGGGAGATTTCCAGCGATACAGCAGCGGCCCCTCCGTGTTGCTCCAGCTGCTAATGGCCGGTGGATGACAGGGGCCGCTTGCTGACCCCCTCCCGCTTCGAGGTCGCACCAGGAACGGCCGTGAGTAGACGGCAATGGAGGTGGATGGATGGTGAATGGTGGATGGGATGGAAGGCGCGGTTAGGCAGAAGGTGATGTTGCTCCCTCAGCAACCCCACCTTGACCTCTGCCTGTGCTGCCATGGATCTGATGTAAACACCCAGCAACCGCCAGCCGTTTCACAGTGGGAGGGTGCTTCTGCTTCTCTAGCTCAATTTAGCTTATTACGGGCTGGGCAGGTACTGTAGCTTGCGCACCGCAGGCGGGGATTGGTTCTCGTTTCGAGCTGAATGCCAGGCGCCCCGACGGGAGTTTTTTTCTTCCTCCTGGAGCAATCAATCTCCCTTCCAATTCCTTTTATCCTTTCTTCTTCTTCTTCTTAGCATCGCTCTTTCCCCTCCCTTTCTTTACATCTTCTCCCTTGACGGATCCTGTGAGACTGTTTGTTGTTTACGACAGGCACATGATCCGAGACATCTTAGGACGGCGCCTCTTTTTTTGGTGGGGTTAGAAATCGACACCGCCAACTACGAATATCCCACCTCGCAGCTCGACTCGATTCAAACTCGGCACCTTTCTTCGATAGCGCCTGCGGTGTGAAGCTCGAGACGTCGTCGTCTGCTCGGAGAAAGCAATTCAACTCGAGCGGAAACTGAGCCAGCGATCAGCACACGAGAGGGCTGTAAGCGCCCATAGGAAGTCGACGTGGGACAGGCATATTATCACGGCCCAAGGCGAACCAAGACTTGTACACCGACCGAAGCACACGATGGCCGACCACGAGAGGGACATGGACGAGACGAATGAGGCGCTCGACCCGGAGCTTCTCTACTCCAAGGAATACTGTATTGGTTAGTCTGGATATGGTCCTTTTATGGGCAATATCAGGTCTCGTGGACGCTGTGAAGGACCTCCACTGACATTTCCCAGGTGGTGGCAGTTTTGGCAAGGTCTACAAAGGGTATACAAAACTCTGCATTCTGCCATCTTGATCTGGTAGCTGATAAACCACCGCAGAGTTGATAAACGCACCGGTCAGGCAGTCGCGATCAAAGTTATCGACATCGAAAGCGCTGAGGACGAGGTGGAGGATATTATCCAGGAGATCGCCATTCTGTCTGAGTTGCAATCCCCATATGTCACCAAGTACTATGGATCATATGCGAAAGGCGCCGAGCTATGGATCGTCATGGAGTTTTGCTCCGGTGGGAGCTGCGCCGACCTGATGAAACCAGGGCTGATCGGAGAGGACTACATCGCCATCATTGTGCGGGAGCTGTTGCAGGGATTGGACTATCTCCACACAGACAAGAAGCTGCACCGTGATGTCAAGGGTGAGTTGGGTCAAGTTTATGTGGCATGCGGGACTGACAGTCTTGACAGCTGCCAACGTACTGCTCAGCAGCAACGGGCAGGTCAAGCTCGCCGACTTTGGCGTCTCGGGACAGCTCTCCGCAACCATGACCAAGAAGAACACGTTTGTCGGTACTCCCTTCTGGATGGCTCCGGAGGTTATCAAACAATCCGGATACGACCACAAGGCTGATATCTGGTCCCTCGGTATCACGGCCCTCGAACTAGCCAACGGCGAACCACCATACGCCGACATTCACCCCATGAAGGTCCTCTTTCTTATCCCAAAGAACCCACCCCCGCGACTCGAAGGCAACTTCACCAAGGCCTTTAAGGAGTTTATCGAGCTATGCCTCCAGCGAGACCCCAAGGAGCGACCAACTGCGAAGGACCTGCTCCGGCACCCGTTTATTAGACGAGCAAAGCGGACAACCTACCTAACCGAACTGATCGAGAGACATACTCGATGGGCGGCTACTCACAAGAACGATGAGGAGGATAATTGGGATTCTAACCCCGGCCGAGCCCCGGCCGAGCGCGAGCGGGTAGATGAAGACATGTGGGACTTTGGCACCGTGAGACTTATTGGTGAGCGTGGAGGCATCGTCAACCGACCCAGTCTCAATCCTTTGGACGAGAGCGCAACAAACGCACGATCTTCACGCCCCCTGGAACCCGCTGACGACTACGGCGAGCGGCGACGTGAGGGAAGCCCGACAAAGGTCAAGGACTTTGCCTTTGAACCAAGCGAGACCGTCAAGGCGCCGAATCCAGGCTCCAGACAGTCCAGTCCTCAGCGCAAGGCTGTTCCATTGCAACAACCACAGTTTCAGCAGCCTATGCCATCTCCTACCAGAGTACCACTTCCCCAGAGCCCGATGAAGCAGCTACCGAGAGACAACAACGAAACCCCACGAGCACCACGGCCGATGCCGCCCCTACCAGTGGAGCAGTCGCCAGACTACGACCGTGAACTACAAAGCCAGCTTCAGCGTGATCTGGGTAAGCTCAATCTGAACCTCGAGGGCAAGGCGAGCCCCCAGCTGTCATCATCGCAATGGCCAGTACCACCCACCCCGCCAGCACACACAGGCGGGCCACGGCCAATGCCATCCAAGGTGGCGCAGATAAGTCTACCAGAAATACCCCCATATAGGGGCAGAACGCCTTCATCACAGGAAAGTCCCTCCCCACAACCGACATCTTCGCAGCGACTTCCCACACATGTGGCAGTTCCAGCAGTAGCGCAGTGCCCTCGACCTCTTTCCTCCAAGGCCCAGTCACCAGCCCTCCCCGAGTTTGCGACGGCCCCATCGTCATTCCCTGCGCCAGGACCAGCCAACCCGAACGGCGATCTGGATGCCCTTCACGATGTTATCTTCCCTGCGCTGGAGGAGGCTCTGAAGCGACGACAGATCAACCTTCAGCAGATGCATGGGCCATCACAATACCCGGCGCAAGGGACACCTCAGCAAGAACGAGCCGAGGCGGCGCACGAAAAGGTGCGGAGATTGGTGTATAAACTGGCATATGTCTGTAAGGAGATTGATCACTACGACAAGGCCGAGCCTGTAGGCATGGGCCGAGAGGCTGGAAGTTTCCTTGAAGGCCTCCTCGAGGAGATCTTGGTGAGAGTGGAGCCATTGGACGAGGATGAGGAAGTCCAAGCTTGAGGACGTGTACTTGTTGATGTCAGGAGCGAGAAGAGCGTGTGAAGAAGAATTTGAAGTCATTTTGGAGTTCTGGTCTGACATTGTATATGGCATGAAGGAGGAATATGAGCCGGCTGGTTGAAGGACAAAAAGGATGAACCGGGAGGCCGGGATGAGTGTATCAAAGAGGGACAAGGCATGGCGAAGCAAAGACAGCGTGGATCAATGGTACTTGTGCTTAGACAGAATAAACCGAGCGGTTTGATTGCTTTTATGATGGACGAAATGGAATAGACAATGGATGTTATGCTGCTTCTTGTTTGGGAGATGGTTGTTAGGTGGTTGGTGGAGTATGTGGCATGGATGAGGGGGACGAGATGGAGATGCTCCACATGCAACGATTCAGCGTGAGTAGAAACCATGATGGCGCCGTGGCACGACCGAGGAAGATGTTTATTGATTTGAAGTTGTACGGTTGAATGCGGAAGCTGAGATGCGCCAATTGGCACCAATACAGATGGAGAGGCGATTGTTTGCAGCTGCTGTCTCTTGGCATTGGTGCTGGTCTGAAGCTGTGACGTCGTTGGAATTTGCATGGAAGGTCTAGAGTTTCGAAAGGCGGTCTCGGCCAAGGTTGAAACTAAGCTTAAAGTAGTAATAAATCTAATGGCCCGACCCGGCCTCGCCGAGAAACTGGACCCTCATGCTGCCTATACAGGACTAAAGCATCGGGCTCGGAGGCCCACTGTTCGCTGGGCAGCTCGGAACAAGCAGTCGCTCTCCGCTCGGAAAAAGGGCGGCGGCCGAACAGAGGTGTAAAAAAAAAATAGGCTCGGTAATGGGGGCCTGGGAAGCTCGGCCAATGCGACACCAATGGCAGGGCAAAAGAGTTCATGGGAACCTTGGGCAACGGGAAACGGGCCATGCGCGATTTGAACTCTTTCTCTTTTTATTTTTCTACTCTCTGACATACATCTTCTCCATCCTTTCTCTCCCCATCTCCTCCTCCTCCTACTCGCGTGCGGCCCGCGGTTTAATTCCTTTCCTCCTCTTTGTCCTTCCCGTCCTCAAGAAAGCTCTCCCCTCTCCCATCTTTATCCGCAACCGTCATCATGTTGTCGCGAGGATCTGTTCGATCGGCCCAGGTACGTTTATCTTTTCTCTAGTGATGCGGTCATGGCAGACTTGCGTCTTGGGGTATTTGGCAGAGATTGTGTGTGGGAGGGGTTTTCGAAGCGAAAGTGGTTACGGCATGGTGAATTGCATCATGTCATGATCATCACAGCCCGCGGTTAGGGCGACGCAACAAGATGAGGCGGGCTTGGAGCACAACAAGATCTGGGAATGCCATGACTGCGACATTCAAGCTCATGATATGAGAGAAACGCAATTGAGTAGTTTGCTAACATTCTTCTTCTCTACAGCTGCTGCGCGGCGTGGCCCAGCAACCCCAGCTCGCCCGATCCTTCGCCACCGTCCAGTCCGACATCTTCAAGCCCGCCAAGTTCGGCGGCAAGTACACCGTCACCCTCATCCCCGGTGACGGCATCGGTACCGAGGTTGCCGAGTCGGTCAAGACCGTCTTCAAGGCCGACAACGTGCCCGTCGAGTGGGAGCAGGTCGAGGTGTCTGGCCTCGAGGGCGCCGGCCGCACCGAGGACGCTTTCCGCGAGTCGGTGGCCTCGCTCAAGCGCAACAAGCTCGGCCTCAAGGGCATCCTGCACACCCCCATCAGCCGATCCGGACACCAGAGCTTCAACGTCGCCATGCGCCAGGAGCTCGACATCTACGCCAGCATCAGTCTGATCAAGAACATCCCCGGCTACGAGACCCGCCACAAGGACGTCGACCTGTGCATCATCCGCGAGAACACCGAGGGCGAGTACTCTGGCCTCGAGCACCAGAGCGTCCCCGGCGTCGTCGAGTCGCTCAAGATCATCACCCGCGCAAAGTCGGAGCGCATCGCCAAGTTTGCTTTCAGCTTCGCCCTCGCCAACGGCCGCTCCAAGGTCACCTGCATCCACAAGGCCAACATCATGAAGCTGGCCGACGGTCTGTTCCGCAGCACCTTCCACCAGGTCGCCAAGGACTACCCCACCCTCGAGGTCAACGACATGATTGTCGACAACGCCTCCATGCAGGCTGTTTCCCGACCCCAGCAGTTCGACGTCATGGTCATGCCTAACCTTTACGGTGGTATCCTGTCCAACATTGGTGCCGCTCTTGTCGGTGGTCCCGGTATCGTCCCCGGCTGCAACATGGGCCGTGAGGTCGCCGTCTTCGAGCCCGGTTGCCGTCACGTCGGTCTCGACATCAAGGGCAAGGACCAGGCCAACCCTACCGCCATGCTCCTGTCCGGCAGCATGCTGCTGCGACACCTCGGCCTCGATGAGCATGCTAACCGCATCTCCAAGGCCACCTACGCCGTCATTGCCGAGGGGTAAGTTGTCTGTCCTGTGTTATAGTGACAAAAGCTAACTGTTCAACAGCAAGGTCCGCACCCCCGATATGGGCGGCTCCTCCACCACCCACGAGTTCACCAAGGCCATCCTCGACAAGCTCGAGACTGTTTAAATCAAGCAACTTTTTGTGATATCCCCGGCCTAAACAACCTAACCTACCTCAACGCAATGTTTCCCTTTTTTTAAACTGCATTTTTTCGTTATTACCCCGTCCGTCGCGGGGGCAAACAAAGGAAGAAAGGAACCACCTATTTACCAACCGAACACTCGATCGCATATTAGACCTAGGAACGACCCGAGGGGAAAGGGCTCTGGCGGCATTTAGGCGTTCCGAGAGAGAAAGGGGGTGTTTCGGGGGGGAGCGACGCAGAGGAAGAAGAGGAACAGCTTTTCGATTATCGCTGAGAGAGCGAGCGCGAAAGGGGGAGGTTGTACGTGTAACATGACCTTGATAGCAGTGGAATTGACACATAAATCCAACTGATTCATGACTACTTCTGTGTTCTTATTGATGGGGATGGGTGAAGTGAGGGCGCAAGACTGATCCTAGACTGAGCAGCGTCAGCAAGCCAATTCTGGATGCATGGCGCTTAGACTCGTTGTCTAGACTCTTTGCGCGCATTCTCTTCGGGCTTGGCTCTTATCGCGACATGCCATCCTTCGCGGAGACCGAGCTGTTATCCTCGGTTGATGTTGTACCGAAGACCCTGGTTGCATGAGAAGCTTCTGCTGGCGAATGGGGGCTGAGGATGTGGAGGGGGCAAGTCGATGACTAAGGGGAGCTTGATGGCTCGAGATATAGGGTGGGTTGGCTCGGTGGTGTTTGGTGGTGATTGGTTCAAGGAGTTGTGATGATGGTGATGGCTTCAATGGTTGATCTAGACTTTGGGTCCCGTTGGTAAGAATGCTCTTGCTTCAATGCCAAGGATGGTCTGCGTTTCTCATACCCGATTTCTCTCCTTATCCTGTTCAGCATCCTTCTCCCATGTGGTAATAGTAGGATTTGTTTTGTTGAAGATCATGATTCTACCTGAATTGAACGAACATGACCAGCCAAGGATATTTAAGCTTACTTAGGCTAAACAGACTACAGGATCTTGAATTTTGGAAGCAACATGCCGCACTACATTCAATGAGACCCTGGACTGATCACGAGTGGAGGTGACGGACTCGGTCGCCGGCGCCGAAGCCGTGGGGATTCGGCGCTTGTGATGATCGGCGCCGCGGCCGATGAGGGATGATACACATGAATGCATGATGGATCAAGCAATTCTAACCTCCGAGAGTACCGAAAGAAGTTGTTACCTCTGCTTAAGCATAGCCACGGGGAAAGGTTTCATTACGCCGGCTGTCGATCAGGTGCTTTCAGCGGAGCCTCAACTCGCCTCTTTGACCTTTTATCTTATATCTCACCTCCTTCATGACTGTTTAACTCAAGAACACCAAAACCACAAACACATCACACATCATGCTTGACAGACCCCCCATCCGCATCGGCAACGTCTCTGGCGCCACGGGCGACCACCCCCACGCCATGGCGAGGATGGTGCGCTCCGGCAACGTCAACGTCATCACGGGTGACTGGCTCTCCGAGATGAACATTGCCTGGAACGCCATCACCAAGCAAGAGGTTGATCCGGACTTGGGTTATGAGAATGGTTTCTTTGAGCAGCTCGACGAGTGTCTTGATGACATTATGCAGCGGGACATTCGCGTTGTTACCAATGCTGGTGCATTGAACACTGAGGCGCTGTATCGAAAGGTTAGGGCGCTTTGTGAGAAGAGGGGGTATGGGGATTGTGTTGTTGCTGCGGTTTTGGGTGATGATGTTTCGGACGTTGTTATGGATGAGAGCAAGAGGAGGGGGTTGGCCATTACGCACTTGGATCACCCGGAGCAGACACTCGACACTTGGGGATTCACTCCTTGCTGTGCTACAGCTTACATTGGATGCTGGGGTATTGTGCAAGCTCTCCGATCCGGCGCTCGTATCGTCATCTGTGGCCGCTGCACTGATGCCTCCCCTGTCATGGGCGCCGCCGCTTGGTACCACGGATGGAGGGAAGACCAGTACGAGGAGCTGGCTGGTTCACTTCTGGCCGCTCATCTGATCGAGTGTGGTCCTTATGTCGTCGGGGCCAACTTCTCAGGTTTCAAGGACTTTTTACCCGCACTCGTCGACATTGCGTTCCCCATCGCCGAGATTGATCCCAGAGGACGCTGTGTTATTGGGAGGACTAGCGAAGGAGGTGGCCGTGTGACAAAAGAGACAGTCACGGCTCAGTTGCTCTACGAGCTTCAGGGACATCTCTACTTGAACCCCGATGTCGTGGCGGACCTGTCAGGCGTGAGAGTCGAGCAGGAGACGACAAATCGGGTGGTTGTCTCTGGAGTCAAGGGCCGTCCTCCACCTGCTACGACAAAGGTCATGATCGCTGCCAAGGGTGGGTTCCAGGCTGAAGCAACCTTTTACATCAACGGTCTCGATGTGGCGGAAAAGGCAGCCATGATGAAGGCGCAGCTGGCGTATATGTTCAAGGACAGCAACTTTAGCCGTCTCAGCATCGAGCTCTACGGAACACCAGCCGACAACCCGACATCTCAACAAGCAGGCACCGTGTCGCTGCGGGTGTTTGCACAGGCGAGAAAGAAGGAGGATATCGAACCGAGCAAGTTCAAGGTTCCCATCTATGCGCTGCGGATGCAGAGTTATCCTGGTTACCACATGAACCTCGACTTTCGAACTATGACGCCTAAGCCGTTTATGGAGATGTTTCCTGCGCTTATGCCCATGTCTGCTATTGACCATCGGGTTGAGATGAGTACCGGCGAGGTACTACGTGTTCAGCCGCCGAGCCACACGGCTACGTACCCGATTGTTAGGCCTTCGGCAGATACGTATGGGCCTGTGGACATGCTCACCTTTGGGCCAACGGAGTGGGCGCCCCTGGGGAGCGTGGTGCATGCTCGGTCTGGTGACAAGGGGGATAACTCGAATGTTGGATTCTTTGTGCGGAATGACGACGAGTATCCCTGGTTGCGGAATCTGTTGACCGTGTCAAAGATCAAGCAGCTGTTTGGGGATGACTGGTTCAAGGGAAATCCCGATAGGAGAGTGGAAAGAGTTGAGTTTCCTGGCGTCAACGCCGTGCACTTGTAAGTTTTCGAATGTCTGTTGGGAGTTGAGATGCTAACGTTCGTATAGCCGGATTCTGGATAATCTCAATGGCGGGATTGCTTCGTCTGATCGGATTGATGGGCTTGGGAAGGGTATTGCAGAGTATCTGAGGAGTCGATATGTGGATGTCCCCAAGGCGTTTCTTGAAAGGGGACGTATTTGAGTTGAGGAATGAATGCGGTATCACACAAGATGTGATTTAGAATGATAGATCTTTTTATGTATCCGGAATGGGAATCCTATAAATGGCATGTCTGCCTTGATTGTCACTAAATGTAAGAGCGCCTATGTGATAACAATGCGCGAGCTTAGTAGTACCTATGAGAGTCTTCTCCAAGACCAAAGAACCACTCCTGCGATAACTGCGATATAGCATCGTTGTGAAACTCATCCAGCCCAAGACTCTGAAGATCCCCAAAACAATCCCGAAATGTGCTGTCCACAGTCATGTTTGCGAAGCCAGCTGCTGGAGTCTGCTGATAGAGTCCTGTGGAAAAGGGCACCGTTTCAACTATATCTACATTTGCGCTGTTACTCGTCGCCTGTGGGGTTTGCACTGTTGGAGGTGTCTGAGCATCGACGATGTCGGCGACTACGGCGTCGCTTAGTCTGTCAAAGAGGTCGGAGCAGTTTCTTGCCAGATCCCATCGTTCTGATACTGCGACTAGAACCTTGGAGCATGCGCGCGTATCATTGACGACTTGGTTGATGGTCGGCGTCGCATGTAGTCGTGCTCGCGTGGGTTCCGAAGCTTGAACTTGAAGAGCTTGGAAGTGATGTCTTAGGGCAAAAATGTAGGACAAACCCGCCAGGAAGACAGAGTGCATTGTTATCCACGAATAGTTTAGTTTCCGAGAGCGATGTAAACTTGCGTAGAGATTGATGGACTCTCTTGCCGAGTCGAATATGTGCTGCAGAGTGACGCTGTTTGTTGAAGCGTCACAGAGACATGGCGAGGGACGGAACAGCATCAGCATTCCGTTGTGGTATAGGAGGCGATACCACTCTTCTGAGCGGAAGCTTGAGCCGCTTGCGGGGGATGCTGCTGTTGAGTCGCCTTTGACGAGAGGGAGGTTGGCGGTTTCTGCGTGCCACTCTTGGAGCTCTTGAGCTAAGGCCGCTCGCATCTCTTCGTAGTTGGTGTTTGTAATAGTGGTGTGTTTTGTGCTTCGATGGAGCGCGTTGATGATCTTGCCGCAGATAAGACGGTAGCGAACGATGTGGACAAATACGGACGTTGCGGCGCGGTATTGCGGTGTTCCGTAAGGAGCAGATGACAGGGGATTTCCATCTTGATCTTGAGGTAAGGGATCCGAGTTGGCGCATGGCGGGAGGTCGACGTCGATATCTTCGAGTTGGATCGCTAGAGGTCGACCTAGAGCGAGGCTTGTAACGCGGTCTAGAGCCACAAGACTCCAAAAACACCTCCTCTTGGTCTCCATCTCTTCCTCTCTTGCCGTAGAACTCGATGAGTCATCATCGCTGGCACTGGGCAATGTATACGTAGACGCTCGATGAAGACCCATTTCCAGACACGTCCGAGCAGCGACCCCGATGAGATGCCACACGCTAGTCGTGGTGTTGCTCGAAGTCGTCCCCATCCGGTACTGACATATCAGCAACAAGGCCTGTAACCTCTCGATGCCATCTCGAGCGAGCACGTCTGCTAGTCTTGTCATGGCGCGGTTGTAGTGCGTTTCCGCATCGTACACGCCATTCCAGTTGAACTTGTGGACTTGAGCCGTGCCTATCGCCAGGGTCATGTCCACAAAAAAGGCATCGACGGGGTCCTTTTCGCGAGGTTCACTCTCGTAGACAGCGTCCAGGGATCTGTAGAGTGATTTTGTAGAGACAAAGGGATAGCAGAGATGATCGTGGCTACAATACGCCCTCAGGAGTTCGGAAGCGAGGCTCTTGGGTGGTAAACCAGAGGTTCCTTTTGGGGAATGGAGGCCGGAGAGGGAGTTTGGCTTCCATCCTGGAGCGTTCAATAGTGAGGAAGATGGCTGTGGCCGAGCTTGGAGCAAGTTTGCGAGGAGGAGACCGCTCGTAGATCCAACAAAGTGATGGCCACCCCCAGCGATCAAGCTCATCTGAATCACCTCCTCCGCAACCTCTCCATCACCCGGCGAACTGTTTTCAACATGCTGCGATGGTGTTGCAGGCGTAGCATAGCTCTGGGTAGGCACCTCCCTCTCAGCTGGTGGTGCTTCAGACTCTCTTAGCTGGGCGGACAAGGCGTCATTGTTTGCCTGCAAGTCGCGGATACGCCTCTCGAGCTTCTGAATGTTCCTCCGACGGACCTGGTGCTCGCTCACGGCGTACTGGCATGCCACGTCTGCCCTCCTGCAGGGGGAGCACTGGGGCTGGAGCTTGTCGCAGCGGACCTTGCGCCGATGGCATCTGTCGCACGCGCTGGAAGGCATCTGGAGTTCCACAGTCGCCACAAGAGGAATATCTGTTGGTTTAACAGGATGAGTTCGCGCGGCGATGGAGGCCGCCTCGGCGGTTGAGACCGAGCCTGGGGTTTGGGTAGGATCGACGGGTTTGTTCAACCCCGCTTGACTATGGCCCCATGGGGTGGGCCAGGATCCATGGTTCGGTAAAGATTGCGGGAGTGGGATTGAGGTTTTTGGTTGAGGGACTAGGGGGAATCCTGACTCGTTGAGGGGGAGGCAATATGCACGTTTTGAAAGGTGAGCGGATGACCCATCAACTGTGGTGATTGACCATTGATCCTTTGGATTGTTTAATATTGACATCAGCTTCACCCGGTTAACTATTCTCTTTACTCTCATGTCTAGTCGAGCGAAGATGGAATTGAAATGATAGAGAACTTTGTCGCTCAAAATCTAACTCATCATTAGTCGTGATACTACTAGCTGAGGTTGATGTCTTGCTCTGAATAACGAGGTACTGAAGAAACAACATTACATCGATCTGGGGCACACAAACTTCCCCATCTGCCATGTTTCCTGGGTAACCATACCCAATCCTAATGCCTCCAATTGTAACGGTCACCTCTTTAGACAATTCAAGGTTAATCGGTTAGCACACACATCCCTGACTCGTCGCCCAGGACCGGCGTCCCTCGGTCTTCGGCGCCGCCGCCGAGACCGGGGGCCTCACCACCACGAACCAGTTTGTTTGCCCCCATCCACGGGTTACAACCCCAGATTCGCATCTCCACCGCTTGAATCTGGGGTTTTATGCGGGGAAGGGGAGAAGAGCCTGGATTGAGACAAATATCGCCAGATTTCCCTGTTCCCCCAGAAAGAGATCATCACTCCATCCTCTCTTCTTCTCATCATCCTGCAACCATGACTGCACCTCGCGACCAGGAAAAGATGTCGGAGAATATTCAGGCTCTTGATGCTGAGAAGCAGAATTCTGCTCACCAGGAGTATTCGTCTGAGGTTCTTGACAAGAAGACTAATGGAGATTACTCGGGTGCCACTGCAAAGACTGACCCCGAGGAGATCAAGCTTGTCAAGAAGCTGGATCTCTGGATCATGGTGAGCTGACCCATCAATCATCACTCGCCATCGTAAGGCTAACTACGACAGCCTACTCTCTGGTTCATGTACTGGCTCAACTATCTTGATCGAAATGCCATCACGTTGGCTCGTCTCAACGGCTTCGAAGAGGATCTCGGTCTCAAGGGATCTCAGTACAACACGGCCGTTTCCATCCTCTTTGTCGGATACACCCTCGGTCAAATCCCCAGCAACATGATCATCACGCGCGTTCGTCCTTCATGGTACATGGGTGGCTTCATGATGGCCTGGGCCGTTGTCAGTGCCCTCACCGCCGTGGCTCACAACTATACCGGTGCCCTCCTCACACGCTTCTTTCTCGGTATCGTCGAGGCTCCTTACTATCCCGGTGCTCTGTACACACTGTCGACTTTCTATACGCGAAAGGAGCTGGCGACTCGGATTAGTATCTTGTACTCGGGTAATGTCCTCGCTTCTGCCTTTGCTGGTTTGATTGCCGCTGGTGTCTTTGAAGGCATGGATGGACTTGCCGGTATCAAAGGTTGGAGATGGCTCTTCATCCTCCAGGGAGCCGTGACCGTCCTCGTCGCCATCGTGGCATGCTTCACTCTTCCCGACGAGCCCCTCACAACAAGATGGCTCACCCCTGAGCAACGCCAGCTCGCCCACGACCGCGTCCAAAGAGATACTGTCGGAGAAAAAGGCAACGGCAACCCCTGGAGCGGCCTCCGAGAAGCCTTGGCCGACCCCAAGGTCTGGGTCTTTGTCGTCTTGCAACATCTTCACCTGGCAACAAACGGCTTCAAGAACTTTTTCCCAACCATTGTCAACACGCTGGGCTTCAACAGAACCATCACCCTCGTCCTAACGTGCCCTCCCTTCCTCATCGCCGGAGCCATCTCGATTCTTTGGGCCAAGTCCTCGGGACACTTTAACGAGAGCACCTGGCACATTACCATCTCCAAGATAGTTGCGACGTTTGGTTTCGTCCTTGCTTGTGCTACCATGAATGTCGGAGCGAGGTACTTTGCCATGTGCGTCTTCACCATCGGAACGTATGGCGTCAACTCTATTCTTCTGGCTTGGGTTGGAAACACATGTGGTCAGACAAAGGAGAAGAAGGCTTCTGCCCTCGCTCTGGCCAATGTCAGCGCGACGCTCAGTCTCATCTGGACTCCTGTGAGTTATCCCTTGAAAAAAACCTGGGTGAACCGGTTGCTAATCTAGACAGTATCTCTGGCCTTCCTCGGATGCCCCTCGATATGTCATCCCTCTGTCTAGCAGCGCTGGATTTGCAGTTGCTTGCATTGCAGGTGTGTGGCTTATGAGGTTCATGCTAGTGAGGCAGAACAGGAAGATCAGGCAGAGTGACTCTGAGGCTACATTGTTCTACGCTTACTGATGGACACGGTTGGATATGGCTGGTTGATAACAGGCTCATGAAAGGGAAGATAGTTGGGTTATATCACAGTTTGGCAGATCTTCAACACACTATAACCATGGCAATTCTCCCCGTTTCCTTCCGATAGCAACCTCATTTCTCCCTCAAATGCTTTCAGATCCATTCAAAGTCGACATGACTTTGATCTCATCTCTCCACTTGTCAAATGCCATCTCCCTTCCGTCTACGACCGCATCCATGAATTCATCATCTCATTTCGGTTCGAAATGGGTTATTTTGAAGGAAGCGAGACGAAGATTGCTCGTCATTGATGCTGTAACTCAACATCTTCCACAAGCGAGACACCAATTCTTATCAGATGGATACTCAGAGGTTCAAAGACCTGATTATAGAAACAGCCAGACACACAAAGCAGCTGAATAAGATGCCCAAAACGACCGTTGATGCTCCTACATGATGGTGAAAGAGGGTGGGTTTTTATTCTAGGCCTTCCAATCAGTTTGATTCACCCAGCAAACAGATGCCACCTTGGCTGTAGCCAACCATCACCCATTGATGGGGGCTTGACTATCGCAGTAGGCTTCACGCCTTGAGCTATGGTGCCTCTGATTAGTAGCCGCTATTCTAGATGCCATTTATGATGTGTTCGTATATATCCATAGAAACAAAGCCCCCTGCATCGTTTGTCTTCACTCAATAGAAAAGTTTTTATTCAGAGAAGCCAAGCTCCTTCAAAATGGCCTCGTTGTGCTGCCCCAGGGCGGGAACAGGATCCATCCTCGCAGAGTCCACGTCGGGGACGCCGGGCGGGAGAAGAGCAGGAACTTTACCAGCCGGAGTGTCAATCTCGGTCCATCTACCTCTGGCTCTCAGTTGAGGATGCTCCCAGACGCCCTGCATGTCGTTGACGTTTGCATTGGCGATGCCGGCCTTGTCCAATCTGGCGAGGACCTCTGTCGAGCTGAGATCCGAGAAGGCGGTGCAGATGATCGCTCTGAGGGCTACTCGATTCTGGACTCGAAGTGAGTTGCTGCTGAACCGTTCATCCTTGGCGAGGTCTGCGTTGCCCAGCACTTCGGCGCATAGCTTTGCCCACTCGCGCTCATTTTGCAGTCCCATCATGACTGACCCACCATTCGCGGTGTCGAACGGACCGTAGGGGTAGATGGCAGCGTGTTCTGCGCCAGCACGGCTTGGACCAGCTGCTCCCTCAAAGGCGTAGTACAGGGGAAAGGACATCCACTCGGTCATGGCCTCGAGCATGGATATATCAATGTGCGAGCCCTTGCCCGTCTTTCCTCGCTTGAGGAGCGCAGCGAGGATGTTTTGGAAGGCAAATGTTCCGGCTGAGATGTCGGCGATAGAGATTCCAACCTTGGCTGGCTCAGACTCTGTTCCTGTCACCGAAAGGAGGCCCGCTTCGCTTTGGACTAATAAGTCGTAGGCCTTCTTATCCCGGTACGGTCCGTTTGAGCCATATCCTGAGATGTCGCACACAATAAGACCCTCATGCTCATCCTTGAGCGCGTCAAAGGAGAGGCCCAGACGCTGACTAGCCCCCGGAGCAAGATTCTGCACCAGAACATCAGCCTTGGCCAGGAGCGCCTTGAGCACCTTGAAATCCCTGGGGTTCTTGAGGTCGAGTGCCAGACTCTCCTTGGAGCGATTGGTCCAGACAAAGTGCGACGCCAGACCTCGGACTCTCGAGTCATAGTTACGGGCAAAGTCGCCCTCGCCTGGGCGCTCGACCTTGATGACGCGGGCGCCTAGGTCGGCGAGTTGACGGGTGCAAAAGGGGGCTGCGATGGCATGTTCCAGGCTAACGACTGTGACGCCATCTAAAGGGAGGATCTTTTGGGGAGATTGGGTGGCTGTAGAATAGTGGCGAGGCATGAGTTGGAGTTTACTCCGAGGTCTGAAGACAAGGTTGGATCCTTTTGGCCGAAGGGTATGAGATGTTGGTGTGGTGTTGAACGAGGTCGAGTATGTTCGAACTTGTCGGCCAAAGAGGGACGCCACCTTGGACGCCATGATGCTTCAACGATACTTGGTGAACCTGAAACCAAAGTAGAATGGATCGGTTGAGCAAGAGCAGCTGTTGGATATTTATATATAAATGAGATACCAGCAACTGAGCGTCAATGAGTATAGATGAAAAGCCCGGCTCGGCTTCTCGGTCGTCAAGTCGGCTACTTGGAAGCGGAGCCATCATCCATCATGCCGTCGATCACTTCAACGACATCGGAACTGCATCTCTGAGTGAATAAGCTCGCTCGAATTGGTACCAGAACCTGTGGCTAGTGAAGCGTAACAATTGAAATAAAATAAAGAAGTCGGCTGACCAAAAAAGGCACAGAAATTCGCTCATTTCTTTCCCCCAAATAAACGCCGTGAAATGTGTTCCCCTCCCCCAAGACGCCCTCGTTGAAATCGTGTCGCGCTCTTTTTAGCATCAACCTCATGACAAGATTTTCCCAGATGAAGTAGTACAGTTGGTCGTAGTCGTCGCTGTCAGGGCTGACATCCATCTCGTGATGCCATTCTGAAACGCGGGTTGATCGGCAGACGTGCAGTAGCTTAGTGTCAACCCCAGAAAATCGACCTTGGGTCGTGGATTCGCATAAATCCAAGCGATGGGTGTTGATTACTTGTTGGCGAGTGTGTCGCGAGGGACCACGCCCATGGCTTGTCGAAGGGAGGGCGTTAATGAGTCTGCTGAATCTCTCCGCGATTCTCTCCTCCATGCATCGTCGGTTCCGCGATCTTGTGTTGGTGTGTACGCTGGCGGTGGTGCTTGAGGCATGCGCGACGTCTGCTGCGGCTTCGAAGGGGCGATTCCGTAATCATCCAGCTCTTGAACGTCCTTTACGTCTTCCAACCTGTCCATCCGCATACGTCTCCGGTGTAGGTAGCACAAGAAAGCTAGGATAAAGCACACGGCCACAGCACTGCGACTCGAGTCAGCTTAATGATCAATGTACTTTCCAAAGCTGGTGAGTCCTACGCAGCGACGATGAGGATGACCATTGTAGCTCCCATCGTAGGGGCGGGCTTCTCGCAGACGTTGCTGTTGGGCATGGGATGACATGTATCCTTCTCCTCGCGGGGGAGCACTCGCGTGACGTCCCAGTCCCCAGCGCGAGAGGGGACCGCGTCTATACTCGAATCAAGAAACATGGTGACAGATTGATGAATAGGTGAATAGTAAAACAATCAAGGGTTAAGTTGGGAGGAGCAAGAAGGCGCAAGAGTGGAAGGAGGTAAGAAACAAAAAATGGATGAATGAATGGATGTCAGCCACCCTTGACCATGGATGATGAACCACCCACGAAATGTCCCTCTTTTTAGATTCTTTGTCAAATGATGGCTTCCCAGGAACATACCTAACCGCAGAACGGGCTCGGGGTGCTCCAATGTTTCAGAGAAAGCTCAGCCCCAGGGGAAGGGCCCAGGGTCTCCTTTGGCCGGGCGGATGACAGGACCGATCCTTTTGAGAGGGGAGCGGCCCTCGGGCTCTAGCTACGGCCCGGATAATACGAGATGTCAATAATTATTGAATCTAGACCTTTCTCCATTACGGTGATGACGAGTCTTTCACGAGTCTCCAGAGCCACCGTCTTGCACGTATTACGAATCTGGACTTTTCAGTCTCAGCCCTTCAACCTCATCACGAGCCACGCGAGTAGTCATCAAAGTGAAACCGCCCATTCCCTCATGTAAAACAATGCAAAATCACTGGATTCCTTCCCTCTTTCCCTTTGACCAACATCAAGCGCTAATTTTAAACCTGTCAATGAACCCCTTTCTGTGGAGAGATGTTAATTAAACCAAGTGGAGTCTCAAATCCCTGTTCACACCCCCCTTTCGGCTCTGGGCTCCGAATAAGGGATCTGTCCCTAGCAGTCTCACGTTTTTTGCCCAATCCCCAGATTAAAGGGCGACTAGGATTGCATGAGATCGGAGAGGCGCAGTTCCGGTTTGTTGGTGATGGGGACGGTGACGGGCCGGTTCCTTGATCACGAGGCGGGACGAGTTGTCATCGACGCAGGGACTGGTCATGCACTGATGTCGTTTGTCTTACCAACAAGACGGCCAATGTGAGACTGCCTGGGGCTCGCATGACCCAGCATAGACGACATATCCTTGGCCATGAGAGTTCTAGAAACTTGGCGGGCTTGGATGGAATGGGCCTGGCTGTTTCGGATGCGACAGCAAGTCGAAGGTATAGCCTATTATTGCGAGACTCATGTTGGTGGTGGTTTAAAGCTCCCTTGAGTCGACTTATACGCATGCAGGTAGTTCAAGTCGCACATCCTGATGCTCAACATGCAAGCGACGTACGCACCTCGTGGCATGCAAGCAAGCAAGGTCTAATCAAGATCGCCAAGAGAGATCCGTCTATAATCGAACGAGCTAAGCACACAAAAACGTGGCTACAGCCAAGATACCCGTGAACAAGCATTAGCCATGGCGGCAAACGTGGCTTCAATGATAACCGTCGTCTTTGCTATTTTGAGAAGACTACCGAACTCACATCTCTTAGCTGTCTTGGCAACTGGGGAAGTATTATTATAGTATCCTGTATTGCGGCCTCGAATGATCGGGATGCCTGAGGCGGGCGGGTTCTGGTGAGACTACTCAGACGCGGTTGTTGAACCAGACAGTCAAATGTATCGAACTCGAAACGTAAACGCTGAAAAGACTACGCAAATCTATAATATCGCCCCATATATAGCAAGCACAAAGGGCACCATCTCCACTTCGCACGACGTCCTCTACATCCAGCGATAGCCAGGACGGATAACCGCTCAGTGAGTGACAAGTTCTTGTCTTTGGTGCATCCGTGGGACTAAATTATCTTGTTGTAGGCTTTCTCCGACTGTAATCAGTAATTTAACGTGAATGCGCCGAGTTCCAAGGTTATAGATTGACATTGTGACTGTCGCCCACATTACCTAGGTAGGTTGAGCTGACTGATGCAATAATCTCCTCAGCTCATCCGAGATCATGCTCAGACAACTTGTCATACACAACCCTGAGTGCAGAAAGTTTAACCCGACTGCAAAGACGTCATATAGCTGGACGGAAAAGCATCTCTCACCTGCCAACGGAGAATTTACAGCTTCAAGTTGGTGGCCTTGGCAGAAGAGGATGATCGGCCCACCTTGTACGTATTTGAAGAGTCTCAAGTCAGGACATTTCTAGCAAGGCCGTCCCAAATAATGCAACACATTATCTCGATTTCGTTCGCAGTGCAACATGAATCCTCCGCAAAATGGAACAACTTTAGACCGGGTCTTACAGCCTAAATGACATAATTGCGGATTGCCAAGCTCTCTTCTTGTCAACTCGCCCACTTGAAGGCATCTCCACTTTCACCCGCAACCTGAGTGAATATACGCAAAAAACATCATGCCATCCTACTCTTTGACCAAGCAGCTCCTCGCCACCGACGAGGAGGGCTACAAGAAGGCCACTCAGTCCGAGTTCCTCAAGCTCGCGGCCAATGGCCAACTTTCCAAGGATATTCTTGGTCGATGGCTCGCCAATGACCGACTCTACATCCATAGCTACTGTCGCGGGCTCGGCTCGCTGTTGAGCTTCTTGCAGTATCCCGACAATGTTCGACGGGGCCAGGAGCCTGGAGCTGAGACCAAGCTTCTTGATTGGATCGTCGGTGCTTTAGTGAACATTCGGCGAGAGGAGAACTTCTTCATCGACACAGCGGCTGAATATGGCATCGAGATCAACTTGGAGACGCAAGCCAATGGCCGAGTCGCCGAGAGCACCAAACTTGAAGGTCTCCGTCGATGGGAAGCCTTGTTTCAATCAGTGGCTCCAGGTGAAAGCGACGTCCTTCCCTGGCTGGAGGCTGCGGTGGTGTACTGGGGAACCGAAAAGTGCTACCTGGATGCTTGGTCGTGGGCAAAGGCACAGCTCACGGTACAGGAGGACCCAAGCAAGGATGCGGACGGTGGTGCCGTGAGAAAGGAGTTCATCAACAACTGGACGTGCAAGGAATTCGTCGAATTCGTGGACGACCTTGGACGCATCATCGACGAGGCCGTTGCCAAGGAGGTTGAGAAGAAGGGCGAGGACTTCAAGGCGGAGTTGTTCAAGCGCGTGGAGGGCAAGTGGCGGGATGTCCTCCAAGCCGAAGAGGTGTTTTGGCCAGCCATCTAGGGTAATCCCATGCCTTCGAGACCCAGTCCTGGCTTTCGACTAAAAGGTATGAATACTTCCTGTCGTTGGTTAAGAAAGAAGACTAAACTTGCGGTAGTAGAAGACTAGAAAGGTACAAAACGATGGGCTGAGAAAGGGTATCAGGTCTCGAAATTGAACATCTAAATTGAAGGGACGCCACCACCAAACGCCGTGAAATGCAGGTTTCATCATGTCGTTAGAAAGCAATCCGTCGCTTGCGTCCGGTGTACTTAGAGGTGGCCTTGACGATCTTGCCCTTGCGCTCCATCTGCTCCTTCTTCTTGATGATCCAAGCCTTGCTGCCCTTCTTCATGGCCGTGTTGTTGTTCTTGATGGTCCTTCTTGCATCCTGCACGTCGATGTCGTCCATGCCCTCCACCACGCCTGTGATATCGCCGCCCTTGGACTCGAGGGAGCCGCCGCCGACAGTCAAAACGAGGTACAGCTTCACGTTTTTGGTGCCGGGGTCGTCCTCGAGAAGACCGGCACCGAAGCCTGCCTTGACCGCAGCTTGGGTAATCATGTTTCTTTGCTGGTCGTTCTTGGGGTAGAATTGGCAGACGGCGCGGCCGCCGCGCTTGAGAGAAGCGTAGAGTCCGTTGAAGAATCGTGATAGTCGGCCAGCGGGTGAGGTATCGCTCGTTTCGGCACTGCAAAGCCATTGAATGGCAGAGATGCTAATGGCGGCATCAAAGGTACCAGCTCGGAAAGGTACACCCTGACCAATGTCGGCCAGCATCAGGTCGCCCTCGACATCCCTCTGAAGCGCAATATCCAGCATTGAAGGCGAAACATCCATTCCGATCCAGGTGTGAGGGCCGCCCTCCTCGGGCTCGAGAGAAGAGAGAGATCTCGCCCGAGAGACCACTTCCGCATCCAACGTCGAGAATTAGGGAAGGCCCCTTGAGGTCGAGAAGTTCCAGAGCTCTCCTCGTCATGGAGGCCTGAATGTTCTGGATTCGCGAGCTCGTCGTGTACTTTCGGGCTTCGATATCGTCATAATGGACGTCGGCCGCACTAGGTTTTTGTGAGCTTGAGGGGCATCATGGCGGGGTTGTGATCGCATACAGGGTATCCTCGGGGCGAGACATGGTGGCGGTGGTGAATTGGGGCAGTCGAGTTTGTCAAATACGAAAATAAATCAAGAAATAATGAAAACCTCGTAAATAACTGAGCTGCCGTTGCTTCTAGCCTGCTCTTATCGCCGATTTCTGGTGTTGAGCAAAGATTGAACTTTTTGTGGTGGGTTGCAACTGATAAGATAAGCCAAGCTGCAAGGTCCGGCTGAACGGAGCGGAATATCAGCATTCCGCTAAAGGGTGAAATTAGGCGAGCTGCGATTGGCAAGAGCAAATCCCTGAACGTGTCCTTTGAAACACTGCAAATACTTCTCGGCAACCTCGCGTTCCCCTTCTGCCTCCAACATGTGAACTCCAAACCTTGAGTGTTTGCGACTATCACAACCGCAACCATGTGGATTCTACCTCTTGTCGGCTATGCCGGAACCCTCTTGGGCTTTTGCTTCTTGACTTTGGCAATTGCCTCGGGCCTTTACTACCTGTCGGAGCTTGTCGAGGAGCATAGCGTCATCGCGAAGCGCTTCTTGACGCGACTGATCTATTCGATCATTGTCATCCAGATCATCCTCTGGCTGGTTGATGGATTTCCGTTCGGGGCGACCGTGTTGACCATTGTGTCGCACGTCATTTATCTGGGAAATATGAGACGCTTTCCTTTCGTCAAGCTCTCTGATCCCCTCTTCATCCTCTCGTGTGGTAGGTTTCGCGTTCATCTAGGCATTGGCGCGTACTAACAAGTTACAGTCCTCGTGCTTGTCAACCACTACGTCTGGTTCCGACACTTTTCCGATACACAGGCGCGCGCGTACCAGAGGACCTCGTACTACGACAAGGCCGACGTGCCAAGTTTCGCCCAGATCGCTTCGTACTTTGGCCTCTGCGTCTGGCTCGTTCCTTTCGCGCTCTTTGTCAGTCTGTCGGCAGGCGACAATGTCCTACCCACCATGGGCACTGAGCCCGCCCATGGATTCGATGGGAAGAGCAAGCCTCAGGGCATGATCAAGGCTCTTGTTGACCAGATCCGTGGGGCAATTGGTCAGATCTTTGGATCTTCTGCATCTCCAGGACTTGCCAGACCCTAATGGCATGGCAGTTTGTCTTTTCAGGACGAACATGAGCTGGGATAAATTTGATGGGGTCCCAAACACCGATATCAAGCCAATGCAATATTGGCAAACCACATGAGCAGCCTCGGATGGGTAAGTCGCATTTTTCTTTCACTTGCACAACCCTCCCCTCGCATATGATGAACCAAACTTCACGCTAGATTGTATTTGACAAGGAAACTCCTTGTGTGATTCCATAAAGGTTATATCCTGAATTCGCTTGCAACTACACACGTTATGCTTGACTACAATCAAGATTATCAGAACGCTGACCAGCCTCTCAGTCCCGATGTCTCTTAGACCATAGCAAGTGTCCCTTGAGTGCTTGATGACCATGGCACACCCTCATGCCCGAGATCGAGATGGGGACTATTGTTACCCTTATGAGTAGCTCGATGCCTATCGCAACACATCCTAATCGTTCCGGGGATCTCGCTTCGTGTTTGTGGGCTCTTGTTGTCGGTTGGAGGCTGGTACTGGCTTCGAGGGGTCACATGTTTTGACGTCGGACGGGCTCATGTCTGTCGAGGTCAGCGTACTTGACACATCAAAGGTTGATGGGCAGAGAGTGATCTGACCTTGAATATGGGTCGTAGACATCACGGTGACAGAGTCATCATGTCTGGCACTGCCCTGAGTGGCAGCATTGTCTGAGGGCAAGCTTGTAGAGTTGGTGTGGGATGCGTCTTGTGAAGTAGACGAGACAACAATGAAGTCAAGGTTATGCCATGGCGCATCTGTCTCACTCTCTCCCAGCCAGGCATTGATCGCGGAAGAGTAGGCGTTGCTCTGATGGGTGAGGCTGGATCTTGATCGTCCCGGCCTGGGGACTTGGACGAGGACTGGACTCGGCATGATGATGGAGGGCAGATAAATGGGGGCAAGCTGTTGTCTATTGCCGTGGATAGCGAGCAAACACACAATTCATGTCGAGGGCGCCATGTGTGCTTTTATATCTGTTGTATCGCAGCGCCCTTGTAAGCCAGAGAGAGCTCAATACGTCCATCCCTCCCCTGTGCAGTGCTTTCAAGCCGCCGCCTGGCATAGAGAGTGTTTGTTAGGGGCTGAGTCTGAATCCTGGGATAAATCGAACCTGACGCCAATGAGACGGTGCCGAACCACATCTCGGCTTCAACGCATGTATCAAGGTGGGGGCGTGCGTAGCCAGCCCGGACAGCCATCGGCATTTTGCCCACCACCATGGGCACTTTGTCCATGTGCTGTCATCCTGGTAGAGTGCTGGGAGTGCTGGGAGTGCTGTGAGTGGTGGGGCGGCAGTCATGGCGGGCTACGACACATCTGCGAGAGATCTCATCCAAATCGCACAGCTGTGCGGTTCAGTGTTCGGTAGAACCAGGCACATGCACCCCGGACCTATGTTTAATAAAGTTCTCATTGCGCCCCCCGCGGACTCAATCCATATCTTTCTCTCTTTTTATCATCATTCTTTAATATCACTTCCCCAGGCCTGAGACCTTGGACATATATGCCACTGAGTTGGGGACACTTGGCTCAGTACTGATCATTGTCACTGGTCGTACTCGAACACATACCTTTTCCCCCGCCTGGCGTTATGAACGACAAGTTCATACGTTTATACCCAAAATTCCGCGCAGGGTCACGGATACTCGCTCAACGATATCAAGTCCCTGTGGATACGTTCCCCTACTCTGGGCGGGCATACATATGCGACCTTGCCTACGCTGGACGCAATAATCCATGCTTGCTACGATCAACGACCCCTACACACTTTCTATGGCTCGCTTGCCACCTACCATCTGCTCCCGCTCGCCCTATATCCAACCCTTTGGACGGAATGGCTTCGTATCGTACAAGGGCCATGCATAGCCCTGGGCATTAGTAGTGCCCCCCTCGGACATCTACGGGGCTACACCCACCTCCTCGCTACCTACGGACCCCTTTATGCTTGGTGGTAGTCTTGCTGCACCAGGTCACTGGCAGTGGCTGCTTCTAGTGAAGCTGGGTCAGGATGACTGCCAAGGGCAGGAAACCTGCACTCAACCTCGGGCGCTGCGATAAGCTACGCCAGGGGCGACGGTCAAGGGTCATTCTGATGCTGTGTGCATGCTCAGCGGCTGCCACATTGTTGGATTCTTATTCCACGACGGCAGTAGCCGCACCAATAGGTTCTGCTGGCCTCGAGGATGATGGCGAACCTGCTGCCAGATGGAAGCAGCTTTTACCTTCACATGGTGGATGCCCTGAGCTCACTCTTTGCTTGGGAACAATCCTTGGTCCCGCAAAAAGCTGGGCTTTCTGGCTTTGGTGCAACCCTCTCCGGGAACTGGTTTTCCTGGTCCCGGGTATCTCCAAATGTGTTCTCTTCGTCACGAAAATACGCACTGGGCTGGTCTGTGAACCCTCCAGTGTTCCGACAACTTGGCCCCAAACATCACCATCCATCTCTTGTCGTGCAGCACTCTTGTCCTTTGGGCCTGGTTCCGTGGTATCAAGAATGATGATGATGAGAAATACTTTCCCGTGGACTTGGTTCTAAGGCTTCAAGAATGACGATGATGAGAAGTATTTTTCCTTGGACCCGGTCCTTTGGGTGAAGAAAGAATATGGAATCCTTTGAAATTAAGAAGACAAGAATGGGAGCAAGACCGAAGAGCGAAAGAGGTGTCAAGCTCGGCTCTTTTGGCCCCCTTGGGGCATAGCCGAGGACACGTGTGGTCGGATAACGAATGTCAATCAGTCTTGTTGATGAAAATGCATGCGTAGTTGCCATTCATTTATTGTACAAGATGTAAAAGCACAGCCATCATTCTAAAGACTCCCCAATTCAACTCTTCTCCTTGGGTGGCTTAGTATTTCCCGTCTCCTCTCGCTCCCCATGGAGCCCGCCACCCCAAAACTTCTTGTCGACCTTGTCATCGGGAGCCTGATTCCCATGGTCATGCTTCTTCTCAAAATCCTTGTTGTGCTCCTCCACCTCGCGCTTCTGCTCCTCGGTGAGCGTGTCGGTCTGGGTGCTTCCTGGAATGCTCTGGTTGGACACCTTTGGCTGCGGCGGTGCGTTGGAGGAGCTTGCTTCAAGAGGTTCGCCACCCCCCGTTCGGCCCTTGGCGCTTCCTCCCGCGAGGCCGTCGATGACGCTCTCGTCGTTATTTTGCTCTTGCGTGAGGATGCGGGTTTGGTGTAGAGGGCGGATTGCGGGTGTAAGACGCGGCGCGAGGCGTGCCGATGGTCGAAGAATTGTTGTAAAGCGCATCGTGTCGGTGAGATTCCAATCTAGAAGATCTTTTTAGAGCTGGGGGTTTCTTCAATCGGTGTTTTGGGTCTTGTTTATGTGAAGACTCGGTGTTGAGGCTAGGATCTTGAAATCTGACGTCTTGTTAAGCTCGTCACCGTCTCGATGGTGACGTCAAGACGATGACATCACTTGAGATGGCAACACACGTGCAAATGAGATGAACATGCCAAGCAGGGAAAGAAAGTTGACACTGTGAGACAAGACGAACCGATTGACGTCCTTTTTCGGTAATCGAGATCCCTATTGTTGCGTTGACGATTGATCATGCAAGGCCCATATGCATGGCGGCATGATACTGTACTCGCGCAATCTCAATCCTTCCCACTACTATGAATTGGATAAATTCTGTAGACTGAAATGAGGGACAGTATCTATCGCTTGGTATTTGGCCCTACGTAATTGCTCGCGTATGGTAGTCTAGATGCAATGAGCTAGGGCCTCGAATACTCGTGAAGTGGGTGACGATGCTGAACACATTGGGTTTGGTGAAACTGGGATGGTAAATCTATAAGAAATAACACGTATGATATAGCTCCTATCTATACAAGATGGTCCAAGTCTAAGCTCTATCGATGCGGCACCGCTCTCTAAACAAATAAAACACAGATCTATCGTACATGGCTCACCCGTCACTCATCATCTATGCCCTCGCAGGCGAGTCGCTGTAGTGACCCGCCGCTCGAGGCATCTGCCACTCCTGTCGCAACTCGACATCACTATCGCTCCGGTCATCTAGAAGCTCCTTGCTCTTGTTCCTGGACAGCTTGTTCTTAATCATGGAGAACAGACCCGGCATGTCGGAGTGAGGTCCAGTCATAATGCGTCCGGGGTGAACAAAGTTGAAGGCTAGGAGGGCCAAGAACATGGGGACTGCTTCCAGGAGGTAAAAGTAGACCTCGTGGGTTACGAGGGAGTTATCTTCTCCCATGCCACCGGAGAACTCAATTAGTCGGTAGATGATCCGGATCGAGATCATGGCGAGCGAAAAGTACAATGCTGTAATGAGCATGCCCCACGAAGAAGTGATAAAGTCCTTGAAGCCTCCAGGACCCTTG
This sequence comes from Fusarium solani, assembly GCF_023522795.1. Lineage (NCBI taxonomy): Eukaryota > Fungi > Ascomycota > Sordariomycetes > Hypocreales > Nectriaceae > Fusarium > Fusarium solani. The sequence goes on from NW_027072154.1 coordinate 3,826,474, forward strand.
AGCTTGTGCATCTTTGCCTGGAATCGGATACAAAGACCGACAAAGAGCACAATGAAGAACTCCTGGAGACCGATGCCGCCCATGTAAATGTGGATTGCACGCTGCTGTTCCTGAGGAGGCGCACCGGGTCCTGCCATGCTGCCGCCAATGAGTTGGACAATGAAGGAGACAATGTCGAGACCGACAAAGATGGCGGCGAGTGTGGCAGCCGGCATTCCTAGGATGGAGCGCCAGGGGAGGAAGTAGTAGACCATTCGGCCGAGTGTCATGTATGCATATGCATTCACCCCTGCTATGGTTAGTGGCTGGCTTGTTGGAAGAGTGGGATGACATACAGATCGGTGCAAGTAGGATAAAGATCTGGAAGACCAAGTAGATACCATTACTCTGCTGGTCCTTGGTGCTTAGAGCTCGGAAGATGAAGGCCATCATCTCCCAGATACTCGCCATGATAATGACCCAGCACCACCTCTGAGACACGTTAGTAGGGGTTCAAGTTTTGTGTAATGCATCAAAACGTACGGACCTTTTTGTACTTGGCAGCCTGCCATATGTGCAGTACCATCAATCCTCCGAACAAAAAGGCAAATGTCAAAGCGGCAGCAAAGCTGGGATAGTAGTGCCAGATAGCACCGCATGTTCCAGGTGGGACGTAGCCATTCTCATCAGGTGTAATGGTCTGTTTGCAAGTGGGGATCGCAATGTCGATTGTGTGCCCAGGGATTGTGACATGCGAGTTTGTCACACCGTCAATGGTGATGTGGTTTGTCGTTGTGAATATGCTCTTTGGTGCTGCTGTGGGCTCGTCTTCTCGCGGTGCGAGAGTGACTTTGCTGGGGGAGAGAGTTGGTGTTGGAGTAGTGACAGGGATGACACCTGCTAGAGCCGTAGAGGCCGAGAGAAGATGGAGAAGAAAAGATTTGGTGTTGAAATGCATCTTGGGTATTATTGATGTGGAATTGAAGGTATGAATGAAGAGTCTGCCCATTTCTCAAACATGTCCATCACAGCGTCCTTATATCTTCATTCTTCAACCCTTTCCAGTCTGAAGCAGTCCGAATGAATGGCGAAGCTTTGCGCACTCTGAAATGCGAGCCGACCAATCAGCTCTTGCGATCAAAAACCAGGGGTTCGCGATGCGATGCTAAGCTCCCGCTGCTCAGCCCTACAGAACGACGCTAGTTGAGCTTCGCAATTGCCCCGGTTTTGTGTGCCTGGCTATTCTTGGAAGCATGGTCAGGGGTGCTCAGTCTAAGAGAGATGATCTCTGTATTGTCTTCTATCTGCCAACTAGAATCCGATCAGGGTCAGGTTTAGCGATATGCTGTGCGAAACGTCCTCGCCGATGAAGTCCCTCCTCACTTCGACACCACCGCCGGGCTTTGCAACCACCAGATTAATCGGCCTCCTTGCCAGCGTCTCCTTATCATCCCACAGCGAGGACTCAGGCATGTCTCTATCACAGAAGAAGCTCCTCACCCTCTCCAAGTCTGTCGGCAGCGTTTCATCGTCAATAACCTTGTCAGTAGGGAGCTTGACATTGTGTTCGACTTCTATGATCCGCTTTGATACGTCGTACACCAGAGACGAATCCCAGAGCGATTCTCGCGCATACGAGAGTTTCTTTAGTAACGCCAACGCTTCGACGCGCAAGTTAAAGTAGCGACACTTGAGGGTCAAAAAGTGCAGCATCGGGTTAAACCCCAAGTCAAACATGAACTTGGGCCGAGGGAGTCCCTCTTGATCAAGCGAGTCGTTCTGCTCGGCCGCGAGGCGCGCACACCTCACAATCTCCTCGAATTCAGACTTGCGCGCGTCGTAGCCCATCTCTTCCTTGTTGAAACACTCTGCAACCCAGATTCCGGCGACCATCTGCCGAGTCTTGAGCGCCAGGGATGTTGTATCTTCTTGACTGCCGGCAGGACGTGATGCCTGGAATCTTGCGAATGCATCGCCCCAAGCCGTCATGTCTCGGCCAAGGAAGAATTGCTCGTCGAGCATTTCTTGTGGGGGCCTTCCTGGGTCGATATCGAACCGGTAAGGGCTCGTTTCGCGTATGAGCCTAAAAGTGCGAATGCCGAGAAGATCAAGGGCATGCTGGGCTTCTATTAAACTGCGAAACACAGGGTTGGCGGCGTTGCTGTTAAAGGCATGCATGGTGAGATGGGGAAAATCAGTGCCCGACTGGGCGAAAAACAGGGGAAAGATGCTCATTTGCGAAAACACAGCTGTGAGTTTGGAATTATTGCCAGCCTGGTTGAGCAGCTGCACACCGTGGTGGGCATGGTTGAGGGCTGTATGTCGATCGCCCCGCAGGAACTCGATGCAGATGAAGAGGATGCAGACGAGCAGCACGAGATCCATGTCCGGGGATGGATCTTCGACAAGCCTCCTGATGGCCTGGTTATAGTGGAATATGGCAAACCTATCCATCGTCGCTACCCCAGATATGCTGGGGTCAAAGTTCTCGAAGAGTGAGCTGATGGCCATGACGGCATGACGCGCCGCGGGCTCGGCGTGGGCAACCTGCGTGACGAAATGGGTCCAGAACGAGCCGTCAAAGGGCCCCGAGATGACGGGAGCCACGGCGCGGTGGAAGAAGGATAGGCTGCGGGTTTCGCGGCCGTCTGCGGAGGGGAGGAGGCGCGGCTGGGGACGGAGCAGCACGTCCCAGGAGAGAGAGCCCACCGGGGGTGGTCGGTAGCCGTCACATGAACGGCCTGTGGAGGTGCATCTCTTGCATTTGGGCCACGTCTCGTCGCATTTGACCTTTCTGGTTCTGAGTGGATGTCGTGTTAGTGAAGGGTTTGTGTTTGTAGCTGGGGTATGTGTGACGGACTTGCATGTTAGGCAGCCTGTCTTGACTTTCTGAGAACCCGTACGCGCCATCTCGGATATTCTAACAACGTTGGCTTCCAATAACAATTCTCAAGTCTTTGGCTTGGTTGCGAAAGGGAAAGAGTTGTCGATGGTGTCTTGAAGCAGAGTGAGATACCGGAAATGAGCCACGGACACAAGGACTTGGTGTTGTTGGGGCTGTGCCGGGCTTAGCCTCCGATCGACCGGGGCTTGGTGGAGCGGCGGGGCAAATGCGAGCGGACGAATCGCCGTGACGGTATACCGAAGAAGTGGAGATATTCGGCATGGAACCCTGGTCGTTGGGATGAAGGTTGTACTGACATATTAAAGGGCCATTGATGCGCAGATTTGGAGAATTACTTGGTTGTCTTGATTGTAGTTACAAAGCCTACTCGCACGCCAGCGAACTATACATGTTGCCGTGTCCCGAAAGATATCCCTTTCTGTGGTCTTTCTCCTCCTTGTCATCACCGCCCAAGTCCTCCTCGCCAGGACGAGGAATACGATCCTCAATAGCCCAGGCAACTCTCTCAGCTCCGCTCTGCGCACCTCCCAAGTTCGGCGCCGCAGGTCCAATCCTCAGCGCAGCCAACCGTCCCATCATGAACAGAGGCACGTTGTCGTTCCACATGAGGTCGTTGTTGATACAGGGGAATCCGCCGCGTCCCTCGATGGGGTGCTTCTCCAGTATCCTCTTTAGGTAGGGAAGTGTGGTAAAGTCGGTTTGAATGCCGGTTGCAAAGTACAGGTAGTCCATTGGGGGCATGTCCTTGATGGGTGGGTTGGTCTGGATGGCCCAAGTACCGTCTCCGTCGGCTCCTTCGAATTTGGCTTCTACGATGCTTGTCTCTGTGAAGATCTCGAGCTTTTTTGCCGCGAGATGCTTGTCAAGGCGCTTCAGGAACCGAGCAGGAATGCTGCCTCCCTCTCGGGCCTCCTTGATGATCTCTAGTCTTTCATCATCCGAATCGGCAAACCAGAACTGGGCTTGCTTGGCGTTCTTGTACTTGCCCATCCAGTCGAGGGAAACGTCGAAATGCTTGACGCGAATAGGTCCTCGCATGACGTGCCACACCTTAGTGACGCCCTTGCGGATGGCAAGGTCTGAGAGCTGGGCCGATGTGAGACCACCGCCGACAACCATGATGTTTGTCTGCTTGCGAGCCGCCATACGCTTCATGACAATGGGGGCAGGGAACTCGGGGATATACATGCTGTGGCATGCCTGGGGGAGCTTATCCGTCTCGGGCATGCCGGGGATTCGGGGGATCTTGGCCACATTTGCTGGACCGACGGCCAGGACGACGGCGCGGGCGTACCGTCGGACCTTGTTGGACGTGACGGTGAAGAGGTCCTCACCGTTGATGGAGATGCCCTTGACCTCGCCGTAGTCGAGGTGCTGGAGGGTTTCATGGCGGATTAGGTCTGGGCCTAGTCTGTACCGAGTGGCAACGTGCTGGCAGTGGTCTTCGAAGAGTGACGACGAGGGGTTGTAGTAGTCGTTTTGTTCCCGTAGGTTGATGTCGACACGGGCTTCTTGTCTTCAAACACGAGTCAGTAACCATCATCCTGGCTGGATCAAGATACTTGCCTTCTCCCGCAAAGCTTCTGCCCCATCATCTTCTTCTTAGCATGCTTGCTAACCTCCTTACCAACGCAATGGCGAATCTCAATCAGCTCGTCCTTACGGCCGTTCATATACGCATGCGAAAGCAAAGCATCCCGATCCTGCGGATCAACATGCCAAAGCATAGGACTCCTCAGATGCGAAATGTCGTACATCTTGAAGAGTCTCTTCCACCTGCCCATCCAGTTGCCGTCATCGGCGTCGAGCACGAGCATGCGGTACTCGGGCTGACTCTCTGGTTTGCGGCCGTTTGTTACTTTGCCGCTGCGAGAGTTCTTGAGGGTTACTTTGTTGCCGTATTTGCTTATCCAGTGGAAGCGACGGTGTTCTTCGTCGGTGAAGAGGGCGGCTGGGGTGTGTTCGCGGAGACGGGCGGCTATGGCGAGGCCGCAGGGGCCGGCGCCTACGATGAGAACGTCGTAGATGTCTTCTTCGACCTGCACTGGGTCGTTAGCCATGTTGGTTTTGGTCTCCATTGTTGATTAGGGTGAGGGTGAGTAGAGGCTGCAGTTGGAGGAGGAAGCTAGGTTATCTACCATTGATGCCCCCTCTGTGTTGATGCCTCCTCTCCCCTCATTTTCACCGAGTGACAGGACGATTGAGGACCCTGTTGGCCTCCTACACTGCGGGAAGTTCCTCACAATGACTTATCTGATTGAGCAATTGAGTCGTTCCTGCTGAATCACCACCACGGCCTACCTTGATGGGCATTACATCACGGGGACATCAAGGTCCTCAGTGCCATTGGAACTCAGGGTCCAATGCCCATAGATATGCCGAAGACCCTGAGGAAGCTCCGGTACAGTTTCAGTGTCTCGTGAGAGCTAGCGTGTGCCTGCCAGACACTGAAAGCATGGTCTAGTTGGTTGTCGTGTGAGTTGCAGGACTAGGCGTGAAGCTATCTCGACTTGACCCACAGACCATACGCTATGAGTATATCATGATGTAAATTTACAGGCAATCTAATTTTCTACTTATATCTTACACAAATGTCCTCCTTGATCTACTCTTCTCCAGAAGTCTTGATCTTCATCTACTCTTCAGCACCCAACTCAATGGTTCCACTCAGCATCCAACGCATGCCCCAAAGGCCCCGAAACAGCATAATCCGTCGTAACAAACGCCCTATCAACCTCTACCAATCCCTCGGCGCAATACTGAAGCGTCTCTGCAATATCGTGTGATCTATTAAGCGGCGTCTTCTCGTCCAGCAACACGTCAAACTCGACCCAGACGCCGTCTCCCGCATGGTACGCCGTCACGTTCTTGAAGCCCGTAACGACGGGCGCGAATCGATACGCGAGGTATATGAGCTTCTTGAGGGTGTGGTCGTCAGCTGCTTCGCCTGAGAGGCGGACCACGTTGTTGAAGCATGTGTGGCCCCAGTCGTAGATTATGAAGAGAGAGAGGAGACCTGCGCCGACGGGGTCGAGCCACCAGATGTTGGCGCGATAGCCGATGAATGGAAATAAAAGGGAGAGTGTGTTGAAGATGACGTCTGTTTTGCAGTCTTGCACGAGGGCTTGAACTTGACTCGTCTTGATGGGTCGGCAGCCGAGACCGATGGCTCCCTTGAGGACGATGGTTGCCAGAAGGGAAGCGATGGCGGCCCAGCTGAGAATCTCGGCTTCTGCGTGAGGTGGAAGAAGTCTTGAGACTGATTCTTGAAGGATCTGAAGAAACGAGATGACCATGATGATGGAAAAGACCAGGATGCCCAATGGTTCGAGACGACGCTTTCCAACAGGGAATCGACGGCGCATTGCTTCGAGTCGCCAGAGCACGAGACGACTTGTCGACCAGACGATGAGAGTGCAGAGAAGATCCAGAGCCGAATCCACAAGCGATGCCACCAGAGAAAGCGACCCGGTGGTAAAGACAGCAAAACCCTTACCCGCGAGGAGCAAGATGTTGGCTATCACGTTGATGTTGATGGCCAAGTTCGCCTTTCTGCTCGCCTTTCTCCTCTTCTCCTTCTCTTCATCAGGCAAAAGCTCTCCAATATTCCCCTCAACACGCTGAATTCCTCCACAGCGCTCCTGGTCGCCGTCATGGTCGGGATCCGGATTCATCGACTCGAGGACATCATCCGCAATAGCCATAACCACAGCATCCACCTCAAGCCAATCATTCAATCTCTCATTCTGCGCCTCATAAAAAGCCCTCAGCTTCTTATTCTTCATAGCCTTCAACTCCTCATCCGTCTTGCGATACTGCTCAAGGCCCTCTCTGTCGATACCATGCATAAGGGCTCTCTTGATCTCGCCGCGCCGGGCGTCCTCGAGTGCTGTACGAGCGGCATCCTGAAACCTAAGGATCCCAGGCTTGGGTCTCGCCTTGCGACCGTCGAATGAGTGGTATCGACCAGTCTCCAGGTCCCGAGGGTGGTGGGTATTGTCGCCGACATAGCCTTGGCCGCGGTGCCGAGCCTCTCGGTCGTACTTGGCAGCGTCGCCATTCCAGAGTCTCTTGCCAACCATTTCATCTAACGATGTATAAGAGATACTCTATACAAGAAACAGAGTGAGGAAAAACGAGAGGGAGATTGACTTGTTTTTGTTGTTTGCGGATTTGCTCGTGTAACCCGAATGACTTATGACGTAAGTGACGTAAATCCGGGGAAGACGGCAGGTTTGGCTTGCAGTCCATGCGAGGGTGCAAAACACGCGACACGCGGCGAGTGGAGGAATCAACTCCACAAGTAAGCATGAGATGCCGAGTTCCAAGGCAATTCTTTGTGTTTTCTTTTGTTATATGAGTGATTTCTGTCGGAAAATCATATCACTGTGGGCTCTTATCGGTCCTTGTATCGAAGATCTCCGTCATGAATCCTTCAACCCTGTTCCTCGATAGACAAGGTTCATTCCAGTCATTCACACAGGATATAGACATTCACGGAAGCATCTTGATCAATACGTGGAAAAGTGCAAATCTTATTCAAGTTCTATCTTTACAATGAGCGCATTCTTGCTGCCCGAGTCCCATCACCAACTCGCTTCATCAGATAAGGATATCTCAAAAGTTCGTTTCTAACGCCAACAGTTATCCCCCCAAAGCCAATTTACTTCTAGCCAAACAGTATCATGTTCTTAGTTTCCGCCCATTCTCATGGCATTCACAAGTCTATGTCTTGCGCCCTCTCTCCGGCCCTCGTTTCGGCTAGGACTATCCCCGTAGGAGTCTGTTCGACGGGCTGTATCATAGTAGGCCTCGGTGTCTCCCAGGCCTACCTTTGAAGGACGAGGAGGCGGCGGGGGAGCATGCGTCTGCTGCTCCTGAGGCTGTGATTGGTACACTGGTTCCCAGTCACCCTGTCGGTAAGGGTTGTTCTGATAAGCCTCTTGGGGAGCCGTAGGAGGACGGCTGGCTCGCTGTTCCTCGCGATTGGCACGCTCGTCACGGCTCTCACGGTTCGAGCGTCTAACAGAGTCGTGGGACCGAGGAGGGGGCGGGGTGGGTTGTGCTGGAAGGAGGCCGCTCTGAGGCACACCGTTCTGGGGTGCACCATTCTGAGGGGCACCGACCTGACGACGGGTCGTCTCTCGTGGAAACTCTTCTTCATCGTCTGTAGCAACCTCTTCCTCTGGCTCGTCTTCGTATGCCCGCAGCTCGCTTCGCATAGCAAGGCTGGCGCAGATGCTTCTAGCCTCCTCGATGGCCTTCTTCTGCGCTTGAAGTGCCTTGCGACGCTCCCGTGTCTCCTTGTTCTCAGCTGCAATGGCCTCAATAGTAGCGTCGCCCATACGCATGATCTCGATAGGGTTGAACAGGCGGAGCATTCCGAGGAGCAGGTGTCTCTCGACAACCTGGGTGATAACGTTGCGGGTAAAGATGCGTGCAGTCAGATCGTAGTAGATGAGCATCTTCTCCAGAACTTCCTCGGCCTCGGTATATGTTCCTCCGTTCTCTGTGGCCTCGGCACGCCACTTCCTCAGGCGCTCTTCGTACTCGGGGTCGAAGGGCTGCACCTCCAGCTCCATGTCGTCGGTGAGACGGCCTAGTTCCTTGTCGGCGCTCTCAAGAAGCTCCTTCATCTTGATCTCGAGGAAGTGCATGCGGAGAGGATCGCGCATGCGCAGAGGCCAGGCATAATCAATCACATCGGCAAGGAACTCGTTGCAGATGACGCTGACATTGTCCTTGTACTCTTGCGCCAGGACAGGCCAGTTTCTGGAGTAGTCTTGGAAGAGGATGTAAGGGGCTCGGGGGTTTGAGTCGAGAGGAAGTTCGTTACCCCGGATCTGACGAAGAAGGGGCTCAACTTCATGCTCGGCAAAGTCCTTCTTGGAGCGATCCCCAACTGTGCCAGCGGCAGGAAGGCCGGAACCGTCGGCGCCGTTGGCAGCAGCAGCAGGTTGGCTGTTCTGGAACGCAACCTTGCGACCGTGCTGTCGGAATCGCCGGGCGAAGCGCTCGCTCTCCTCGCGAGTGCGGGCACGAAGCTTCTGTGATGGCGTTCCCTTGGGGCTTGACTGTCTGGCGAAGAATCGCTCGCCAAAGGGGTTCTTGTAGTTACCATTCACGGCAGGGGTGACGAGGTTGTTGGATGCGGTAAAGAGCTCGCCCATCTGGAGTCGCATCTCCTCGGGAGTGTCTTTGCCGACGCCCATCGCCTTGAGCTGGGCTTCACATCCGTCCAGCGCCTGTTGGATCTGTCGGCGGAGGGTCTTGACATGCTTGCCAATGTGTCGCTGAAGCTGGGTGCTCAGCTTGGAACGAAGGGCGCCGATACCCCACATCTCGGGTGGAAGAGTTGCCCATTTGCCTCTAGTGAAGAATTCGGCCTCTCGGTGGGATCGCTCCTCGGGTGTCTGCCATCGCTCGCCGGGTCCAGGGTTGAGTAGGACGTACCAGCCCAGTTTAAAGTTGTTCTCCCGGTCCTTGTTCATCACAAGCTCAATAAACTTCTCTTCAAGGCCGATGCGCTCCGTCATGTCGGGCTTTGTAAGAACGCCGATGGTACGTGATCCGGTAGGATCAAAGTAACGGGCCTTCTTGAGGATGGGAGCTTGAACATAGTCGTTGTTTCCACCGATGACGGCGAGAATGATTGTCCGGGTGCTCTTCATGTACCGATCGGAGAGTGCCTCGATAGTCTGGATGTCGGCCTCAGACTGGTCACGGTTGGCGACTCGAACCAAACCGGGAAGATCGACAAGAGTCAAGAGCGGCATGTCGGGGCCACTCTTCTCGACGACCAGAATATCTCGAGCGGCGAATCGGCCGGGAATGCTTCGGGGGGCGATGAGTTCGGTCGCATCCCGCATCATGACATCGAAGGGAGTGTCGCCGGTGACATCACCGCCATACTGTAGCAAGCGGGCTTGCTCATTGTAGGGTCGTGTCTTGTCGGGAATGATGGATACCTTGAGTCTGGTCTCCTTCGCTCTTCGCATGCGAATCTCGGTCGCAAATCTCGTACAGGCGCCGGCATCTCGAGGGAAGGGTGTGCCGGTCAAGGCTTCAAGGACAGAACTCTTTCCAGCGGATTGATCGCCGACGACGACAATCTGCGGTAGCTTGACATCGTCGAGCTGGGCGAATTGAAGCTTGTCAATGAGGTCCAGCAGGCTGCGTTGCTCGGTAGCAAGGCCCTGGTCACCCAGGGAAGATTCGATCGAAGGGCGCATTTGGTGCCTAGCAGTAGGGAGAATGTCAGCAGCTTTCTGGGCGTCGTGATCAGGCGGAATGACGAACAGAGAGCCCATTCTCTCGCGGGATGAGATAGATGGAGATGATTCAGCAATCAGATAGTTGCTGTTCGTTTATATAGAGGGGAAGCGGTTTCAGCTGAAATGCAATGCATGCGCGGCCTTGTCATGTGTCTTTATACAAGATTACGCGTGCGCCATGATTCGCTCTTTCTCGGGTAGGTTGCCTCCGTGTCGCTGATTTTCTGCCGTGCCATGGTTTGCGCGGCCGCCAAGCGTCTCGGCGCCCGAGAGGCAACTACGGCGTCATGATTGCTGCGCCACACCCTCCTTCAGCTGGGCTGTCATGGCGGGGATCACAAGCGAAATGATTAGGCCGACAGGCGTCGCATAGAAACGGAACACTCTCAAAGACCCTTGATTTGCCACCAAGAATGCCATTCTGCAGCATTCCCCATCCACACACTTCTTTTTCTCTCTTCTCTGTTCCCAACTGTCAACCACTCAAAGTGTGGCGCAGTAATCTCTGATCTGTGGCGGTGCAGATCTCGGATCTTGGCACGAGGCCCGCGTCACCAGGCCAGGGCCAGGAACCGGGCAACTGGCTTTCCCGCAGGAGATGGTGTCGAGGTGTTTGCCTCCCACCGCCCTATCTGCCTCTTACGTAGTGGGCCACGTCAAGGCTCAACGAAAGGGTGGTTACTTCTGCGGCTGCCTATCTACAGTACGTACGTAGTAGGGATGTCCCAATCACTGATGACAGTCACCGCCCAAAGGATGAAGAGCCTGCCAGACCGCACTCTCTAGCACATACGACCATAGCTCGTAGAGAATACGGGGTCCCGTCCGCTCCCCCAGAGTCAAGCTGCGAAGCGCCGGATTAGTAGTTGGGTCGGTGACGACCAGCGAATCCCCGGTGTTGTATGTTTTTTTGTTCTCTTTTTGGCCCGTCGCATTAAGCATGTGTTGTCTAGGTGCCTACACGTTCGGAGTGCACATGGTAGGTTGCTGGTGTTGTAAGATGTTCCACAAGCCGGGAAGTTTCAAGCCACTTTTTTGGTCTGACAATGCCTAAGGCATAGACATAAAGAACCCCTCACCAGGTTTCTGCTTCCGTCAAGTTACTCCGAAAAACACCAGCTGGCTATCATTACCTCTTATCTCGGAGCCTGTGATCAAGGCGGTTCCGAAGACCGAGGGGATGTCCACCAACACCCTAGACACGACTGAGAAAGGACGGGTTACCCTGAGCCAGCCTCGCGACCCAAAGACACCACTCCGAGTTGGCGATATCGTCTCCAATTTAAGAGACCCGGTAGTCGATTTCACGGTTCTCAACGCAGAGGTCTGGGTCCCCATACCAGAGGAAAACATTCGCACAACCATCCAAGACGAATTTTACCCAAAGCTCAGGAATCCTAAAGAGGCCAAGGTCGTTCATTTCGCCAGAATCAGGGGCCTGGAAGTCCAGAATATCGATGGCATACCTAAAAGCGAGTTGAAAATACTCGAGACCCAAGTTCTCAGTCATCCAAAAGGATACCTCGATAACAGCATGAATCTGGAGCCAGTCAGAGCTTGGAGGGAGAACAATGACGATTGCTCCTTGTGTCTCATCACAGGCCTCAAGACGATCCGAGAACCTCCACCTCCAGCCCCAATCGCTGAATCTATAAAACTGGAAGAAGAGTTTGGCGAGATCGACTCGGCCTCTGATCAGGCTAGAACTGGCAACCAAGGGCAGTATGCCGCTGAAGATGAGTTGGAGCACGTTGACTCCTCTGACCGTCTCCTTGCGTACCGATTTTCGACAATAAAGAAGAAGCGGAATAAGAAGTCAATGGTGGGGGAGGAAGACAATTGTCCACAAAGGCAAGTTGGGCTTGTCGAGCGTCAACAGACCTCTGGCGAAGACCGTCCCTCATTTTTCGTTAGCCTCCCGATGTGGGTTATCTTCAGAAGGGCTCAGGCCTCAACTTAGCTTTTTAAACACACTGGCCTCGTGATGTAACTTATGACAGCTCAGTTGATCTTGAATCCTTGGTTGTTATTGTAACTGGATAGTGTCAAAAGGCTGAAGGCATGGTGATGTTCATAAAGCTATCGAGGGCTAGGAGAATTTTTGGCGCTATGGCACGCCCGGGTAGAAACTCCGGTTGTCCATACGTGGATTTTTGTGTTGCAAGGAGCGGTACATCGTTCCAACTTGAGTGGTAAAATGGCGAGGGTTGAGTTTGATCAAGTCCTGGACAATTTGGTCTACACACTTGGCTTGTGGATAAGGAGGTCAGAGTTTCGAACCGCTTATCGAACTGTAATGAGGCTATTTTTTATCCGGTTTCCTCTTCTCCCTGTTCTGGGCAATTCCAAAGAGGTCTTCATCTGGTGAGCTTCACTAGGGGGGTCACGTGAAATTCCACCAGCATGACTCAGCAAAGCTTGCCCAAATGCGACCAGTAACGGACGACCTCGTCCCAACTCCTCTCCCATCAGAAGACCCCTGTTTGCCGTATTTCGATATCGGCCACTATAGCTATTCCAATGACCAGTGAGTGGCTACAAGGTATTTGGAGCCATGGAATCTGACCAATGTCTTTCGCAAACTCAGGCCGCGAGATTGAACAGCTCCTCGAAGCCCTCGAGACCGAGGCGGTGACAGAGCAGAGCACCAGCAAGTTCCCTCCCAACTCTACACCGTTTGCCTTTCTTGGCCACAAAGTTCCCCGCTACTAACCGCTGCTGGCCAATAGAGTCTCATGCACTCCTTGAAAAGGTTCTGGCTCTCACTAGGACCTCTCGCGACACTGCCCTCGCTCCTCTGTACGCCAAGAACGGGTTGCGCATCCTTGGTCTCTATGCATTCGGGGACCGCGACCCACCTCAGAAGGTCGTTGCCTTGCGATGCTTGAACAACATTCTCGTTCGTTCTGTATCGACAAGGCAGGTCTTTATCAATGAGGGATACCCAAGCAAGGTGCTTTCTTCAATGAAGGTATTGCTCCCCTGTTCCAATTTCAGGGTTGACTCTCACACATCGGATAGAATGGCGACCCTAATGAAGAGCTTGCAACAGCCAATCTATTTCTCTTTTGCGCATCTCAACCTACATTTGACCTCACGTCGAGTTTTGAAGATGAGGGACTTGCAGAGATCGTCAACAAGGTACGAGTGGAAACTACGGGTGATCCAACGAAGTGCTCATAGCCTCAAGAACATAGCGCGCCACGCGCAATCCTCAGAACCTCTCCCGAATGATCCTGCCAATCCAGCTCTGGCAAGTCTGAGGCTTCTCTCCACCTTGGCTGTTCGGGCCGAGAACCAGGCACATCGATTTTTGCCTTCACTCGAACCAATCTTGGACCTTTTGAGCAAAGTTCCTGCGACCGTCTCACACGCTGACCTCCCAGCTTCAGTATTGATTTCTTGCCTGGTCTCCATACCGATAGACCAAAGGGAGGAATTCCCTGTTTCTGCAGTCGACAAGTTGGTGAATCTCCTCCAGGAAGCAATTCCCAAAGCAGATGGCTCTTCAAAGGCCGCGGACAAAGAGCTACTGCCTCTTTTGGTGGTCCTGCATCGTCTGGCACAGTCCAAGCCATCAGATGCGCGGAAACGGCTCGCTGAACACATTCTGCCATCCGATGAAGATCGAACCGAGGCCTTGGGCAAGGGCGAGTCCCTGCCACATAGGCTGCTCAAGCTTACTTCCACCACAGTGGAACCTGAGCTACGGGAGATGATTGTCAATCTGTTCTTTGAGATTTCTGACAAAGACCCAAACAAGTTCGTGCATCATGTCGGCTTCGGACACGCCGCAGGCCTCCTTTCTTCCAAGGGCATCCAGTTTTCGCCTGAAGGCCTCGCACAAGCCCAGGCAAGCAGCGCCAGTCCGGATATCAACCCAATCACAGGTCAACAGCGTAGCGTAGAGACTGTATCCGACTTGCCTGAGATGACACAAGAGGAGAAGGAGAGAGAAGCCGAGAGACTCTTTGTTTTATTCGAGAGGTTAGTCCAGCCTTTTGAACTATGCTGGGTTATCACGCTGACTTGCTTTAGATTGAGGGCCAATGGTGTGATTTCTGTCGAAAATCCCGTTACTCAATATCGGGACTCAGGTCGTTTCGAAGAACTTCCCGACGACGCGTCTGATTAATGCGGCTTCGAGCAGACAACATTGCATTATGGAAGATCGGTCGTTTGACCAACAGATGTGAATAGAGAATGTGTCTTATATAAACAGCCCTTCCTGCTAGAGGCCGGACAAATTGAGAAGGAGAGTTCAAGCTACCTAAAATCGAGATTTTTGGCACATGTTATCGCGGCACATCTGCCCTCTACCGCCGCCACTGTCTATGATTGAGCGATCAGGCATCTTCCTCAAAACCAACCATCTTACAAGATTCGACCCACAACTTGGCTGCCTTTTCCTCATCATAAGCCCAAGGAGCATAGCCATTGTCCGCCGACATGGTGTCAGAGTCAGGGCGCGCCGGGCCTGCTTCCTGGCAGTCATAGAGATACTTTCCTCCTTTTCCTTCCCAGTCCTTGCTCAGAGCTGCATAGATCGAGGTCGCAGCACCCTGAGCGGGGCTCTTGATGAGCTTTCGAAGCTCTGTGTTCTTTTCCATGAGGCTGAGGATCTCAGGGTCGGTGACGTAGCGATGGAGGTTGGTCAAGACCCCGCCTGGGTGCAAGGAGAGGGCGTGAAGACCACGATCACCGTAGCGCTTCTCAATCTCATTGACCATATAGATATTGGCTGTCTTGGACTGACCGTAGGCGATCCAGGGGTGGTACGAGTTGGGCTCGTCAAAGTTGAAGTCATGGAACCGGACTTCGCCAGCGCGGTGGCCCATGGACGAGACAGAGACGACGCGTGAGTTAAACGAGGGCGTGAAGGCAGCCAGAAGCGCAGACTTGAGCAACTGAAAGAGCAGGAAGTGACCGAGATGGTTGACGCCAAACTGCGTTTCGAAGCCGTCGACGGTCCTGCCCTCAGGGGTGTACATAACGCCAGCGTTGAGGACGAGGATGTTGAGCTCCTTGCTCTTGGCGAGAAAGGCTTCAGCGCCCTTTCGAACAGAGTTAAAAGAATCAAGAGAGATCTCAATCAAGTGAAGAGGTGCCTTGTTTTCCGGGTCAGAGGCCTTTATATCCTCGATGGCCTGCTGACCTTTGGCAAGGTCTCTGATCCCAAGGAACACCGAGGCCCCAGTTGCGTGGAAGGCACGGGCTGTCTCAAGGCCCACGCCCTGATTGGCACCGGTGACGAAGATGGATTTTCCGGTGAGCTTGCCCACGAGGTCTTCGTCTTGGATGATCTGAAGGGCGGTGGGACGGGCGTCGCCGGGGCCCTGGGGGTTGCTGTGAGCTGCGGTGTACTTGGACATGTTGGAAGATGGGTTGATAGGTTCGTTTGATGTTGTTGACTTGTCGGTGATTGTGTGAGTGTCTTGGAGAGAAGAAGATGTCCATCGAGGCAAGTCTGGTATTTATGTCCTGGTACTCAGGTATTGCGTTCGGATTTTAGGTCCCTGGGCCGGTCTTTAGAAGACATGAGATTTAACTTTCTTGTAGAAGGCTTCAGGCACCACCTAGCGTACGTTTTTGATGTCGACATATTATCTGACATGAAAATGGGACAGAGTGTCACATTGAATTACGGATATTGGTTAGGTGTGAGTTATCTCCGTTGGTAGCCAGCCATGCGAGGCCGTCTCGGCGTGGAGCCACTCACTCATTGGACGTCGATACGGCTTTTTGTCTCTCCTCAACGAGAAGGGTAGAAGAGAAGTAGCCTGAATTGATAGAACTTGACCATGGCAATCGATTTTCAGTGTCACGTAGAAAAGACATCTTGGGACCTCCCACAGCAACATTCGACTCATATTTTGAGGTGCTCGCATTGTCCTTAAGAGTGGCGGCTTGGAGAAATCAAGCATGGAAAGCGGAGCGAACTATCAATCTCCTGGGCTGGCAAAACTCGAACAATCCACGTCATAATGCTTATTGGGGAGTTAACCACACTCTCCTTCTTTCCAGATATGTATCGGGTCCTGCTTGTAGGGCTGTCAACCGAAGGGCGATCCGGCATGGCCCGCGGAGGGTGTGGAGATCCCGGCTGCGGAGTTTATGGATACATCACGGCGGAGTTTCGTGGAAGGGGACCTTAGCCTGCGGAGTTGATGCGGACTTTCTTGCGGACTTTGAGGATGTGAGATGAGTTACATTCTAGGGTCTTAGCCTGTCACTACCATGGCCTTTGACCATCTTGATTCCCGATAACAATCGTCTCAGCGACTCTCCGTAGCTAAGACGGTCTGGGAAAGAGGCATGGCGCCATACACTTCTCTCAGCTGCTCCCAAGTAATAGTATTGCCATACATGATCTCCGCCACCACCTTCCCGGCCAAAAGACGTCGTTGAATAGGAGTTGTAAAGTGATGATAGGTGATCTCGGCACCCATAGACGTCGTCATGTATTCGGAGAGGGTTGTGAGATCCTGGTATGGGGTCATGTCCATGTCCGGGTTGTCTAGGGGCGGCCTCTCCTCTCGGCCTCTCTCCATCTCTCTTAGAGATTCGACCACGAGTCTCTTAAGCTCAAGGCTTATGTCGCCCGAGATGAAGAATTCGTCAAAGACAGATAATTGCTCGAGAGGGGCAGCTTGGGCATAGGTCCAGTCGAGGAGCCCCGTTAGATTGTACTCGTCGTCAAAAAGCATGTTGCGGGATCGAAGGTCGAAATGGATCAGGGGGAAAGGGCCGCGAACTCTGTCTTCAATTACTATATGGGCTAGAGACATTTTCAGGACCTAGCAGGCCGTCGACCAGTCTGGGTCACCTGGGTGCATCCAGTACATGATGTACTGGTTCTGTTCCTGTGTGTGGTGATAGAATTATTCGAGCCAGGCCATCTTCACAACTTTGACGGGTTGGTCAACATTCTCTCCACATCAAAGGCGCCCGATGCGGCTGAAGGTCAGATTCTGGAGTTCTGCAAGGACATTTGCTAGCTGTTTGGCCACTTTGGCACGGTGCTCGCTGAGCATCGTATCTCTTTGGATGGACTGGTGCGGGATGCGGGCAACCCAGTACACATGGTCTGAGAATGCAAGTTCCAGAACAAGGGGCTCGCAGCCAGATGCGAAATGCGTCAGGCTGATGCTGCACTCAAGATGAGAAGGTAGATCTGGCTGATGCTGTCTTCATGACTCTATTGCGCGTTTCTCAAGGTATTCGAAGTTCGCTGAAGAGAGGATATCCTGAATGCTGTTGCGCATGTATTGGTCTGATCCCGTGCAGGCCGTCAAAGTACGACCAATTGCTGCTTGGGCTTTTCATTTTGTCGTACAGGCTTAGTACCAGTGAGACTTGATTTCTTGTGAAAAGCTTGATAAGTCTAAGGGCTACTCCTATGGATGAAGGCTTCTTATACTAGAGCCCGTATTGCTTGGTATTAACTGCTGGGCTGATATGCAACAATGTATGATAGTTGCCCCTGGCAAACAAAAAGACAAACACACGAGCCTTCAGGGAGAGGCACGAGGGCTCTTTCAGGTAAAATACTGGTTTTCTGTTTGTCTCAGGTACGTAAATGCCACCGCTTGTGCTTCCTCCCATTCGATCCCAACGCTGGTCGTTCTGAATCGTTGCAGCAGCACGTCTAATCACATACGACCATACCTACTGGAGAACTCGGGATCCCGTCCGCTCTCCCATAGATAAGCCAGTAAGGGGCGGATTAGTAGTTGGGTCGGTGACGACCAGCGAATACCTGCTGTTGTATGTTTTTGCTACCCTTGACTTTTTGCTAACTCATCCACTTCGACTGAGCTAACCGCGCATGTTGATGTTGGAAGCCGGAGTGGGCAGTGATGAAGAATAAAAGGACCTGATTTGTACAGTCGAGATTCTCCCAATCATTGGTGGGAGGGACAACCGATTCTGTCTCGACTGCAGTTTTGCACTTCACACTGGCTGCGGCTTGGTTGGTTGGGGGTTGGCTAGGAGTGCCGCGAGAGTCTTGCGCAGAGCGTGTTTAATGATGTCCAGCCCGCTTTCATCGCTGGCAGACAAGATTCTTGATTTGAAGCCAAAAAAATCTATGAATTGTCCCCCAAAAGCTGCTCAGTAAGTCTACCTCCATCTAGATATACAAAGAGACACAGGCCCAACTTCATATGGCATAATAGACTATGCCCGGAAACCAGGAGGAAATGGACCTCGTCTTGGACGTACTGCCTGAGGCCTGGGCTCCTGCTTATAAGACAAACCGCTCATGACACTATTGAAAAAGATTTGGGACTCAACGGGAGAGCTTTCAAACCGGTGCATCTTGGATTCTTCAACCCTAATCTTTGCACCTCTTTCAACCCAAGAGAAGGGAGACCCCAGACCGAGTTCGCAGCCTAGTTTCGCTGATGCAACTAAGCTAGTTGTCGTGTAATATAGAATTCTATCCTGGATCTCAGGAGGAAGACGATTGAGTTTTCTTGGTTGTGGCTCTAGCATTGTAGTGTTGGTTGCCCATAGAATCATGTCGATAGCAGCACCAGATGCAATATTGTCGCCGAAGAGGGTCTCAGACCTCGTCCACACTAACTGACCCTCGTGGGCCTTGCAAAGAGTGACTCGCCGAAGAGTAAGGATGGCATACGTGACCACGTTGGAGGTAGATTCTTTGAGGTGTGAATGACTTTCCGCATGACGCCGTACCATACCAAGGCCCTCTTGGGTGTCCTGTACTAGAGCAAACCATGATGATCCGGCTTTGACGAGCGTTGTATCAGGCGTCTCCCAGCTTGGCAGGTCAACTATTCGAACATAAGGGCCACCCTCGGTGATATGTTCGAATCCAAGTCGCTCGAGTATAGTGAAATCCATTGTTGAAATCCAGAGGGTGGCATATGCCAACTTTACAAACGCCGTGGTATTCATTTGTCGTCGAAGCACATGGCGCCATGTGTGGGCGAAGTCACGGAGGATTCTGCCAAGAAATGACCGTTGTCGTGGAAGTATATCCAATTTTGGCTCCCAGTAGGGTCCTGGAAGAGTCTCCTCTTTAAGGAGTGTTTGCGTAGGTGAGTCCAGCTGCTCAAAATCGTCTAGTGCAAGCGGTCGTTGACGAGCAAGTGAAAGAGATACCGAGAAGAGCTGATCTTTCTTGTTTAGTATAAGGGTGTTTTTTTCGAGGTCGAATGTCCAAACGCTATTGAATGAATCCCCCCGGCGGTCGCCAAAAGGGTTGACAAAATCGTACACGTCTTCCCAAACAAAGTTCATGCCTTGTTCCAAAGCTGCGGAGAGATTTTATTCTCTCGAGTTAGCGGTTTATAGAGAATACATTGAGACACGCAGGACATACCAGGGCTTCTCTCTTGGCCCGCGAGGATGCGAGAGAACAATTCGAGCAAAGCGGCATCGTCTGGCGCTTTTTTTGAGTAGCTCCGGCGGAGAGAAGTCCCTAACGCATGCTGTCAGTGTACGTTCTACTGTAGAGAACAATACCTAAAATTTACCATGTGCTAAAAAGACCAAGACTGACAGAACCGACATGGTGATGTGTTAGTTGACGGCGGGGGTTGATGGAGAGCGCTTCGGCTCGGCGGTTGGTGGTCCTCATGACGGGACTGTCACGTGATCATAGACCGTCCACATCCCTACCCAAGAGGCATCATCGAAGCACCCTGGGCGCCTAACGGCTTGGTGATAACAGCGGCGATTGAGAAAGAGGAATTTGTTTACTATGTCATAAGGCTGATTAAGCAATCTTATAAAAAAACACAAGAATAAACTGCCACTTAATATCTGGTGTCGTGCAGCAATAAGACCCTAATTGCCTCGGTGCCTGTCAAAAGGTATCTTCCCTTTCGCTGTTGGTATAGTGGTGTATTATATCGGAGGTCGGGGAACTGGAAAAATGCTCTTAATTCAGTAGGTGATTTTCCTGGACTTTTGGATATACTCGTGGATTGGACAAGTCTGTTGTGGCTACTCTGGGATTATGACAGGTTAGCAGTTTGATGGGCTACTCTCTGAACGAGTTTATTGAAAACATATGGCAGCGCTGAACTCTCTTTAAACGCATTGCCATTGGGAAACTACTAATATGTCTGATTTACAAAAGGCAGAGGGTGTGCTTCGAGATAACTCGCCCATGACTCACCTGCTTTCTTAACCTCGACCATCATGAAATCGTACGTATAGAACGACCCACCTGCCCTGCACTCAACCTTGAACACGACGTGATCCGGAACACTAGTGCCCCTATCATCTTCTTGCACGACATCGTACCCTTCCTCCTCCTTGAAGAGCCACTTGAGGATCGCGGTCGTTGCTCTTCGATATGTAGCCTCACTTGACGCGGGATTCCTCTCGACCGTTTGCATGTGGGCAGCAACGTTCCTCCTGTCGAGGTACGTTTGAGCGGGTGGGGGGTTTGGGTCCTGGAAAATGATTCTGCCAGTACGTGTGTTCATCCTGGCAAATGCCTTAAGCGATGGCTTTGAAATAGAATGGGACAGGTGACTAACCAGTGCTGGTATGTGGCATCGTGATTCCAACTATGTGAGCATCCACGATAGTGTCACCAAAGAGAGTCTTTACCTGGAGATCGTCCTCCCAGCCAGTGGGAATATTGTACTGGCTCTCTCCAGTAGCAATTTCAACGTAATAGACTTGGCCTGCATGATTTGAATACTGCGATCACTGATCTCCGACAAGGTTGCCAAGATATGACATGACAATGGCACAACAAGAGGATTTGCAAAGAAAGGAATGAAAGAAAAATGTATGGCAATGCGTGGCAATTGTGGAAGTCTGTTGAAGCAAAAGTTTGGTCTGTTGTTGAGAGATGTAACCATTTTCATGGTGTAGGAAATAGAACTATATACCTTTCCACCTCTCCATGTTTCTCGGTAGCGTGTAAGCGCCCATCACCATCATGACCAGGGTGACTTAACGTTAGTTGGCGCTTGACGTTGGTGATGAAACAGGACCAACTCCACTAGGCGTCTTCTCATTGAAGCCTGCATCGAAAGTGCATTCGACAGTGCAAAGCTCTTAGGCTGTGGGGTCTCGACGCTTGGAATGGGGTTCGGCCATGCTATACTGAATAGTAACTTGTGAGATGGCAATTTTCTGGTATGGGTTCTCGCTAGTATCGCGGGTATGAGAAGATGACTGGTCCTCCCGAGGGTTTATTAGCTATCTAGTCACACCGATGTATTTGTGAACAACATACCTACTTCAAGTGCTATCTCATTCATGTCGCAACCATGCCAAACTCCGGGTTGCGAGAGACTCTGTCCAGAGTTTCGTCATAATCCGCAAACTTGGCAATGATCGTCTCGAGTTCAATGCCGTAGTTGTATCTTGACTTGAGCGCGGCGAGGCTAGATGCCGTTCATATCAAACACTCTATGCTGGCTCGCGCTGCGATAGAAGCTTGTGGTCACTTCTAGCTCGCCGTTCTGGGTTTCCTTGTCTGACGGCCTGGGCGGTTTTGGTGGAAACACAGTCTCTCAACCACGTTATTTTGGGCCCAGTTCCCGACTCCCGCGGCTTTGAATGCGGGTCAAGTAGGGGATCATCAAAGATTCCTGCCCGCCCAATGCCTCTCGTTCCTCGAACACCTTGGTTGGCGGCTTTCGGGTGTACTATGGCGCGTCCAGGAGCTGTATGTGGATAATAGGTCTTTATTGTGTTCTCTGATAGGGTGACTGACAGAGTCGTTATCGATTACAACAATGATAGATCTTTCTCCATGCACCAGCCAGTTCTTGGACGCTAGAGGCGGGTAATACTGTGCGTTTCTCGGGATGAAACCTTCCTAGTCATTCGCGTGTCGCAAGCATTGTCGGGGCGAAGGACGGATCATATGTATTCTCCTGAAGATGAACTCTAGGGGCCTTCCAAGTGAGCGCCAAGAAGAGGGCAAGAAGCTGGAAGAAGCGAGCCTAAACTTAGGTCAGGGTATCGGAAAAGCAATGGGCACGGTGCCTCGAGCACACAACCCAGGATGCCTGGTCTTGGCTCACATCTTTGGCGGGCCAAAGGAAAGGCAACCAAAGGCGGCTTCGGTAAGCAGAGACATACAGGGCGACAAAACTAAAAATTACAGGGTGTTTGAAATGGAGCAGCCGAGAACCAAGCCTCCAGTCTTGGCTATTCGGAGCCTGGTTCAGTCACAACTTGTTCGCCATGGGTCTATGAACCCCAAGAGCGCCTCTTTGAACCGTATCCCCCAACTGGTTCAGATTTCTATCGAAGCTCTGTATTCCATGAATTTTGTTACTACGCCGAGTTTCCCTCGTTCCGTGTCGAGGACGTTTGTTCACTTGAATCTGGCTCTCGGGTGCCAAGTCACTAGCGTAAGCGATGAAAGCAGGCTGAATGTTGTTGGTCACACGCTGCAAATGTCTCTCGCAAGGGCTACGTATCTGGGCTTTTAAAGCGGATGTGTGGGGGTTGAAAGCAATGTGTCATTGGACCAGAGGAACTGAAGGGGGGAAGCGGCTGAACGCCGCCGACAAGGTGCCCGCAAACTTGAATGCAACTCGCCCTGTATGTACAAACATAATGACTCAAAATAGATCGAGCAAAGACACACTGGAGAGTGTTCTTTTATTAACACATCCACGCATCCTTCTCCACCCGGACATATGCAGTTTCCATCACTCCCTCACCCTCCAAGTCCCAACTGAACCACGGTCAACGTCAAGTTCAGCACCGCGGCTAAGACAAGGGCAGCATCCTGCTTTCTCCCCTTCAGAGCCTGCTTGAGGCGCTGCCTGATGGATGAAGATGGGCGAACCCTCATTCTCTCCATTGACTTTGTTGCGATCTTCAGCTGTTCTTCCATCCGAGCCTTGTCTTCCTGTAGCCTTCGTATTCGCTCACCGTTGCGCCGCGGTGTCCTCAGCTCGTCCTCCAGTTGCCCCTGCAGCTGCGCCACTTTGTCTTGGTAGAATTTGATGTCGTTTCCCAGCTTGCGCGCTAGGTCCCCCCCGCCGAGGTGCCCAAGATGGACTGATCTTGGTCCATGATTTGTTTTTGGACGTCTAGCACCACGCTCTCTTTACCTGCAAGCTGATAGATCAGGCCAAAGGCAGAATCAGTGGTCCCGTCAAACTGGACTACATAAGATCCCTTTCTCTGCATGGGACCCCAGTAATTGTTAACCAGCTCCTGCTCACGTCGGAGAGCTTGGCCACGATCCTCGTCCCTGAGCTTGTTCCACATATTTGTGACGAGGACGACATTCCCAAGGGCATCTTCCCCTACAAGGGACCGAAGGAGATTTAGGTAGGTCAAAGACGACCCTGTCATCTTGTTATCCGTGATCTTGTGGAGATAGAGGACTCCTCGTAGGGGCACACCCAACTCATGCTGGGTAGCCAAAAACTCGGTGATCTCGGCCAGAATCTCGCCTTGGGGTCGGTTGGTATCGTCGAAGCCCGGAGTATCTACCACAGTGATGCTCCGCCTTCGCTCACCTTCGCCGTCGTCGTGATCGTCGTCGTGATCGTCGTCGTCGAGAAAGATTTGAACGGCTTGGCATTGCGCCGTCTCTGGTGATGTGGTCAGTTTCGCCAGTCCGAATCTGGTTGTGCAGGCATACCTGATTGGAGGCCATGGCCTTCTTGCACACTGTGACTCTTGAGTTTGTTCAAGAAGTAGCTCTTTCCAGATCCAGTCACTCCCAGGACCAGAATGATGCCCTCGTTCGAGAAACCGTTTTTCTTCATGTTGACGATAGTTGATGGCGAAGTTGAGAATAATCAAGGAGAATGCCAGAGAAGAACGACCCAAGGGCAAAGAGACGGTGGCAACCTTAGAAGAAGCCCTTTCGGGAGCCTGCCTATGCCAAGGAGTCGCATCTGCACGTCTTTAGCTAATGTGGGCTGAATCAGACGCCGAGGCTCACACAGACGACACCACACCTTGAACGCCTTGCCGGCGGCCGCCTTCCTTGGAAGTACCATGGTAGAGCATTTCCGGCCATCTGGCGTCGGTACTTCAGAGGACCCGCCCCGGTTCACCTTTTCCTCATCGTCAGGCATTCTGCCTCGAGTTCTTCCACCAGGCAACACATCGTGTTTCATTCTTGTCTGTCTTTTGGGCAGGATGGATCGATCAGCTGTGAGCGCCTCTTCGCCACAGTCTCGTACTGACACAGGCAACTCCCGAGAAAAGTTCATTGCCATTGGCATCGACTTTGGCACAACGTGAGTTCTACCTCATTTATCTACGCTGCTACACCAACCAACTCATCCTGCCCAGCTTTTCCGGCGTCTCATGGGCCTTTTCAGAACAGGCCGACAATATCCACGAAATCTCGGAATGGCCTGGGGCGAACGAGATCAACCAACAAGAGGTGCAAGTGCCGACCGTATTTGACATTGACTCGGACAAATGGGGATACCAGGTCACTCCTGACATGAAGCCAGTTAAGTGGTTCAAGCCGCTACTGCTCAGCTATAACGACCTGGCCAGGGAAGAGAACCAAGAGATTAGTCAGTCAAAGCAACTCCAAGATGCCCGCACCCAGCTGTCCAAGAATCGCAAAATCACGGCGATAGACCTGGTCGGCCGCTATCTCAAGAAGCTGTGGGATCACACGTACGCCATGTTGAAAACGATGATGAAAATTGACGATATCCCACTTCGCGTCGCCATCACTGTTCCTGCAAACTGGCCAGACCATGCGCGAAAAGCTCTGAGACAGGCCGCCACGCTGGCAGGCATCACTGCCAAGGGGCCCAATGGAGCGCCGATATTGAACCTCGTCCGAGAGCCGGAAGCGGCGACCCAATCCATCATGCGAGAGCACGGCCTTGTAGATGAGATAAAGGTGATTTTGTTCACGCCCATTAACTGTTTTTTTTTTTTAGCAAGTCTAAACATTCCCTTAGCCTGGTGACTCTTTCATTGTCTGTGATGCCGGGGGCGGCACCGTGGTACGAAATCGCTGCTAGTATTTTCGCCTTATGGTGCTCATTGCTAATCATACATAGGACGTTATCAGCTACACGGCGGATTCGAATGAACCTTCTCTGCTGCTGAAAAAATGCGTAGAAGGCACTGGTAATGATGCACCCCCATAATATCAAGGTCTTTCAAGGTACTAATTCACGGCTCAGGTGGTTTATGTGGTGCCGTGCGCATCGACGAGGCCTTCGAAGCACATCTGATGGGCAAAAACAGGCTGAGGCTCGACACGCTTAGCGTGCCAGAATACAACAACCTTGTCGTTGAAGACTGGGAGAGGGGAGTCAAGCGGAGTTTTACCAATGAGGATATTCCCGCACAGTTTATCCTAAGACTACCACCCAAGGCGAAGAAAACCCCAGATAAATTGGCGAACAGAAACCAATTCTCAGTCAACAGGTTAACACGGTCTTTACACAAGTGGTATCGGTACTGACTTTGAGGACATAGATCAGAGGTTCATGGATTCTTTTCCAGGTCCCTGAGCGGTATCCGCACCCTTGTTAGCAACCAGCGTGAAAAAGTCAAACAAGAGACCGGGAAGCTCCCCAAGGTATCACTCCAAAGTCAAAAACTTGTTAAACATGCGGTAGACTGACTCTCATCATCTAGAGTATCTTCCTCGTTGGAGGGTTAGGCGACTCTCTTCACGTCTATAAAGAACTTGACCAAGTCTTTGACGGAACCGTTCTCAGGCCGCTTAATGGGCAAGTATCCATCCGTGAATACTCCCAACATCCACTCTTGATCATTTGCGCCTTATTCATGACATATAGTATCATTTAGTTACTAACTCGGGTACGTTAGATGGTCGGCTATTGCTCGAGGGGCTGTCATCCAGCTCCTACCCGAGCATTTACCGTCCCAGACGAGCATCAGAAGCAAAGATACAAGGCCATTGCCTCTGCCCTTGCCGGCTTTAGTCAAGCGGTCGAGGTTCAGACTTGCTGTAAAAGCACATAGTGCTCGCGCCAATCCAGCCTTTCCCAATCAAGGCAACCGCCAAGAGGAAGATGAACCGACAGAAGCAAACACATCGGTTCCGGATTACAACAGCCAAACAGTCCACCAGGTTGACCAGGCCGAAGCACAACAAACCATGATTGCACAGAAGAAAATCATCGACAGTCTCAGAAAAGACCTAGCCAAGGCGAAAGGCGAATCAATGATCACTCAGATAGAATGCTACAACCTACAACAACGTGTCGTGGCCCGAGACTTCAAGGCCAAGGAAACTGCACCGCGGTCGATAGAGATGCCCTTTCAGCTCCCTCTCCAACGCCCAGAGAGAGAGATCGTGGAAGCCTGGCACGAATTGGCTTATGACGTGGCAAATCTGGTCTCGAACCACTTCAGAGAGGTCAGGAGGAGTAGAACGGTGGCCTGGGCCAAGAGACAATCGGAACACCTCAAAAGTCTGACGCCGGATTATATGAGTGTGGTGACCGAAACGAAGTCTTCCGCCGCCTTCATCGAGGCTGCCATCTGGAATGGGCTTTGCTTGTGCATATTTGGGCCATACCGAACTAACGCGCCTTTTAGCTGGGCAGGAAAGTACAGGGGCAGCCTCAGCACGATAAGTAAAGGTCTTGTTGTTACCTACTAAGGTCATTACTGACCGTCATAGGCAATTTCCTCCTTGCAGACATTGACGCGCTCCAGACGAACAGGCACAGGCAAAAGGTCATGTTCGACCAGTGGAAAGTGTTGACAGCCAACCTCGTCGCAACCCTCGTCCCCCAAGAGCGCCGGGACGATGAGATCGCCGAGATAACTGAGGACCTGAATGAATTACTCTACGGTCTGACTTCTTTATTCACCGCCATGGACCTCCGCGAGGAGCTGCGACCGATTGTCAATAAGGCCGTCGATCTGGCCGCGTGTTTCTGCGGTCAGCAGAGGTGGTACTGCGTCAGTTGGCATCCTGAAAGTTGCCATGAAGTCGACCTGGTCGAAGAAAGGATGCAACTCATGATTGGAAGCTCAATATCGAAGCGTGTGAAATTCATGGTACGGCCGGGTCTTTACGGTTCACGTGGGGAGGACTCCGACAGCATGTGCGTTTTGGACCGCTGCCGCGTATGGGCGGTTTAACACAAGGATTCTCCTAGATTGCTTCTGGTTATTGATCTTTATATGATTAGCTGCTTATAATACTCAACTCTTCTAGCCTACCTAGCAGTATTGGGAGCATAAACAATCAAGTACATTCGAAAAGGTTTGGTAAACCTTCTTGGTTAAGTCTCAATCATACCAAATTAAGACGAGTGAAAGTAAGTTATCTATCGCCGAGGAAGTAATGCTTGGATAATTCATAACTTGGTGAATACTACGGCTCTTTTATATTCTATCAACTCCATGTTTCAAACTTATGCGAACAGACAGCTACCACTTGGCCCAAAACCCGCCATGCAGTGAACCATTGACAAATGGCCATCCCAGCTACTCTCACTGCTCGCCCTCCCAGCTACTTGGTCGAGTAGCGTCTTATGTGATGTCTTGAGCCATACTGCTTGCTCCATCCAGTTTATAAGTGGTGAGTCCGGCTGATATTCTTCCATCAACCTCTGGAGCTCGGCCTGCTGCACGTGCAAAGAATCCGTTATCGCCCACTGGTGATGTGTTAGTGATAGGACTCAATACAGCTCGATGATGTCGAAACTCACCACGCCTGCCAGGCAGGGAGGGATATAGGTAGCACCTAGTGGCCGGTGCTGAGAAGCGTGTTGCGCCAATATGATGAACTCGTTGGTCAATGCGATTGCTTCCTGAAACAATACTTCATCTTTTGGGTAAAGTGTCCGTAATAGGCTGTTCAACGGGATTGCCAGAGTGAGAAGCAGAGCATGTACAACTCGAAACTTGTGAGACAGCTTGGCCCGATTCCCTCGCGCAGATTCGTTCCGATCAAGGTTGGCAAGGTATTGGCGGATTCCAGGCAGGTCTTGTTGCATCTCCTGGTACGCCGACTTTATCTCGTCGATGTAGAGCATAGGGCTGTGGAAGAAGACAGGCATTCGAATCAACTTTTGCGCTTCCACACTTGGGATTTGTAGTCCGTGGGCCTTCTCGAACGATGCTTGTGGTATGCAGTAGTCGACGAGTAGAAACCAGGATTCCATCGTGATTGCTGGATTGACCATTGCCTCGAGGATCTATCAAAGTGAATGGTATGTCAGCTTCAAACTCAAGGTTTGGGGTCAAGACAACCTACCAGCGGTACAAACAGGGTTTCGAGGAGCTGCAACTCAAATGTATCTTTCCAGTTTTGCACGATGGCAGAACTTGCCAGGTGAGCCAAGATTTCCCCATGGCTTCTGACATAGTCATCAGAGCGCCCTATCCAGCCCTTGGCAAAGTCAGATTTGTCGTTTGATAAACGTGGCTGTAATTACCTGGCAAATCATGATGATGTAAATAGCGGATAGTGTCTCGGGGGCCAGTCTCTTGTCTGGACAGTTGAGACATATCCTCAGCGCTTTCAAGGCGTCGATGTAGTTGGCTAAAGCGTCCTGTGGTAGATGTCGTGTGTAGTGGTACGGGAATGCGCTGACCAACGCCTTGACTGACGCATCAAGGGCCTCGCTCCGACCAAGCCGCCTGGGAATATGCTCGAGAAAGTCGCCATAACTGCTGAGACTGTACCTAATATCTGATACTTCGAGAGCCGCAATGAACCTTCCTGCGATGCTCGTGATGATGTTCTCCGGAACTGGTGGGACCGAGACTTTGATGGATCTCCTTGGTTTCTTGGGGATTTCCTCAACGGCGGCCGGTTGGAAAGCCACTGGTTGAAAAGATACTGGCTTGAACTTCCACTTTTGCTCGCCAGCGCCGATACAGGCAATCTTGAGTCTGGCGCATCTGGCGCAAACTGGCTTGACCTGATCACACTGGAATCCTGGTGTGAGTGTGGGGATTCAACAAGTGGAAACCAAGGATACCTTTTTCTTCTGTCGGACACAGGCCCTGCAGCCTTTGCTAGATGGCACGCCTGCCATGATGTTGCTGCTGGATGGAAATGTCAATCAAGTCAAGAACGGAAAGATAAGACGTAAACGACGAGCTCTGATCCCGGGAGGGACCAGTTTAGGTTTTGTATCTCCGAGCTGAGGGCAGAGGCAACACAAGTGCGAAGCTGGTGTAATACCGCGACCGATCATTCAGGCAATGCTTGTCAATGAATGATTGGCCTGGCTGAAGATGGAGAGGTCGGACGCTCCACTATTAAGGAGGGAGCGCCGAATCTCACTCTCTTGGGAATAGCGTCGTCGGCCCTGGGAGCAGATCAGACAGCCATGATTGGATGGCGCTGGCACCCTTCAAGGTTGAGGGACACAACGAAGCAGGGATCTTAAGGCTAATGCCCCGAGCTCTTGGTAAATTTGCCCAAGTTTGTGGGACCGAGCATCATCTGCAATGCTTTGGATTGGCCTCGAAGTAGTTAAGCGTCTTGCCTTGTCCCTGTTGACATGCGTATTGACCCAGGTGGCTGTGTCGTACTCCGTACTAACGTTGGGCCTATCCCGCCGGACACCTTTGTCGCGCCATATTTCCGGAATGAAGCGGAGGCGGTGGAGGGACACAACAATCGAGTGGTGCTTACTCCAGGTCTCAGTAGAAGGATCAGCCCTATGGCGGATCGATCTGACACGCTGTGGCAGGGGTCTGGCATGATGATTACGACCCTTGACCTCGAATGTTGGGAACATCCCCGTTGGAGTAACAATAATCGATATCTGCAGAGGATATGTTGTCAGGTAAGCTGAAGGATGGCACAACCGCTTATCTGCCTCCGCACTCAAGTATCTCGAGAGAATAGATGAGAGGGAAGAAGTCTCGTGAGAGGGGGCCAAGACTCTGGGGAGTGTCTGGACTTGGACCGAACTTGAAGAGTCAGCATGAGACCCGTTTGCATCATCCACATAAGTCTCGGCATTCTTACCTGCAGGTAAGCGGCAACAAAGCATCACTGGACAAGGAAGGCTGCAATTCTCTTTTCAGATGACACAAGATAACTGATGTATCTTCTCTCATTCAAGTCTATATATTAACTCTTCCCTGCTACCCCTTTCCCCTTTGGTTTCCTAAGACAAACAGGATTGTCTTGGAAAGAACTCGGCAGTGCATCGTTCCTTTGCTGTGAGTTTAGATGACGTTGCCCTTGACCTGCTTGATCTCTTTAACGTTGATATCCTTCCATACAAGCGTCGCCACCAGACCAATAGCCCAAACCGCCGTGCTGGCAATCAGGATCATCTTTTGCGCATCACCATAAGCGTGCTGAACAGCCTCGCGGGCAGGGGTACCTTCAGGATACGCCAGCTGCGCCTCGACAGTGGCATAAATGTCAAACAGGTGAGGAAGGTCCTCGGCCGGAAGGTATTCGGCCAGCTTTTTGGGAAACACTCCTTGCCAGATAGCAGCGGCAATGGAGAGACCGATAGCGCCACCCACCTCAGAGAACATGGCTTGGATGGCGATGACAACAGCAATGTGCTGGTGAGAAGCGTTGGCCACCGCGGCGACACCACCAGCAATCATGACCACTCCACCGGCAAAGGAGATGAAGATCTGGCACATGACGATGTAGCCGATATCGATGCCAGGCTGGCGGAAGTGAATCATCAGGCCCACGCCAAAGATGCTCATGGGGACACCAAAGTAGAGGCACACAGGCTTATAGCGACCAGTGTGACGGATCAACCATCCCGTGAAGATACATAGTAAGCAAGAGCCAATGGTATAAGTCTGGGCGACGTAACTGGCGTGTGTGACGCTCAGGTTGTTGACAACCAGCAGAAACGAGGTGAAGTATGCGTTCCAGCAATAGTAACTCAGAAAGAGCACAAAGCCGATAACACAGGCACCGAGGAGTGTTGGGTCTCGGAGAAGAGTAAAAGGGATGAAGGTGACAGGGGCGAAGAATCTCTCCCAGATGACAAAGGCGACAATGAGAGCGAAGCCAAAGACAAGAAGACAGATTATGAGAGGTGCCCGCCATCCTTGTGCCTGCAACGAATAGATGTTGAAAGGTAGCAGAAATAGAGCCATGCCGCCGGACAACAGAAGAAGGCCAACGGCATCAAACTCGCGGCAGTAGTAGAGCAGAGACTCCAGCACTGTTCTCCCACTCTTGGTTTTGGGGAGCAGATTCTGCTTCTTAGCTTTTTGATGGTTGTAGGCAAAAATTCCAAAGAGGGGAATCGTCACGGCGGGTAGAAGGATTGCAAAGGTACCAAAGCACCAACGCCAGCCCGGTCCCTTGAGGTACGCCTCAGACATGGGACCAGCTACCCAGACCGTGATGAAGTTTGGTGTGCCGACGAAGGCGTTCACAAGACCTCGATTGCGTAGAGATGAAGAGTCGGCAATGAAGACGCTGATGGTGTACAGCAGAGCGTTGTTACCAACGGTGTAAAAGACCTGAGCGGCGGCGTAGGCTTCAACGTTGTTGCAGGCGGCCATCATGATGAGTCCGATGATGGCGAAGAAGACGGAGAGAAGGTATCCGTGGGGTCGGCCGAAAACGTCGAGGATCTTTGCGATGGTGAGCTTGAAGACGGCGCCGATGATGCTACTAAAGATCATGACGGTTGGCGTGAGAGAGTGCTGCGCAAAGGCCGACGTGACCCAGAGGTTGAGCGAGCCACCGACGCCTTGCAGAAGCATGTCGACAAAGTAGACGAACCAGATGATCACGTAGGCGGCGATGATGGATCGGGTCGTCCACACCGAGGTGAGAGCTTCGATCTTTTGAACACCGGCCTGGGCGTCTGGGTTGACGGGCTCTTCATTGTCGGTGCTGGAGGGCGACTCTCTGATGGCGCCGACCTCCTTCTCAGCCAAGTCGCTGGCGTGGACTTGATTTTGGACCTGGCCCATGGCGGTTGACTCTTGTAGCGAAGAGTAGAGATGAATGGTGCAGAAGAGGATCTGGATCGGCTCCTCTGGCCGGAACCAGACTCGACTATATGCATCTCTCTGAGCTTGTGGAGACAAGAAACAGCACCTGCACTAATTTTAAGAAAACTCGCTCATCTGAAGCCACCAACCCCCGTAGCATGTGTGGGCTTGAAGCTGATATTCATGTCGAACCAACAGACATGAACAGGGGCATCGGAGATCAAGCGTGCTGTGGGGGGTTCCCTGACGTTAAACAGGCGATGAATGGATACGTACCGTGAGTGAAAGGAGCCGTAGCGTACGCATCCTCTCTAGTTCTACGGTTACAATGCCTCTCCCGCAGACGCAATGTGCCCTTGGAGCATGTTGTCAAAGATGTTCGCAGGGGTCTGCGTCTAGCCCCGGCTCCACCAATAGCAACCACCTCGAACTCGCTCATCTTGTCAGCGCAGGATTCAAGCGTGGTGGGGGCATTAGAGCGACCTAACCATTAACGATGGATTTAATGGAAACTCGCTCAAGCGCCAAGGAGGGACTGAGAGTGTTTCTTTTCTCGTTCAAGCTTTGATGGCAGTTGAGCCAGTGAGAAATCGAGGGTCCCTAGATCTTCAGGTGCCTGTTTGTGGACAGTGGTCAGTTTGCAAGAGGAATCATGTCTGAATATCCACTCAGCTGCTGGGAATTAACCCTGCGGCTCCGATGTTCCACTGTGTTGAGAGGACAGGGAGATTACCAGCTTCGTAAACATCCAGATTAAGTTTGTTCGAGCTGCATAGCGATCTTCTGGCTCAGTTAACCCATCAAGGGCCGGGCTTCAACTATAATAAAGAACACATTGTCAACACATCATAGCATCATATCCCAATGCTAACATAGTGGCCTTGAGCTGCATAACAATAAAGCCCATGCCTTGTCTTCCCGTGCGATTGCTAGTCCTTGTTTAGGGATGAAGTGGAAGGTTAAGTAACTAATAAGGCTTTCAAGTATTTGAACCTTATCTAGAATGGCAGCAGGTCTCTAGAATTGGAATTGGTTGTTAAAGGAGGAAGACACACGATGTTTTCTTAGGATAGTTTAAGAAGGTGTCGCAGATTCTGGCGGAGCACTGCCTCCTAAGACAAGTTCAACATCCCTTGCCCGGTTTCCACCCTAAGGTGTTCCTCGGTTTCAAAAAAGTTCTACCATGTCATTTTCAGATAGAGTGAGTAATGGGGTAGCAGCCTGAACCTAGGTATTGGCCGTGGATAAACACAAACTCACTCAACGGTTGACAGTGAAGGGGATAGGATAATTAACATGATTGTGGTTGCCTCTATGTCACTTCCGGTATTGATATCTCGAAATACCTATACTTCCAATATGTTGGGAACTTGTCGTGTGTTTGGCATTGGGTTTTAATTTGTCACATATCAGGAACTACGTTCGTTGTCATTCTAAATTATCTTCAGCGATATTAAACTTGTATTCATATCGTTAGAGGCGTTTACTCATTTCCATTAGTGACTAAAGCAACAAAGCTGAAACCACGTTCATAGCCTATTATCCCCATTCCTCTCTAGTAATAGGCTAGCTGATTAGCCCAAGGGGCGTAAACCGCCTCCCTCAAAGGGGTTTCAAACAAATCCCGAATCTCGTCGAGGCTAAGTCCGGCGTTGATTGCAAGCTGAAGCATCACACGGGCCTGCTCAGCACCAACATAGCTTGAGAAGAAACTGGAGACATCGTCAGTATTTCAAATTCACAGGGAAGATGAGTCAACATACACGGGGCCAGGATTAATGGATGGCACGCCAGTTCCAGTGGTAGGTCGGGCGACAGCAACGGTTGGGATACCCTTCTTGAAGAGTTCCGCGGCAGCTTCTCGGGCACCGGGGCTGAGGGAAGCTGCTCCAGGGCCCATGACAACCAGACCCCTTTGGTTTAAGTCAGTATCAGGTGTCTTGATGTTTTCGGGTGAACTTACTTGGCGCCGTTAGCAACAGCTGCGTGCATCAGCGAAGCATCAAAGCCCTCTGTTTACCTATGTTAGCACTCAAGTCTATTCACAAAGATATCTTCAGTGCTTATGAGACAACGTACGGTGTCCGAAGAAAATGGCAACAGAAGGCAGTTCAGTCGTGTTGGTAACGTCGAAATAAGGCCGACCAGTTGGATAAGCTGGGCCGAAGTAGTAGAATGGCTGGCCACCCAAGAACGCTCCCAGATTGCCCTGTTCCAAGGACTTGAAGGTATCTGGAGTGTTGGCATTGAGCTTTGTGGAGTAGAATATCGAGGTAATTCTGCACCAGTTAATTAAGTTCTCCAGATGCTACGGTCCTGCTTACCGGTCGTTGAAAGCAATCAAACCTCCGCGGTTACGTGATGCGGGGGAGACAGCAGCAGCGACGGCCTGGTAAAAGTTTGAACGTCCGTCAGGAGAGACGTAAGTGTCTGGGCGCATGGCACCAGTAGCAATGAATGGTTTGGAGCAGTTGAAGGTAAGATCAACTCCAAAGGCCTACTAACAGTCAGCACACAGGCATGTATTAAGGAACAGTGAACTTACCGTCTCTTCAAGAGTGTTTGTGCCATGAAACATGATGGCACCAACGATATCCGAGTCTGGGTCACATAGCTGTCGGTTGGCGTGCTGGCTAATGTTGAGATAGAGCGACGAGTTCAAGCCCGAGCTGCCACCGGGGACGTTGAAGTTGACAACTGCCAACTGGGCGACATCCAGAACCTCTGAAACGTTGCCGATCAGCTGCTGTGGCGTGGGCCCAACTCCGGAACCGTAGTTGACATTGTCAAGTCGGCTATAGTTTGATGCGGAGAGGATGGTGCCTCTAGCGCTATAGATGCTGTATCTTTCTGTTAGTTCAAAGGAACAGCGAGAGGAAATTGGGGTACGCACACGACTTTTGGCAAAGACTTGTTTGTAGAGATCCATTCTAGGCCAGCGTCAAAGTCAGCCTGGACGGCGGGAACCAGAAGAGCTCCGAGGGCCAAAACCCGAGCGGCGGTATTAACAAAAGAAGGCAGCATATTGACAAGAGGTTATGGCTGTGGCTTTGGTCTCTTTCTGGAAGGGCATAATGATTGACGGGCATCTTGACGTATTTATGGAATATCGTATCGATCGTCATGTCCGATAACAACTTACCGACTCGAGCTCCGGCGTCGTCGGATGTTGTTCAGACCCCGAGCTACCATGAACCCCGCGGTTCTCCCATTAAGGTAACTTGATCCACCTCTTATCTCTTGATGGCCTGTTTAGAGTGATTCCCCAGCCGCCGAAACGTTGCCGTTTCTGGGGTCCTTATCGGATCTCTCGCCATCCCCGTCCAAATAAGAGTTGACTAGCAACTTTATAAATCAATGTCATAATGTTATCTCTGTATCGCTATCGAGGAAGCGGGGTGGTTGGGGTTCGCTTACCCAGTAGTCGGGATTTAGTGGTCTTGGCAAGTAATCAAGGTCTTATCGATGAGCAATTATCTCCGGACGGGCACGTCGGCTAAATGCTTCCATGCCAAGTTGTTCACTAGGTATTTTTGGCCTTAGTTTCTATAGACTATTTTAACTGTGGGACTAAAGTCTACAGGACCTGCATTTTAACCACGCATCTTTCCATTGCGCTTCTTCTTGTTTT
This sequence comes from Fusarium solani, assembly GCF_023522795.1. Lineage (NCBI taxonomy): Eukaryota > Fungi > Ascomycota > Sordariomycetes > Hypocreales > Nectriaceae > Fusarium > Fusarium solani. Next base: position 3,862,145 of record NW_027072154.1, read on the forward strand.
GGATCTTTGCCCTGACCCTTAGGAAAAAGGTACTGGGGCACACCATTGCAGAAAGCCATGACACACACGGCACAGCGCAGTGACATGCAGCACAATGACTTTGAACAATTAAGCTCTTTACTAGTTACTAAAAATGGCATCGTCATCTTCATCATCCTGCCGAAGTCTAGGCGTCCACAAATCAAAGATTAGATCAAGAAAACATCCAACTCTCTAGAAAGACGTCAACAGAATATCCAGATACTTGGGGCCGTGCGTCATCTACAGATATACATCAGTACATGACTTCTTTTCGGTGCCGGGGGCTTCGCAGGTAAATGCATTCAAATATCAGTGTCTTTCATTACTTTTGATTGCGCCGAATACGTCTGCGGAATGAGGGTATTTGAGCTATGCGGCGTTAATGGCACGACGGAGATGTCTCGCGTTGGCCTTATTCTACCTCCCTCGGAGAAGAGAGTCTCTATTCCACAAAAAGTTCGGTTAAAAGGCATTCAGGTGGCGAATTCCATCTCAGGAATCGTAGGTCTCGGTTTTCTGACGCAAGATGGAGCTGGCACAATCACTCGGACAACAACTGGCATCATCAACAAGCCGCCATGTGGCGTTGGAGTCGCAACTTTATATCCACAAGTTGGATATAAGCTATCTGGGTTGATTATCGGGCTCGATGTAAGCCTTCCATTCTCACTCACGTTGAATAATTCTCACCACTCAATTCCTTAGGCGTGCAAATTTGTATCAGTGCAGCTACTAGAGCTCGAGGGTGATCCGGACACATCAAGGAGCGGCCCAGTTAGCGCGAAATGTGCCAAGCCTTGGTTCTGGCATCCTTTTGAGCCCAACCCAAGAGACAAGTCGACATCACTTCACATGCCTGCAGCGGATGAAGAAATCCCAACTTTTGTGCTGAACATGGACTTCGGAGGGGCTGACGGGAGCCGACTATCCCTCCTCAACCGCATTGTGGCTTTTCATGATGATTGCCATGACTCCTTGAGGGGATTTTCTTTCTTCTACACAGACGGAAGCGAGGAGGCTTTTGGGATAAGGGGGATCGTGGATACTGCAAGCAAGCGGTGGACATGCATAGAGCAATCACTTGCATTGAATGGCCCTGGGGGAGAGAGAATCGCAAAACTAATCTTTGAACATCGCCATACTGCCCTTGGCCAATATCTCCACGTCATCAAGGTGCGTCGTCTATGGCTATGAGCGTATGATGAGTAGTACGATTGAAACTAACGTGGGGCGTAGATGCTCACAAATCATGGCCGTACTCTGGAGTTTCGGCGTTGCAACCGCGGCTTGGATGACCGCGGGCTGGAAAAGGAAGAGTGCCTTGCTCCACCCCAAGGCAAGCTCATGACGGGAATTCTTGCCACTGTTCAGGTAAGCATCCATTCTAATAACATGCAGGCACGCTGCTCACCAAACCACTCTTGCTGAAGCTCCCAGTTGGATCACTTCAATCACTAGGCCTGAGCTCTCTGGCTGATGTGCCAAGTATGACCCCAAAATCTCATCGAAAGCCTACGAAGGCTCCATGCACCTTTTCAATGGACCAACATCACTGGGGAAAAACTCCACGAGTTCTTCAAAACTCCAGTAGCTGTTTCACGTCGGCTGTATTGTCCAAGATCCGACGTATCGGTCTGTCCGCAGGTATTCCTGGTCGATCACGGGGCCCCGGCCACATCTCTGGGCTTCGCTTCGAGTTTTGGGGCTCAGACGTACCAGTGTATGTTGGCCAATGGTTCCACGAGGTTGACATGTTATGTCTTGAGCCAGGTGAAAGGGTTACCAGTTTTACGTTCTTGCAAGCGCAGGAAAGCTCTCCAAACAACACCCAGCGCGAAAACAGCGGCAGGATCACTGGGATCAAAATCTGCAAGTCAGGAAGTGGTCAAAAAGAAGTCGAAATTTGCTTCGGGGACAGAGATGACATGCTTGCATACTCATTCACCGAGAACCCCTACGAAGAATTAGTGAGAATCCACCGCTGGGCCTTACATATCTCGGACTAATTCTAACATTCCCACAGGATGGCCTTGCATGGAGCTTTGATCACCAGTATGACTACATCTATGTCATCACTAGGTGTTCCAGGCCTCACGCAGGAACTGTTTTAGAGCTATACGGTATTATGGATGTGTGGCCCAACAGTCGCATTCCCGACAAGCTGTTCTGGAAGGCCCAGGATGATAAGGGAAATTGCTTACGCATTTCACATATTCACGCCTTTTTCAACGACTACAAACTCTCAGGTCTCGTATTCGCATATGGAAATGGCCAGATCCGCAGGCAGTCTGGGCATGTTGAGGGAGACAGAGCGTCAATGAGACTTGAGAATGATGAACGTATAACCAAGGTGGACTTTTTGACTGACTCACAGAGTCGAGACGAGATCATTGTAGGCCCGGATTGATTTATTTGTGACAAAGCTAACTGATGAACAGTTCCATACAAGCAAAAACAGAGCGTGCAGGCTCCATGCCTTGGATTCGCAAACACACATCCTTGGTGAGCTTCATAGTGCGAAAAGGCCTGTGACATCATTGTCCGAAGGGGCTTCCGCCACGTCGTTAGAGAGGTATGAAGCAACGGGCGTTGGAATTTGGTTGACAAGGAAGATTTTCCCAAGAGCTATGGGTATCGTGGAAAGGGCTGGGCCCATCTTGCAGAAGAAAATGTAAGAGCCGAGACGAATACGTAGCTACGTTTTAGAGTAACTTCCCAAAATCTTTATTAATATATGAGAACTCTCCTCTTCTTCTGGAGACAGAGAACTGACTGCTTGTGGTGGCAAACAGAGCGGGATTTATGGTAGACGTAATGATGAAAAAACACATGCAACAAAAGTGCTCAGAAAATGTTAGACCTCCCCTTCTTTCTTCTTTTGTGGACACTGACTAGGCGTGCTAGGTTCTGAGACGTGATTGCTTTGGCCACAGGAACAAAGCACATATGTATCACAACAGAATAGTGGCAAGCACCTGTAGCATAGAACATCACAACTGTAGATGGCATTGGCCGTCTATAGAAGTAACCGTAAAATGATAGTCGCTTAGCCATATGTAGGAAGACACATCAACCTCGGCGCGAAACGACATGGAACTGAGCCGGACTCGGGAAGAAAGATGCAAGAGTAAGTATTTGCACCCAGGTTACTTGTAACCACGGTGCTGCTGCGATGGAAGTCGAAAGTAGTTGATTCCCCTTTCGCGGTTCCTCACGGGCTCCGTCAAGTGGGCTTTGCTGATATCTGTAGCGCTCAAACTTAGTCAAGGTCATCTGAATACAGTGTTGAGTGACAATCATACCACAAGAGAGATTAGAATTCTCGATGCCAATGCAACGCCCCAGGTAGATACCGCAGCTTTTGGTAACTCCGTCCGAGTCTGATAGCGTTGCATAAAGCACGGGGGCACCAGCCACCGTAAGGATCCTTGTCAAGTCTGATGTCCTTGGCTTCAAGAGAGAAGTCTAAGCGAGGGATTGACATGTTAGCATACAGCATCTATTCTGCAAGGGGTGGAGGCTCACTACTGCCACCCCAAGAAAGAACTCCGTTATTATTCCCGATATAGAGATCGAGGTCGAGGCTTGCGTCTTTCCATGTACCATCAACCGAGATAAAGGCTTTGAGATAGCGGTCATTTTCGAGCCTGACATTTTTGGCTGAGAGGTGGAAATTCATTGTGGGATTCATGATAGATTTTAAAAGCCCTTGCAGAGCGTTGAGAGCGAGTATGCTGGCTAGTAAAAGGAGAAGCTAAGTGTTAGATAGGAAATCTGGGTGTCGAATGAAGCACAAAGTCGGAGAATGGGAAGAAGAAGGGTTAGAAGGCCTTAAATAGATTTATAGCAGACGTGACAAAGAGACCCTTACTCCATGGTCATTGAGAATTGTTCAGTCAAGACGATGGAAACGTGAAATGAGGCACAAGGTGTCACTCCTTCAACACCAGTACATCAGACACCTAATAATGTTAGCACCCATCCGGCAAAAGGGTTTGGGTAGCTTAGTAACACCATTACCGGTAATTTGACGAGCATTTGTGCCGCGATTAACTTCGGGACATTGCTGATGTGGCATTTTCAGCCTATAGCAAGACCAGATGGCTGTTGCATAACTCTGATCAAGAAACAATGTGAATTTACCAGATAGGCACATGGACATAAGCGGCTGCAGATCATCTGATAACCAGTTCCAAAGTGCCTACTCAGTGGCCTTTGATTCTTAAACCGCTGAGCTAAGAGGGCATTAATGGGTGTATAGCCTGTAAATTCGACTGAACAGTTTTCTTCATGCTTCCTGTTACCCAAGATCGGGACTTCTTAACAGCTATTCCAACTGTCGATAATGAATATCTTCCGAAGGGCCTCAGACATTATGTATTACTAAAACCTGGAGGTTATTGGCTTTCTACGGAGGCGATCATGGGAGACAGTATTTGCTGACACAGTATCAGAGCACCGTCCGCAAACAGGTCTGAGAAGACTAAACGACAAGCTAGACTCAAGCCACAAGTGCACATCCTTGAGCCATGCTATACTTGAAACTAGGCCACCAACCCTGCCTCGGGAGTTGGTTGGCTAAGTGTAGGGCAACGCCTGAAAATACAGGATCCCCTGAAGGTTGTTCCTCACCGGTTCTGTCCAGAATCGCATGTCGGGAGCTGCAGGCCTCCATGTCAGTCAATGTAAATATAAACGGGAACATTAAGTGGGAGACATACTGCAAACAAGTGTATTATTATGTACACCGATGCACTGAGCCAGGTTGATGGCGCTATCCCTACTATCCCACCCATGGTCTAAAAGTGTTGCATGAAGGATAGGGGTCCAACCGTCGGGGTCCTTCAATAGCCGGATGTTCCTGGCCTCCCAGGAAAAGCCTATGAGAGGGTTTGACAGATCAGTCAGTGCAAGTTAATAGGTGGTGAAGGATCAGGGCTCACCCCTACAACCCCATATGGGGCGGCCATTGTAGTTCCCGATGAATTGGTTGAGGTCGAGGAACACAGTGCACCATCGGCCATCCATGAAGATAGTGGCGCCAAGACAGTGGCCTTGCAAGAGCTGGATATCTGCGGTGGCGAGGTGAAAATTCATGCTGAGCTTTTGAACCCAGTTGAGAGTGGTAGAAGTGACTGTGTTAGCTAGTGTAAGATTGGTGCTGTATCAAGAGCTTTGTTGAAGGAGAGAAAGGGTCGGCCTTAAATGCGTCTTAGGTATAGGTGATTTAGAGTATAGAGTCTTGCCTCATTGTCACTGTTGAGTCAGGGGGATGGAAATAAGGGCACAGACATAACATATCACAGCTCCAACACCAGTATATAAGACACTGAGTGAACGTTGATCCCCGCTTTAAGTATGAGGACGATAACGTGAGTAGGAAGAAGTGGTGGGGCCAGGAGTGCCCAAACGGTAGATTCAAGAGCGCGTGAGCGACTGTGAAGCTTGAGAGGAAACGTGAGAGAAAAAGGAACTGTTTCTTTGAGCCCTGTTACACAACATCATAACTTCCTAAGCGCTATTCCAACTCTCCTAATACTTATTCCGCCTCACAAGGACATACGGTAGACACAATGTGTTAAGATGGTGAGTTCACTCGCTAAAAAGCTATGTAGGCAGTGAAAGAGTGATACCCATATCTTTGCACCATTGTGAACTTGGTTGCGTCTTTAAAGAGGTCACTACCCATAATACCAGCAAACACCGATACAGGCAAATGCTAATCTTTATAAATAAACGTGAAATAAGTAAAATCAAGGCTTTAAGTTTAGATTAACCTTCGGTTAATCGAAGCTAGGATAGCACTTGAAAATACAGGACTGCCTGTCGTTCATTGACCACCGGCTCAACCACGAATCGCATGTCGGGAGCTGGAGGTCTTAGAATTAGTCAAACTCTTATAAAGGGAGATGAAAAGGGGGAACCCTACAGCAAACAAGGGCACCGTTCTCTATGCCAATGCACTGGGCCAAGTTGAGGGCGCTGCGTAGGGCCCGACCACGAGAATCCATGGAGGTTGCATACAGCGTGGGGCACCAGCCGTAGACAGCCTTGGCGAGTTCGACCTTGGTAGATGACCAAGAGAAATCTAGGGAGAATTTCAAGGCTTGGTTAAACTCTTTGGCGGTAAGGGATAGGGGCTCACCCTTGGCACCCCAGACAAGGCAACCCTCGCTGTTCCCGATGTACTGGTCCAAGTCAAGCGTCACCTGCTTCCAGTCCCCATACCAAGAAATGTAGGCCCTCAGAAAGTGGCCTTGTATGAGTTCGATCTCTTTGGCGGCGAGGTGGAAGTTGATTTTGCTCCGTATGAGCAGACTCGGATCTTCTGCATCGTATTCGTCCATGTTGGGCACCAGATGAGAGAGAGGATGAAAGCTGGATCAAAAGTCGAATTGAAAGTGAAGGGTGGGGGGGCTTGAGACGGTCGTATATAGATTTCTAGTAGACGTGATAGAGAGAGTCTTGCCGCATGGTCACTGCTGAGTCTGGAAGATAAAACCAGCAGGGTAGGCGCACCAGACACCAATGCATGAGATACCCGGGCACCTGGATGCTCATGAGATGAAAGTGTATAATTGACTCTGTTATACTATTGCAGGTCATTTCTCAGCTGTCTTAGCTGTCACTGAGTTCATCACCTTGATGTCAAACTTAAGGCCCATGGCGGACGCAGGAGAACTCGTCTGCGCAGCTGCTGCGTCATAATCGAAGCACAATATCTAACGCCCTGACATGGTCATGGATTGATAGTGAAAACCCCTAGACAACCTGCTAGGAAGACTCTAAAGCAGTCACAGGCTTATGCTTAGAGGCGATGACTAGCCACAGAAGAAATGGAAGGGCCAACAATTTCCAACACGGCATGTCCAGGAACCATGAATAGCTGCGTAATTTGAGAATGAAGGTGGAACAGTCTCATCCACGGGTATACCTTTGTCGCAATGAAGCATTTTATCAGCAAAGAAGTAAGCTATTTGGCACATGACGGTGATGATAATCGTCAGTCCATTCCTGCTAGCCAAACCCACTGCCCAATCGCTGTTCCAACTGTCTTAAGCCTCGTTCCGTCTCCTGTAATGCCTCCACCACATCCACAAGGAAGGTTCCCTGCAGCTCTTCGCTGGCGAGATCACTTTCCCCCAACCCAAAGTCACAGCCTAGACACTTGCGTACTATGGTCGAGAACCTTGGCCCCATCCGATTTCGCAAGAGCGGTGTCTGAGCCAGCTTCTCGGCGGCATCGTAGTCAGTTTGATGTTGAGGGGGAAGGGTTGAAAGTAACCGGCTTCGAAGATGTGGCCATGGTTGACTATATCCCAGCTCGAGGAAGATTATGCCTAGGCGAAAGAGAATCGCATTACGGGCCAGTGAAGAGGGTGTTGGCGTTGAGAAAACTCGGCTACTTGCCTTGGGAAGGCTACCTACGGGTTTGCGGTCTAATCCCTTGCGATTTGTGGTTTCAGGGGTTGTAGAGAAGCCGACCCGAAAGTATGGACTTGTCGATGAGATGGAGCTGGCGTCCTCCAGGATGTCCCCACGTCCACAAAAGAGTACCTGTCTACTCTCCCAAGTCTTTGGTAGCCAGGGCGTAGAGTGATATTGCAGGACAGCAGTGGCCAGGGAGCCGGCAAGATGGACCATGGCAGTTCTTGGAAGGCTTCGGGTAAGCTCGTCCTCAGATATCCACGCGATGATGTCTGCCAGAGACGTTTGTTGCCCTGGTGGCTGTCTTTCAGGAGGCGGAAGATAGAAGCGGTGAAGTCCAGCGTATGTGATGTAACCGACGCAGTTAGAGGAACATATCGGTCTTGGGATCTGAAAGTGTCGACAGAGGTCTTCGATCATCTCGAGATCGATGATAGAATCCGAGTTGCTTGTCTGGCTGCTGTTGGCTGAACTCTCGGCACCGACGCTTCCAGATGGCTCAAGACATGCCTGGTGAGCATGCTCTGCTATCTTTTGCATCGTATGTTCCCAGGCGTCTTTCTCACTCGTTCCAGACTGTGTCCACTTTCCAGTCTTTGAAGTTTTTGTGTCGACTGTTTCGACCTCTAACCAGATTAGTGCGTCGGCTGCTTTAGCAGACCCGGCTTCGCAAGCAATGGCGATGTCGAATTTTATACTGTTCTCTGCCCCTTTTGACTTTCCGGACTTATGGAAATCAACAAGAGAGATGCTTGCGGCGTGTCTAGGATGTGTTGTGCAGCACCATCTCTGAGCAAAGATGTTGTACAGTCGAAGTGATGCTGACTGGATTTGCCGATACCTATCGAGGTTCCTAGACTGACTTGCTCTTGGTCGTATTGTAGGTTCTTTGGCTGGTATACTTTGCATCTCCTTGAGCTCGCTGATGATCCGAGTCGTTAATTCATTAAAGTCAGCTGTAAAGTCCCGTAACTCCTTGATGGAGTCTTGAACTTCGCCCTTTCTCCAACACAGTCTGAATCGCATTCGCAGTTGTTTCAACATCTCTCTTGAGGGTAGAGAGTCAACCGGCACGACGTTCGTTATCCGAAAGGCTTCCACCTCGAGACATATCGCCGTGACGGATGAGAGAACCTGATCAAGCGTAGCCTTCCAGGACGCAAAGGTGTCTCCGAGTGACTCGAGGCGCTGCTCGCTGTTGATTGTTTCAAGCTTCAACGTCTCCCATGTTTCTTGGCTCCTTTCGGAGAGCAACCCGCGTGCGGTTTCTGGATCGTTGGTAATTGCTGTGAGGAGTTTTATGATGTTTCCCCTGAAAAGGGTCTTTTGTGTCTTGAGAATTGTATCCAATTTGACCAGTTCTTTTGAGTAATGGCGGAAGGTGGTGAAGCCTTTTGATAGGTCCCAATATCGATCGTAGGCCTCAAGCACAATGGGGACGCCAGCCAGGACCGTCCCAACGATGAACTCCATGATGAGCAAGGACTGAAACCGTAATATTCGTTAACTTGGAGACCACAACACTAGAAACATTGTCGTCGACTGGCCTGGAGAGGTTGAAATTGTAGGTCTACAGTGGTGTTTCAGCTGATGCCAAGTGAGGGGTTTATGAGTGAGGCAACCAATCACCCACCTCACGTGCCCAGCCCTTTATCTGCGGTTGTGTGATACGACTTCATCCTTGCTCATACATCCCAGCAGCCGTATATTCACTACATATGTGAGATTCTCTGGCAAAGGGTCAAACTTGTCCAATAACACGGAGAGTTCACTAGTGAATCATAAGACTCAAAATCTTTCCGTGCCCGTGCGACAGCCCTATGCCACGAGCAGCCATGGGGTCAGACCCTCCTGATGCCCTGATTGGCAACTTATTCAACGTTATTTTGGGCTCAATCGTCAATGCACACCGAAAACTCACATCGACCGAGCAGTCACGACGGCTACGCAGCGAATCAGAACGATTCTTTCTCTGGGGAGACGGCGTCTCTGCTGCTAACGGTCAGCTGGATAAAGCTCTCCCTCCATCTTCTGAGCTTTATCAGACTGTTCTGTCGGCTCTGTATGAACTTGGAAAAGTGATCGATGTCGACTTGGCCCAGGTGATTGCTCCAGCACGGCCAGCCGATCCTGCAGACACTCGCGACCTTCGACTACTTCTAGAAGAGGCCAGAGCTATTCTTGGCGCACCCAACGCTACAGAAGACTTTGAGAGTCTTTCAGATGACGAGAATATCCCATACAGCTTGGGAGACGCTCTTGATGACATGGCAACATACATCGACTGCCTTATGGATCTCTCTTCCCCCTTGAAAACATCCTCGTATACCCCGAGTCTATTCGGTCTGAGTCTACGTCGATTGAACCCGCTATTGTTGATTTTAATGGCATGAAGCCGACTCGCCCTAGTGGTTCTTTTATCAGCTCCTATCGCACATATGTAGGCGTTGAAATGCCTCGACTCTCCTCGCCCACGATGCCCGTCGATGGCAACCCCCTTTACCTCGAAACTGATGATAGTGGTCTGCCCCACTTCCAAGCAACAATGTATGATTTATTTTCCTTCCTCTTATCGTTTAAAACTTCTCACACTGGTATCTTAGAACTCTATTCGAAGGCACTCCCCGAGAACGCGTAGTCCACTTGGGCCCCTGGGAAGTACAGGAGTCAAACGAGCGTCGAGTCATCTGGCAAGGGGCGAATCAAAACGAGATTCTCGAGCATTACTGTGTGACCATTTCTCTTAAACCATCCGATCCTAGCTAACTTTAACAACTGTAGTTCCTTCGAATGACCCGTCGGATGTTCATCCACATACGCTCCATGCCCGCCATCGGCCTTACAATGAGCCTGTGGATATGGAGCGATATCTAACATTCCAAGAGCCCCACCGTATTCGACACATCAACGGTGAGGGAGTCTGCATCCACGACGAATTTATCAGCGTGAAGTACGAGTTTTCGTCGGTCGAGTCCTCAATGCAGTTTCAGGAAGATGCACGGCGAAAGGACCTCGTCGATTTCTACGATACGGATGTCGTCTGGACCAACATTCACGGCCGCACCGACAGTTTCGGCAACGTTAGGGGTGTAGCAACGATCCAACGACTCAAACTCTGGAGAGATCGATTTACTAGCCTCTACTCACTCAGCATCTATCAGAACAAAGCCAACCGTCAATATCGTGACTACAATCTGGGAGATTTTCACGTCGAGATCAGCCATAGAGACGACAGGGCGAAACGGCTACGGCTTAGAGCTTTGCTTCAAGATGGAGATAATGGCCGCCGCCCGATCACAACAAATCGGCTGCAGCTTGGCAGAAGGGGTAATGAAGTTTCGGAATCCCGACTACCGATACAGTCGACAGACAGCATACGATACTTGGCGATCCAGTTTTCTGAACGTACAGGTAATCTCCCTCTTTCGGGCAATTTTTCTTTCTTGTCAGTTACTAATACCCTCAGCGTACCGACGATTCATAGAGACGTGGGGGGCCTGCCACAGTCCAGACAGCCTATCCAACCAGCTCCAGTTACCATTACGGGGGGTCATGCCCACATATCTTACCCAGGAACAGCCCCAAAGAGGCACGATGAACTTGAGCCCGGGGCCCTCCAACTTGGCTGAGGCAACAGAATCATCAAGTCGGCAAGAATAACTGCGAGGCTCCAGGAAAGCAAGCAGGCAGGGTCTGTGGCAATGAACAACATGACGCTCTCCACAAGAGTCTCAACAAGAGTCATAATTGACGTAAGGGGGGCCATTTGCACCTCTATCAACTTCAAAACACTAATTCCAAATGGTATCTAGACTATGTACACCGGGATACGACTCGCATACGCATCACTCTTGCTAACCTGGATGTCCATCTTGTGGAACTCATGCAGCTGCAGCCAGCACAGCATGCGGAACACAAGCGTGCACCAGATCTCGTTGACCTGGACCTCGGATATCGGCTCTGGAGCCTTCACTCCGGCTTCTCCGGCTTTTCCTGAGTTGACTGAGCCCCTTCTGGCCCGTCTGGCCTGTCTCTTCTTGCTCTTGTCGTCTTGCTCTGTAAGGATCCGGGTCACGTTCTGACGGACGGTTTCAAAGTACATCTGGATTAGGAGGGATTCCTTCTCGTTGACAAATGCGGAGTCGATGTCGTCAATGGTAATGGGTCCATCCTCGTCATCCTCGCTGTCTTTCTTCGCATTGTCCTTAGTGCTGGTGGTCGTGTCCTTCTTTTCGTTCAGGATGTTGAGGATCTCTTGGATGTGTATGCGCAAAACCTTTCGAACCAAGGAGAATGTGGCCGGCTGGAAGAACTTGTCACAAAGCTGAATACCCGTGCGAAGATGGTTGAGCTCATTGACAAGGTTCACACCGCTGATGTCTTCACTAATGCTCACAAGCGTCGAAGAGGAAGCTCGCAGCTTGGTGAAGTGGCTGTCGTGGCTGTCGGCCCAGTCGAGGATATCGGCAACTTGCTTGCTGTCCTTCAGGAGCTTCTCGCCTTTAAGAGCTCTCAGAGAAGCAAGAAACTCGGCCATGAGTGTGGGCATGGAGGAGGTGTTGGGGTCCCAGTAGAAGACGGTCGGGTTGGGAAGCATACGAAAGACGGTGTCTTCGACGTGGAGGGTCTTTCCCACCATTCCCAGGATCTCGAATGGAACTGCTCTACTGTTAGTACATGTCTTTTCTACAAACTTGTTCCAGTACAGAAACGTTTCAATAGTACTTACTGGGAAAGATGTGGCTATGGCGGGCTTGATCAAGGTTCTTGCGGAAGTAGTTGACCGTGTTGATGTCGCATCCAAACACCTCAAGAGTGTGTGCAATCTCTGAGAGGCTTCCCAGTTGCAGACTTCCAACATCCTTGGGCTCATCGGCGTAGACCTTGTCCTGGTCAGGTGCCAAGAAGATGGTGGGTGCAATACCGAAGCAATATTTCTTGACGTCGTAGTTGGGGATGACGCGGTTCTGCTTGAACCATGTTGGTCCTTGCTTTTGGAAAGTAAACGTGATTCCTAGGCCGTCGAGGTATGAGCCGTAGATGACGAAGCCGTTTCCTTGCGCGCGATATTGATCATTGTTGAGGTCGAATTGTCTCCAGTAAATGCCCAACATGGCAGCAATCTCAACCAAGTGAGAGATGGTTGTCGTGGCATAAGGCTTTGAGAGGTTATTAGGCATGCTGTCCCAAGTACGTCTCTTCCTCTGCATGCAGACCACCATAGAGTGACGCGGATCTGGGGCTTTGGGAGGTGCCGAGTTGTTGCGGAGAAGTCTTGGACCATTCGTGTTGTACGAGTCCTCAAGCTTGGACTTTTGCCAGTCCCGTGATTCTTTTTCCATGCGGCAGACGGCCATCAGAAGGGCGTACCAGGTAGCCTTTTCGTTGTCGGCGGTGTGCACCACCTGCTGCTGGCTCTGCTTGAATTGCTTGTCAAATTCCTCCATCTTGGATGTGTACTGAAAGTTATCCTCACCGCCGTCGAGGCGGATGATCTTTCTGTCCTTGTCTTCGGTGAGCTCGTCGTCACCCAGGGGACCTTTGTGGTTTTCGGGCCTTGCGACAAATATGACGGGCACCTCAAACTGAACCTCGAAGCGGAATTCGGTCCAGAGCATCTGTCGTCGCGCAAAATTCGCCCATTTCCCTATCACGGCTGGACTGCATGAGGAGAAGCCCGTGGCAGAAGCAAAATACTGCTGGAGGGCTTGGAGGATGGCGATGACGAAGGCGAGAACCGAGATGACCAACGCCACGACAGCGACGATGAGCTCGGTGTTGTCGTCGCCATTACCTGAAGAAGTCGGCGTCGGAGAGCCGGTCTCGGAAGACATAGTTCAGAACTGAGATAAAGCCAAGGTTTGGCGGGAACAGTGACATTCCAGTGACGAAGAAAAAGGTTGTATTCAAGACAGAAAAGTCTTGGAGGTGGGGATGTTTAGGTTGAAGGGCCAACACCACTTCGCCTCGTCTCACCCATGTTACACACCCCTTTGTAATTACAGGTGGCGGTTCCGTTGGTCAATGCCCCCCCGGGCGTCTGTTCGCGCAGCAAGCTGAATGGGGCTGAGCAGAGCAGGGTATTCGTTAGCCAATCACAGGCGGAACTGTGCCGCTTCAATTGTGATTTATTGTGTTTGTGCGTCAGCAGCCGACAAGGGGTCATGTCAAGCACCCGCTTTGACTGGTCAGATGCCCTGGAAAACTCCGCTTGCTTACTGCGGCTGGAAAGAAGGCATCAGGGATGTGGAAGCGACTGGCTGATGGCTCACGTCAGTGTAATCCAGGGCTCAACTTGCTATAAAACATGCCGCGTTGAAGAGCCTCAGAGTCTGTCTGTCGTCGTTGCGGAGCCTATGGAAATATTGGCCTTGGTTAAGGCACTTGACTACTCGAAGCACAGATTTTTTTGTACCGTCGATTGTGCGTATTCCCAATAATGTAACCTAGCCTAGGGGAGACTGCTGTTACTCCAGCATTACCCTGGTTCATCATAATAGCCGGCCCTGATTTTCGTCCCAAGCTCACTATGTCAGCGATTTATGTTTTGTACTCCAAGATTGCATTACGCACTATCTTTCATAGTCAGGTAAATATCAGTCGTAAAAAGAGTACGATAACTAAACTAGAAAATAACTCGGTGGCCTTCCTACCCCTTGCTTTCCTCGGATTTAGCCAACCAGGGCATCCTTTAGACTCTCCCACAGCGACGTTCCTTTTAGCTGCTCTTTGATCTTCTTAGACATAACTTCGATCTTATTTGTTCTTTTCTCATGTTCCTTGACCAGAACCACAATCTGATAGATATCTGCGGATAATTCCTCCTGCACCCGAAGAAACCCCTTGAGAGTGCCACTCATGCTGTGCGCGCTCAGCCTTTCACTCGACAGTGTCCTGTGCTCCTGATACCACCTGAGATCCTCATCGGCCAAAATTTCCTTCAACCTTTGGACTATGGAACATGCCAAGGTAATTTGCAGCTTCCGGGCCGCACGTGACTGGAGAGCAGTTTCGAGACACTGTACTCGAAGGGGCCGGAAACGTCGCGGTCCATTTCTCACCATTTTTTTCCGCCAGTTCGATTGTCCTATCATTCTCCGATTGTTGTTCGATCAAGCTGTGTTGGAGCGACTGCATCATAGATAGCTGAACTTGAAACATTGACAGGGCTTCTAGCAGGTGCTCCTTGATAGCGGTCTCGTCAGAGCGATACTGGACGACATCGTCCAATTCGGCATTGACCATGGCTAAGGGTTGGGCAGCGTGCCGTAAATGCCTTGAAAGTCAAACTCGAGGGTCTCAGGGCCGACAGCATGGATCCAGAAAGTTGCATCATACTGATTGCCATACTCTTGCAAGTAGGATCGAGCCAGTTGTGATTTACCTGTACCCCCCGATCCCCAGATACCGACCTTCCGGACCCCCGCCTGCCTGCCATCTAACTCGCGGGTCAACTGGGACCGAACCTCGTTGAGGAGACCCTTTCGAAAAACAAAGGTCTTGACTGTCTCCATGGAGAACTCTGGGTAACTAGACACTTTTAAATTCCCCGCAACGTCTGAAGAGATATTAGTGGCTGTGCTGTCGAGTATGTAAAGAATAGATTTGTATTGCTATGAACCAGGGTCTGCAGGGGTTTGATGAAATTACGCACTTGATGATGTTGCCCTCATTACAGCCTTGATGCTTCCACAAACATTTTTGAAGACTCTGTCGTCCTTGTTGGCAAACTTGACCATTTCCTGGTGATTTTTCTGGACCGGCTGGGAGTTCTCCTTGTCATACCCGGTGAGTGCAGATGCCTGGTCAACGACCTAGCAGGCCCATATTAGCCTTGGTCACAGTTATCATCCAGCTCAACTCACAATATCTCCGAGTGCCCCATCTCAAAAAGATTTGTAGTAGCTGTAGATGATGAGCTTCTGGTTCAACCAAAGAGAGGTTCGCCTGAAGTCGTCGGTCAAGTCGTTGAGCTCATCAGAGTGCAGCTTTAGCGCCGAGTCTGGCTTAGGCGGCACTCTGACAAATGCAGCTTTCGCAACGGCTGTCAGAACCGTTACTGGAGTGGCGTCTCCTGCTCTGCTGCCGAGGTGGGGAGTTCTGAAGAAGAACAAACCCCTTGTCGAGGTGTATATGAGGCGTTTGTCACTTTCTTGGTTGTGGAGCTCCTTGGAAGCAAGGAGGACGGTCTATAATTGACGTCAGTGTCTCATGTTTTTACGAATCCTTCAATCTCTGGTGTAACTTACTTGTTTGATGACCAACCCCCCAAGACTGTGGCCCATAAAGATAATAGGCCTTTCCCGCTCCTACAGTATTGTAAGTGACAACCCAAAGGAAAAAAGAACAGTCAAAATGCCTCCTCTTCTTGTCTTTCCATAACCAAATCACTCAACAACATTCTGCCAATGCCCCCGATGCTGATCAAGTTGTCTGCAAAAGATGAAGTCACATCGGCGTTATACCCAAAGCATGACACGGGCATTCTTGACCTTGGTTTTAAGCTCCCAGGGCCAGAAAAACTTGGTGTCATGGGTCCAAGTGTTTTGTGGGTGGCCATTGAGACCATGCAGAATGACGATACTGAATACCAGATCGTGGTCAATGCGAGTTCTCAGTAGGACGTTATAACTCACTCAACATCGCTACTCTCGTCGCCATACAGGGCCGTAATCCCTTCCAGTTCGATGGGAGGGAGCGGGGGGTTAGCTGCTTCGGCCTATTTCGCGTAAGCTTAGCTTGATGGGCAGGGTAGATTTCCATACCATCTTAGGGACGCTATCGCCTTATGGCAATGGGCTATATGGCCTTAGGAACTATGCCATTGAAGATAAGCACTCCCTTGGATGAGGGATTTTGGATCTCAGGTCAGGAGGGGGGAACAGTTGAAAGTGAGGCGCCTGCAAGAAGATATTTGTGGCGTTGGAACTCACATTTTCGAGCAAATCAGGGGATTGAAAACCACAGCCTGATTTTGCAATTGTGACTCATGAGCATCGCTTACACCGGCGTCCAATACGAGCTCGGCATAGCCGCAAAGCCAAGACGTTGGGCAGAGGGGCGGGTCAAGAATAGAAACCCAGGCATTCTGGTCTGGCCTCCATTTACGTGATCTTCGCTTGATGCCACCGGCTGGTGATAACTGACCTCGGAATGGTTGTTCAGATGGATACCAGTAAGGGCCTTCTCAGTGTAAGGTCAGGCAAACAACAGGGTACAAGGGCAAGTCTGCTATGCCCAGACTGAGATATCTTATTAACCATTGGCTAGGCATTCCAGGCATCAGCATGCGAGTCAGCAAAGCACCCCTCATTCCATTAAACCGAGGGCTAAAATCGAGCACCACCGCTGCACAACTTGACACTTTGCCAACGTCTTCTAGGACGTATTTTCGGAAGTCAGCTACAGAGCTCAAGCCTCCTGATAGCTACTGATTTGTTCAAGATGCCGTCTCCTCCAGACTCGTCCAGCCCGGAAGAAGACTTTGAGAGCGACGACCCCGTCGATTACCGGGCAGAAGGGAACAGGCCTGACTGCAACATTTGCTGTGATTTTAACGAAAGATACCTAGATCCTAATGCGGGTAACAAGCATCGCTACTCGAGCCTGGTGCGCTCCTCAAGGGACGGCTGCTTTACGTGCAAAATGCTGGAGGAAATCATCACCGGCCTCTACAAATTCGACAACGCATCTCTGGTAGCCTTCAACTTTAATTGTGTAAGTCTTGGTGACCTACTGAGTCACTCAAGGAAAAATGTTTATTGACCCTTTTGCCAGTGGGATTTTTCGCTGTGGACTATCGGGGGCAGTGGTATTGGCAGCATGGAATTGCACCAAGCAGCTGGTAAGCCGAGAGCCAGACAGACTGGACCCTGATCCAAGTTTTAACATATTCTGGACATACCTTGTCCATGGGGATTAGTATCGAAAGGAAGTGATGATCTCGAGAGCACAGCATCGCAGGCCAGCTTCTCCTGGGCGAAGAACCACATTCAGACCTGCATTATCCACCACGAGGGTGTGGCGATCCGATAGCTCTCTTACCTACCAGGGTGATTGACGTAGGCACGTCGGGTAGCGAAACGATAAAGGTTCTTGAGACAAAAGGGTTGCGCGGAAAGTACGTGACGCTCAGTCACTGCTGGGGAAAGCTGGAAAAGCTCGCATCGATGCCCAAACTCACAGCATACACTCGAGACCAATATCTAGAGGGGATCCCGTACGAAACCCTTCCGCGCACATTTCGAGACGCCGTCATGATAACAAGGCATCTGAACATTCGCTATCTCTGGATCGACTCGCTGTGTACCATCCAAAAAGATGATAAAAAAGACACGCCTCAAGACAAGAACATGCACCAGAAAGACTGGGAACATGAGTCTGGAAGGATATGTTCTGTGTACCAGAATTGCTATCTGACACTTGCGGGCCTTGATTCCACCGATTGTGAGGGGGGTTTATTCTTCAAGAGAGACAAGGTCCGGATGGAGGGCGACAGCGGCAAGGGCCGGTATTGCTTCGATGGGTCGAGGGAAATTGAGCACTTCACGACGGGTTTCCCGCTACTACTGCGTGGTTGGGTAAAACAAGAAGCTCTTCTCTCGCCAAGGACACTATTCTACGGCAAAGAAGAGCTCATCTGGCAGTGCAGGACCCACACATTCTGCCAGTGCGAATTTTTCCGCGGCGAAAAGGCACAATACGACCTTGAGATAGAAAGCAGAGGCTTTCGAAAGCTGCCCTTGACGGAGCATGCTAGAGCTGACTTTACTCGCCCCAAACTCATCAGTACATGGCACGGCATCATCTCGGAGTATACCCACGCTTCCTTGGCGCATATAACCGACAAGTTGGCTGCTGTCGAGGGCATCGCCCAGTACATGCGGTCCCTGAGGAATTCTGAGTATCTGGCTGGGCTGTGGGCCGACTCTGTCGCATTTGATCTTCTCTGGATCAGCCAAGCTTACAACTATGGACACCCTAAGAGATCGACCCATGCCGATCCTCTAGGTAAAACACCGTGGAGCTCAAACAAATGGCTCTTCCCAACATGGTCCTGGGCATCTATCAAAAAGAAGACCAGTTGGAAATGGATCAATTCTTTCATCACGGACTATCCACTGGACACTGTTCTCATCCAGCACATCAGCGACAAATCCTCGCCATCCAACGAGTTAAGATTGCGCGGTGTGCTCGTTCCAAGCACGCTTGGAGTGATACAAAAGGTCCTCAATTCCAGAGAGGTCTACTGTCCCGATCTAAGAGACCAGGAGGGCATTTTCGGGGCAGAAAAGAGTGTAGAATGCTTGCGAGTTGTTCGATCAGGCAAGGACTGCTTTTCCCTTGTTCTTGTGTGTGTGGATGAAGGGAAGAGGCAATACGAGAGGCTGGGAGTTCTTATGTTTCGATATTCTGGACATCCATTCTGGAAATGCCGCGAGGCAGGAGCAGAAACACAAGTGGAAGTGCCACTGTGGTGGGAGTCGTCTGAAGATTGGAAGGGAGAGGTCGAGATTACGTTGATTTAGCGAGAGAGTTGGCACGCAAGTGGAGTACGATTCTGTTCCTCTGTGTGCTTTCTCAAGGTTGGTTTTAGACAAGTCCTGATCGAAGCTCTCTCCTTTCCCCTTGGTACTGTAAGATGCAACGGTGGTTGCGAATTGTTGGTTCGACCAATTGAACGATGCCAAGCGTGCAAGCTGTGCCGCCCGCACGCACGACGTGGCGAGGCAAACCTGCAGCAGCTCGGCCAGGCTCCATGGTCAGCGGTAAGGCGTACCGCAAGGGTGTGCATATTTAAAAGGCACAGCCTACCTCGCCCATCCGTTCCCATTCTCAAACTCTTCATCGGATCTACATAACCTCAAAATTTTGCCGCCATGGACCCCCTCTCTATCATTGCCAGCATTACCGGTATCGCAACTGCGGGAACTGCACTCTCAAAGGCCATCTACGAGTTCGTTTCTTCCACTCGGGGTGCTTCAAGGGAGATGTTGGATATCGCACGCACTATCGCCGACTTGTCGATAATACTAGGAGAACTTCGTCGGGTGCTGAGAGATGGTTCTGAGTTATGCAACCGCAAGTGCTTGCGTCGCATCAAGTCTGCAATGCGACGGATATCCAGGATTCACGATGAAATTCATGAGTTGATGAACGAGGCCCGAGGGTTCGCGGCTTTCAAGTGGAAATTGAAGCGATCCGAAGTTCAGCAAAAGCTTGCTCGAATTGAAAGCCATAAAACCGGAATTAACCTGATGCTAAATATTCTGGTCCTTGCCATCACAACGAGAAAACAATCGAGGTGAGGAACCTGACATCTGATGCCCAGCATAGATCCATAGACGAATAATTAACTCCTCCCAATAGGCTATCAGACACACGATCCTACGAGGGCGGCAAGCAGGGCCAAAAATACCAAGACCAGGACCAGGAACAAGACATTTTTCTGCTCCGCCAGCAATCCGAAAACCTAGCATACGCAGCTCATCAATCCGTTGTTAATCTGTCGGAAAGTCACAGTCAACAATACGACTCCGACTGGGAGCAACCGAGTAATACCTGTTCGGACCAAAATAACGAAACTGGTACTCAACTACAGGTCTGGATGTCCAGGCAAGAATCTGATGGCACAGCCAACTGGCTTCTTGACCTAATCTTCTCGCCCTACGTCCAGGCGCGCATGGATTCTAGTGCCCAAAGCTCAACCAACTCAGGCGCTGAATCTGCAGCGTCTGATTCTGACAATGACGCCCAAGAACAACCTCTTGAGAACCACAAAGGCAGTGCAAGTCACAGCATAGTAGTATCTGGCCCATCAGAAATGGGAATGGCCATATACGAACCCGGCGCTGCCGCCTCGGTCGTCAAGGAGCTTCTTGCAGACTGGACGGTGTTGACAGAGAAGGAAATTGAGAGCACCACGGGCGATGGACAGTGTCCAGAGCAGAAGGAAGCCGACACTTCTGAAAGATCGCAAAACAAGGATGCATTCATCTTCCTCAAAGACGCTGTTGGGCGGAAATTCAAGCTACCGTTTTACCAAGTCGAGAAATTTGAGGTAAGTGTTTCGGAATGTATTTAATGGACAAGAGGCTAACCGTTCACTTTAGGGAATGAAAAGGCTCATAAATGCTGTCTTTGCGAACGTTGATGTCCTTGGGCCGCATGTGCACGAAGGATGCTTTGATCTCATAGACTCTGATGGCTATATTCTGGTGCCAGAGATCTGGGATGACTTGATACGACCCGGCATGAATATTACAATGACCATGTGGCCAATGGACAAAATACCACCCCCTGGGATACCACGTCCACGACCTTTGCGGCCAACACAACCGGCAAACCTAGAAGAGTCATCACAACTAAGACAACCAGGAAACGCATTCGATGGTTTCATGTCTGGCAAAATGCCGCGATCCGCAAAGAAAGTCCACAAAGACTATAATCAGCCCCCTCAAGTAGCAACCAGAACAAGACCGTCGGACGAGCTGGAAGGGGAACAGGTGCAAAGAAGCAAATAATAAGAAACAAGACCGCAGGCTGGAATTTATTAGCATTACTAGTTGGATGTTTGATATGCTGGGATTGTTTCAGAACGACTCAAACGGGGGTACTTCAAGTTGACCCAGACAACTTTCAGACTTGGTGTACTGGATTCCATCCTTTCTAATCTTGCCATTTTAAGATTAAAAGACTTCTCGAGTGCGAGCGCATCAACCTGACTGCATGAAAGCAATGGTTGTATTAAAGCGTAATTCACTAACTAATTCGTCATCGTCGTCCCATGAATCCCAGCCTTGAAACCTAGTTGCCTCTCAAAGAAAGGCGATAGCCCCAATTGCAAAACCAAAAACAGCAGCCACCGAGCCTCGCAGAATCTGGCCCGCATTGGGAGTGGTTGTCGGGGTAGTTGCCTCGTTCTCAGCAGTAGAAGCTTCGTTTCCTGCGGTGGATGCTTCGCTTTCAGCCGCTGAAGCCTCGCTGCCAGCATTCGAAGCCGATGTCTCCTCAGTAGTCGACTCCTTCTCTGCGGTAGAGCTTTCATTCTCAACAGAGGTTTGCGTTCGTGTCGACAGGGTAGCGGGGGAGGTAGTTGCAACAGCGGACGTTGCGATCGATGAGTCAACTGCCGTTGTGGTAGAAGGGCTTGACTCGCTCGACTCAGTCTCAACAGGCTGAGTATCAGTCTCAACATCGGTTTCAGTCTCTACTTCTGCCTCCGTGGTGGGCTCCGCCGCAGAAGTGAAACCTTCTGTTACGGTGGCAAAGTCCTTCCAGCAAGAGAGATAGGAGATGGTGCGAACTTCGGTTCCGGTGTAGCCAGCGCAACCAGGGTTCTTCTTGGGAGGAGCTCGACCGCCACCGCAGTCGAGGGGGTCGCAAATCTGACCGTCCTCAGGGTCGAACCAATGAACGATGCCATCGTCGCAGGTGGTGTAGCTATGCGTGTTACAGCCAATGCCCGCTGCAAGCTTGGTAAGCATAAGCAGCGGAACGACGGATGAAACAGTTGGTCGGATCATATTGATATTAATGTTGTTGTTTAAAAAAGAGTGATGTATAAACGATCGTGTTGCTAACGAGAGTGCCTAAGATTTCCCTGGAAGAATTCCATAGACTACGGTGGAGCCCAACGCGATTAAATAACCCTTCGATGATCAGAGGAGCAAGGTTAAAAGACTTGGCTGCGTGAGTCAAGGACGTTTTAATTTAATCGAGCGAAGGATGCGGAGGTAGCATCGCTGGAAATTGAGCCACACAACCCACATGCTGTGCCGCAGAAAGCAACATGAACAGAGCTTGGGTCACATATTGGCACGTAACAAATCACCACCAGCAGTCTTGAATGGTCAGGCTCGCCAATCGAACGTGTGGTCGTACGACGCCAAAAAGGGAAACCGCCGGATTTAATGCGACACTGAAGAATAGGGGCTTTGCTACGGCCTTGCTTGTAGGGCTCCGTTGGGCGCGTCTGGATTAGCGACATACCTAGTATATTTGTTTATAGACCCTTGGTAAAAATGCATGACTGTTGGGCAGAATTATTCGAAATGAGTGGTTTGGGGCGAGAATGTTATCAATCTGGGCATTAAGGCCTATCTTTCAAGAAAATGTAAGAGCACCTAACCATTATAGAAGAAGGGGATCTCAATCATCCTTAACACTTCTCTTTCTATCTTCATCCCTTCAGATCTGTATTAAATGATAAATTTGTTACCGTGGTGCTAATTAAACGGGCTGGACAAACGATTATTTTGAGTAGCTGGTATCAAACAGATCTTTCGCTAACAATGATATCTTCAGGATGCAGGGGCTATTAGTTACATAACAAAGGACAGCATTTAAGCATATGATAACAGAAATGCCATTAAAAATGAAAGGAAAAAAGACTCATTTTCGGGCATTCGCATTCCCGCAGGTCCAACAAACCGTTTGCATAGAGTTACCCTATTGCCAGGTGATTGTGTTTGTTGGTTTCAACAGCTTACACGGGTTTGGGCGAATCAGCGTGGCCGTATTCGCATGACTCACGTTCTGAAGCAAACGCTCCGGACACTTAACCTGCCACGGTTGACATGAAAACGCGGTCTTTTGAACCCAAACCACATACATTGCTGAGTTTATATCTTGGAGTGTTCTTTTCGAAAAGATTCATCACTTCAACTTCATCTCGTCAAGCACAATTCCAAGTCAAAAGTGAATCAATCTCGGGACCTTCCGGCACACGGACCATACCTTATTCGGCCCGCCCCTGACACTTTTTCTCCATCCTTCCGATCTCGGCCGGACCATCTTTCTGCCGGCGGGGTGCCGAGTCCGGCTCTTCTTCTCGACGAGGGGCACCAAGATTTTTCCACGCAACAAGCAAACATCATGGCATCCGAATCCACGCATACTGAGTCACAAGTATACCTCTCTACGAGGGGTGGTGACTATGGTGTAGGCTCCCTCGACGCGCCGTGCGCCATTGGCATCTTGCTGACCTCTCTAAGCTCTCCTTCGAGACCGTTGTCCTGAAGGGATTGGCTGCCGATGGCGGTCTTTTCCTGCCCCATGAGATCCCAGCCGCGAAGGACTGGGTACGTATGCCATTTTCTGCGTTGCGCGACGCCTCTTCATGGCCCTGGTTGGCTCGCGATTCGGCTCTGAGTTACCAATGACTAACAATTGACCCCAGGAAAGCTGGAAGGATCTCTCCTACACCGACCTCGCTTTCCAGATCTTCACCCTCTACATCTCCCGCAGCGAAATCCCCGCCGACGACCTTAAGGCCATCATCGAGCGAAGTTACTCGACATTCCGCGCCAAGGAGGTCACACCTCTGGTCAAGCTTCAGGACAACCTCCACCTTCTCGAGCTCTTCCACGGACCCAGCTACTCTTTCAAGGATTGTGCCCTGCAATTCCTTGGTAACCTTTTCGAATATCTTCTAGCCCGCAAGAACGAGGGCAAGGAAGGCCGAGGTGCGCAAATCGAAGCATTTGGCAGCATGCCGAGGTTGTTTTGGCCAAAACAGGAAATTCTGACAAGCGAGTAGACAGACACCATCTGACCGTTGTCGGCGCGACAAGTGGTGATGTGAGTCACTCCAACTTTCGAAATTCGGGCTCAAAACGATACTAATGTTTCTGTAGACTGGATCTGCCGCTATTCACGGTCTCCGAGGCAAGAAGGATGTGTCAGTAACCATCCTGCATCCTAAGGGCCGTGTCAGCCCTATCCAGGAGCTTCAGATGACAACTTGCACCGACGCCAACGTTCATAACCTGGCCGTGACAGGCACTTTCGACGATTGCCAAGTACGCACTGTGTGATCAGATACGAAAATCAACCACTGACAATACTGCAGGACATCGTCAAGGCTCTGTTCAGCGACCCCGAGACGAACAAGGACCTGAAGCTCGGCGCCGTCAACTCGATCAACTTTTCTCGAATCCTCGCCCAGATCGTCTACTACTTCTACTCATACTTCACTCTTGCGAAGCAGAACCCCGATTTCAAGATCGGCGACAAGGTCCGCTTCGTTGTGCCAACCGGAAACTTTGTGAGTGCCTTTTTTCACGACCCAATGAATTTCAACTAATAGGATAAACCAGGGCGATATTCTGGCTGGTTACTTCGCGACCCGCATGGGTCTTCCCGTCGACAAGCTTGTCATTGCCACTAACGAGAATGATATCCTCGATCGATTCTGGAAGACTGGCCGATATGAGAAGCATGTTGCCCGAGGCGCTGAGGCTGAGGGCGGTCTGGAAGTGGATGGAGTCAAGGCTCACGAGGATGGTGTGAAGGAGACTCTCAGCCCCGCGATGGACATTCTGGTATCCAGCAACTTCGAGCGACTCCTTTGGTTCCTGGCTTACGAGTTTGCCGCCACCGTTGGCATGGATGTCGAGTTCAACCGAAAGCAAGCAGGTCAGGAGGTCAGCACATGGCTCAAGGACCTGAAAGTTAAGGGAGGCTTCGGACCCGTCTACCTGGACGTCCTCACCAGCGCACGCAAGACCTTCGAGAGCGAGAGAGTCAGCGACCCCCAGACTCTCGAAACCATCAAGGAGATTTACGAAAAGGTCGGATACATCCTCGACCCTCACTCTTCGGTCGGTGTCACCGCTTCTACTCGATCTCTGCAGCGAGCTGGACCCAACGTTCCCCACATCTCTCTCTCTACCGCCCACCCCGCCAAGTTTGCCGGCGCCGTCGAGCTTGCTCTCAAGGACGAGAAGGACTTCAACTTCGAGGAGAAGGTGCTTCCTGAGGAGTTTATCGGTCTCGACCAGAAGCCTAAGCGTGTTTCTGATGTCAGCAACGACTGGAAGGCCGTGAGGGAGCTGGTCAAGGAGCAGGTTGAGAAGGAGCTTTCGGGTCAGCACTAGACCATGATCCTGAAGGGTGGTGTTTGATTTTTGTGCCAATTGAGTCAAAACGGCAGGCTATAGACTAAAAAAATCACTGTTTTCTTTGTTCACCTCTTGGAGGTGTCTTGCATAACCCATGCATACTGCGCAGCAATACCTGCCCCGGCCGTCTGTTTACCTATGAGAAACTAGTACATACACATAGGATAGCTGTGAATGAATATGACATGCACCCATATGTTTCCATTCTCGTGCTTGGATCGGCAACTCGTAAAGAAACCTGTGCAACTTCGGCTCGGATACGGGGCGCATCTCAAGGCGTTTTCTTCAGCTCTGGGATTTCCAAATCTGCCTCAAGGACGTGTATTGAGCCAATCAACAGCGCCGAAAGCGGTCATGGCGTCGCTAGTCGCATATATCACCACCACGTGGGAGAGGCTGGAACAACGTCTGGTCCAACAAGGGATGAAGTCCAAGCTTCCTTGCGTTTGAGAATCTCGTTTATAAGCGCCAAGGACCTCGATTGCTTGTCCATCCTCGGTCAGTTCCGAAGCCACCATTAAACACGAGCATCATGAAATCAGTTACATCTGTGTCTCTCCTGCTCCTCTCAGGGCTTGCCTCGTCGCTCGCTCAAGACAGCACGAAAGCATCACCGGACACTGCGTCCTTAACATCAGCATCAGGTGCAGCTCGCACGAGCGTAATCAGCTCTGAACTCGAAAAGGACCGCGCCGAATGCTTCCAGGATTGCTACAGAAAGTATGGAAGCTTTCCGAACTGCCCCCTTGGCAAGGACAAGTTCTTTGAGTGCTGGTGCGACGAGGACGATTGGGTAGAGAGGGAAGAAGATTGCGTGTGGGATGTATGTGGAGTTGATGCCTATAACAGTATGTGACGAATATTTGTGCTGGAGTCAAGATGAAAGGAGGTTGACTGGATGGCAGGTTATGGCGACATACAAAGGAGTCTTTGCGCAAAGGTTGAAACTTCCTCTAGCAAGGCCACCAAGACAACGACTTCGGTAGGATTCCTATATCCTAACATTTTGCAGATGGCTAAGAGTTCATAGACCTTGACTGAAGAGCAGTCCACTCAGACAACAGCTGATTCCGAGACGACGAGCCTTGCTGTTGCTCAAACTGACGTGTCGACTTCCGAAACCAGCACCACTTCCGCGTCTAGGACTGCTTCCAGTACTACCTCTACTGCAACCCAAGAGGAGACTGGCGAGGCAGCTCAGGAACCAAATGGCGGCGTGGTTGGCTTGGCTTCTGGTGCCAAGGCAGGACTGGTTGTAGGCGTCACGTATCTTGTTTTCATGATTCTTTAAGGGCTGGAGATAATCTCGATATCAAGCATGTAGTGGATAGATAGAATGATGTCCGCCCGGAAACATAGAATCCCAAGATCACTCAAGGTAGATGCATATAGACGTTAGGCAATGTCGTTTGTAGATCACCCCTATTGCGTTGAGCTCTTATAGGGTGCTGCTATACTTCTCTACGCCAGTACAAGATCTTCATTGAGATCTTTATCGCTGATGGAAGGTGTCAATTGGTTTTCATCATCTCACAGCGCCTTTCGGAGTCCTTCGTGCTTGACTACCCAGCCATCATCCTTGGGGAACCCTGGTGCATCTCCCTTGGAGCCATCCCACCCCTCTGCCATGTACGCAACTATTCAAACCGTCAACTTCAACATCGCATAAAGAGGTTTTTGCAAACATGTCTTACCTGCTAAAAGGAAACCGGCGTTGCCGGGCATGAAGGGTGGCGGCGTACCTCCATCGCCCCCTCGAATTGCGAATCCTGGTGTCCAAGGTTATATACAGGTCACCGTTGATAAGATCATAGAATGAATACTTACCCGCATCATCAAACTTCCAGTAGTCATAAGCCGTCAAATGGTAGATGGCTCGCTTCGGGTTCCCAATTCTAGCTGAGTTGATAGCCAAGATAGGCCGTCCCCATCCTCGAATATTCTGATCCGTCCAGACTTCCCAAACCTTATCCGCCGTCCGACGAGCAACTTTCTCGTCAACTGCTGGTGTATCAGGGAGAATTCCCTGAAGCATGATGAGGCTTCTGGGATCACGGTTGAGAGCTGGGTCCTCCCACCACGAGGCGTTGAGGCCATCGTAGACGGCGTAAAGCCCGTCGATTTGGGTTGGCTTGGCGAGGTTCTTGGCTACGGTCGTCCAGTGTTTGGGAACTGGCAGTCCAAGCTTCTTCTTCCACTCGCGGGCAACGTCAAGTCCGTATCGCCAGTATGCTACTTCGTAGGCGAGATTGAGTGTGGCAGCAGCAGGCGTGTTCTCAGTGACACCGATGGAGCTGGAAAAGTCAGTTTCTTCGCCCCAACATTTCTGATAGCGAGTACTCACGGAGGTCCAAGATCATATTTGCCAGAGGATTCGTTGAACCATGCATAGGACGCCATGTAGTCTGCACTAGCCTCAAGAATAGGATCCCATCTCTTCAGCGTCTTTCGAGTTGGCTGAGACTTGTAGGCCAACATAGCCATATACATGGGATGAGGCTGCTGCCACAACAGGTAGGCGTTAATACCGCCAGGTGAACTCCTGCCAGTAATGGTCTCTGTCATCTTGGGCCAGCGGGCTCCCTCCCAACCCATTCCTTCAGCTCTTGCAAAAGAAGTCGGCAGAAGCTTTTCGTAAAGGGCGGGAAAGATGTTGTGGAAGAACTTGTCGCGGCCCCACGAGACCCAGTGAGCGTTGTGCCAGACAACCATTTCCATGTGGAATTTGCCTAGGTTGATTAGAAGCAATCGATATTCAAGAGATGACTATCCATACCGTACCACCCGTTGTTCATCAATCCACTCTCCTGGGGAGACTCGCCAGTAGCTGCACTGTTAACGCGCACATGATACTGGGACGTGACGATTCGTCGTTGCAGTTCAGTTGCGTTAGGGTTGGTAGACGCAGTCAAATCGACAAAGCCACCCTTCTTCCAATACTCGTGCCACTCGGCCGAGTTTCGCTTTCTGATTGTAGAAGGAAGATCGGGGACTTTCTTCTCGGGAGAGAAGTGGGCTGTGAAAGAGATTGTTGAACCGTCATCTGGAGACAGGATGTATCGGTGAGCGGTAATTGCGGAAGAGTCCTCGGACTCGAGTCTCTTTAGTTCAAGAGGGGTTTTGTCTGGCCAACGCAAGTTGACGTAGTACTTTGGTCCTAGGTCGTGATGGATGTGCGCCGTGTCCTTCTTGGAACCTCGGACCAACTTTGTAGTGTGGTTCGCCGGGAAGTCGTAGACACCAACAAAGACCTCATACTTGTACTTTGTGGTGTGAATAGGCGGATAAGGAAAGTCAAGTTCGACCTTGAGCTTTCCAGAGTCAATGAGCTTCGACTCAATTTCAAAAGTCACGGCGTCTGAGTCAAAGTCGCCTTGCGTCACGACTTTGACCTTTGTGCCATCGACTGTGAAGGTGGAGGTGATGACACCGCTCCAAAGATCCAGCTCCTGATGGGTGTTTGAGATCTGGTCTGCGGCCAGGGTGGCGTCCTTGTATCGAAGTCCGATGCGGCCCAGGTTGATGCGGTTAGGGTTGCCGATGAGCCACTGTGATACATCTGGCAGATTAGGGTCCGGAATGTCGTAGGATACGTTGCGGCCATGCGTTAGCTTTGGAACACCAGTGTACGCATCAATTGGGCTATCAATAGTTAGCGTCATCTCTCAAATTTGGTCTGACGGAACGTACGCCTCTTCTGGTTCAGTGTCATTGTGCCATGCCCATACAGACATAGTGTTAAAGGGAAGGTATGTCTGCATGCCAGTTGTATCTACACCAAAGGCAAAGTTGCCATTGCCAACTTGGAGAGGGGTAGTCTCATTGTTGATGAGCTTGGTTCGAACAATGTTGTTCTCCGTGATAATTCGTTTCCTGACAATGTTAGATGTGCTAGGTACAACAAACAAGAACCCTCACCTGTCTATGGCTCCAAGAGCCAATGCCGGCAGCAAGAGCAAACAGAGTCTCTTCAAAGCCGCCATTTCTGCTATCATACCTGAAGACGTCACTCGCCGTCGTTATTCCCGCGGCGGTCTGGCATTTTATCTCAATCCACCCCTGTCTCTTAGTCCCACTCAAAATCCGGGGTAAACCACGCCGAGCGTCCATCACGACACTGCAACCGGATATCAATACCCCGAAAACTGTAGTCGGTTCTCATGATGTTGCGAAGATCTCGTCTGACAAAGCTGTGGGGGTCCAAGCTAAAAACCCGGGGTAGTTGTGTTTCCGCCAATTCGCGTGCTGCCCGCACTTTGGGGAGGTTGTGATCTGCGTGCATTTAGCCGACTGGGATCCTTCTGGTGATGGGGTTTGGGAATAGCCGGGTATTAAGGAATGGGGGCAATGGTGAATCTACATGGTCCGGGTTGACTTGGATTCTAACCGAGCTCGGTTGCAGGAGGATCGTGTTTATTCACGCACCTTGTTCTGGTAAGGTTGATGACGGATGACAGAGTATCTAAGCCATTGGCTCAGAAAGTTCGAAATTTGTGTATCTCCCCTGCTGCTGCAACTCCTGGGCTCTTATTGACAGACTATCCGTGTTCATTTCGATTCCAGAAGGCACCGTCTGTAAAGTCTTGTCTGCCAAAGGAAGCGAGTGCTCGATCAAGAAACGCACCATCCAGCCATCTAGCCGATGTGTGTACTCGGCTGATAACAAACACACATTCTGAAAAGTAACTAGTCTCGAGATCTGTCACATTTAGTATCCGGCGGTGGTGTTGAGGATCGGTATACGTACCATTGAACTGGTGTTAGCCCAATACTGCTTCAGTTCCATCAGAGCTGCAAAGTTCGAGTTGAGATCCCGTCGAGCGTTTGCCAATTCATTCTCGTCGCCGAATAATAAGGTATGCAGAAGAACTGAAGAAGAAACCACTGCCATATGGCCAACTGTCGGGTAAACGGCCTCACAACCTTCACCCTCTCGAGCCATACGAAGAAGTGCGCTGTAGGCCGATGCATGATGCTTGCAGCGAGAGACGCAAGTCTTCCCAAGCTCAGTCAGAGAGTTCCTAGCTTCAAGATACCGGAAATAGAGAAGCGTTGAATAGTGGTGGTAGCCGAGATGAAGTCCCACGAACGGCCCTCCAGTCCCCTTTGCTTGGTGAAAGCGGAAGTTTTTCTCCGTCTCCTTGGCGTCAGCGGGAAGCATCTTTTCCCAGAGATCCAGCTTTTGGGAGAGTTCAGCTGCTGTACGATCAAGTTCCCAACCATCGAAACATCCCTGGGCACTTTGTCGGTTGAGGTCTTGTATGGGGCCAAAGTGCTGAACAAGAGAGATCATGTGTGCCCAGAGCCCCGGCTTCCAGGTGCCTTCATGTCTAGTCAGATGATGGGGTAGGGAATGAAAGACGCCCTCATCCATCGGCAGATCGATATTGCCGCCGAGGTCCTTGATCTGACGCGGTAGTCCGATTCCAGCAGAACACCAACGGTCAGCCATAAACAGTGACCACCAAACCCTCCTTTCAATCTCACGTTCCACTATTGAGCCCGTTGATGTCGGTGAATTGAGACGCATGATCTGGGCCATGCTATTTCCAATGCCTAGAAGCTATTAGCGACGACAAGTGTGAGTTGGGCGGATGACGTACGAAAGTATAAAGCCTCTGACGAAGGATTCCCATGACTTGCACATAGGTTCGCAATGAGTATGCAAGTCTGAATATTCTCGAGGCAAATGTTTTCCAAGTCAGATTGAAGTAGGCGTTTCGATTCATCAAGGAGCGATAACTCCATACTCTGGATTCGATAATCAACCGAGAATCTGCAGCCCATACTACAGAGAGCGAGCAGTAACGCTCTATTGATAGTGCCTTGGCGCACATTATCTCGTATGGTGGGCAGATGGAAGATACTGTGGGGTCGATCATGGATCTTGACCAGGTAATATTCGACAAGTTCCTGGGCCATCGAAGGTGTGAGCTCGGGTGCCGGTGATGACACAGACTCCTGAGGCGGACTCTGTTGGGCTTGTCTTGGCGGCTTGGGGAGGATGTTGGTAGAATCGCGAGTTGTTGCGCGAGTCCCGCATCTCACCTGTCTCTTCTCGCACGTCACGCAAGCTTCGCCGGCACCTCGGCGGATGCACCGGCGTTTTGCCTCCCGGCATTGCTTACATGCTGTGGGTGGTTTCATGCTTCGATCTGCTGAGATAAGAGGGCACAATACAAAGATGTATGATTGACAATACTCCACACTCAACTGAGGAGTGTCTGGGGAACCTCGGGAACCTCGGTGAAGGGAAAGCTAGAGATGGAGAGGCAGGGATCGGGTTTGGACGCCTGTGAGTGGTTGGTAAGCCGTGATCGGCATCATCCCCGCGTGGAGAGATTAGGCCCTGTCTACCCTACACATCCAGGTCGAATATATGGATCGAGATAGAAACGAGAAATCTAAGGAGCATAGCCCCTTAAATGCTTCTTAAACGCTTCTGCTTGAAGAGGAGGAAGTTTTTTACAGTAGAAATAATACTCTAGTAGTCTTGAATATATCATCATTTTCGTTGTGACACGTGTGGCCCGCCACCTTCTGCTCAACCTCTTGCTCCATGCACTGTTGATGTTTTGCAATTGTCTATTCTACTTAATCTGCCTGGCAACTAAGCCACTTCACTACTAATCCTCAATGTCGTAGAACTCAACCTCAGAGATCATAGTCCTCGCCGGAATGGTGACACAAATCGGGAATCCTCCATAGTCTGGGCCTTCATTCGGCATCATGACGCAGCTGCCACTCCTCGTCTCGTCACCGTTCAACATCCTAACAGTTCTCAATGTCCCAGCCTCTTCGTCGGAAACCGTCTTCTCGTTAAACTTTAGGATCCCAGTGAAAGTTGCATTTGGGTTTAGCGAGCGCGCCCTGACCTGGAAGCCCTTGCCGATGAGTAGAAACTTGCCCTTGCCCTTGTGAATGACTATGCCCGAGCCTGTGCCAGGCTTACCGAAGACGAAACATCTTTCAATGATGATTTCGAAACCTCCCCACTGACGAATGATGGCTTTGCTCGGATCAGAACCATCTTGATTCAGCTCGTCAAAGCAAAAGCCCACCGAGTCGTCACCTCGGCGCTGGGATTCAAGTAGAACAGCAGAAACAGACTTGAGTAGGCCATAGTGCTTCGTCCATGCTGTTACTTCCTCGCCCTCGAGAGTATCGATGCCGAACGGCGAGACGCCCATGGCTGCATACGAGCCGTACGCGATCCAGATTCTTCGAACCCCGTAGTCGTCTCGGCGCTGTTCGGGGATGAAGAGTGGTTGATTTCGGTGGCGGTACTTGGCACATGTCGAGTTGTAGTCGGTTAGATAGCAGTCTGGCGCAATGAAGTCGAGGTTTGGGGCGAATATCTGCCAGATGTCGAGGACGTTGCTCGTGCCTCCTCCAGAGGGATATTCACCAGGGGCTCCGCCACCGCCGACGATTACTGGAAAGTCATTGTCCGAGTCCTCCCCGGCGTAGTTGAGCCAGACATTGGTGTAGCAAGGGATGGAGTATACCGCCTTGCCCGTGCCGGTGACGTGGTTCAGGTACTTGGCATAGTGGTAAGCCATGAAGAGTTCATCTGTCTGAGGGCTCTTTCCAAAGACTGTCTCCCAGTCAGAGTTCTTAGTATCGGCTGCGCGACTTTTGAAGGCGGAAAGACTCTTCTTGAGATCTGGACGGAGATTATCCCAGTCCTTGGTTAGAAACTCGACCAATTTATCAGGCACAGGCTCCGAGAACTTCTTGTTGGCAGCATCGCTGCCATCGCGGGAGTCGCCCAAAAGACCCGTCTCGTTCTCGACCTGGACCATCAGAACCGTGGAATGAGCCTCGTCAATCTCCTTGATGTGCGCCATCAACTTCTGGAAGGCCTTTCCGTCAGCCTCAGGGGCTTCGTTGTGGAAAATTGACAGCACGTCTCCTGTTTGGAGGACACCGCCAGCCTTTCGTAGCTTTGCCCGAGGGAAGCGTTTGGGGTTTGTTTTGACCCAGCCTGGAACATAAGTTGATAGTCCTGAGAAATATTGTCAGAATTGGATATTTTGCAAGAAGCATGCTGATTGCTTACCGTTCTTGAACGAGCCAAACCACAGTAGAACTAGGTGTAACCCGTGCTTCCTGGCACCCAGAATCACCTTGTCCAGCTCTTCAAAGTCAAAAGTCCCTTCGACTGGCTCAATCATTTCCCAAGTCACACAACCCAAGATGGTGTTGATGTTCATGTCGGCCAACTTCTGCCACACCGTATCCATGTACTCGGCGCTCGTCATGGACGAGTTTTGCAGCTCAGCCGCCCGCATCAAGAACGGCTTGCCCTTCACGACAAGCTGTTTCGACACCTTGGTGGCGACGAGGTGAGGAATTTGTACCATCGTCATTGGTGCGGTTGAGAATGATCTTGTCGAGAAGCGTAGAGTCTAGAGTCCGTGAAAGGAGAAATGAGGGGGCTTGTTCTTTAAAACGTCGGCATGGGTCTCATAGGGCCCTGCGCCCTGACGTGTCCTAATGTGCTGGTCTCACCGGTCAGGGATCGTCAAAGCAGACATGGGGAACTGTACATGGTGTCGGGATTCATTTGTTGTAATTGGCCATCATGAAACCAATTCCGAACGACAGTGGATAATGTGGTTGACGCAGTATCAGCAAGCTGAATGCCACGAAAGAGGAGATATGACGAAAGTTGCTTATCCGCACCACTAGCATCCCGTAGTTGACCTGTCATGAGACTTCGAAGCCGAATAAACGCAGTTGATCCCGTAAAATCATTCCTGCAAGGCCGGGAATGACGCTGTCCGATTGGATGATAAGCCGCATCAACAGCTTTGACCCGCAGATGGTTTGACATGATTGGCAACGTGCGTAAGAGAGACTGCTCAGTTCCCGGCAACCGACAGCCTGCCAAGAGGCTCAAGCGGAAGCAATTGCTACCCCAGTCAAGAACACTCATGGACAAGCTGGTAGCCCTCCATGGTGCGCTTGGAGTCGCACACCCTCAAGCCGAACTCATCTCAACCCCGGATTGTCTCCAGACTGCGGGGGTGGCTCCGGATCCGGAAATGAACAAACGTGAGTGGCTCTTAACCCGGGGTTGCTCCTCATCCCCGGACTTCCCTCGTGTTCTTGTTTATTGGCACGTGGATCATACGACGTGATTGAACCTTGTAGAAGACCTGGATGCCAAGTTCAGCTATAAAAGAACAAAATGCGACCTTAAGCCAAGCTCTAAATTCACATGCAATTACAAACTTCTTAATTCTTGATTGTCTGCTTGTTTACTCTAGAAACATGCCGTCTCTGGCCCCAAGGTCCTACCAGCTCCTCGTGGGCGTATTCGCCTCGCTGGGAGCTTTTCTATTTGGCTATGATCTCGGTGTCATAGCTGCCGTCGTCGCCTCCGAGACTTTCAAATCCCAATTCGATCCCAACACATCGGAAGAGGGTCTTGTCGTCAGCATGTTCACTGCGGGTGCCTTCTTCGGAGCAGGCGCTGGCGGTACCCTGGGTGATCGCATCGGTCGACGAGGAACCATCGTTGTCGGTGCCATCGTGTTTCTTCTCGGTGGAGGTCTCCAAACTGGAGCTCGGAATATTCACTTCCTCTGGACTGGAAGATTCATCTCAGGTTTGGGAGTTGGAGTTCTCTGCATGATCGTTCCTCTTTATCAAGCAGAACTCGCACACCCGCATATCCGAGGTCGTATCACGGCTTTGCAGCAGCTCATGATTGGCATTGGAGCTTTCATCGCAACATGGGTCGGATGGGCTTGCTTTGTCGAGCTCGGTTCTTCCAGTGCCCAGTGGCGGGTTCCCCTGGCCATCCAGAATGTTCCTGCGATATTCCTCGCGGCATTGACGTACTTGTTTCCCGAGAGTCCCAGGTATTTGGTTTTTCGAACATCTTATGACTATCAATGTAACTGACCGATGTGTAGATGGCTCGCTGATAAGGGCAAGGACGAAGAAACCCTCCACACACTCGCAAGACTCCATGCAAACGGCAACGTCGAGGATCCCTTTGTCATGGCCGAATACGACGAAATCAGAAACTCGATCCAATACGAACATCAACACGCAGCCAAGTCCTATAAGGAACTTTTCAAGTCACGAAGCGCTTTCCGCCGTCTCTTTCTCTGCTGTGCCATCCAGGCTTCTGTCCAGATGACAGGCGTCTCGGCAATCCAGTATTATTCTCCCACCATCTTCAAGCAGATCGGCATTGCCACGGATGACACTCTCAAGTATCAAGGTATCAGTAATGGATTGGCAATCGTCGCCCAAGCTTGTGCTATGCTGCTGATTGATCGAACTGGACGCCGATGGCCCCTTATCGGAGGAAACCTCTTCAACTCAGTCACTTTCATCATTGCGTCAATTCTTCTAGCTCTGTTTCCCCCAGGAACATCTAGCAACTTGAGCGCACAGTGGGGTTTCATCGTCATCACATGGCTATACAACTTCTCTTTCTCGTCTACTTGCGGTCCTCTCAGTTGGATTATCCCTGCCGAGGTGTTCGATACCAACACTCGTGCCAAGGGTGTCAGTATCGCCACGATGGCCTCTTTTGCGTTCAACACCATGATCGTAAGTAATCAACATCAAGGATCAAAGTGCTGAAACCGCTAACTTTCTCCAGGGACAAGTTACCCCCAAGGCTATGGAATCGATTGGTTACCGATTTTACTTCCTCTTTGTTGTCTGCAACGTCACCAACGCCCTGTTCTTCTGGGTATTCCTCCCCGAGACAGCCCGCAGACCCCTCGAGCAGATGAACGAAATCTTTTCAAGCAAGAGTTGGATTGTTATTGGCAAGAGTACTTCTTATGGCGGTACCACGAACGATGTCGAGAGCCATGTTGATAAGACCGTGGTGGCACACGAGGCGGAGAAGAGAGAGAACTGAGGTATTCTGATTTCTGGATATGGGTGGTCGTAAGTATGGAGTGACTTATTAGGCCTACTATATGAAGATGGGGATGGTTCAATTATAACAAAAGACTGATGTTGCAAATCTTGGCACAAGTCGACTCAGAGCCCGATCCATGGTGTGAATACTAAAGTGATAATGTCATGAGCTTATTGATTTCTTGATACTTCGTTTTGCTAATATGGGGCACTCTAAGTCACGCATCCATGACAGGGTCTGAAATAGGCAAGGCAAAGCGCTGGGGGCTATTTCGCGCGAGGTATATCTAACCTGACCGCCTTTTCTGAAAGTCATTGAACTCATATGGAATTAGGAAGCTACCCAGGGCCTTGGCCTAAACTTGGCGAGCTACTGGCCCTGTTATTCTTGTTCTCCTGCTGAAGGGATATAGAGAATGCTCGAGGAGCAGGAACGTCGAGGGTGATTTGGGATCAGCCTTGGAAGAGATAGAAGAGAATCGGTTTGTAACTGAGGGGCATCCAAGACCGCGGCAACTTGGAACGGCAAGTAATAAGTCGATCAGCGGAAAAGACGGACATGAAGATCGTCAGGTGTTTCCTCGGCGACACTTCGCCATAACCATGGCCCGATGAACAAGGAAAAGGGTCCATTTAGCCTGCAAGTTCAACTGCCTCGTGCCAAATATGCAAGGAATAAGAACTCTAAACTGGGGAGATGCGCGGGGAATGCGGGGGATAGTGCGCTTTTCGGGTTCGGCGCCGTGGACCGTTGACGATGGCTTCGGCGCCGAAGGCCGCTTCGGAAAGGTGATCTACTTTGATCAAGTGTATTAAAGCTTCGGTTTGGCCGCCGAGTTGGTCCTTATCGAGATATGCGCCAAGGCGTTTCGAAACAAACTCTCTTATCTATTGTTTGACATAGCCTCCACAATGTTGGGTCGTTCTCTTGCCCTGGCCCTGGCTACTACCACCTTACCAGGACTTGTTTCGGCGGCCCCTAGTGGTACCGATGCTCCCGTTGTCACGCTTCGGAATGGCTCCTACTATGGCATTCACAACTCTGCCTACAACCAGGATTACTTCCTGGGCATGCCATATGCGCAGCCACCCCTCGAGGATCTACGCTTCAGACATCCCCACTCCCTAAACACAACCTGGGATGGACTCCGTAATGCAACGGAGTATCAGTCCAAATGTTACCAATATGGTTATCCAACAGGACCACTCACAGGAGGCTCTGACGATTGTCTTCACCTGAACGTCATCCGCCCCTCAGGAGTCGCTGATGAGAAGCTTCCTGTGCTTGTCTGGATTCACGGCGGTGGTCTTGTTGGAGGCTTCAGCGGTGATCCTGGCAATAACCTTACTTACCTTGTTGACGAGTCTGTCAAAATGGGATCACCAATCGTCGCCGTGTCCATCAACTACCGCTTAGCTGCCTGGGGATATCTATGTAGCAAGGCAATCAAGGAGGCAGGTGAGGGAAACAACGGCTTCCGGGACCAGAGGTTCGCACTTCAGTGGATTCAGGAGAACATTGCAGCATTTGGTGGTGATCCTGAAAAGGTGACCATCTGGGGTCAGAGTGGAGGTGCCCGTGGTGTTGCGTCTCAGTTGACAGCCTATGGTGGCAGAGATGATGGCCTGTTCAGGGCAGCCATTCTCGAGAGTGCCACAGGATTTCACACAGCCTTCCGTGAGGAGACTGTCAAAGATGCTCTTGACTGGGATAAGGGATATGCTCAGCTGCTCAAGCTGACGGGCTGCGAATCAGCCAAGGATTCCTTGCAGTGCCTCCGAGAGGTTCCCTCTCTTGAGTTGGCCGAGACGATTGGAAATATCACGTTTCCAGTCTATCTAGACATCGTCGACGGAGATTTTATCCAAGATGACCGCTCTGAGCTAGTTCGACAAGGAAAGTTTGCTCACGTACCTGTCATCAACGGCGCTGCGACAGATGACGGCGATTTCTTTGCTCAGAAGGGAATCAACACAACAACAGAGTGGGAGGCATATCTACGCAAAGAAGGAGCGAGCAACAGCACCATCGAGGCCATCTCGGCTTTGTACCCGGACATTCCCCGTATCGGTCTCCCTGCTACTTTTGACGGACGCCCAACAGGCGAGTTGGCATCTTATGGTGCTCAATGGAAGCGTGCATTGGCTTTTGGTGGAGATAGAGCTATGCACGCACCGAGAAGAGCCTGGGTCAAGACTTGGGCTGCCGCAAACCTTTCTGCATACAGCTACCGCTTCGATGTTGTGTCTGGAGATCGCAATCCAGTCCAAGGAGCAGGTCACTCAGTCGACCTCCCATTTGTCTTCCGCAACACCGAGCGTCTCACCCAGTTCAACGCGACGGAGCCAGTCCCCGGTTCTTTCAACGCCTTGGCGGCCTCAATCTCAAGAAAGTGGATTAGCTTTGCGGCAAACCTGGATCCCAATTTTGAGGGGATGCAGGGTGATAAGTGGCCAGTGTACGAGGAGGAGGAGGGGAAAAACCTTGTGTTCCATATCAATGACACTTCTTTGGTACATGTGGAGGATGATACTTATCGGACGGAGCAGCTCGAGTATTTGAACAAGAAGTTGTGGAAGACTGGTTTGGAGGAGGGAAAATGAGGAGACTGGCTGTACCACTCTTCCAGAGTTTGGAGAATTCAAAAAGACAACCATTGACGTGTTAACTAATAACCCTGCGTCCTGTTGGTTTCTGGGAAAAGGCCCTGGAAAGAAAACCCAAAATCTTGTTTTGTGAAGCATGTGCCAGGCTCGAACAGCATCTACAATGCTGCCACTGTCATCCCCAAGGTACTTTTCGAGTCTCACTCTGACTTACACGATTCAGACCAGTGGTGGCATTTCTTCTCCAGTCAAGTTACATGCTGTGTCTCAGAACGGGGCTCGGAACCCGAAGTTTGTGCTGATCTTGCCAAGAATGCGTCATACATATACAAGTTAACCTACTTCCAATATAGAAATACGACATGCTTGGGTTTTGTGCCTTATCCGAGCCTAGTTCTTGGCCCAGTGCGTTTAAATCCTTTAGAAATGGCTACCGGTACGCTCAACACTAACCTCGCCCTTCAAGCACAGCTGACTCCGTTACAGGTGACGACCTCATTTCTCCACACAAAGAATACCCTCCGGTGGCAGCCTTGCGTACGATATTAGCTGAGCGCCCAAGTCTTGTGCGTCTTGGTTCACGGTAACAAATCTGCTATGTCGCATGGCTAATAAGGATCCTCGTCCACAGCAATTCATCGATGCTTCAATTTCTTTTGAGACCAAGTCTCCAAGCGCTTGGTGCAGCGGACGCATTCTTCTCCTACCTGTCAAAAAAGCCGACAATGCTCTAGAGTAGAAGATTTGGGCCCTTAGCACCAAGCTAGAAAATCTAGACTTGCATCTGGAGGATGAGTCTCTCCTTGAGCTTCCGGGCAGGAAGGTGGACAACCTCGACCAATTTGAGGCCGATGTCTTTATCATTGGAGGTGGAAATGCGTAGGTTGTTGACCAACTCCGTCTGGCCTGCTGACTGATGCGGCGTCTTTCAGTGCCGTGGCATTAGCAGCTCGTCTCAAAGACTTCGGCGTTGAGAGCTTCATTTGCGAGCAAAATGCGCGAGTTGGCGATAATTGGGCTCTCCGTTATGACAACCTACGATTTCACCTTCCAACATCTATTTACGAGCTTCCCTATATGAGTGAGTAACTTTTCCTTGATGCAACAGAAAAGTTCGTATGATAAAGGGGCGTAAACTGACAGGTATATTCCATCTAGGCTATCCAAAGGAACTGCAGTCGCCACATTTACTAACCAAAGATGAACTGGCACAACAAGTCTGACGTTACGTCTCATCTTTCAACCTCAACTTTATCACCTCGGCCAAGATCCAGTCAACTGTCTATGACCAGTCAGCTAAGCGGTGTACTATCAAATTCCAGGCTCCCAGTGGACCACATATAGCAGTCTCGAAGCACCTGGTGCAAGCCACTGGGGTTTGCTCCCAAAAGCCACATCTACCATGTATCATTGATGAATGTATCTATAAGGGTATTAGTATGCACTCGGTGGCCTTCAAAAATGGCAGCGAGTTGAAGAAGTAAGGTGTCAAGGTGAGATACACCCCTCGTGTTTGGGTTGGCATACATTAAAACATGTCCCATAGTCTGTCCTTATCATAGGCTCAGGCAATTCGGCATTTGATATTGTCTCAGATTGTCATGCAGCCGGGCTCCAGACCACCATGGTAGCCCGATCACTAACCTATATCCTCCCTTTAGAATATGTCTGCCACGATGCTAGTTTCGGTGTGTACGATCATGGCGTCGAAGCAGCTGACAGACTTTTCATGACGCTGCCAACCATGATTTTAGGCCAGCTAACTCAGGGTCTCTTGCAGAAGTTTGCTTCTGAGGAGCCGGATCGTTATGTGCCCCTGGCTGCAGCAGGCTTTCCAGTCATTAACAGTACAGATCCTTCTCAGTTGGTTCTTTCTAACTTGATTGAGAGATCGCATAGCCACTACATTGATTTAGGCGACACCGAACTCATCGTGGATAAAAAGGTCGGCACCAAGGCTGAGGTTGAGCCCAATGTTTTCGCCACAACTGGTCTTCACTTGTCAGACGATAGCATTCTAGAAGC
Source organism: Fusarium solani (assembly GCF_023522795.1). Lineage (NCBI taxonomy): Eukaryota > Fungi > Ascomycota > Sordariomycetes > Hypocreales > Nectriaceae > Fusarium > Fusarium solani. Next base: position 3,903,025 of record NW_027072154.1, read on the forward strand.
AGATGCTATTGTCTGGTGCACAGGATTCGCCGACCAAGACGTACGAACCGTCACGGAAGAGATCCTCGGAGGTCATGGAATGTCCACCGTCCCTGAAGACCATGATGAGGACAAGAATCTGCTTGGTCCAAGGGACATTGCGTCCCGCCTCGACGCCACATGAGGGATAGACTCAGAGGGCGAGATTCGTGGAATTTGGAAGCGTCATCTACGTCTTGAAAACTACTGGGTCATGGGAGTGAGCCACGCAGCATCATCGCTGGCACTCACGAACTCTGGCGTTGCAAATCAAGGCGGCTCTCGAAAACATCCTGCCACCTGCTTATCGTGAGACGCGAGGCGCATGAAATTAGGGTAGTCTCTTGGGTGTTGCCTGAAATCTCTTGTCATGATTCTTGCACTGTTTCTTCTCAATTCTTTTGGGTTTGTTCATCGGCTGGGCACTCTTCATCCTATTCACACAGGTCCTTATTCACACGATTAGCACATCATGACAGGTGGAATTTGGTACAAACACGAAGATTCTCGAGGGCTAAGAGTGAAATTATTAGACATTCGTCAAAGAGAAGTCTCGGATGAAAAGAAGTACGAACTTGCAATCGCATGAAATGAAAATGCGCTGGCTAGGAGATAATGGTGATGGCTGCCCTATTATCCACCCCCTTTATTACCAATATCCCTTATTCTATCTCTAAACCCTTTCCACGTGCAGTGAATACCATTGACTGACAAGAGAAAGTAACTAGACTTCGTTAAAATTAAGATATGTGATGCTGGGGCTGTCGAGCGATGCCTGTGATACGACCCCAGAACAAGGCAAAATATCAAGCAAACCTCGTTCCGTTCGAGGAAGCCCTAGGCCCCATTGGTATGTAAAACAACATATTCTGGTTTCCCATTGCTCCCAGATCGAGCACAAGTTTGCAGAGTCCAAAATGCTAGGGTTTATGATCAGCATGGTGCGACTTCCCGACATCGAATCCTCGCTACAATGGTTGCTCAACAACCATCATCTTCCGTAGTATAGTGGTCAGTATGCAAGCTTGTCACGCTTGAGACCCGGGTTCAATTCCCGGCGGGAGAGATCGCCACAAGCGTTACGCTTGAGTTCCTTTTTTTGCAATTTTCTTGGTTGGCGTGGAGTTGTCAACCTACCTATCCGAGCCTCCCATGAGCAGCCCCTATCACTCACATTTCTTTTTACTCTGTGTTCCATTTAGCTCATTATCATCTCAATGCAGACTGATCCAATGAACCAGTCGTTATCGCGATAACATGGTGGAAAACACCATGAAGCGGATCTGCATGCTCAATGTGGTAAGCCTCGACTTCTCCGGGCGGGGACGGGACATTCCGATCAGATGACCTCCCGGCTGTCAATAACAGTGGGGACGGGGTTTTATCCCATCGCATTGGGCTTATCTTTACCCCGCAAACGGCTTCGTGATGCGTTCCACACGGAAACGCGGAGAATTACAATGATAGAGTTGGTGGAAGCGGATTGGCTCCGATTGGAGTTGAACCTGAGTTCCGTTCTGGATAGCGACTACAAATGAGAACCAAAGTCCATGTTTAACCCCCCAGTTCTCCATCTTCATCTGTCTTCCTTGTCTTCATATCATCCGCCTTAGATACCCCCAAGTCATACACGTACATCCTCTCTACTCACCAACTCAACCACCACATCAAAGATGGAACGGTTCGATGTAGCTGTTGTCGGCCTGGGCGCTTTGGGAAGCGCGGTAGCATACCATGCTTCTCTGAAGGGCGCCAAGGTCATTGGTTTCGAGCAGTTCGAGTTTGGCCATGTTCGTGGAGCTTCCAGTGATACTTCTCGTATCGTTAGAACTTCATACGGAGAGCCCGAGTACGTGGCACTCGCCCGATCCGCTTACAAGGACTGGGCCGACCTGGAGCGAAGAACTGGCCAGGAGCTGTTGACCATCACCGGTGGCATCATCTTCTTTCCCCCAAACATTGGCCACAAGATGTTCTCAATCGAGGGATACACAAAGAGTCTTGACCTTAACGGGGTTCCTTATGAGCTTCTCTCCGCTCAAGAAACGAATAAGCGCTGGCCTCAGTTCAAAGTCCCCGAAAACGTCCAAGCCGTCTACACGGCTGACTCCGGTATCGCCCACGCCTCAAAGTCAGTCTCGGCCATGCAGTTCTTGGCTCGTCAACATGGCGCTGTCCTCAAGGAGAGGACTCCAGTTGACCGCGTCACACCTGATGGCGCTGGTACCGGCGTTGTCATTGAGACGCCCAAGGGAAAATTCCATGCCAAGAAGGTTATCCTCGCAACTGATGCCTGGACGAACAAGCTTTTGAAGCCCCTCAAGGCCGAGATTCCTCTCGATGTGATGCAGGAGCAGGTGACCTACTTCAGGCCAAAGGATTCAGATCTGCGAAACTTCGAGCAAGACAAATTCCCAGTCTGGATCTGGGGCGGGGTTCCCAGCTTCTACGGATTCCCCAGCTACGGCGAGCCAACCATCAAGGCTGGTCGGGATACCTCATACAACCGCATGACGCCCGAAGAGCGAACCTACATCCCCTCTCCAGAGCTTTCCAAGGAGCTCCAAGACTTTATGAGCAACACGATACCTGGCAAGGGTGAGCCCATGCGTACGGTGACCTGCCAGTACACCATCACACCGGACCGCCAGTTCATCATCAGCCCGTTGGAGAAGCACAAGGATGTCATTGTAGCATTGGGTGCTGCCCATGGATTCAAGTTTGCGCCCGCAATTGGTCGTGCTGCTGCTGAGCTGGCGATCGATGGCGAGTCTACAAATGACCTGTCTCTCTTTGGGGTTCCGAAGGTGGCTGCGCCCAGTAGCAAGCTGTAGAGACAGGGGAGAAACGGTTGAGAATGAGGTCCAATCGAGCGATCAGTGTATTAAAAAGCAACCAAATAAAACACATTGAAACAATTCCTTGTACCGTTGTATGCATCACAGAGAAGAGCCCTTCATTCCCAGACCAAGCCACCAAGGTTTCATTAGAGGAGCGCTTTTCCATGTGAAATATGCCATACAACTCGAGAGCCAAGATTTATTTTCAGCTCATATGTGAGGGGGACAGACTGAACTTCAAATGTCTTGAAAACGAGTATGTTTGTGTATGTTGGGCTTCGAAGCAAGCCACTACATCCGTCAAGCTCAAACCTCCATCTCTAACGGAACATTCCCCCTTGTTTTCAAGTGTTCCTTTTTAGAATTCCATGGCTCAAGACCAAGGTAAGCCAGAATGTCTGAGGGGGCGATCTACTTCGCTTTGCGTGAGTCCGGGGTTTCACGATCGTCCTTGGCCAGAACAGTTTGATCAAGAGGCAGTACTTTCGCCTATTAAACGGATAGAGGCCCAAACTCCCTTTAAGCGGTCATGAACGAGGCATAGTACCCTAGCCAAGTGTCTAACCATAGCTCCCAGCTCTCCAGGTAACATCTCCCAAAGCTGCCCCAGACAGACTGAGACATGGCGCTCAAGTATCGTTTGGAGAGCCGGAGTTCCTCAAGCACATGCGATGTAGGACCTAGACATGGCTCACTCGAGCTGAAAACGAAAGAATGCCGGAACTCGGCCCCAGCAGACAGTGGAATGTGAGAGCATGTCTTGCCCTGCGTACCGATGCTAATGACAATGTCGCGGATCGCGCCGCTTCCTCACCCCTGAGTCTCACGGCATTGAGGATACTATGAGTCAAATTCAACGGCTCATCTCTTCCAAATGCAAGATGCACTCGCATGCTACATACATATCAGAGATTACAGGGAGGCACATCACGACTGAGCATGTCCTCCTAGAGGACGTAATTAGGAGTCATGTCTTGAACTTATCTAACGGAGACAATCCACACTGGCCTATCTTGCTTAGGCTCTCATACAGAGAGCTTCGTTTCCAACGCACCGTAATGCAACGCCAGGTTCTCTCAAGACTGAAACGAGCGTACAACAACGACGAAAGGGGCCGCGCTAATTAAACACTTCGTTCGAAGGGAGGCCCTCTCGGTCACATGAAAGTTGAAGGTATTATTTGTGTGCAGTAGGACGAATCCACGGCTATAAAAAGACCAAGTTGCTCTCTAAAAGTCCCCGATCAAGCAAGTCTCAAGTCGATCCAGACAACTACATCCTCACGCTCATTACACCTATATCCACTTCTATACTCTCGTTTCAACCATGAAATTCTTTGATATCATCATCGCGGGACTCGCTGTTGCCTCTGTGCAGGCCATCGCCGTCCCCGGGCTCCCTGCCGCAGGCCTCCTCTTCGCTCGTCAAGACCATCCCCCTGAGTCTCCTTGTCTACATCCCGGAGGCAAGAAAAAGTGTCAGATCGATGTATGATCCAGGCCTTTCTCTCGGTGACTTGGCTACTAACCATTTCCCAAGTGCGCCAGCAAGAATGCCGACTTTTGGTCCTGCGCTCCGTATGTCGTCCAAGCTCTTTACACATATGTTATTCTGACACTTGTTAGTACTTGCGTCTGTCACTTCATCTCGACCACGGCTCTGCCGCCTACTGCTACACCCACTGGGCCACCAGCTCAGACGTCGGACCAGCCAACAGCGGTCCCGACGCCCAGTGGGTAAGCTACACGAAACGTGTTGTGTGAACAATGCACATGCTCCGTACAAATGTATTTCAAGGGCAACTACACTCCTACACTATCAAATCTATCTCACGAGTAGCTGTCAGTCAATTGAGAACCGTTGCTCAGTTTGCCTCCGTCCTCGGCTGTGATGTTGTTTGCGTCTGGAGTGACTTCCATGTTCCATTGTTAACTTTCAAAAAGGTGCCTCTGTGTCTCTAGCACCAGGTGATCGATCAGCCCCCTTCATGGGCTTCCTTGGCTTCACTCTGGTTGCCGTTGGTTTCGGGGTTGATGGACATAACTCCTATACGTATAATAGGGGTTCTCTGTAGGGAATAGTTAACATCAAGTCGCAAAGGGGGAGGGCATCACAGAGCTTACATCTATGTGGAAAAGGCCAATGATGAGGGAACCAGCGGCAAGTGAATCCCACCGCTCAAATGGCCGATAGCTCGGATCGCCCAACAGGAACTCCCGTCCGCGGTTTGTTTGAAGCTATTGATGATTAGCCAAGTATCTGTTATGCATCATACTGGGAAATACATACCAGTAGCACATCGTTCCGTTGGCCTTCATTTCTCATCTTCGCGTCCACGATCCTCTCTCCGCCAGGCCCATCGATCATTACTGAGTGTCTGGAACGGTCATGCATGTGAAATCCGCAATAGGGATCCCCAATTAACATGTTCTTTGACGAGTCCGTGTAGAGAAACTCGATGCAGTGCATATATCCACTGCCCTTGTAGATGACAATCTCGGTCAGTTGGGAGAGGAGTTCCCCGCATGGGCCTCCAAACATGATGGCTTCCAAGGGATATGGCGTCTCTCCATGGAGGACAATGTCATCTGGATGGTTGAGGAAAACATGATCAGGCGGTATGTCGGGCTTCCAGGCATACCCTCCACGATCGAAATGTCTGGCGATGCTCTCACTCCCTGGGACATTTCTGCTCAAAGAGACGAGTTTGAGTGCCTATTGGTGAAGGGAGAGTGGTCAGTCTCAACCAGGTCGAGCCCTTAATGGAGGTTAAACTCACATCAAATTCCACCTTGATGGCTGATATCCGTTTTCCTGGCCCTTGCAAGCGCCATCTGGGGACGTTTTCCGGCTCACCCGTCCAGCAAGACATGGTACCATCTGGAGTCAGCACAGCAACCGCTCGGAATCCTTGATTTTCCACGGCTAATTGCCACCCCGAGATGGTGTATGGGGATGCATGTCGACCGTCTGAGAAGCAGATCCTGACCTCTTGGCCCGGGTGGATGTAGCCCAGGCAGTTGAACTTTCCGTTTGGCTTTACGAAACGGAAGCCCGAGACAAAGGAGCGACCGCTCATGCTGACAAACGACACCCAGAAGTGACGAACGCGGAGACGCGGTCGGAAACGGAGAATCCGAGCAAACCAGGGCCGGCATCCCACATAGAATAGCTCATATTCTGTGCAGAGGTTGATACCAGCAGTGTGCCAGTCGAGTTTTCTCCAGTCGCGTGTATTCTCATTCTTCTTTATCCGGCCGTTTTTGGATGTGTCGAAAGCTGTCAGAAGACGAGCCCCTTTGCAGACTATGCCAGACACCTGGTTCTGCAGACTTTCCAGTTCCAAAGCCAGACTCCAAATGCGCTTCCGGTCGGCCAGTCGCGGCTCCATATATCTCAGTGCCAGGTAGAGCTTCTCCCAGGAGTCGGGGCGGGATCGCAAGGTTTCGAAGATGTGGTGGAATTCGTGTCCTCGCCAGAACCTAGAGGCCCAAAAGGATTCTGACAGATGTAAGCTGGTGAAGATGGGTGACGCTTGCCGTAGGCTTCCGACATCTTCACGAGGAAGCTCGACGAGGATAGCTTGCAGGAGCTCATTTGGTAGGCGGCGAAACACATCTCCATCCGGGTTGATTGGACTGCCTCGGGCCGGGATGTCGATGAGCATGTGCTTCGGGATGCTCGCCGAGTCAAACAGTCTCTGGATGGAATACATCGTGTATGGATCTCTGCCGTAACCAGGAATAGAGGGGCGTGCTATGTAGGTCAGCATGGGAGGGTTCTCGTCGTCAGGTATTCCGACAACGATTCCTCCATAGTCATGGCCCCAGTCGAGGATCGTTTCGCCGTGGATCGGCATGGAGAAGCACAGCGAAAATATGAGTTGAACATCAGGCTGGAAGAGGACCGTGATGATCTCCCAGCAAGCCGCATGGAAGACGAACCCCCAGACCCGAGGAGGTGAGGCGCCCTGTGACCCCGGCCCGCCTTTATGGAATCTCGACCGAAACTCTACGCGTGCATTCTCGTTGAAGTTCGCATCGTCGTAGCGCCTGTGGGATTCTGCTGGTAAGCATTTTCTGCCAGAGCCCTCGAACCTGCCAACGCCGGAAAGCTTGGCTTCGCAAAGGTTGACACCCGACACATAGACTAAGCAGATAATGTTAGTTCCATCGGTAGCGAACCGAGGGGGATAGACGTACTAGCCCTGTATTCCCTCATCCATGTGGGCTTGTCGGATTTCTTGAGCCATCTCCCGCAAAGAGCGCAGGAAAACATTGGGTAGGCACAGCGAGGCAGAATCGCCAAGGTTGGAGGGAGGTGTTGAAGGTAAACACTCGTTCAGCAGCTCTGGGGCATCTCAGCGGTCACCATGGGCACAGTGGGTCCCTTATAGTGATCACTGCCCGCGCACTGTCAAAGTACGCTGCAGTTTTGCAGCATCCATATTCACCAGCACTGCGTTTGTTTGGAGGCTGTTCCATTGTTTGCAGGGAGCAAGCGGTGTCTTGTTGCAATCACTGTCACCTAATTTATAGCGTGCAAACTTAACTACGCAATGGAGTGACCATCGGTGATCTCGCAACTTTGCCAGCCTGCGCAGGCTTTCTTCAAGGCGCCCATGTATTCCGCTCACTCAATCACCATTCACGCCAACACCTACGTATTCAGTGGAACTAGACCAGGCGAATTGAACAGTCTGTATTAATTCATGGCAAACAGTCAACAAGATCGTTTGAATCCATATAGTGCTACATATCACGAGTGCCTACCTGATTCTCGTTCTTCGCTACCTGGGTATACGGCATCCAGCAAATACCACCGACCTGTAAACCTCCAACCCAACTCCACGCCCAGAACAAAGCCAGCCGACGCACTCTGGGCTCTAATTAATACAAATTTCTTCGTGAAACACCTTGATCATGACTGCTGTAAGCGAGTGGTTGCGCCCCCAAACGGATCTTGAGGCAACAAGTTGGCAGGATCAAAGTCATATCCCATGAACTCCGTGAAGCTGTCGAATTCCAACGGTATCGGTGTATACTCGGTTGGCTGAGTAAATTGCAAGGATGAACCGCCGCTCATTATCGCTGCTCCGAAGGCCATTGGCTGCGTGCCCAGTTGATCTGTAGAATGGGCTTGAGACGAGTGGGCTGCCGAGCTACCAGCTGAGCCAGGCAAGGAGCTGAACGATGCTTCTGCAGGATCTGGTTCTCGGGTTTGTGTTGAAGCTGGTGGCTCTTGAGTCTGGTCCTCGGGTGTTGCAGCATCAATGTCTGGTGTGGATTGACCGGTCGGCAGGCCAGTTTGCGATGTCATGCTCGGCATCACAGTATCGAAGGCGTCCCAGACCGAGTTGGATATCATCTCAAAAAGTCTCCTCTCAGGTATATGAGGATTGAACTGGAACTCGGGCATGTTGCGAAGACGGTCGCTCACTTCGCGGATAACACGGTCGGGGACCTCTCGACGGATGAAGCTCCGGTACTGTGCTCGAACTTCAGGAGGCATCGGGGCTTCCAACGTTTGCAAGTCGCAGTCTAGAGATCTGTTAGTACTTAAAATCACGGACATGCCATGGTTCAGCTCAACTTACAGGGAGATGGGATGTTCTCAGCCTCAGGGAACAGGATCTTGTACATGTGCTCCCATTTAGCTTCTTCCGTGGCGTTCTTTATTCCTTTTCTACACTTGAGGCGCTCCTTCATTTCAGCATCAATCCCCAGCATCTCGCAAGGTTCGTTGACTTTGCAGGGGACGGCTTCGCGGCGATGATCCTTGAGCAACTTTTCGGTCGTAAATGTGCTGAAGCACCTGTCGCAGTGGATCGGGACCTTGTGTCTCCGATAAATGTGCTCCCTGTTCAAGAATTAGCCAGGCTCGAGACGCTTTCAAACGATGAGAGACGTACTTGATCCGGTGGACACTTGGCCAGCCCTTCTTCTCACAACATGGCCACTTCTTGTTGGGATACCCCTTCACGAACGGGCAAGCGAGGTTCGGGACCAGTTCTGCCGGCGTGATCTCTGTCTTTCGGCGTTTGTCCTTATCGCCATCGTTTCCTCTACCAGGGCCGGTTGCTCCGTCGCCGTCTTCGCGCCCTCTCTTCTTCCCGGCACCACCGCGGCCACCTGATTCTCTCCCACCACCATCGCCATGCACGTCACCACCGAATTCGGGCGAGTCGTTACCAGAGGACTGTCCAGGCGAACACGATCTTACCCATTCGATGACCTTGGCCAGGACAAGCGATGCGATGCGGTCCTTCAATGTAACTGCGGCCGCCAAAAGAGCAGGATCCAGTGATGTCGCATCAAAGGCCTCATGGAAAGACTCGTCTGTCTCGTGGGAAACCTCCGACATGGACTCGTCCGCGTCGCTCGAGTCAACCTCATCCAGACGTTCCAGTTCAGGATGGTCTGCAACAGAGGTACCAGGAGTATCCTGGTCCATCGGGTCCTTGGAGCAGATGGAGGCTATAGATGTCATATTATCGGTCTCTGGGGACGACGCCATGTCTCGGACAGGCCCATTTCGCGGGATCGAGAGGTATCCATTGTCGGTATGTTCGCTCGAGCTTTGCGGTCGCATGGAAACGACCTCGTGGTGGGAACATCCAGCCTCCGAGCCCTGTTCGTCGATGGTGCTCAAGCCTGACTTGCTGGCAGTCTCGATCTTGTCCTCTGGGCACTCATCAGGGTCTGGAATGTCTTCAGGCTCCTCGTCAATCGAGACACCCTCTTTGTACAACTCAGGCATGCGATTCTTGTGGATGCGACGTTGTTGGGCCACCCAGCCTGCGGCAGTGACTTGATCTGACACTGAATGATCCAGACAAGCTATCCAGGAAGAAATTGGGCGCGGGGGAGTCGCAGTATTGGATCTTTGCACGGGGATAATGGGAAGAGGATAGTCTTCCAGGTCGTGTTCTCGATTAAGGCGGTGTGAGTCTCGACTATTATTGACAGAGGAAGAAGGCATCATGTATGGGTGCTTCCTCGACACAGACGCCCGCGTAACTTGTGAGCTTGTCCTACCAAGGACATCCCAGTTGCTGGTGGCTGACGAGATTGTGGACGAAGGCCTGGTCCAGCTGAAGATGGACTCTGCGATAGAAGTCGGGACGGTGTCGTTGGATGCTCTCCGTATGGGTAGGTCACGTTCTGAGGGGTTGTCTGTAGTAGCCGAGAAGAAGCCACTGTCACATGGGCCGCTTGCTACCGAGAGTGGTTGAAAGGAGTTTGTGGATGTTTGTGGATGGCTCTGTTGAGCTGTCAGTGGCCATGATAAATTACCTCTCGTGTGTAAGTATATGCTCACATAGAGGTCCTCAGCTGGCTCTTCGCTGTCGTCTTGGATATTGTCTGGAGTGTTGGGCCGTGAATCTAACGGGTCAGCAAGAGCAACAAGGCAAGGCACAGGCAAACTTACTTGACATTTCCAAGTCGTTTGAATCAGACTGCAGCGCCGTTGCCGATTTGTTTGCAGATCCGTATTGAGTGCCAATACCCGCGAGGTCCGTCGACCCTGGGTTGTATGAGAAGGGCCCAACTGGAGCCGACGTGACTCTTCGCTCACGGCGAGCGACGCTCCTTATCGATGTCGTGTATTCTTTTAGCCTGTCTGGCAATTGCCAGATACTCTGTGTCTTTTTTGTTGGTGTCTCAGCCCTAAGAAGGGGCATGCTCTCTGTCTGTTGTAGCCCGAGGGACAACGGTCGCTCGGACCTAGGTTGAGGGAGGACCTGCTGCCCTTGTGTAACGTTTGTGGCCTGGTACTCGGGAGGGGGATCTTGAAGCAGCTTTGCATCTAGTTTCGCAAGTCGGTCCTCCTCATCGGGAACAGGAGCGACCTCTCGACGGAAGCCAGTCATCTTTTCTTTGAGCGGATCCGACATCCAGCGCACCATGCCCAACTCCTTGGTGTATGAGTGGAATAAACCGGGAGGCTTAAACTGGTGAAGGTATTTGATTCCTTTGTCCTTGATGCGGCCCCTAAAGGATCGAGGCGGCGTCTTGGACTCGCACTGCGCAAGTTGCTGGACCGACCGGCGGTCAGCGGCACTGGGGATAGGCATAGTGGACGTATGCTTTTTGCGCCTCTTTGACGTTTTGCGCTTCGCTGGGCTGGGCGGAGGCGTGGCAGCGCGTAATTGTTCGCCGCAAACTATAAGTCGAACAATGGCGAGACTTGAAGAGGATGAAGGAGAATTCACGAGCAGGACCCGGGCGGCTGGACACAGATTGATGCTGTCAGCCACGCACGCATTCCATCATTTCCATCGGAGGCCGACATGGGATGACCACCTGCCAGGCGCACTTGCCTTTGCGAACCATCCATCAGCCGTCAGGTCAGATCAGATGCGTCAGACCCCTGCTTGACATTTTCAGCCCTGCCATCTGCCTAAATTTAGGAAGAGGCAGCCAATTTACGATGGTTTTCATGAGGCCTTGATGGAGTATTACGAGGTCTAATTCTGAGGAAAATAGGCAGCACACGAAAAGAATAGACTTTGAGATACTATAGAATTTACTCTGTCGCATTATTCTCTCCTTGACAAAGAAACAAGAGTCACAAACAGATCGTGGATTTGATCTTGGTGGCCCGCATCCACTGGCAGCAAACGGCAGCCTGCGCCCCCTGAAACTGCCTACCGTCTGCAGCTAACGATGCGCGACAGGGGTGTGCGGTTTTGCGCGTTGCGCAGAACCAGAGGTCGCAGAATCACCACAGCGCAAATCTCGACATCTGGCAGAATGAGCAACGCCATGGCTGCAAAACTCGATTATCTGTAGAATTGGGAATGCCATCTTCACGATATCCGGATACTCTATCCCAGCGTTCGCGCAGAACAGAGATTGCAGTCATGCGTAAAGCAGAGAGGCCAGTATAAAATAGACGGTAAAGTGCCATTGGAAGGAAACAATCCATTCATCGAAACAAACAAGTCAATTCAATTCAATCCATCAAAGTGACAGCTCAGACCAAGAACAATCTGCATCCTATCCCTTCGCGCGTCACAATGCCCACCCAACCTGCAACCGCCTCAATGGTTCCCAACTGCGGTTCCTGCGCCTCAGTCGCCAGGTTTGTCTCATTTTCCTACCACTCATCAAGCGCTGCTGACTGAAGGCGAGTAGCGGTGACTGTGCAAGCACAACGCGGACGCCTGCATCCAAGCTTCCACCAGCCGTGTTGCGTTTTCTTACAGAGCCTGCTTCTGTGACAGACGTCATTCATCAACTCACTCCCGGCAAGCCTCTCAAGTGCAAATGCTAAGTGGAGATGAGTGGCTGTGCGCGGGGCTGAATTGGCGGGTCAGGTGCAAGTCGCGATGGACCAGATCAGTGGACCCATCCGTTGTTTTCAATCATGTTTGGGTACAAGAGGGCAAAAGCAAGCAGGCAAGGAGTTAAAGGCATTTGATTTGATATGGCCTGGCATAGAGGCTATTGGCCACATCTAATACTGAATTTTACGCTGAATATATACACATTTGGGGTGCTGTGCCTCTAGCTGTTCGTGGCTGAAGGTTTTAGAGATGGATCTTGTATACGTAGAGAGGATTGTGTTCTAGGAGAATTTAGAGGTCACACACCGCCACCTACTCACTGAAAGAGGACATGCTATTGCCTAATATCCAAAGTGTTTAATGTGACACAGAATCGAGAAAAGGAGTAGATTTGACAGCGCGCAGTAAGGAATTTGGTGCCAACGTGCTGGAAATGTTATGGTGTAGGGTAGGCGGGGCCGACTTCGGCACCCTCTGAGAAACGCTCGAGGCATCTTGAAACCAGAACGCGGTCCAACCGCGTCGCACTTTTAACTGAAGCTGTGAATCAAGAAACAGTCATCAACCTCACGGGAAAAGAGAAGCGACCATCAAGCCCTGGTAGGGCACCGCAAACTAGATTGATCATTCATCGCTCATAATTATGCTTCTTGTTCATCAAGCGATTGTAGCCTGGGCCGCAATTCTTCCAAGTTCGACTTGCCCTCCTCATCGGGGTATGACTGGAAAACCTCTCGCCTCATGATCCTTCTTGGCGCTCTTCGACCCGTGAACAGTTCAAATTGAGCAAAGCCTTGCTCAGGCAGCATGTCGAGACCATCCATGCTGACCCATCCTCGAGATGACTCCTTTCTGAACTGAGCCAAGAATGGCGTATCCAACGTCTTGTATCCAAGCTCAATTGCGACGCCTCCTGTGCGGCTTCCTAGCCACTCATCCGGAAGTGTCAAGTCCGGCGCAGGCACATTTCCAATGCGATGCGTTGGGATGCACGAAACGACTACTGTAGGTAGGCGGACATCGGCAGGCCAAGCATCTTCAAGCGATTCAATGACGTGGAACTGGGCCCCTTCGCTCCCAGCGCTGAGAAGCTTAAAGTCCTTCCTTTGAAGGAGCTCTGTAAAGTGCGACACCATCTTCTGAGCGTTTTGAGGTGTGCGATTGTAGACGACGATGTTTTTAATGCCGACTTGAAGCATTGCGTATATTGTGGCCCGCGCCATTCCGCCTGCTCCAATGACGAGACCGCAAGTGCTTGCGACAACAGCATTTGCAGGTGAAAGACCGCGGCGGATACACGCTCGAATTCCGATCCAATCTGTGTTTTCGCCGTAGAGGGCCTTGATCGGCCCAGACTGATTGACACTGTCGAAAAAGGCCGCTCCTGTTGGTATCGAGCCATCTTCGTTCAGCGAGCGGATCGGGATAAGAGTGTTGACAGCCCCAATCGCCCGAGCGTGGTTGCTCAACGAATGTGTCAGTGTGATGATCTCAACCTTGAAGGGGAGACCGATTGAAGCGCCCGCAAAATTCGAGTCTTCGATCAAATGCCGTATCCCCCGTAGAGAGGCACAGGAGACTGGTTCGTAGGTATGGGGGACTCCACATGCCTTCAATGCACAAGTGTGCATTGCTGGTGACAAGCTGTAGCTGACGTTGGTTCCAAAGACGTACAGCTTCATCTCATTGTAGATGAATGACGAGAAAAGAGCCTTCGTCGCACCCACCGCCGTGATGCAGGGAGTGATCGGTGGCTTCGGGTTCACCCGTTCTAATGAATCTGGGCGAACGACTGTGAGGATGCGATTAAAGGCCGCGGAATTGCGACCCAGAGGCCCAGAATTGTAGGCGATCAAGGGGATCTTGGGTCCTTGTAAAGCATCGACAGACGACCTGAGGTGATTGATACGGAAGTTGTCCTCGACGTTTGCGGCTGGGCGAATCAGCCTGGCCAAGTGGCAGCCCAAGGTATTGGCCTTTTTGTACCAGTTCATCCACATTGGAGACTCCCAGGATGGGGGATCTGTGATGATGAAAGCGTTTCCAATGATTTTTGTCCTTTTTCGAACCGTCAATATTCGAGAAATGTGCGAGTCCTCGAGTCGTAGGTCAACGGTCATCATCTCCGGGGCGAGACGAAGGGTGTGGTGTATGAGATCCAAGTAGACACGAACGACATCCTCGCTTGCTGTATGGGGGAGGAATAGGTGCAGTATTATGGGTAAAATCGTGCTTCTTCTGACAACCCCTATGCCTTTTGTGATGTCGGCAAGCAGTTGACTGCTGGTTTCAGCTGTGAGAGTGCCTGCTTCTGCGTGATCAGCCAGGTCATGCACCACAATCTGAACCACATCTGCTCCAGCGACGTGCTCCTCTATGTCCACAGAGTCGTTCAAAACATCTGAAAGAGGAATTGAGGTAGCATAGGTAAATCGCCGTTCCTCTGGTGGGATCCTTGCCAAGGGGAACGCCGAGTCCATGAACGGGATTGTACCGGCTGGGTAGATGAGCGAGAGGAACTTGAGGAAGTGTCTCTCGACGTGCTTCAGGGTCAGATATGGAGCAGGGGTTCTTTGGGTGAGAAATATCCGGGTGAGAGATGACCTGGTTGGCTTCTCTGAGACATTGAAGAACTCAAAGTTGGTGCATGTCCTGAAGATGGCGTTGCTGACATTGAGAAGGTTCCGGATCTTGGCCTTGTCGCGGAACTTGAGGTGGTTCTGAATGGCATCGGCGTCGCGTACAATGTGAATAACAGGATGGGTGGCGGCGAATTCCCTCAAGAGGTTTTGTATACGACTCTCCATCCAGGAGCAAACGAGGATGCAACCGGTGCGATGACGGTCTAGCGCATTCTGTAGGACCTTGGCTTGATGTTTGTAGCATGCAGCTGAGCCATGCTCGGCCTTGTAAGCGGCACTTGAGAGCCCCGAAGTCTTCTGGAAAGCTGTCTCAAGGTCTATCACTTTGCGATCCATGGCGGACGATGCCATGATGGCCAATGTAGACTTTCCGGCGCCGCGGATGCCAGCCAGAAGCATTGATGCATCTGGGGTGAACTCGGGGACTTCCCCAGTCAATGGAGGAAAGGTCGGTGAAGGCGTGCGAGTGACTGCCTCTTGCTGTTCTGGTCGAGTCGAGGGCGGTTGCGATTGGGATTGAGACCGGGAACTGTTCCGGGACTGGGAATGAAGCGTTTCGGCCAGCGTGAGTGTCGGTGTCTGTTCGGTTTGGGCCTCGCTGTTGCGGCTGGAGATGCCATGACCATGATCCCTGATCTTCCCAAAGCCATTCGATCGTAGCATCATCTCCTCATGGCCCAGCATGGCCCCGAGGGACCTCTTGACGCCTGCCATCTCTGGTCGGTTCCTGTTCCGTCAAGCAGAGCGGCAAGATGAAAGAGCCATAACGATGGGATTAGCTGTGGTCTCGGGCTATCCGAGTCTTTAGAGGCGTGCAGAAGAGGGTCCAGAGGGCGAGAAACAGCGATTATCGTCACATGTAGACGCAGAATATGCCGGAGACCGCCGTGGGAGTCGAGTCGGAGGACAAGAGAGAACGGACGAAATGGCCCCCCACCAAAGAAATCCTGGGGGAAACTAGCGGTGATTGGTCGGGTCAGTGTTTATCCGCCCCGCTTTTAATGTCACGGCCAATGACGCCGTGATGATTCCAGCTGAATCGTCATCTCCAACCCATCTCTGAGATATCCCCAGGACCCCGGATTCTCCCCGCATTGCAACTCTGAGTCTGAGGATGCGATTGATGATGGCAAGGTGCTTGCATCTCTGAGGACCTCTTCTCGTGCTGCTTTGATATGGCGCCAGCATCGTACGAGCTTCCTGTCAGCGGCCTACTCCTTCTCCTCGCCATGCGCCTGCAAGCCTCGTAGCTCGTCCACCACTTACCTCCACACTCAAGCAATGCCGCCGAGGAAACGCGAACACGATGCGGACTCCCTCAATGCTCCCGCCAGTACCGCTCCCGCCAAACGACAGAGAGTCTCTCTTGCCTGCGACGCGTGCCGAACCGCCAGAGAGAAGTGCGATGGCGGCCGTCCTCACTGCGGAACCTGCACGGCGCAGAACCGGCCATGCTCGTACACCCCTGCCTCCCGCAAGAGAGGCGTGCAGACGGGTTATCTACGAACCATTGAGCTCTCGCTCGCCTGGCTGTTTGAGCAGGTTCCTGACTGCGAGGGAGCTCTGCATCGTCTACTTACACAGAATGATGGGGCAGACGGCACCCGCATCCTGGCCACCAAGGACAAGGCTGGCCATCGACTCTACCGCCGATGGAGCAAGAGTCGCGTCCATAAAGACATTGGGCGAATGCTATCGGATGAAAAAACCCCTCGGAACGAGACTTCTGCAGACGACTCGGAGACGGAAGAGAGCATCAGCCCGGCCAACGCCAACCTCTTCGAGGCGAAATCGTCACCTGGATTTTCACTTCAAGGTGCAAACCTCTCACAAGCAGATCTACCTGCGAACACCTACCAACTTGGCGGCATGGCTGAGCCGCCGGTGCCTACCAAGCTGACACTCCCTCCGAATTGGAAGCGGCTCATCGACATTTACTTTTGTTACACTCACAGCTGGCTCCCGATCGTCGAGCGGGAAATGGTCACCAGCACTGCCTTGGCCTATCCCTCTGAAGGCCTCACACTCGAGGCGAACCGGTCTTCCGCCCTACATGCTCAGCTTTGGGCTGTGTTCGCCGTGTCTTCGTTCCAAGATGCAGCGTCCTCCGAACCCTTCCACAACAACGGATTCTCACCGAGCAAAATCCACTCGATTGCTCGACAACTCATACCCTCCGACGACGAGAGTCTGGAAATACCTCACATTTCTTCCCTCCTCCTTCAGTCACTGGTCCTCCTAGGCCAGAAAAAGACCATGTCCGCATGGCTACTCATTGGCAAAGCATCACGCCTTGCACTCCATGGCCGAGCCACCAACTCGCACATGTTCCCGGTCAAAGAAGGTGGCGAGGCTTCTCTAAACCACGCCGAAGTGAGAATACTGGCTGCTAGCTTCGTCTTGGATTCATTGGCTTCTCTCTGCCTAGGCCAGTCCCAGGTCACCTCGGGCATCCGATATAGTCTGCCTTCTGTGACCATCGTGCAGTTGCTGAACTTGAACGAGCCATGGGCTCCGGTTTCAGGGTTTGGCAAGGCATCTGAGCATCGGGACGAATCAACGCCAGAAACGGCGTCACCCCTGCCGACATTCCAGCAATTATTTGCTTTTTGTAGGCTCTGGGCCGCCAGCATGGATGCAAGACTGTACGATAGTCCCACTTCCCGCAGGATCACCCCTGAAGACCTTGTCAGAAGTCTGGACGCCCAGTTTTCGTTCTGCAACTCGCTCATCTTTGGGGGTTCAACTCCAGCGGTGCCGTCAGCTTACCTACTCCAAGGCATGTTCCTGGCCATTACCTTGGACTTGGTGCCTGGCCACAGGCCATCACTCTTCTCGAACCTGATAGAGGTTGTCGAATCGTGTCTGGAGACATTTGGACCCGGTGGGACACCCCCCGTCGTTGTCACCTTGATGGAGATCGTGCATCATCATGGCCACAGCAGCCGGATGCAAGAACACGACAAACTCAAGTGGGATGCAGCCTTGAAAGCGCTCACAGACGTCTGGAAACCCAACAATTCAGGGATAGATGGCCCTAAAGAGCATCAAAACAACATTGGCGTGGTGGATCCTATCAGTCGCCCAATCGCCGGACCAGTCTTCTTGGATGAGATATCAACCGCCTCTCACCACACCAGCCAGACAGCGCCCTTGACCTCAGGAGAGCTGGAACATGAACTTAACCGGATGCAACAGCGTCAAAAAGAGCAGCAGTTCTTGTCGTACGAGCGGCAAAGATATGCAGGCAACTCAGACAACAGTCCTGGCACATCACAGTCTCTCTACCCAGTCACACCCAACCTGACGTTCCAGTCCCCTCCAGTCAACGGCGGGCATACAGGGAATCTGCTGCAGAGCTCGCACATACCAAGCCAGCTGGTAGATTACGACGCCATTCTGGAAGAACTTGGATCCATAGATTGCGGCGACAGCATCGAAGTGGACCCCCAGTTTATGACCAACCTAGGCTTTGCGCCCGGCTGCGACCTGGGCGAGATGTTTCACGGCGACTTTGGTACATGAATTAATGCAAAACAATTAAACCGATATTTCCGCGGTGTCCCAATAGCATCGCGTGGGTGACCCTGCGAGTGACCGTGCTGATCAGGTGAAGGACAGCACACTAGAAGCTACAGTACTGTACAGTTAGAACCTGAGTCTCGAGTCTCTTGACTCTTGAAGGTCGAGCGTGATAAGACGGTACTTAACATGGAGAGGATTTGGGTTATGAGGACACAAATCTTTGACTTGGACATTATGGCACCGCAAATTCAGGCGATACACTGCCATTGCCCAGTCTTTCACCTCCCCTTTCACCTCCTCTTGCTAGTCGCACACTTGAGTGGTCTCATCTACCGACCAGTCATCCCAGCACGCACAGCAAAGCACACCGAGCCGTGTGACCGAGGGATGGAGCACTAGGGTGAGGGCTGAGACTTCATCCCCGTCGCTAGCGAAACAAGGTTAGATCCGCGGCCACATGGTGGTTCTAATGCGGAGTCCCCAGAGATGACCGAGTCAAGGATGTGGCACACCGGGTAAGCCTTTATCCTCAACGCCCCCGACTCAGATCTTTGTGCGCGGTGCAACGCCCAGCACCCTGCTCGTCACCCCAGAAATCAACTGATGACAATATGAATCTTCTGCTTCGACGGAAGCGAGTTCATCCCCCACAAACCAACCCCGCAATCCCCGGATTAATCCCCAACTCTGGAGGGAGATGCTGCTGCTGGGGGCGGTTTACGGTTGTATGGAGTTGCCGCGGTCCTTTTTTCCCTTTGGCTAGAAGCGAAGCACAGACAATTTCCAGAAGCTAGGGGGGACATATGGGTCGAGCCCTGTCCTGTTGCAACCGATATAAAAGTTTGCCTCCCAGCGGACGTTGATCAATTCCTCAACACCACAGTCCTCCTGGCAACTGCCACCTCATCCTTCATCAACAACTTCAGCCTCTGTCATTCTTTGGGTTTTTCGGAATAACAGGTCATTCATCATGGGCCTCCTCACTCTCAAGGAAGACCGGCCCACGCCGAAGGAGGTGTACAATTGGCGCGTCTACGCCTGCGCCGCCACAGCATCATTTGCGGCATGCACGATCGGTTACGATTCTGCCTTTATCGGCACTACCCTTGCGCTGCCCTCATTCGTCGACGAGTTCGACTTTGAAAGCTACAGCCCTGGCAAGCTGGCGCTGCTGAAGCAGAACATTGTCTCTGTGTACCAGGCCGGTGCCTTCTTTGGCAGTTTGTTCGCCTATGGCAGCAGTTACTTTCTCGGTCGTCGGTACTCGCTCATCCTCTTCTCCCTCATCTTCATGCTGGGTGCTGGCATGATGCTGGGTGCCAATGCGGACCGTGGTCTTGGTCTGATCATTGGTGGACGAGTCCTGGCCGGTATCGGAGTTGGTGGTTGTTCCAACATGACTCCCATCTACATCTCTGAGCTGGCTCCTCCCGCTGTGCGAGGTCGTCTCGTCGGTCTTTACGAGCTTGGCTGGCAGGCTGGTGGTCTTGTTGGTTTCTGGATCAACTACGGAATCAACAAGCACATGCCCTTCTCTCCTGGTGTCAACGAGAAGGTCTGGCTCATCCCCTTTGCCGTCCAGCTCATCCCTGCCGGTCTCCTGCTCGTCGGCGCTCTCTTCATCCCTGAGTCTCCCCGATGGCTGTTCTCCAAGGGTCGTCGCGACAAGGCCATTGAGAATCTCTGCTGGATGCGAAACCTTAGCCAGGACAACATCTACATTGTCGAGGAGATCAACTTTATCGATTCCGACCTTGAGCGATACCACAACGATGTCGGTGCTGGCTTCTGGAAGCCCTTTGCTGCTCTCAAGGAAAAGAAGGTTCAGTGGAGATTCTTGCTTGGTGGTCTTCTCTTTGTTTTCCAGAACGGTAAGCATCTCATGATTGAAGTCTTGAACACAGGTAACTAATATGATTATTCTTAGGCTCCGGTATCAACGCCATCAACTACTACAGCCCGACCGTATTCAAGAGCATCGGCATCACCGGTACAAACACTAGCTTCCTTACAACTGGTATCTTTGGCGTTGTCAAGACTGCCCTCACCTTTGTCTGGCTGATGGTCCTCATCGATCATATGGGTCGCCGAAACCTTCTCATGATCGGTGCCGCCGGTGGCGCATTCTGCATGTACTTTATCGGCGCGTACATCAAGATCGCCAACACCGAGGCTAAGCTGGAAGCCGGCGAGGACACCAGCCTCTCTTCTGGCGGTATCGCTGCTGTCTTCTTCTTCTACCTCTACACGGCCTTCTACACTCCCTCGTGGAACGGTACTCCTTGGGTTCTCAACTCGGAGATGTTTGACCAAAACACCCGATCCCTCGGTCAGGCCAACGCCGCCGCCAACAACTGGTTCTGGAACTTTATCATCGCCCGATTCACTGTGCAGATGTTCAACGCTTGGGGTTACGGCGTGTACCTCTTCTTTGCCTCCCTCATGGTCATCTCCATCTTCTTTGTCTTCTTCTGCATCCCCGAGACCAAGACCATTCCTCTTGAGTCCATGGACAAGCTGTTTGAGATCAAGCCCGTCTGGAGGGCCAACAAGATTCTGCTCGAGGAGCTGCACCTCCAGGACGAGGAGTTCCGACAGAACGTTGATGGCGTGGATTTGCACGAGGAGAAGGGCAGCACTGAGCAGGTTGAGACCAAGCTGCCTTGAGGTTTTATGAGGGGGCGTATATAAGGGGTTTGGATATTGTACTCTAGGCAACTTCCAAACAGAGCTACATTGGTAGTTTGTATCTACTTGAACAATTTTGGTTTCGCACAAAGTCAAGTTTGACTTTTGCCATCTTTTTGACCTTTATTGAGCGACAGGGCTTTGCCATGATGCTCATTTTTACTTTAATATCCAACAAGAGACAACTCCACGATCTCCAAGCCAAGCTCCAACGTTATTTCGCTTGATTATGTGTTGCAATCTTCTCTAATGCCTTTACTGGGCCCTCACTGGATTGAAGCTCATGACGTCCTAGGTGGTTACTTTTTTGTAAAGGCGCCACTTTTCTGCTTGCTTTATAAGCCTATGATCCCTTTGGCTCACTATGAAGAGTGAAGTGTAATTAATGATAAAAAGTATAGCGCTTGGATATCTTGCTATGTCAAATGGTTATGACAATGCTCCCTCTGGCTGCAGCTTGTGTTCGATGCTGCAGATTGGGAATCTATGCAACACTCAAATTTATGAAAGTATTTGTGCAACGGGTTATGTACCAAGTTATGCCATTGGCTTCTGGTCATGCCTCACACAGTTTCGGCCCTTGCGAGACGGGAATCCTCAATAAACGACAAGACGCAATTAATGATTCGCGCTCATTTCTCCGAAAGGGGTAGGAGCGGTATCAAATATTGGAAAAGGATATGCACGAACGTTGAAATGAGGCCGGGCGTTTGACGTGAGTGGCTGCTCTGTGCGGCTCAACAACCGACAGATACACATTGTGGAGGGTGAATGCCAAATGGTGGTTGGCTGAATAGTACTATGCAAACTGAATACTAATTAGTTCCTGGGACACATACGTAATGCAACGATTGCTGCGATCTTTGGGCACGCCATGCACCAACACAGCCATGGGAGCAACGGACGCGCTCTGCCGCAGCCCGGGACCCACTCCGCATTTCCGTCCATACCCGCTCCGTCCGTCCCGGAAATCACGGAGCCGTCACTCCCCGTCTCCGAAGCGTCAACCTAAACCACTTTGATCAAAAATTTGTGGGGGACCCTTGAAGCACGCCATCGCTTCTGCTAGAACGACGCAGTTTCTCTTCCATGACATCCCTCCAGCTGGCTACCTACACCATGAACGTGCCCAGAACCTGTATAGAGGTGGCTTCCAACAAACAAGGATTCTACTAAACACCAGGCTCGTTTGTGTCTAGGCCTCCCTTGCGTGATTGGGTCCAGTTCTGACGACGGCGAGGCCTGCGTTTTTGGGCACGACATTTGCTCCATCTATAAGAGTATCTTGAGACCAACGATGTAATGAGCTCCAAGTCGGACAGGTCTTCTTGTCATTCTTGACGATCAAAGTGTCGTCTTGGTTCATCATGTCCCCGACCAAACGCAGCCGTGGGCTCTTTGCCTGCTTTAATGGTCGCCTTCTTTACTCGTGCGGTATCATTGCGCTGTCGCAGCTCAACTTTGGCATGGACCAGAGTGCATTCAGCAACACGCAGGCCATGCCAGCATTTAAACGGCAATTCGGTACCTATGACGAAGCTACAAAGACGTATGTTCTTGAGACGGTTTTCTTGTCTCTGTTGAACAGCGTCAACTTTGTTGGTTTTGTCTTTGGTCTCGTTTTCGGTAACCTTACAAGCCGACGCTTTGGCCGTCGGATCGCCATGTTTGTCATGTGTTTTTGGGCTCTGCTTTCGGCAGTGATTCTCATCACGTCGAGGACTCAAACTCAGGCAATCACTGGACGAACGATTGCTTATGTCTACATCGGCATGGAACTTGCTCTGGTTCCTGTGCTCCAGTCTGAGCTTGTTCCTGCTGAGGCTCGCGGATTCGTTGTTGGTACTTATCAATCTGGCTTATTCGTTTGTCTCCACCCCAGAATCTAGAAGTGGGCATCTGCTAACAGGTGGTTTAGTTTGGTACCCTTCTCATGGCCATCATCTGCCGTGGCACCAGCGAGATTAAGGGACATGGGTCCTGGCGAATCCCCTATGGCCTCTTTTTTGTGATCCCCTCAATCTTGGCTGTCGCTGTTTGGTGGATTCCTGAAGTAAGTCAATTGGATCAATCTGATCGGTTTGGTGCTAACAGATGCAGTCACCGCGATGGCTGTTGACTCGCGATCGGCAGGAGGAGGCGCTCAAGTCCCTCAAGCTCCTTCGCCAGGGCGCCTACACAGATGAAGAGATCAACTCTGAGTTTGAAGACATGCAGAGGGCCATTAACACTACTATCAAAAAGGGCAGCTTTATGGACCTGTTCCGTGGTAGTGAGTGTACCCACAATCTTGCACTTTTGGACCCAGCTGACGACTTGCAGCTAATCTCAAGCGCACTCTCATCACTGTTGGTGTCAACGTCTTCCTTCAGCTCACGGGTCAGAACTTTAGTTCCAAGTATGGCACCATTTTCATCCAGAGCCTTGGAACGGTGAACCCGTTCGCCATGTCGTGCATCAACTCTTCTGTTGGCATCGTCACGGTGTTTTTCACCCAGATGCTGACCGACAAGACAGGCAGAGTGTAGGTTTGCCACCAGTCCCTGCATGGCAGGGGTCTCAGACTAATCTTTTGAACAGTCCCCTTCTGGTCGCTGGTGCTTTGATCCAGACGGCCAGCCTCATGACCATGGGAGGCCTTGGCACTGTAGAGAACCCCTCGCACAGCGTCCGTACTGGTATTGTTGTCACCGTGACGCTTTTCACCTTCGGATTCTCGCTTGGTTGGGCTCCCCTGTCGCACGTCGTCGCAGCCGAAATCCCTACCACAGGCCTCCGAGATCTGACCTACGCGCTTGGCTCCGTCTTCAACATTGTCATCCAATGGGCCGTCGCCTTTAGCATCCCCTACCTGATTGACAAGTCCCACGCCGGTCTTGGATCCAAGGTTGGCTTCATCTTTGGCACCACTGCGTTCATGGCGACACTGTTTTCGTGGTTCTGCATTCCTGAGTGTGGTGGCAAGACTCTGGAGGAGATTGACGAGCTCTTTATTAGAGGCGTGCCTATTAGCAAGTTCCGCACTGCGAAGCTCAGTTCCGACTTGGAGGGCTCTGAGAATGTTGAGGTGCTCAAGGCGAATGCTTCCGACATTAGCACCACGGAGAAGGCAAGGGACCTGTGAGCTTTTGGTACGATATAGCTTATCCGAACTGGATGTGATGGCAGGAGGGGGGCTTGCCAGAAGCCTGGACTTGGAGCAAGAGATGAGTCTTGAAACGTTACTATTCTTGTATCTCAGGATAACTCTGAGAATATACTTATTTCTGCAAACTTTGCCGTTACCCGAGGCCTTCGAGCAATTTTTGCATGTCTCCTTGTGCCGAAGTACTTGACTGTGGTATTTCGTGCCATTTGGTCAATGTTAAAATTGTACATAGAGTGCATGGTTCTGTCACTGTGCTCAACTCTCTCTCTCTCCCTCTCTGTGAGAACGGAAGCGACTACCCCGACGATCCAACCCTCCGTGTCCATGTCCGTGTAGAATGCGGGGATAAAGAAGACTAATGACCAGATCTCTGATCCCCCGCATCAAATCTGCCTGCCAATCTCCTATTTTGCGGGGTGCATAAATATCGGTAAGTAGCTTGGGAGGGCCGGCAAAACCACACGGCTGGCTTGAGGATGTCACGATGTTGCAACTTTGAGTGACACATGGTGCACCATCCGTGTTGCTCTGCCGTGAAGGAACGCTCCCAAGTTCTGTGTGACTGGGGAAAGCTCACTTGTCGCTTCGATAGTCTGTTGGTGCCCCTGTTGACCCCAGACGGAGATGACGGGGAGAGACGGGCGTAAGTGGAGCCCAGTGGTTGGAAGTGTTGCTCCGTCTTGCCCCGTCATGTCCGTGAGACGGGCATACGCGCTAAGCAAGGGACAGGGTCCTTCCAAGCTGTCAAGAAGCTTGGCTATGGGGCTGAGTTCTGGCTGCAGCCGAGCTCAAGCAATACAAATCCCTCCAGCAATGCTCCTCCTGTTCATCTTTGCTCCGACATTATTGCATTCCCCCAGTCTTCAACATGGGATCACTTCCTACCTCAAAACGACCCAATTTCCTCGTCATTGTCGCCGATGACTTGGGCTACAGCGATATTGGATGCTTTGGCTCCGAGATTGCTACCCCAGCTCTTGATCGCCTCTCACAGACTGGTGTGCGATTGACCAACTTTCACACAGCTTCAGCATGCTCACCAACAAGGAGCATGCTGTTCTCTGGAACAGATAACCACATTGCTGGCCTGGGACAGATGACGGAGCACATGGCGAGGAACCTGGATTCCTACAAGGGCAAAGAAGGATATGAGGGATACCTCAATTTCAAGGTGGCAGCTCTGAGCGAGATCCTTCAAGATGCTGGTTACCATACCATCATGTCTGGAAAATGGTAAGTCCACCATGTCATGTGCCATCCTCGCCTTTTCACTGACATATGACCTTCAGGCATCTCGGTACAAGTAAAGAGACGGCACCCTGCTCCAGAGGCTTCGACAAGAGCTACGTCTTCCTCTCTGGATGCTGCAACCACTTCAACTACGAGCCCCAATTAGACGACCCATCACACGGCTTTTTCACACCCATGAACGCCGGCAAGTTCTGGATGCAAGATGACAAATTCCTCGATCGAAAGAACCCCGAACACATCCCGAGCGACTTCTACTCCACGACGTCCTTCTCCGACAAGTTGATCGACTACTTGAAGCAGCGAGACGATACTGAACAACCGTTCTTTGCGTACTTGCCCTTTACTGCGCCTCATTGGCCCCTTCAGGCACCACGCGAGGTCATCGACAAGTACAAGGGGCGTTATGATGATGGCCCTGCAGCGCTTCGCATGCGAAGACTGGCAAAGCTGGTCGAGCTTGGTCTTATTCCTGAAGGCGTTGAGCCTGCTCCCATGACACTCGAGGCATGGGACAAGATGACCCCATCTGAACAAGCCGAGTCGGCGAGAAAGATGGAAGTCTACGCCGCCATGGTTGATCTCATTGACTCCAATATCGGCCGCGTCGTCGACTACCTTGAGTCCGTCAACGAACTTGACAACACGTTTATCCTTTTCATGTCGGACAACGGAGCTGAAGGTGCGATGCTGGAAGCTATCCCCATGATGGGCAGCGTAGGTACGGTTCCCAAAATTATCAACAAGTACTACAACAACTCTCTCGAAAACATGGGTATGGGGGATTCATATATCTGGTATGGACCTGAGTGGGCGTGTGCATCCATGGCCCCCTCTAGAGGCTTCAAGACGTGGATCACAGAAGGTGGCATTCGATGCCCTTGTCTGATTCGATACCCGCCTTTGGCAAAGACGGGTTCCCACACGGATGCTTTCTGTACCGTCATGGATGTTCTGCCCACGGTTCTTGACCTGGCTGGTGTCCCTTCTCCAGGAAAGCAGTTCAGAGGTAGAGAAGTTGTTCCTGTAAGGGGTTCATCATGGGTTTCCCACTTGGAGAATCAAACACCCTCGTTCCATGATGAAGAGAACGAGATCACAGGTTGGGAACTGTTTGGACTGCGGGCCATCCGGGAAGGCTATTGGAAGGCGCTTTACATGAACGCACCTCGAGGAAAGGACCGGTGGGAGCTATACGATATGAAGAATGATCCTGGTGAGCTGAATGATCTTGCTGAGGCCCAGCCTGAGATCTTGGAGCGGTTGATCAAGCATTGGGAGATTTATTATGCTGAGACAGGCATGTTTGACCCTGGGCATGATTTCCCTGTAACTCGAATTTGAGCACAGTAGATATATAAGAGCGAATTTTGGGAGCCTTGATGAATTTGGAGTACTATGTACTGTTCGACTCTATTTTTTTTTTTTTGATATAGCTGAAGCCCGGCCCTTGATGGGATAACTGAGCCAGAAGACCGTACTGTTTGATTCTGTGCAGATGTTATTTTTATCCTTTACTGAGCCTTGCACTCTGTTGTTAGAAGAGAATGACGACGAACGATGGTCAGCATGGGTAGCACCAAACCAGTGGTATTAGAATTGAAAGACCTTATTACTCTAAAGCCATCATATCAGGCTCGCCTCTTTGACTGCACGTTTCCCGGTACATGTAAACCAAAATGTCCGCCATCCGTTGTAGATCAGATGCCTCACCCGCCCACCGCTCAAGCGACTGAATCGCAATCCCAACAAGAGTATGCCACTCCTCAGGAGGAGACACCCTATGCGAATTCGCCGCAGCAGCGATAACAATGCAGGCGGCCATGAAGGATTTGCGAGCTATGAGCCATGTCCCGCCGTGTCGTCGATGAAAGGCCATGCGGTGCACCATGGTGGCGCAGATTCGGATTTCTTTTGCGGCTAGGGCTTCGGCTTCGGGGTGGATGGGTTCTTCTGGGTTGTGGTGTAGGACGTAGAAGAGGATTGGGCGGAGGGTGTATTCTCGCCAGAGAGATGCGCGGCCTTGGAGGGCCGCGGCGAATTCTTCATCTGGGAGTACGTCATCGTCGAACTGAACAACAGAAGGGAGATGATATTTCCTGGAGTTATATGTTTAGGCTCTGTCATACCTGAATAGCTACACACGGACTCACCACAGAGCTATCTGCTGCTCGCACTCGTGGTATTGGCGAACTAAGTGAGCAGGATTCTTCATCCAGTAACCCTCGCCGTGTCTGTACAAGAGATTGAGCGTCTCATCAACGGTACGACGAATGGAAATCTCTGATAAGTAGTAGCACCATCCTCTCTCATCGACTTGTCGCTGTTCTTCGTCTGGACCAACTGACGATCCGTCTGTGGCTGGGCTGAAATCAGACAAAAGGCCTTCTGGGGGCGTCGGGAAAGGTTGTGGATATGAGAAGTTCTCTAGGGAACTTGGTCGTAGTCCCAATTCGAAAACCAGTTCGCTTAAGATGAGTTAGCGCGGTTCCACATTACGAAAGGCATGGCAACTTGCCTTTCAGCCCGAAAGCAAGACCAGAAGAGTCTCTGCTCGAGGTGATAGTCTTCAGGGCTTGTATCCCTAAAGGCCGTCCATGGTCGTTCACCACGTTGCAGCAGTCGGGTTTCCAACCGCGAGCAAGCCTGCTGGATATAGCACCAGGCTCTTAATGGTCGAAGAGCAAACTTCTCAAAGATCGTAGCAAAGAAGTAGCACTGGATGTCCTGAATAGTATTCCCAAGAAGTCCCATTCTCTTCTGGGCAGCCGCATAGTACGGTTCTGCTTTTGCTCTTTCTTGAGAGTCGGCAAAACTGCCGAGTTGTTCTGGGGTTGGAGGGATGGGATATTCGTTTGGTCTCCTCCACATGTCGGTATATGAAGCCAATGCGCACGCTAGCAGCTGCAGTTTTCTCATCAGCGCTTGTCAAGTTAGAAGAGCCAGGTAACTTACCACAAGACATGATGAAGAATCCCATTTCAGCCCATCTTCCTCTGCCGAGCGAGCGTGTCGCATGAGCTCATGCCCATCAAGCACAGGATTCCTCGGATGAACCTGAGAAAGGAACTTGCGGCACAAGGGAACAAAGGCTGATTCGTTTATGCCCTGACCTCCACCTCCATTTTGCAGAGTGCTCTCAGTGTACCCCGAGCTGAGGGGGAATGAGTCGATATCCTGGGCATCACCTGGTACAACGCTCCTAAGGGCTGGCCATCGTAGGAGAGATTCGCAACGGAGAGCCTCGAATGGGAATCCCGGAGGCTTGCTCTCGTTCGGTCGTGGTGTGTTGGCAGAGAATCTTGCCCAAGGACTTGTTGCCGCCTGGGCCTGTGGTGAGGTCGCAGCCGCCAACGAAGGGTCAGTATCCGAGTGTCCGTGACTGGTGCCCTCATTCCTCTGAAGCATCTCCTTGATTTCCACCAGTTGCTCCATCAATTGGCGGTTAGAAACCGCAGCATCCTCCCCATCAGCCTCAATCTCATCCGTATCTCCATAAACGCACTTGGCTCTCTGTCGCACGCAGTACCCGCATTTCGGACGAACATTATCGCACTTTGTCTTGCGCATCCGACAAAACTGACAAGCCGTCACAGCACGTTTCCTCCTGGTAAAATCACTCGTCGTAAGTCTCCTCCGCTTCCCGGACCCTTGAGACGCATCATCGGCGACATCCGGGCTCGTGGGCTGCTCATTGAGACTGGCGGAATTCTCAATGTTGGAAAAGACCGGGGCCCGTAGATTGAACGAGGGCGTCGCGCGGAAAGACGGACTGATTGCTGAAGAAGGCGGCATCTTTGTTTGTTTCTTGACGGAGGAAACGGGGAAGAACGGGAATCGGCGAGGGAAGGCCGGGAGATGATAACCGGGGCCCGGCTCCGAATGGTCAAGCGGCGATGGCGTTATATTGCGTGATCGGGAGCCGCGTGGAGCACACAATACCCCTGCTTGTGCCGACTCAATGTCGGAAACACGTCCGTATCTTGCCTGTTTCAATTGAATCCGTGGGAATGGATAGGGTTTGGTGGCAATGGTCCAATTTGCGGGGGAACTGCAGACTGCCGAGGATCAACGCGGGGAAAGCTGTCACAAGAACCGGTCTTGGCACGCCGGACTCTAGACGCCTTCACTTGGACGGTACTAGCCTGGCACGTGTTCAAAAGTATATCAGGGACGACAACCATCGTCACATCGTTGTGATTGACTTCAGTACCATGCTGTACAACCTGCTACACTAACATAAAGAGGAAACCAATACCATCACTGCAGACTTAAGCTCAGCTTAGGTGTAGCGGATTCTGCTTTCCACGCGGATCTGTCTCAGGGATAGAGCATCAACCACGGTACCAGCAGGCAGACCAAGGTAATGAATGGCATCTCCATGAGACTTGATCTCATCCGTCACCAGCCTTGTTCTGATCGACAATGGTACCCGAGCGTCATGACTGCCGACAACGTGTTGCTATATCTGAATGATACGTCGTTTATTCAAGTCGAACTCCCGGGTTCCATGCCAAGTGATTGAGGTGTCATCCATTTTGTAGATAAAGGCGCAAGCCTGGTTCTTGTACCCGTACCATAGAATCATGGTGCGTAGCCGAGGTGTTCCAAGCGCAAATCTCCCCGCCGCATACAAGAGATTCGTGAGTCCCAGGTCCTTGTCTGCTGGGTCGACCAACCGCGATGTCAGCGCAAGGAACTCCAGGTTTTTCCACCTGGGTTGATGGCGACAAGCTTGGCTGGCATTGAAGAAGTCCTGCGCATCAACCATGAAAGAAGCCGAGAGATGTTCAAGCTCTAGGCTCGCGGCCACAAGCGCTTGGGCAGTTTGTGCGTTTGGTATTCTCTCTGAAACAACTGACCCTGGAAAAATGTCTTGGTTGGAGTCCTCGAAAAGTGTCAGGGTCTTGAGATTTCGTGGGAGATACCCAGAGATGACGGTGCTGAAAGCTGCAGCCTAGATGTCAGCCCCGTAGAGATGGTATCAATTAGGAACGCGTATTATTACCTGGATACCATTCGCTATCTTGGAACTCCTTATCAGTCATCCTCCAGGGCTCGTAATGGATATACTCGAGTGCAGGCAACGCGATAAGGAGCAGAGACAAGAGACCAGTGGTGAATTGGCGGCGGCATTGTCGACGAATGAGCAATCTTTTGACGACTCTTACTTGATCAAGAAACGGCACGAATTCACCCATCATGTCGTATACTTCTCTCATATCCCTTTCCTGCGGAGCCTCTCGGCCGTCGGGGGAGAAGCCGTGTCTGTCGTCGTCGAATGTACGAGGATCGCCGAAAGCTTCGTCCTCAGCTGGATCCCCAACGTAGTAGCCCTTGAAAAAGTGTTGCGAATCGCTCGGCGAGTATGCGTTGATCTCTAGCGTCAGCTCGCCCTCTGCCCACCTCCTCAACCGGCGAAAGAGGCCCATCAAAGACCTAGAAAAGGTCCGGTTGCTCCGAGAATGGTAGCTCCATTCATCCTCACCCAGGCAGTATCTGCATTTGTACTGTGAAAGTTTTATGCTGAGACAAATACGCTTGACCATGTGCTCTCTCCTTCCTGTCACATACTAATCAAGGAAGGATAGCTGTTCTATGCTGACGACGAGAGACTCAAACGTCTTCTTCTCGATGAGGGGTTGCCATTCCTTGGAAACTACCGCAAGGTGACACCGGGGAGAGTGTTGTGCGGCCTCCGTTATAATTTGCTCGCGGATCTCGGTGGGCAAAAGGAGGAACGTGGTAGGGGCGCTGGGGCTCTTGGGAGCTTCGTCGGCCATGGGAGCGATCTTGCCGATATCGATAGACTGTGGAATTTGATGTTTTCTGGTTTTGATGATGAAAAGACTTGGTTTGACGACGTGGAGGAATTCCATCAGGCAAGAAGAACAAGTCAGTGACTTGGGTCAGGTGCGAGACGGGATGGATTTGCATTCTACAACTACCCACCAAAATAAATCCCTTTGACATGTGATAGCCGATAGAAGGAAGCATTCCGTATTACGTTGAATATTTGTGTATACCTCCCTAGCGAATTGCCATCGGGTAGGGCCATGTTTCCAAAGGTCTTGACCGCTTATTGTTATTTCAAACCTCCGTGTTACCAATAGACAACCGGAGCAATTACCCAAAGGTAGGGGCCCCCCCGTTCTTGCACTATGGGAACCATTGGTTCTAATCGCTTCGTCACACTCCGTGAACGAAAACCCCTCAGAGCCTCGTCTGGCTTGGCGCATCAAGCTTGGCCTCTTATATCAATACCACAGCGCCACCTGTCAGGCCTCAGACCAACACAACAGAGGCTGTGCCGGGCCGTTGTGAAACAGCACTTTTGGTGGTTAAAATGGAAAGACAGGGACCCCTCGAACTGGTTTCAGACTTTTTTTCCTAGTCATCATCTTCAACTTGAAATAACCGCTCACCACGGCTAGCTACGACCTGCTCCCTTCCAAAGATCAAGGCCAGATGGCAACAGCAACGGATATGTCCAACCGCGGAGAAGACAACGAGAAGGTTCCTCGTACATTGAAGGATTGGGCGCCTTCATGGTTTTGGAGAGTTGGTGTTTCAATCCTATTGATCGCCATCCCAGTCGCATACGTTGGTAAGCTACA
The DNA here is from genome assembly GCF_023522795.1 of Fusarium solani. NCBI lineage: Eukaryota > Fungi > Ascomycota > Sordariomycetes > Hypocreales > Nectriaceae > Fusarium > Fusarium solani. Next base: position 3,935,043 of record NW_027072154.1, read on the forward strand.
ATGCCATTTTGGCCCAAACACAACTGACTTGGACAAGTACTGGTCGCTATGGTCGCGTATCTCAACAACAAGGAACAAAGTTCGTTTGGAGACGACGTACTTGAGGTTTTGCAAGTTGCCTCGACGCTGTGGCCCATCTCCTTTGCTGCTGTCGCCGGGCCGTGTCTCAAGACTCTTGCTCTCCATCGCGCCGAACAGGGCTCCTCTATAGCGTCTCTCGAATTTCTCTTGACCAGTCAGACTACCGCGGCCGCTTTCAAGAATCTCTTTACGGTACGGCACATTACTGCATGGTCCATTGGCATTGCATTAGTGTGGTGTCTCAGTCCTCTTGGAGGCCAAGCAGCCGTCAGGTCCTTGCACCTACAGCCGATCTCGACAGTCACAGAAGTTCCTGCCCTGTATTACTTGGGAAGCAACATATCGGATTTCAATCTCTTCTATAATGAATCTGGTGATGTTGGAGTATTTTCTGGACTCTCGACCAGGGGTTCATACATCGCCAACTTTAGAAGCGCCATCCTCGCATCGTTCTGCATGCCTGATACACTCGTCTCTCACGCCAATGGGTCAACTGATGGGTTTGACTCGGCTGTTGCCGCCCTAGGAGGACCGTCACAAGCCGCTCGAATGGGCCAACGAGACCTTTGGCGCAACGTGCGTATTCCATTCCTGGAGTTACTCCCAGGGTACGACCCTGATGATCCCTCGTCTTGGGTGTCAGTCCCATCTGACATGGTGGTCCCTTATGCTTCGCTTATTGGCATCCCCATTCGCGGTGGCTCGTTCAATCGAGCCGGCAACTCAACATTGACGGTCCATGCTCATTACCAAACCCTCTCCTGCAAGCGCATCCTCAATGCGACAGATTGGCTTGAAGATGGCTCTACAAAACTCTTTTATCACAACCAGCCATCCTCAGATCCTCGAGTGCCCCCGCAACACAGGCACCCCATTGAAAGCAACGGAGCATTCCCCAATCTGTTTCTGGATGTTGTGAACAATACGGGGGCCCGGGAACATATAACGAACTATCCATACCCGGCTGTCGACTTGGAACTGGAGTCTAAACTTGAGCTGGTCGTTGCGGGAAAATGCAACAGCGATGACTATAATGATATTTATTGGACATTTCAAATATGCGACATTAGCACCTCTTATGTGGACATTGGGGTCGCGTGCACGAGGTTCAACCCTTCGGACGATCTGAGCTGCCAGGCTGCGCGAGTTCGCAATAGCCCTGGCTTTCCCATCTCAGGAAATCTAACTGCCATCTCGAGCAGGCCCACAATGGGTGGTATCGTTTGGGAGTTGCCTTTTGCGACAGCAAACGATCACGTAGAGGAATCTAGTATGCTGGAAATGTATCTCCTCAACCCTACGGCCATCTTCGGGCACAAAGTTCTAGGAGTATCTACTGGGCGACCGGCTTGTTTTTCGAACGTGTCCTTGGATGTGTTTGGAGCGAGGATGGCTACTGCATTGAATACAGCTATCATGGCTATGTACAACTTGAGCGTCTTGACTGGAGGGGATGGTATCAGCTTGAAAGACTGGAACAGGATGTGGCATGACAGCACGGCAACTTGGACAGAGTTTGTTGAGAGCCGATATATCATGCACCAGGCATGGTTCTCTGTCTCACTCGCGTCGACCTTGGTGCTGTTTTGTCTCTCACTCGTCAACGTGGTCATCCGCTGCATCATCAAGGCACCTGACTTCTTGGAAGGCGTGGCTGGTCTCACCAGAGACTCCCAATACATCAGAGTTCCCCAAGAGGGTAGCGGGATGAGTGGCTCTGACAGGCTGCAGGTGATCAAGGGCACAAAGGTTAGAATTTGCGATGTTAATCCGGGCTCGGATGTTGGGAGGATTGCTTTGACTACGAATGTCGATAGCCCAAAGTTGGACTGGAGACGAACCTATAGCTAGGTCAGCGATTAAAACCATCCCAGCTCAGAAGGTGCGTTTAAAAGCAGCTACTCTCTCTCTCTCTCTTCCACGCATCCAACAGGTAGTTGCGTATTCACTGCAGAACATTATGCCACCCACTTTGTCACATGATCGAGGTGAATTTCATCGTTGGAGACGAGGGTTATTGGTTGCAAATGAACAAATAACTAAATAAATACAATATTCCTTCCTTACCGCAACACAGTGGCATTCCGCGCTGAAAAGCTTCCGTCCAGGTGTGTGGTTCGGATAACAATAACGGCAACTAATCAGCCCATGCACGCACATGTCTTGTAGTTCCTCACACTATCATCGGTTCAAGCAACCTCAGCCTGCTCAACAGTTGCCTTGTCGCCCCTCTCCGCCACACTCCGAAGCTGAGGTCGCAAGATATCTGCAGCCTCTGGCGAAAACTTCCGCGTCGGGACTTCGTGCTCAAAGAGAAGGTCCAGGTCAGTGTAGGTGAGTCCCTTCGTCTCGGGCAGACGGAACCAGGTCCAGACAAGAAACAATGCCGAGACACCAGCCCAGAAAAAACCGCCCTTGGCGCCCCAATTCCAGGCATTACGTCCAATGATCTGCGGCATCAGGGCATTCGTAATGAACCCCCCGGCATTGTACGATGCCCGAGCAATAGCCACCGTCTTTATCCGAAGCTGGCTGGATGGGGTCTCTGCAACAATGGTATAACAAGAAGGGCCGACCTGTTGGTTCTTCAGTCAGTTCTCCGGCCAAACGTATCCTCGCATATAGCGGTCATGATGCAGAATCGACTCACCGTTAACTGAAACACGAAGACCATGATCATGATGAGAACACCCACAGCCCAGGATGCACCCGAGTTCTTTCGGGAGGCAAGGCCAAGGAATCCGATGATCAGGAGAATGATGGTCATCCCAGCCAGGCCGGTAACATACATGGTACGGCGGCCAACATGAGTCATAACCCACCAAGCGATAATGCAGCCGGTGAGAGAGAGACCCATTTGTCCAAGGTTCATGGAGAAGCCATTGTCAGGATTCAGTCCAGCTTGGATCATAAACTGAATACCGTACCCAATGAATGGGGCACCGCAAAAGGCCTGCGTGGTCCACGTCATGGCTGCAATTTCGGTGCGACGCCGATCAGCACCGCGGAAACAATCCCAGTAGTGCCCGCCAGCGCCAGCAGTCTGCGCTTCGAATTGAATAGTCAGGCGCATCATTTCAAGGTGCGCTTCCATGTCGAAGTTGATATCGGGGCGGGGCGTCATCAGCTTCTCGACGGCAGCGCGGGCCTCGTCGGTGCGATCCTTGCGGATAAGCCACCAGGGGCTCTCGGGAGCGAAGAGCGTCGCTAGGATGATGGGGATCGGCCAGGCCTAAATACGTCAGCCCGATTCAACTCACCCACTGCCAAACTCAGCGTGAGACATACCCACTGGATCGCAAAGGGGATGCGGTAAGACCACTCGTCATGCCGGCGGATGAAACCGTTGAGGATGCCAACGGAGAGGAATTGGCCGATGACCCAGCACATGTTGATCTAGTTAAAGACGATCAGTCTCTATCCTTTGCGTGGATGTGACCAGGGCCTTGCCAACCCTGATCATATGCTCGACGACAGAAAACGCTTACCCAGGAGGTCATGTAGCCACGAAGCTTCAGAGGGCAGATGTCTGCGGCATAAGTGACCGCCAAAGTCTGGAAGATGCCCCAAGGAATGCCTTGCACTATGCCACCAGCCAGAAACATTGGCAGCCCGGTGGAGAAGAACGGGATGAAAATGGCCCCGATCATGGTAATCATGGCGATAATCATGGTTTTGCGGTACCCGAGCCACTCCGTGATAATGCCATTGATGAAAAGGCCGATGATAGAGCCGACCTGCGTCGAGTTAAGAATGATGGTCTGCCAACGAGCCGAGACAATGGGATTGCCATCGCTGTCAACATCATCTCCAAAACGTTCTAAAAAAGCAGGATAAGCCCAAAAGTTGGACATTAAGCTCGTATCATAGCCCTAAACACGAACGCCAACATTAGCTGCTATTTCCATTTGTGCTGGAACGAAGTGAGGGGAGAATGCACCTCCATAATGATGGCCAGCGAGATGAAGAAAGAAAAGATGACTGCCTTGGGCCAGAGTCTGAGGGAGTCCCTGACTGTCATACCACGTTCAGTACCGACTGCAATGTTTGCGTCGTCAAGGACCTGAGCCTCCATGGCGGAGGTCGGCTCGGTTTTGCCGGTCGGGCCTTGATTCTGATGATCAAGGGCTGTCATGGTGGGATACAAAAAAGAGTTCTGATGGATGGATGAGTATCTTGAAGAAGTCATTAGACAATGTGAAGCCAAAGATGAGCGCCTTTATAATGTTGCCAAGTCAGAGTCTTGGTATTCACTCATGGCCATCCCACAACAAACGTCGGCCTGGTGCGGGGACGAAGGAGCCACAAGCGGCGAAGCAATAACCCCATGGGGAAATACATCACCTAACCCCAGCTTGATCAAAGTTTTCACTCACCCTCACGTGAGGATGGGAGCCGACGGGAGCGGCATCAGACGGACGGACGACTTTGGCGTTTGTCGGTCCGACAAGTCTCGATGTGTCGCTCTGATGAGTCTCGCTAGTCTCATTCTCCGACCCTAGTCAGAGCTCCTTGCCTTAGAAGCGATGGTCTGGATCACCTCGCTTTGGGGCGGTTGGCTGAAGTTGGGCAGCCCCTGCTCCCTCCTCCCCACTCGCACCTTTCCATGTGTATTTGCAATGACTCGTACATCGGGGATCCAAGCCAATCCTGGCCAACCGCTGATCCCTCCTACCATAAATGCAACTGGGTGAGATCAGGCGAACACCAAAGCATCGGCATCAGCTGGTAGCGCTCTAGAAATGCATCTTGACGTTCTGGGGGAAAGAAAAGGAAGTAAAAGGGGCTCTTGAGAGCCTCAGCTTCAGGGGCACCTGGGCACTTGGCACTGTAAAACCTGCGGGCCTCGTATTTCTTGCCACGGCGGAACACCAATTGATCCTCTCAGTGTTCAAGGCTATTGTCAACGAGTGGTTATGCTGCAAAGGCCTTGCAGCTACTTGTAGACTTGGGCTACAGTAGTAAATACACTGAGTCCCGCACACATGTTGCCTCGTCAAAGGGGACAGCTAGGTTACCTATAAGGTATAGGGATTAGTAATATTATTTGGTGCACATGAGCCACAAGGTGTAGCGAGCGAGACATAGTTTGGTAATTCTCTCCGATAGGGCTACGATACGTAGTAAAAGCTCCTTGTGAGGAGGTAGAAGTATCCCCATCTTTTAACATTACAAATCCCTACACCCTATATCCAATGATGAAGGGGGCATGATCTCATCAGGAGGAACAAACTGAGCTGATTGTTGTCCTGTTCATGCTAGTTCCCGCATGGAGAAACAATCCAGTTCCACTACGAAAGGCGCTGATTTGCCACTTTCATGCCACGTTTTCGAGAATGGTCGACCAACAGTAACCCACCCTTCCATCGTCGGCAATGTCAGCTCATCCCCTTTACTTTTTTATCCACTGTTTGCTTCTTCGACCTACCGGTTGGTTGTACGGTCAGTTGCAATTGTTAACAGCCTGCATGTGGCGATTGGTTCACACGCAGTCGAGGATCAGAGCCGGTCTAACACGATGGAATAGCATGTTCAAGGTTAACTCTATGCCTCAAGACCATCCCAGATGACTCCTTGTACGTCCAGCGGAGCGATATCTGCCTCTTCCATGCCCTCAGCAAACAGCTGCAAGCTAATGTCCTCTATCGAGATTGGGTACAGACGACTGGTGACAACTGTTCGCTCGTTGAAAAATATTTCCAGCACGCTTTGATCATAGAAGATGTGCATTTGCAGCTCCTCCTCCATCTCTGTTCCAGTTGCTATATCTTTCAACACGAAGAGCGGGTGACGAGTAGAGTCAGGCGCAACATTGGCACCATTCACACTCCGTACTGAGGCCTTGTCGACAGTTATCCGTCCATCAGCCGCCTCAAAATACACGCGTGACATGTTGGTCATGTCATCTGTCCCGGTGTGAGCGGACATCCAAGGTGGCCAGGCTCGTTTCTTACTTACTTGATGAATGGAATATATTCAGCCCGGCAATCTTGCAATTGCCTTTCAAGGCCAAGGTGCACTTCAACTCCCACTGCTGGCTTCTCAGGCTTGTGATAGGGCTTACCCAGTGCCGGAGATCTTTCAGAGCTGTGAGGTCTGCTGTTCCGAACCGCGTTTGACAAGCCCGCATTCTGAGCCTCTCAAGATTTGGATGAGGAGACACGCCTAGGGTATGTAGTGTGAAGGTGCCGCCATGGTTAGGCGTAACCGCAAAAGCGCCCATGTTTGACAAGTCGCCATGCCGGCTGCCTGTTACGTTTGCCAAGCTTGAACATGTCAGTACTCGGGGCAAAGACAAGCAGCCTGACCATTTTTGTTGATGTCGAGCTGCATCCGGGAGACTCTCTTCAGGGATCCATCCCATCATGACTTGTTGACGAATCTTCGGGTCCCAAAATGAATTTGCCGCGTAAAATGTGCCAAAGTCAAGACGTCCACCACATTCCCACTGCATCTCAGCCGACCCAGCATTGTCAATTCTGAGAGGCCCAGACATCCAACCCTGTGTTTTGATGCAGGCGGAAGAAGCGTCGGTTGTTGTGCCCCCTGTTCGGACACCTTCACAGGACATGATCAAGAATTCTCTAGAGCACCCATCAGGATCTTCAAGAGACATGAAGTTACTGCATTCGAAGTTGATTCCCATGTCAAAATCTGCTCCCGAGGGGCGGAAACTCCTGCCGATGTTAATCAAGGGGCCGATACAACGCCAGTCCGTCAGGTCGCCAAAGTTCACAGCATAAAGCCATGTTGTTGGTGTCTTGTGCCGAATGCCACCAGAGATCAAGCCGTACACTTGGTGGGGGGGTAATCCAAGGGCCCGACTCATCCCAGGCCATCGTGCAACGTAGGGATCCCGCCATGATATCGCAGACCCGTCGCTTGGTGGTCCTGGTAAAATCGGGTTTCCCTCAAATTTATTCCAGCTGAACCCGCCATCGTCGGAAGTTGCCAAGCTCAAGGTCTCGCACCCATAGCTGTACGGCAAAGTATAATGGATAGGCGTCTTGCTCGTGGAGGTATAGATGATGGTCAAATTTCCGTTGGCTTCACCGTCCAAATCGGTCGGGAAGAGACCGCCGGTAAAGACACCCTCACGATCATACGCCCTGTCAGGCTCAAGGACCGGGTGGTCGAAGACTTTCCAATACACCATGTCGTCAGAAACGGCATGTCCCCAAGACATATTGCCCCAGTCGTTGCCCAAAGGATTCCATTGGAAGAAAGCGTGATACTGACGTCTATGGGCGTCATAGTTGAGCCCACATGGGTCGTTCATCCACCCGTGAACGGCTAGAAGGTGGTATTTGGGCCTCCACCGTGAGAATGTGTCAGATTTTGCTTCGTCGGCCGAGGGCTGAGCGCGTGGAACTGTCATGGTGGAAGAGCGGTGGTCCAAGGCAAGGAATGAGTTGCACGATGGGGGAAGAGGAAGGAAATCTGAGGACTTTATCAACACTCGTGCATCTTTGAGCTCCCTCCTCAGGATGTAGAGATTACTCTGATGTCGGACCGACAGCTGGTCGATCGCACCTGGATTAGGAGTAAATAAAGCTTTTGTGGAGTGGAGGGAGCTTTCAATGCGTGCGTCCTTATTCCTGCAACAGACCGGCTACCATATGCATCTTTCTGAGCTTGACATCTCTCAATATGGTGGTGTGGGAGCCCCCCATTTGAGGCTTGGTGAGCATGGCCTGGGGCAGTCGGGCCGACTGATGCTGTCAGGTAAAGGCCTCCCCGCCCGCCCCCAAAAGCTCCCTCGCAAGCTGACTCTCTCCGACCTCATCACATCAGCCGGGTTGTCATCACGCGTTGCACCATGTATCGTTACTCAATAACCATCTGCCGGGTGGCTGGTTATGTCGCCACCCTTTTCAGCCTTGCTGGTGCTCTGGATAACGGTCTCGCACGAACCCCTCAAATGGGCTGGGTATGTCGTCGCCACGCTGGTTGACTTATTGATCTTGTGCGCTCATGTTGGAAGATAGAACAACTGGAATTCCTTGGGCTGCGATGTCTCGGAAGGCCTTCTTCTCAACACTTCTAAACGACTGGTAGATCTGGGCCTTAGAGATCTGGGCTATCAGTATGTGGTCTTGGATGATTGCTGGTCCGGCGGAAGAGGTGAGGACGGCTTCCAATTTCCGGACATGATCAAATTCCCAAACGGCCTGAAACTCGTGTCGGACGAGATTCACGGCTTAGGACTCAGATTCGGTATCTACTCAAGTGCTGGCGAACTCACGTGTGCCCGATATCCTGGATCACTGGACTGGGAGCAAAACGATGCCAGGTCGTTTGCTTCTTGGGGCGTAGACTACCTCAAATATGACAACTGCTACTCGCGAGGCAGATACGGAACCCCGGAAGCATCATTCAAACGATTCGAGGCAATGCAATTGGCTCTAAATAACACCGGAAGACCCGTCCTTTACTCCCTTTGCAGCTGGGGAGAGGATTACGTGTATTTCTGGGGAGCCTCAGTGGCCAACTCGTGGCGCGTGACAGGCGACATCTACGACTCCTTCTCCAGGCCAGACGCTCTTTGCTCGTAAGCAGATTCACCACATCATGTCTTTGAGGTACTGACGCGGAAAAGGTGTCATGACCCAAGCCAGCCAGCCTGTACTTCATTTGGAGCTCATTGCTCCGTCCTTTACATCCTTAATCGGGTTGCTGCCTATGCCGATCGCGCTCAGCCAGGGGCTTGGAACGATCTTGACATGCTTGAGGTAGGCCTCGGTGGGATGACAGACGATGAGTACAAGGCACATTTCACCATGTGGGCACTTCTCAAGTCTCCCCTCCTGATCGGTGCTGATCTCCGCACTCTATCCCCTTCGGCCCTCACCATTCTCAACAACCCTGCTATAATCGCAATCAACCAAGATCCAGCTGGACGGTCAGCTCACAGGGTCCATATTGATTACGCCGTCAAGAAGGACAAATATGGTATTGGAGAAACCCAGGTCTGGAGCGGGCCCTTGGCTGCCGGTGATCAAGTTGTCGCGTTTCTCAATGCTGCCGATGAGGACATTCACATGGCGTGCTCGCTCGAGGAAATCTTTGTTTCAGATGGCCCGGGCGGCTCAGCGCCGCAGGCGCAACACGAATGGGATGTCTTTGACCTTTGGGCGAATCGAATGCACGATGGTGTCGCAGCAGCCCTGCTGGGCGCGAGTTCCGACGGCAAGCCTGAAGCTGCAGTGGAAGCCATGAAACAGGCAAACTGGTACAATTCGACGACGCTTCCCTATGCTGACGGCCTTCGCCTGGGGGATGAAAGGCTGCTCGGGAAAAAGATTGGAAGCGTCAAGGCACGGGGTGAGCTGCAAGCAATGGTACCTCGTCACGGCGTGGCGGCATTCAGGTTAAGGAGCCAGTCACCCAATCTGAAGAGATACCAGGTTCGCAGAGACGAGTTATGAGTTTCAAGTAGCTCCGGTGGAAACGTGCTGGATGAGTTCTTCCTCGCCGAGCTCTCTGAAGATCGTTCCTAGGATGTCTAACATCCTAGATAATGTTTCCGTCTTGCTCAATACCACGTACCTGGTGGAGATGAGTTTACTGGCCTGCAGATTTCAGGCCTTGTAGTTAGTTGTCGGCTTTTACGGTCAAAAGAACGGCCTTTCGGGTGATTGAAACTCACTTCCGCACTACATTTAGAATTTCTTGTGATTGGCATGTCATTTGACCTACGTTTTACGCTGTTATCGCTGTGGTGGAGTCCTGGTGGTGTAAAATGATCTTTTCGACCGTTCCGGAGACAAGCCCTCGATCCGCTTTTACTCCCCCGTGGGGATCGTTTAGTGGCGGTTCCAATGCAGAACCCGAACATTACCCCATTGGGGATAACCCCGGGTTTGCTCTGAACTTCAAGTTCAGCCTCATGGTGTGATTAGCCAGGTAATACTTGCATCGGGCCGACAGTGGCGTTTTTCGGCGTGTCTACCGTCGACTTATGATTCTAACCTAGGCGAAGTGAGTAGGGCAGGTGATCCAATTGATATTTTGCCGCTTTTGTGGAGAACCAGGCGCCCAGCAGAGCCGCAGTAATCTGCCGGACTTCATCTCCTCCCAACTGACAATCACTCCCCACGGAACTGCAACTGCAACTCAACATGGCCGGCAACCAGGAGAAGCCTGGCCAGGCATGTGACAGCTGCCGGTTCCGCAAGGTCAAGTGCGATCGCGGGCAGCCATGCAAGAACTGTCACGCCGGGGACCTGCGGTGCCAGTACCTGCACAGCATCCGCCGCAAGGGTCCCAAGGAGGGCCAGGGACGCAGGCAGTCTCAGCTACGGCGGGGGCTGGTCGATTTTGGCAAGAGTTCCTTTCCGGTCACGACCCGGAACGCGGCGCCGCTCCAGCGCCGGGGGGGCAGCAGCCGTAGTCCGGAGAGTCATCCACCGACACCGACACGGGTCATCACCCAGCATGACACCCTCAACACGGCGTCCCCCCTAATTGATCAGCTGCCGGAGAGAGCGGGACAAAGCAGGTTGCTATCTGTCTCGCTCATCGCCCACATCCACCTCTTCCTCAATGCCCTATTCCCCATCATGCCCGTTATCGACGGCGTTGAGCTCCTCGCTGACGCAGCCAGGCTAGAAGAGCTAGCCCCCTCACGATACGCACTCATTCTTGCGCTCTGCGCCGCCACTAGGATGCAGTTCCGTATGGATAATGCCCCAGTTGGCGAAGAAGGACCAGAAGTAAATGTCCCACTGGAGCCGCAGTTGACGGGCGACATGCTCATCCGCCTTGCCGAGACATCGCTCCGCCAGTACAACGTCATAGACGACTCGACTCTCGACTCCACACTGACTTCCTTTTTTCCTCTTTGCAAGCTACGGAAGCCTGAACAACTCTCGGCATGCGTGGTTCTACCTCAACCAGAGCATCTCGCTTGCTCAGTCGCTAGATATTACCCGCGAAACGGGGTACCACGATCTACCCCATATCGAACGGGAAAAGAGACGGCGCGTCTTCTGGCTGCTCTTTGTCACAGAACGGTAACGCCCCTGATACGCCAGGCTTATCCGATAGCTGACCAACAGAACCTTTGCCCTCCAACACCGCCGCTCAGTTATGCTCCGCAGCTCCATCACAAAGCCAGGGATCATCGATTCGGACTGCCCCATCGTCATGAACGACTTCATCAACCATATCCGCCTCTTCGAGTCTCTCCCCTCGTCGCTCTATGAGTGGCAGAGCACCAGTGACAGCGACCCGCTTGAGCACCTGTCGCTCGTGTATACTATTAACGATAGTCTATGCACCGTCCAGGCCGACCAGAGCGTCATCCCGAGCCAGCGCTTCGACACAGTCATCACGCAACAGTGGTTGAGGATATCCATGTGGCGCCTCGCGGTCGGGAAGAAGCCGTTGCCGTCGGTGTACGACTTCGGGTTGCTATTCCCCCCGAGTCTGCCGATCGACGCGGGCAAGATTATTATGTCGGCGCTTGGATCTGTGGGCCCAAAATCAAAGGATTGTCATGGAATTGGAATGGTGAGTGAGACCTTGTCACTATTGAGTTAACTTGAGTGACACATTCTAGGAACAAAAGCTCTTTGACGTTGGCGTTAGTCTTGCAGATAGCGCTATGCTACCGAGCTGGAGCTCCTCATCGTTCGAAATCGGCCCTCGGGATCTGCTCTGCGTAGTCATAGAGGCCCTATCTACCGCCCGGGGATGTCAATCCCATCTCTTGCCTACACTGCTAGGATACTCTGAAAGCGTCCTGGGAGTCACAGACCCGTCCCCCCATATCGACTTCATATTGGAAATGCCACAGGAGACAGAAACAGCCATCCAAACTGCTATTGTTGAGGATGTGTCAGAAGAGTTTAACGAGCAGGTTAACTCCTCAACCTGGCTTTCTGGAGATGAATTAGACTTATTAGATATGAGCACACCTCTAGGGACTTGGGATGATATAGAACTATAAGGTAATTAAATTACTAAATATAAGTTATAGTAATACTTAAAAAGAATTACCTTAGGTATTATTAAGTTAAGCTTATTATAAAGTTAAATAAAAGTAAAATTAATATTAATTTTAAAAAGATGTTTAAAAAATTATATATTATTTAATTTTATTATCAAAATTATTATTAAATTAACTATTATTTCGGCCCGAGATCCAAGACGTTTCACTACAACGCTAGATAGGTATGTCAAAGTCCAACTGGTCGTTCAAGAGGGTCTTTCGCTCGGTGCTACTAACGCCAGCCAGAGAACCCAATGGACTTGCCCAGCCTGAGCAGTCTACTGAGGAATTGCTGGCCCAGTCGCTGGACGAGCTACCTTTGACACCATCCGAGCATAACGAAGATATACGAATTGGAGACATAATTGACGCCTCACTCAAAGAGCAGGTCCACAACCAAGACTTGGACTTTTCAAACGACCCTTCGGTTCGCCTTTGGAACAAGGCGTACAACTCGATCAGGCGGAGGAACTTCGATCTCGTCAAGACTTTCAAAGAAGTCCTATCGTAGCACATAACTGGAGGTTCGGTATCCGCACAATGCCGTTCCTATTAATTCATAAAATTATCCGTGTTAATAATAGACAAAGATGTTTAATCGCCTAGACAGACTCGTCTTCAAGGACAAGATACCAGCCTATACATACAAATGCCGATTTAACTATTCCTTACTCCAGGGATATTATCCGTCCAGACGCCGAAAACGGCAGTTGCTCGGATTTCAGCACTTCATATAGATGTCAGAATCGCAAACCAGACTGACCACAACGTGCAAAATGTGATATAATCAACGACGATGGCTTTAAAGTCTATATACAGGAATGCCAACTATGCTTATAGGGCAGCGGGATCAGTAGGTGTTTTAGCTGGTTTCGGTGCAGGAAGTTCCATTCCCATCAATCCAATTATCGTGAGCTGTGAGTTGTCCCTGGGAGGTATGTGTATCGTATTATTGGAGGGATCCCGTTCGATCTGCTCGAAGCCGACCATTGAGTCGGTGGATCGTGGTCCTACAGATAGTCCGAACAAACTGGCTGTCCCTCCGCGGTCTTGGCATTTGTTTATTCCTTGATCAATCTTTTCAAAGGTATTTTCGTCTAATGTCATAGTGACCGAGACCTGGTAGCCTAGAAACACATGCGTGACTAGAACAAGGGGTTGGTAGAGATCGTCTGGTGCTTCGGCTCGTAATCTAGGATATCTGGTGGTTATGTCTGGGATGTCCCTGTACACGTAAGCTAACAGTCATATTGGCAGTGTGTTCGGATGGCACCTACCATGATTGATCAGGGCCAAGAGTGAAGACGGCGGCATCTGATGCCTGGATCGTGACCTCTACCGATGTTCTCTTGTCCTCTAAACCAACTTGTAAGTTGGGCTGGTTTGTTGGTGTTGAAGCCTCGTGTGTGTGAGCCGTGAAAAGAGGCACACGGGCGAGAATCTCTTCATGTTTCGCAAGTGAGATTTTAGAGAATCCGAGATCATTCCAATCAGCAGGTTTGGCGGGGGAGATGGAGCTGGATCGAACGGTAATTTCCAACGGTTTGTTATTGCCGTTCTTGGCGTTTAGAACCCAACTTAAAGCCTCCTCAGAGAATTTGTCGTCGATGTTGTACCTGGGTTGATACGTGATATCCAATGGAGCGGGCGGCGTCCCTGATCCAACGATTGCGTCGTGGGTTACTTGAGCTGTAGAAGTAGGCATGTTGTACCTTGGCTTGGTCAGCATCCCCCAGTAAAACAAAAAGTCTTGGATGAATGGTTGCGTACGGCTTGTTTAAGGAGTTGGGTACAAACGCTTGATCCAACTGCACTCTGTCATTCCACAGTGAAGCAGTCTGAGGGCCATAATATTCCAAATGCGCTTCATAAGCCTCTTGCGATGCTGCGTCCTTGCGGAGTGATGCTAGCTGGTATGATGGATAGAACGTCTTGGCCCAGCTATTGAATAGAGCTTGAGACTCAGCAGTGGTAGAAGCTCCGGTTTGAGGTTTTATATACGTTGGATCCGCGAGATACGCTCCGTAAGCTTGATGACGACACTTGATGAAATCATTCGTGGCTTCAGTGAGCTGCTCCTTTGTCTTCTCGAGCCTAGCCAAGGTGTCTGCATTTTGTCTGCCTGGTGGCTTTTCTGTCGTTAGTAGAGATCAGAAACTTATGGACATGTCATGTTATTACTGTTGTCACAAATTGAAGGTATCTGCGGAGACGTTGAGAATAGCTAAGTCGGGGAAGAAAGATTGGGCTATCCGGGGGTAACAGGAGATCGCCGAGACGGAGAAGGTCATTGTTGACAATAGACTGGTCAACTGCCCTGCCGATTGTGACTCCAAAACTGGTCAGAGGTGCCGTGTAGATACGGTAGCCATCTGGTTGCTCTGAAAAGGGAAAGTAATCGGATATGGCGCGTAAATATGCGTGCCAAAGCTCAGCATCCGCGGCGTTGACACCAGGCTTTGCGGTCGACATATCGACCTGTTCGACAGATGATGGGTTCAGTACAGACATAATTCTTGATGAGTAACAAATTCATGTTCGTCCTATCCAACCTTTTTAAACATTAATAGGGGTTTGGTGTCCAAGTTGAATGGAATGGTTAGAATTACGGCAACCCCGCTTTAGAAGCCACTAGAACCGTAAATTTATGTCGAGTAACTAAAGAGAGACATGATCAGAGAGAGGTATGCGCCCCAATAAAGTTTACCTGTTTTGCATGCAAAGGAGGATCTGGAGAGTTGTAAGGGCTTAGAAGAACGATTCTCTACCGAAAAGTAGGAAGAGGCATATAAGCAAGTTTCCACTCTTAATTCCCAACACATCAAGGCTGGTAAACTGGTCATTATGTGACTATTGGGTCATAATATTCGAAATGTAGAGACACCATTGTTTATAACAGTTCAAAGATAATCTTGTAAGGCAGTAAGAGAAACAAGAGTACTAATTACGTATTTAGTAAGAGGCCGCAAGGTGATTACAAGACTCATTTGAGGCGAGATCTAGGCAGCACACTGATAAAGGAATGACTAGGTGAGTTTCTGACTACAGATAAAGGAGTGACTATGGGTGAGTAAATAACTATGGATGAGCGACCAATTTCGACCAAGTTTCCAAGCAGCACTCTGAAATATTGGTCCTGATAAGTCCTCCTCAACATTTGCTTCCTTCACGCCACGTAGAGTAGGACCCTAGGGAGTGTCTTGCCCAAGAAGCATCTAGTTCAATGCTGTTCCTGGAAGCGGGATCGCTTGGCCAAAGGCAGCCAACAGTGTGGGATAAGCATTGTCTGCCGGGGGGATGACGAGAGAAGTGCCGGAGCTGGCCCTCTTCACCTGTTCGAAAGTCGTGGTAGAAGTCTGCGACGAGCTAGCCGAACCTCCGAGGCCAATGTTGAAGCCAAAAATGGATGCGCTACCGCCGGTTGATTGCGCCTTCTCGAGGTAGTTGTTGATCATGCTGGAGGCGCTAGACGAGAGGTTCACTTGCATACCGACACCATACGCGAGGACGGCTTGGTTGATAAATGCCATGGGCTTGGAAAGGTTGGGGTCGGCGTTGGCCACGAGGGGCATGCCGGCAAGCTGGCCAGGGTTCCTAATTCAAATCAGCTGTTTTCTTCTCCAGTATCTCGGTGCGATAGACGTACCATTTGCTTCCGGGAGTGATATTGAACGAGCCAAGGTCGGTAGCTGTGATGGTGACCTCCAGGTCTGAACCCAACTCCTCTGCGGAGAGGTTCTTGGTAACAACCGTGTTGTTCTCGGTGAAGGTTGCGCTGAAGAAGATGCAGTACGACCCGGTGACCTGGACACTATTGTTGGAGTAGCCCAGCTCTGACCAAGACGAGTTCGCGGCGTCACTCGCCGTGAACGTGAATGTCTTGGGGCTCTTCTTGTTCTGAGGGAACGTGGCGATCCAACTGTCGACCAGCTGGGGATACTGGGCATCAATTTGATACGTGGGGTTGCAGAGGGTAGCATTGGCTGTTCCAGCTTGGCCGGCAGCGATCTGATCAGCCGATGCAGGGGAACAATCCATGTTGAAGCTATTGACGTTAGAACTGACCATAGCACGTTTAGTCATTGATATGCTCACCCTGGAACTAGTGACAGGCTACCGGCAGTGGTGAGGGCGCTCTGATATTGGCCTACAATGGCAGCCATTGGGCCGCTCATAGCTGCTGAAGCCGCAGCCAAGTTAGCCGAGGCAGCAGCGTTGGCATTCTGAGCCGCTGCAAGCTGTGGATAGTTTTGAACAACCCAAACAGAGAATGGGAGAGTCGTCAATTGGGCCGTCACTTCTGCTTTGTAAGCCCCCTGCGCCGCAATCTTTGTGTTGGTGTAGAAGGTCTGAGCTGCCTGTGCCTTTATTTGCGCATCATTGTATCGAACCTGTGCGCCTGTGTTGTTGTCCGCATGCTGATGGCCTGAGTTAGATCATGTACGACTTGTGTGAGAGCAAGACCTACGAGTTCAACAGAGTTGGCATAGCTATTTGCGTCATTAGCATCTTATTCCAAGTTCCAAAACGACAACTTACGAGACCATTCGTTGGAAATAGCTTTGGCGGCTTGGTAGGAATACTGGTTGGTCAAGATCCAGAAGCGTGTCACCAGTGGTAAAGACACCATTGTTCTGGATGGCAACATTGATGTTCTTGCCAGCGGCAATGCCTGCAGCTGAAAGAGGCGCAATGTAGAAGCGGTTGTTGGGACCGATGCTGCTAGACTGAGAGACGGCATTCTTGAGTTGGACGCCGTAAGCCAGCCAAAGATCGGCATCGGCCTGCTGGACATCAGAAGAAGACATGTTGAAGGTTGAGAAGGTTGATTGAAAGATGACTGAAAGGGGATTGAATTGTAGTGTTGAGGTTGAAGATATCTTGGGCTTGTATTGAGCAAAGCGGGCCCTTTATACACGTTTAGAGAGACACAAAAGAATTGAAGGTAACGTTCTGCAAACGACACAAGAGAGCTGTCAACACACTGATGTCGTACGATGGCTTACTGGTGCCAGAAGGTTTGTCCGAGTCAAAAACGCTGCATGAGGCCAGCATCAGAGCAACGCCAGAAGTTTGTCATTGGGTGCTAAACGACGCCTTCTTTGCAGTTCTTGTCGGTGAATGTGAATACGACATCTCGACAAATCAAAATGTTCCAAGAGCTGAGTGGATGGAAGCTTAGAGCTCAAAACAGAAGTAGGTTGTGAGCATGTTTCAGTGATTGCTGTCATCCATGACGTCTCCGTCAGCCACGATATCAAAGAAATACAATGTTTTAGTTATCTGGTTTTCCAAACATGGTAAACAACAGTACCATGCAGTTCTAGGCCGTTCTCTTGAGCCGCCATTCTAGTCTTGGAGACAAGGCTTGACTATCCCGATGCAAGGGAGAAGGGCTCACCTACCTAGGATAGTCTAACTTGCGGGGAAGGTTGCATTGCAGATTGCGGGGGAGTGACATGATCTAGAACATCCAGCATGTATAGATTGAATAGCATGTGCTTGTTCTTGGCTCCTCAGCGAGTCACATCTCTTGCCATTGCCCGCCTACATATGCAGCTGAATGAACTGCATGCCTAAACTCGGCTCTTACTTCCGCGACCATCCCTGTCATACGATAGTAGGTAGGCTTGTCACATATCTCAATCTGCCGACATGTCTACGCCTCCTCTCACTCTTTTTGACAGGTTTCTCACTACCCCGCACTTCGTTATTACGACTGTAGTCCATCAGAGATTGACAGATCTTCATTGAAAATTACCAAGGCAAACGTCAGTGGTTTGCTGCATGTCTTTGTTTATATCGATAGTTCCTTAGCCTAGACATTATGTTGATGGGCGATGCAGCAGCGTCAGCTCTCGGTGAGCCTGGGGTACATTAGGACCCTGCGATGTGAGACTCGACGAGGTGTGGCGTCTTGTCCCCTTGTTCTTCAAGTGAGAATGTCGGGGATAGATTTGAGACAATACAGATAATCAGCTGATAATAAGAGACTGCCCTCCTGCAGCCACAAAAGTCGATCACTGGCCGCGAGCGCTTGCTTATACTTCCCAATCGGACAATCTCCCGATGCTTATGGCTGTAGCCACATTCCTCACACAAGCCGATCGTTGCCAAGAACACAACAACACTACATACAGATTTCAACTTTTCACTTCCCCGCTCTTGACTCTTGGCGTCCGGTAGTTGACATGTGCTAGGCGGCATATGCTGTCGGAAAGTAGGGTTAAGCCAAAAAGCTGATATGTCTGTATTCTCTGTCACCCAGTTCAAGCTAGAGGGAAGATATTAGATGATCTAAGCGGGAGGCGTGTTTCCCTCCTATCTCTCGCGGCCAAGTTCCCGAACGAAACATTTCTCGAGAAGCGGTACCGCCCTGGGCTCGCTGAGAATATTCTCGACTCGCGTCACTTTCAAGTTGCCTATGAAGGGGAGTCTGATCAAGTTCCTAGTCGACCAAGACGAAGATGTGAACAAGCCAGAGTTATCCGTACTCACACCGCTGCACTTTGCTTCAAGGCGTGGATATCTTTGGAACGTTATGTTCCTCCTCCGCGCCGGGGCTGATCCATCCACACCCGATGAGATGGTACACCCCTCCATTGTGCCTGTAATTGGACCACGCCAACGAGCGTTGCCCTAGTTTCTGCACTGCTGGAGGGTGGTGTTTCACCCGACAGCTGTGTTGTGGAAGGAAAGATGCCGTTTGTGCTTGCAATCCTCCGTCCCGACGATCTTGGGGATGCCCTTGTTGAGATTATCCTGGCTCACGGAGCCCATCCTTACCACCGACTTCCGGATGGATACACACCCTTGGATAAAGTGCGGTGGTCTGGAAATTATCACAGGGTGGATATGATAGAGAGCTGGCTTTTGGATACTGCGATACTTTGGCCTGCGGGATGACGTTGCCGTGTATGAGGGCGTGTGAACCTGAAGTTCCAGGCACATATACCCTCTGAACTACTTTCAAATGAAAATACATTCTTCGCATCAGAGCTAAAGAACTCTAACATAGCCCCTTCACTCGTAGAATCATATGGTCGGCTTTGTTGAAGCGTTTAATCTCTTTCATATGGGCAATGTCCCTAATTGCCGAGCCCGCGGCCTGAAGCCACCGACTCTGCATAACAGTCATACTCTGCCACGAACCTAGACATCCACGATTTACCTTCTCGCCCGTGATCCTGAGCTGGTGCTGCTTTAACCCGAGCTCAGGGTGAGCTTCAGTGAGCCCAGAGGAGCTCCGCCGTGGGGGAGGGGTTTGGGGGGTGGTGATGTGGGTGATGTTGGAGTTGATGGCCGCCCCGAACCACCAGCTTCCACAGAGGATCGAGGCTAGTCGCCGAGTCTTGAGAGGAGCACCCCAAATCCCGCGGGGGAGAAGGCAAGCAGTGAGACAAGAACTAGGGAATCTCACCAATCTCATTCGTCCCCGCAGATTAGGATCGTATCCATTGGTTAGAGGGAGGCGGAAAACTGCAGAATTTCCTGGAACGAACGAACGAACTGATTGATGGCGCCGCGAATCGGACTTTCATTCATCATGACGTCATGTTACAGTTTGATTAGTGATTGACATTTTCATGCAACTCATCGACCAACTCTAGAGGCAATTCAAGAGAGATACAAAAGGGTAGTTCTGCACTATCGCACCCGCACCAGCACCAGTGGCTCCCACTGATAATTTTCACCAAGTTGTAAATAACAAGACCGGCCAAGACTGAGTTACCATGACTTGGTACCTTCTATCTGAGAAGGAAGGATATCCAGCAATGAGAGAAATCAGCAAATTGTATTATGCCGCCTCCGGTGTCATGGGCTGTTTCCTTTAATCGCTTCCTGACATGTTCGTTCACGGCTACCCTCGAATGGAGTTGGAAGAAATGGGGCCAGTTATTGTGATATCCACTTCCTGGGCTGAAAATACCACGTAGGAATATACAATGAAATTAATAAATTTATACGAAATCGAGCAGAAGCATATCACGATTTCTTTTTAATTTTTCTTTTGTTAAAATTATAACAACACTACCTTGGGCTCCTCATGAGACCTTGTCCAATTTCCCAGCACCGCCCGCTTATTCCTTTAGGGATAGGTAGGGTTGTTGAGCTAAAGATATTCTGATATGATATGTGCTTATAGACACCAGATCCCAGCTTGACATGTCACCTTGATTCAGGGACCTTTGCATGATCCCGTGGATTGCTGCGGCTGATAGTTTATGGATAAAACCAAAGTCCTCCGGACTACCGTCTTGGCCATGTCAGAAAACAAATTAAGGTCCCCTGATATAGCCCTGCGCCCGGGGGAGCTTACCCAGTGAACCCTTGTTCAAAGCCACCACATGGTTTATAGCCCCTCGACGAAAGGCAACATTGCCGAGATCAGTAAGGCTCCAGGGACCTTATATTTTCCGTTACCATACATCGGCCCGTCTGTGTTTGCCACTTAGCTCGGCAACTGCTCAGGTGAGTCCCATGCGAGGTATGGATCGTTCCGTGCTCCTATTTCCTAGGACGTATTAGATTCTTGATCGAAGCTATAATCATCTATCTAAGCCACCTTTTCACTGAATCAGCTAGTTCCATAGTGATAGAGACAGCGCAGTGCAGAGAAAGTGCAGTTGGCGGAGATTGTCAAGCACCCCTTCTCGCGTGAACGAAGCCGTGGTAGTCAATCTTAAGCAATCTTTCGATAAACTTGGTGGCGAGATACAGGATGGATGCCATCTAGACCCGAAATAGTCCGTGATAGGTGCGTTGTTGATTAATACGAACCTAAGTCCCCATAGTCTCTAAATTCTCCGCTAACCTTAAGGACAATTAACTCCCGGGACCTCTTCCCACATCCAAGGCTACCTGCCGTATTTGGCTTTTATCGCTAAAGGAATCGGTCTGATTGGCTTCCTTGGAAAGGTGCCTGGCGTTCAAGAGACATACTAAGCCTTAAGCATAATGTCAGGCTGAGCAACGCAGGGGGAATAGAGGTAGGCTGACTGTACTCGGTTGGACTATCCAGGGGCGGGCTAAAGGACCTGTTCCTGCTTTCGGCCCTGTAATCCTGCCAGCCGAAATCCTTTGGTCATAGCAACCGTGGCCGACCTACTATATTAACCGGGGAAATCAGGGGGCTAAGCAGAGTGGCACCAGTTCACCCAATTGCTACTCTAGAATTGTGGAAAAAACAAACTGTAATTGTGGGCAAATTATGTATAAGCGAGAGAACAGTCACTTTGCCAAGCCTCCTCGCTGGACGGGATGAGCGTGGGACCACATTGTCTTACGCCAAGACGGTCAAGGAAGCCGGCAAATCGATAACACCACAAGACGAGACGAGGAATAATGATTCATGAAGATACTGGGAAGTCGTGATGGAAAGAAAAGGTCCAGCAGGCACAGTTGGGTCATTCTCAAGACAGCCTCTATTTCTTCATGTCAATCGTTACACAATATGAAATTAATCCACTCCTTTAGTTCCCTCTGGGGAATATTCTTGCATCTTCTACTACTCGACACTACCACACTCGTTTACAGCCATCCTCACAATTTCTTCCATCATAGGGCTAAAGCTAACGATTCTTTCGGGGATCTTGATGGCCTCGAACTACCCGTACTTGAAAAGCGTGCCCAGCCCGATCTGAGGGTAATGGCCCTTGGAGCATCCATCGTCTTTGGTGTGGGATCAAGCGATGGAAATGGGTTAGTCCTCTGACGCTTCGTGTCTGCAATTCTAACATTTCTCTTAACCAGCTTCCGCAAACTCCTGAGAGATCAGCTGCGTTTTTCTGGTTATAAAGTTGACATGGTCGGCACCAAGAACGGCGGGACCATGAAAGACAACGTGGGAATCCTGACCTTGATTTACATTTCCTTGACCTGACCTGATACGTTGACTAGAACGTGGAAGCAACTTCTGGCTTCATCGTGAAGCAGATTCACGACGCTTCCAAGCTTTCATACAAGTACAAGCCAAACCTAGTCGTCATCAATGCTGGCACAAACGACATTGTTGGAGGCATTGACACGGCTGGCCAGCCCCAAAGACTCAAATCGACGCTGCCCGGCCTCTAGTTAAACATCTCGCCCGAGACTGTCATCATTGTCTCGACTATTCTTCCCGTCGACAAACCCGCGGCCGAAGCCTTGCGCGGCGGCGTCAACAACGGATATCGTGATGTCTTCTCGGACCCGTACAAGGAGGGCAAGCCCATCTATCTGGCGGATCTGGATGGTTTCATGACGCTCTCGGACCTGGGTGACGGCACACATCCTACAGACTTCGGTTTCAGGAAAATGGCGGGCGCATTCTGGTCGGCTATCCAGAAAGCCGAAAAGGAAAACAAGTTCAAGGATCCCCTACCCGCCGATACCTCCAACGAAGGCGGCAAAACCTGTCGCAAGAGTCCTGGTGATGGCGTCAAGGCCGGCTCCCTGACTCAGAGGGGCAGTGGCTACGACGACGGCACTTATGAGCACGACAGTCAAGAAATGGGCGCGCTCTTGACCATCACCAGCGACTGGGATCGGGACCAGTGGTTCTTTGCCCGCATCTTCCGCTCCGACCGTGACGATCTTCTTGGCTGGGTCGAAAACTCTGCAGGTAATGTTGTTTACGCCGCGCGGAGGAATGATGGGGGTGGCAAGTTCACCAAAATTGCTACCGACTTGAATGTCAACGACAATTGCAAGCCGAAAGGAGTGGTTTTTATCGACCTGAATGGCGATGGACTTGACGCCTTTGCATGTATTGGTCCTGACGGTGCCGTCTATGCCAGTATCAACCAAGGTAATGGAGGCGGCGACAAGCCTCCATCCTTTGTCTACAAGGCCTTTGGAGAGCTGCTGACTCGAGGTTTCCTCAAGCCAAGGTTCGTCTAGCAGATATCGACGGTAATGGCCGAGCTGACTTCTGTGGTCTTTCCGACAACGGAGACGTCTACGTTTGGCGTAACGGATGGATCAACGACATGCCCGAATACTGGCAAGCTCTTGGAAAGAGGTTCAATGGTAAGGGCATGGGCAACCTGGATGGTACTCGCTTCGAAGACCTTAACGGTGACGGGCGTGACGACTGGATCTGGGTTGGTGACAAGGGAGAGGCGCATACCTGGACCAACTCTCGAAGTTGTGGCGTGGGTAAAGAAGGCGACGGTCTCAAAGTAGCCTGGCGTCCGGGCTACTACAAGGGCAAGACATCGGGCCCAACTCATGCAGGTGGCTTTGCCAGCGGGATCCGGAACAGGATCCATTTCACCCGCATCTACGGCGAGCCCCAGGACTTTAGCCTTCTTGGGAAGCTTGACTATGTGTACATGGAGCATACCAAGGGCAGCAACGGGAAGCACACATTCAGGATGCGCGTCTGGAAAAACAAGGGATACGGAGCCACTAAGCCCAAGGCCGACGGCAACAAATACTGCGACATGACTGGCAACGGGCGAGACGACTATGTCTGGGTCCTGTCCAAGGGAGAGATGGACTTTTACCCCAACGGCGGCAAGAACTTCATCACCGGCCAGGAGAGCTACTGGGGGGCTATGCAAAAGGCCTTCTTTAAGCCAGACCGCGACCTCGATCGAAGAGACCTCCATCTCACAGACTGGGACGGAGACGGCAAGTGCGACATTGTCTGGGTTGACCCGAATAACCAGAATCGTGTTTCTGTGTGGCGTAACAACTACACCCCTGGCGGTGGCTTCAACTGGCAGTACCTCGCTAATCCTGCACCTGAGCTGTACTGCCCTGAGAAGAGAGGCATCGGATTCCACGATATCCCCGTTCAGTTTGCTGATGTCTCGGGAAGTGGCCGCAGCGACTATCTGTGCATCGAGAAGAACGGCAGGATATGGGGTTGGACACAGGACGCCAAGGGCGCTTGGACATACATTGACCAGTTCTTCGGCTCCAAGAAACACGACCGGGCCAACATGCGCTTTGCCGACGTTGATGGCGATGGCCGGGATGATGCCATCTGGGTCGAGAAGTTCTCGGGTGACGCCTTCGTCTACTACAACATGGGTCGCAGAGACATCGCCGGTTCGCGATACTGGTGGGAGATTCAGGAGAGGGGAGGACCGTTCATGGCCTATGGCGGCAGCTATGCTGGCTCATGCCAGTACTTTCCGGATCTCAACGGCGACGGAAGAGCCGATCTGCATAGTATCCAAGGTACTTTTCCCAACACAGCTGTCTCGGCATACAATGTCTGTGACGGCAACAGGTCTGGCGATGACAGCACCGATATCAAGAAGCCCGACCTCATCATGCCCCCGGAAGCACCGTCCGGCGGAGGCGGAGGTGAAGAATCGAACACGACTCCCAACCCCGGCGAAAACTGTGGTTTACCCCAGAAGTGAATGCAGTTGCCCATCAAGGTGGGAGAAAGCGACGGAGGCGAGGACATGTGCTTCGCCAAATGGAACCAGGGCGTGTTCCCCCGCGAGATCGAGGCCTGGGCGAGCGAGGGCTCCCTTCGCTGGATCCGCATGGTCTACAACGACGGCACACAGGTCACGGCAGGCAAGAAGCCTGCCGCTGACACCGCTGTTCTCCAAATCAAAGACAGTCAAGGTGACTCTGCGCGACGCCAAGTTCAGCCCTACTTGGCAAGAACTGAACGCACGTCCGTTCGAGTAAGCAATCCCCCGTCGATAGTGTGGGTAAAGACAGGTGCTGACAGTTTTTCTTCCGCAGTGGTCGTCAGATGGAGGTTATTGAAGCGTCGCACGTCCTGTTCAACAACCGCGACGAAGAACCTGTCGACATGGCCGTCGACCTGTTCCTCACAGTCGAGACCAGCACCAAAGTCACCTGGGCCAAAGAGAAGGGCCGTGAAGACGGCGGCGAAGTCGGGGCCACGATCGGAGCCGAATATTCTTGGGAAGCTGACATTCCTGAAGTGGCGGTTGCCCAAAACAAGAAAAAGATAGAAGTCACGGCAAAATAGGTCGGAAAGCAAATCAGAAGGTCAGTCGACGGAGGAGAAACCAGCGAATTCAAGAGAGTAAGTCCATTGCCTTGCATCTTGCGACTCCATGATTGGACACTGACTGGATTGCTGCAGGTTCAAAGCAGATATACTCTGATGACCAAGGTCAAAGCAGGCGGAGAGGCTTTCTGTCAGGTAGTTGCCGTCCAAAGCAAGATGGACATTGAATACGAGGCGGTTGTGAGTATATTTCCTTCTCTTACGCTTAGAATCCTTGCGGAACCGGCAAAAGCTGACTCTTTCTTTAACAGCTCACGCGGCATTTCGAGAACGGCGACGCCTACTCGTATCCCGTATTCGGCCGCTACAGGGAAAGCCAGGCTACTGACGCTTACTCGAACTGCTTTGACATAGACGAAGACGATGAAGACGATAAGAAAGACGCAGATGCTGCCGATATTGTGATTACGGAGAGTGGAACGTATTGCCCTGATGGTGAGAGAGTTGGGGATACAGGCATGTCGGACGCAGAACTACTCAACGCCTGCCCTATATAGTTCGTCTTTTCTTATATGGAGCGTATTCTATTCGACTTTTGCATGTGTATGTTTTATTCATTTACTTCTCACCTTGTAAACTAGATCATCGCATGTACATATGCCCGCCTGAGCTC
Source organism: Fusarium solani (assembly GCF_023522795.1). Classification (NCBI taxonomy): domain Eukaryota; kingdom Fungi; phylum Ascomycota; class Sordariomycetes; order Hypocreales; family Nectriaceae; genus Fusarium; species Fusarium solani. The sequence goes on from NW_027072154.1 coordinate 3,960,723, forward strand.
ACCTGAGCGACGACTGAGCGGATCCTGAGCCAGCCTGAGTAAAAGCGGCGATGGGTCACGTGCAAAAGCCGTCTAGAGTCGTGGGGAATAACAATATGGAGCTTCCGACATGGACTCATGCCCAGGACTTCCCTGAAAGAATATGACAACAGACCGGCCGATGAGAGCCCGTTGACACAAGATATGGGTCGGTTTCTAATCATTAGGGATTCTTCTTATCGGCGCGTTTATTGCAAGCTTTGGTATCTTGATGCTTTGCGTCGGGCATCGCGGGATGTCTACAAATCTCAAAGCATCTAGAACACATACTTAAACCCGAGACCACGATCATCCTCCATACCATTGCTCTCCAGGCCCTCAGCCAACATGCGCTCCTTCTGGCGCATGCGATACTTCAAGAGCGCATACAAAAGTCCGATGCATAGCAGAGCAATGACCTCTCCACCGAGGGAAATGGCATTTCCCATGATATATCGCGGGGCGTCGCTGATAGGATAGATCTGGGAAGCGGCCAGTCCAGACGCGTTTCCAATCGAGATGAGCATGGAGATTGCCACAGATCGCTTGTAGTCAGGCTGGATGTTGTTGGACACCCATCTGCAGAAATGTCAGCATCCAGAGCATGTTGTAGAGAGGACATGACGTACGTGACAAGCACAGTGTTGAAAGAGTAGACACCGGCGCCCACAAGGAACATGGCAAAGAAGCCCACACCCTTGTGGCCAGTTCCGACGGCAATAGCGTATCCCGTGATGACCAAAAGAGGAGAATGGATGAGGCAGATTGCTCGGCGGTTAAGTCTGTCAGAGACAAAGGTCGTGATACCTACACAGATGGAGGCGAGGACGTAAACAGGGATGCTGAGGTAATTCGCCTGGAGGGAAGTGTAGCTATCATCTCGTCAGCATGCGGACAGAGCGAATGGGAGACAAGCACTGACTCAAGACCCTTCAGTAGAGTGGGAAGGAAAGTACCGAAGCCAAAGAGGGCGATTGATGAACAGAATAGGGCGCAAGATGAGAGATAGACCATGGGATCAGTGAGTGCCATGACGACCTGCTTCCATGAAAACTTCTGAGTCTCCTTGAAGGGATGGTTCCGCTCCTTGATGACCAGCATGGTCGACCTTTCCTCAGGCTTGAGGAACCACGCCGTCTCCGGCGAAGTAGGAAGGCTGACCCAGCATGCGATGCCGACGAGGAATGAGATGGCTCCCTCAATGATGAAGAGCCATCTCCAAGCCGACAGCCCATGGCGCGCGCCCATAGACTGGATTCCGTAGGCGATCAAACCACCGAGCGCCCCGGACAGGGCAATGGAGATGTACAGAACCGCGACACGCTTGCCTTGATTCGCCGGGGGGTAGATCTGCGAGATGGTAAAGGTGAGGGCTGGGAAGAGGCCGGCTTCAAAGAAACCGAGGAGTACGCGGCATGCAATGACCTGGCCGTAGTTGTGGACGAAACCGGTTCCGATGGTGATGGCGCTCCAGCTGACGATGGCGATGGCAAGGACGCGGCCTGGGCCGAATCTTTTGACAGCGACGACCCAGGGCGTTTCAAATATGACATATGAGATGTAAAAGTACATGGAGACGTCGTTGAATTGGGTGCCGTGCATTCCAGTGTCCTCCTCAAAGCCAAAGACGCGGGCGTTTCCTGGTGACCCAGTCAGTTCATTGGTGCATTAAACGGGCCGCTCGGTGATCGTTACCAATGTTTGTTCGATCAAGGTAGGCGAAAAGGACAAGAATGGCCATCTGAGGCATGACAAATCTGTCAAACTTGGAGAGAACGCGCTGCTCCTGGGCGTTGTTCAGCTCCATCGTCTCGCCATTGCCATCTTCTCGAGGGAACTGGAGCTCCAACTCCTTCTCTGAGGTTGCCATTTTGAAGAACAGTGCAAAGAAGGATGTCTATCCTTGCCGGTGTCTGTGATGAAGAGGCAGGTTTGAGTTTGTGCAGCGGAAGTCGATCGCCTCTTTAAGCATTGTGGGAATACGACGGAGTACTATCCTTGTGGCCCACCATTCCTAGGCTGGTTAACCGCAGGGCGCAGATCTAGGCCGTTTTGACCTACTGTAATCAGCCGACGGCGGAGCTTCCCCATGATTCAGTGCAACCTGGGGATTGAGTCGGGACATGGGCGGGGCCCTCTGATAACACAGTCATCGTCCGTTGGCTGGATTAATTTACGTATCAGAGTGGTCCGTCTCTGCTGTAGGTAATTACAATTTTCGGCCGATAAAAAGATAGAGACAGTTGACGATACAGTCTTGTCGATTTGTTGAACGAACATGGCCGACGGGAGATGATGGTCAATCAACTAATCTCTCTCAAGCTCTCCAGCTCATGCCCGCCAATGATCGATTATCATGCACCTCGAACCGGCAACCGAGTCCGTCGCCGGGGAACCTGCAAACTTGTACGTAATAGCCCGTAACCCCGCAAGATTTACCTTGCCCTTCCCCAGGAAATATGTACTATTATGCACCTCCAATGGCCGCTTCACTTGACCATGACCCGACCCGGCTACCGAGGCCTTGGGTGGGCTTGACCTCCGCCGACGGCCGACGGGCGATATGGACCCACTTCTCCCCCGCCACGCTCCGCCGTCGGGGTCGAGCAATCTGGGTTACGGCCGGCGGTTGATCAAGCTTGGAGACGCCGTCCGTCGGCCGCGGTTGGATGCCGACTGGCCCTATTTAGACATGATATCTGCTGGACCGATTACTAGGGCTGCCTCATTATCATTCCTACCCCTTACCATTTGACTCCTTACCGTCCTGAGTTTACTATTCCAAAGTCTACTTAGAACTAGACCAGGGTCATCACCACACACATCTTCACTATGGGTTCACTCAGTAATATACCTCCCGTCAAGGTCAGCGAGGCCCGTCTGGCCCAGTCACTGCACGAGAGTTGCCAATTTGGCGCTGCACACAGATGGGGAAAGTGAGTTGTGCTCCCCTTACCCTCCCCTGCGTTCACATAGTGCTAACCTAAGTCAGGGCCTCTACCGAGACCGGCATGGCTCGACTGAGCCTTGACGACTCGGACAAGCAAGTCAGGGACTGGTTTATGACCTACGCAAAGTCTCTTGGCTGCAAGACTTTTTACGACCAGATGGGCAACCTGTTTGCCATTCGGCCTGGCAAGAACAATGATGTTCCGCCCATCATGATGGGCTCTCACTTGGACACTCAACCTACCGGTGGCCGTTACGACGGAATCTTGGGCGTAGTATCTGGCCTCGAGGTCCTCCGAACTCTGAATGAAAACGGATGGGAGACTGAGGGGCCTGTCGGCGTGGTCAACTGGACAAAGTATGTCTCACTAATCCCATCCGAGTCAACTTACTAATGAGCTTCGCAGTGAGGAGGGTGCTCGATTCCCCAAGATGGCTGTCTCATCAGGTGTCTGGGCCGACGTTATTCCCCTCCAGACCGCATGGGACCTGAGGGAGGTCCTGAGCTTGGCCACCGATGGCAACCCCAAGTCGATGAAGGAGGAGCTCGACAGGATAGGATACACGGGCGAGCACGCGGCGTCGTACCGCTCGAATCCATTCGCGGCGCACTTTGAGCTCCACATCGAGCAAGGGCCCATCCTAGAAGACGAAGGTCTCAAAATCGGGGTTGTCCATGGCGTCCAGGCTTTCAAGTGGTTCAACATCACCGTCAAGGGCAGGGATAGCCACGCCGGCACAACCCCTCTATACGCCCGCAAGGACCCTGTCCTCTGCGCTTCCAAGATGCTCGTCGCCGCCAATGCCATCGCCAAGCGCTTCGACGGTCTTGCAACCACTGGAATCTTCACCACCGACCCCGGCACCGTCAACACCATGTCCCACACCGTCACCTTCACCCTCGACGTGCGCCATGTTAAGGACGACACGCTGGCCCAAATGGTCAAGGAGTGCGAGGCTGAGTTCCTTCGCATCTCGCGCGATGACAGCGAGAAGGGTTGTGAGGTCGAGTGGGAGCTGCTGGTTGACAGCCCTGCCGTTCAGTTCAGCAAGGAGTGCATTTCTGTCGTTGAGGAGAGCGCTGCTGATGTGTGCTCGACCCTGCCCCAGCTTCCTTCAGGGGAGAAGCTGTACAAGCCCATGATCAGCGGAGCTGGTCACGACAGCTGTTACACGAGCGTGCGATGTCCTACCAGCATGATCTTCACGCCTACCCGCTCAGGGATCAGCCACAACCCCACGGAATACTGCTCTGCAGAAGATTGGTAAGCTTGTCGGTGAGCTTGGGCATGAACTTTTGCTAACTTTGATGTAGTGCTCTTGGCGCGAGTGTCCTTCTTGGCGCTGTCTTGAGATATGATCAGGTGCGGGCAAGACGAGGAGACTTTAATTAAACTCGTGTGTGTATTATATGAAAAGATTATTTGTGTTAAAAGATATGATATTGCCTCCCTATTTTGTGATTGTCTCTGAGCTGCATATCCTTGAAACCTGCAGATGCTTGATGCATTAAAGTGTTCTTTGATATAGTTGAAACCCGGCCCTTGATGGGACAACGAAGCCGATAGATAGCTTGATGCATAGAAATGCGATAATGAGCCACGGTCCATAGCCTTTGATATATGACTTGGTCCGTAGTGCATACTTTGCCCTTTGGAAAGCGAAAGATCGATCCTACTAGTCGATAAGCATAGGGTGGCCTTCAGAGAGTTATTTTTCAAATCATGACGCATCAACGACGGTGGGGTGGGATCGGCCAAGGACTTGAGCCGAGCTGGAAACCACCTACCAGTAGTTCTGGCAAAATCGTGGTCTATATTCCTTGAGAGAACTGAACATATCTCGAGGTTGAGGTTTAAATGAGCCCAAGAAGTCGGAAGAGATATTGGACTACCATCCGTTACGGATCAAGTAGACCACCTACCTACCCTACAGAAGCAGAGACTTGGCAGGATTATGTGTTCGTCTGTAGTTTTTCTATATATATATAATAAATAAATAAAGATAACCATGGATAAGATTTCCGATGTATAGATACCTGTTATACTTGCTGATATTAATGACGGCTGACATTAATACCGACTGGGGTTTGGTTGACATGGTTTTACAGTTGCACTCAAAGCCGAGTCTTGCCGAGATGAAGTCAAGTTAGAACGTCATGTGATCTTGATCACGTGCCTAGATTGAGCAAGCCAGATTGATCCTCCGTCCGATGTTGATCCAAAGGAAGCTTGATTATGCGGGGGTCTGAAGAAAAGGATCAACGCCTACATATTCTAACTAAGTAATGGACCAATATGATACCCAGCTCAATACAACGCCTCCGTCACAACCGCAACCCAACGCTCGTGCCGTCGCCGGCTCGCGGCGATACCGCTCCAAGTCGCAACGGCCATGCGACCTGTGTCGCGCTCGCAAGGTGCTCTGCAACATCCCGGAGCCAGGGCAACCATGCCAGCTCTGCGAGCGGACATCGCGGCTATGCACTTTTGTAGGCAATCCGGGCAAGAAGCAACGCGAGAGAGCTTCTCGAGCCCAGAGCGGGGGCACGCCTCCGGTGGTTCCTATGGTGGCTCCCTCGGGAAGGGAGTCTGTGGCTTTTACCGACACTATCCAAGTTTCAGAGCAGCCGGTTGATGATAGTAGACACCAGGAAGTGCTGGGAATAACGGGTACTAAATGATGCTTCACCTGGCTCACCTGGCTACTCTCTACTAACTTGGGCTTAGGTGGACATGTCCAAGCTGACCAAGTCGTAGGCGAGGACCTGCCTCGTCTCGACACAATCATCTCGGATGCTATATGGTCAAACCATGGAGGAATGGACTGGGATCTCTCGATGAACCACACGGCGCTACCAAGTATCGAGAGAGGTGACGGGGCTTTTCAATTTCTTGGAGACGGCCAGTTGCCAGATCTCGGACCTCTTGAGGGCGACAGCCCCGCGGACGATCTGCAAAACGTGGAAGCCATGAACCGAATGTCGACAGCAACGCCAGCGAGTCCCAGCGTACCTTTGCAAAGACTTTCTCTCAACCAAAGGCCTGGTCACTTCACCCAGATCATCGGGTATTCGAATGAGTCGGATCCTTTCGGTCTTGAGCACTTCCCGTACAATGACCAGGAGGAAGTCGATTTCTTCCGAGTCACCTACCGCAGGTTTTCAGCGAGGAGCAGCGAAGTACCCGGATACCCTCCGCTCCACTTCCTACAGAGCCAGACTGAGACGGCCATCGAAGCGCGCAGAGTCATTGACGAGTGCATGTCGGCGAATGATGACCGGGAGAATCTCGAGAAACTCGTCGACAAAACTGCAGGCGTTGCGCTGGTGAAACTGTATGTCATTCATCCTTTCCACTTTGATGATGCTCACACAACCTAGATACTTTCGATTCATCTTTGAGTCTCTACCCATCCTTTCCCGATCGCTGGTGCTGCAAGACATAGAAGCCTTTGTAGCAGAGGCACCTACTGGACTTCTCGCAGGAATATACGCCCTGGCTTCGCCCTTCACAGCCTGGGACGAGAAGCTGTGTCTTAGTAGCGCCTACTCAAAACCAAGCATCGATGCACTTTGGAAGATCTCATACACTTGCCTTCAAAGAGAACTACACTTCCCCAGACTATCGACCATTCAAATCTTCATCCTGCTCATCAACCACATGCCGTTTGACACAGCTGTGGTGGAGAGCCCGTTCTTCTGGTCTCTTGCAGCGTCCATGCTTGCCATGGCACAGGCGCTGGGCTTGAATGTTGACCCTACAGGATGGAATCTACCGCCGTGGGAGATTCGACTGCGTAGACGGCTATGGTGGACTGTTGTCGTTGAGCATACTTGGCGATCCATCACTCATGGCAGATCATCGATGCTGCATGACGACGATTGGGACGTTTCGCCTCCCACTCCTGATGATTTTGTCATTGATGCAAATATTGGCCCTCTGGATGATACTGGCCATCAAGATCCCGACTATTTCATACATATGTGCTCGTTGACAGGTGTTTCAATGAGCGTATGCCGACGATTTTTGTGAGTACTTTTACGAACACCTTAGATACTGGATGGATCAAGATGACTGACGAAGCGGACTGCCTGCAGCTCTCTGCGTGCCGTGTCTCGGCCACAGACACTAGACACTCTGATCGAACAGGCCCGCGGCCCACGTCAGAAACTACTCGACTGGCTAGAGAATCTCCCGGAGTCTCTTCACATCCAGCCCGCTGCAGACGACGCCGAGGCAGACGACTCGGTCAAGAGCCACGCCTCACTCTACGTCGCCTACTACACAACACACATCCTAGTTCTCCGCGCTCTCTTGCGCCCCATCATAAACAGCAGCATCCACCTAGACCATCTCCAGCCGTCTGTAGGGACCGTGCTGCAAGCTTCTCGCGGTCTTGTGCAGACCATCATCAAGTTCATCCGCAGCCTCGACGCGAGCCACCAGTCGGCGTTTTGGCCATCGTACACGAGACATTGTCTATCGTATCCTGGACTCTTCTGCTACATGCTGTGTTCGCAGCAGAGGGAGCCACACATGGCATCGTTCGACCAGAATCTCCTTGCTACGTGGCGAAGGACTTTGCGGATGAGGGTGCAGTCGTGGCCATTGTTGCGGTTTGGGACTGTCAAGGTGGATGCTCTCTACTGGAAGAAGCTCCATTAGTGTGAGCCATTTCCACTCTGGATGCTTGAGCATATGCATAAGCCTCGCTCATGCCGTGCGATATGGAGATTGTCGGTCGTTCAACCAGGTCCATGGGATGAACCTAAAAGTCTTCTAGCCGCCTCTACGAGAAGAGAACACGAGTAGCGGCTGATACATTTAGTAAAGATCATCTTGAAGACTTTCACATAAGATGCCTCATGTGTCAACATCATGTATTGACATCAAATTGCATTTTATTGTTGCCCAAATATAAAAAGCACAAATGCTGAGCGCAGTGCAGACGAGCTCTTCAGTATGTTCGACCCAAGAGCCCAGCATCGGAGGCCCTTACTACCCGTGCTGGAACGCAGATGGTTGAATCTCTCGCGCTTTCCCAATGCTCAACAGTCGCCCTCGAGCTTTCAACCGGGCAGATGGCCTTGAAATCTACCACACTCGACCTTCCCATCTGGGTATGTATTTGACTGCCGGGTCTGCTAAAAGGAAGCGGATAGATTAAAACAATTAAGTACCCCTGAAGAGATTTAGCGATTTATAATATAATTGAGTATAAGTCTTCTATTATAAATATGAAAAAAAAAAAAAAACATTAGAAACTGGAATGCCATACCTCATCGTCAAAACGAAAGTGGTAGCCTCGGTTCTGCTTCTTGCAGGCACTGGGGTTCAAGTCGCAGTCTTCAGAAGCGCGCAGCAACTTCTCAAAGGTTGACGACATCGCGTTCCGGTCAGGAATCGCTGAGGTAAATTCCGCGAAACGAGCTCGCCAGTGACCGATCTCTGACCTTTTAAATAGGCCATCTTTGGTGACCTGCTCCTCCATCACTTCGACCATGTCGTTGATGTCTTTCTCAGGCCAGAATGCGTCATGTCGGCAAACATCGAGGGGCTGGATACTGACCCAGGCGGCCAGGCAGGCCTTTCGGCCACCCTTTTTTACCGGCCAGTACCAGAAACTGCCGCGCTTGAGGGCAGTGAATATACACTCTGCTGGAACTCTCTTTTTATCGCCGCCGTCACGGGTTTCCAAGATGTCACCGTGGGGTTGCTTGACGGGTTGGGCCTGGCTGATGCCCACACTGCCGAAAACGAGGTCATCACCAGACGGGGCGCTTGCCAACACGCCAGATGAGAGAGCCATGAAGGCGGCAAAGTATTTAAACTACATGGTGATGAATGATGGTGTGTGTTGGTATCTCGGTGATGCTGCTGGAGAAGAACCTGCTCCTTGATACCACCACAAGACTGGGAATGGAGGCTTCTAAATACTTTTCACCGTGGACACGGCACATTGAGCCTTGTTTACCAGTTAATGCGATTGTTGGTATTTTCCCCGTGGTATTAACTACAAGACATGAAAGCTGAGTAAATAAAATTTAAAAAGAGGTCCCCGGTCTGCGACCTTAGCTCAGCTGAAGGCGCAGTTGACGCCGAAGGGCCATCCTCTCAGGGCCGCGACCCAGCTAGCATCCATTTAAACGCCACCGTCTTTCAGCCGCTGTCTCTTACATGAACTTACGCGAACCCTCATGTAGAACAGTGCCTGTGGTTGATTGGTTACGCGCGCTTGGCAATTGTCGGCCGTAAACGGTTGGTGGTAAATGCCCCACCGAAGCGCAGCTAGAAGGAGTCGCTTCAAGTCCAGGCCACGGGCTTAGCTGTGTTATTGTGGGCTTTCAAGATGCTAGTACTAGATTGTGTAGCGTGCTGGTAAATGTTATGCGTGTGTGAACGCAGCGAGGTCTGTAGAAGAGTCGCAAAAACGAATCGCACGGTTAGGGTCACCAGCACGACAAAACGATGTGTTAAGACGGACATATTAGACTGTTCTCCCCTAACATTGGTGAATAGAATATAATGAGAATAAATAAAAACAATTTAAATTCTTGGATTATTTTATGATATTTCTACGACGATTTGGGTAAGCCTCTCTATGAAACTACCGCGTCGAGACCGAAACCCCTCCTCCATTGTTGGGTGTTTGAGTCCCCTTTGTTTTATCCTTCTCGTCAAATCTAGTCACCTTCTTACCATCTAAAGTAGCCCAGCATTCCCGCACACCGGCCAATTCATACATAAGAATAACCCGAGTAACCATCACGGCCGCGATGTACCTGCCAACGATCGAGAGAGCATCCTTGATACCAACAAAAAGCATTCCGGCGAATACAAGAGTGCCGAAGACCACGTGGAGGACTGTGAAGGTGGATAGCGACCACGCCAGAAAGAGAAAGGTCTTGGTCTCCATGAATGTTTGGATGTGCACCTCGTAACTTTCAGAAGCGCAAGGGACGAATTCCGTTCTGGCAAGGATAGCTGCCAGTCTCGGCCAAGTATCACTTATCCACTCGTCGAAAGAATCGGCGATTCGGCGGAAAGAAGCTCCCAGGTTGTGCGTTCTTTTTTCCTCCTTTTTCTTCTGGTGCTTTTCGTTGCTCTTCTTGACGTCCTTCATGGAAGGCATCGAACACGATGTTAAAAAGCCCAGTTTTGTTTCTTCACCACCCCTTTGATCATCGCTCAAGTCGTCACCTGACTTGTTCTGCGGTTGCTTGAACCTCCAACCCTGAAGTCTTAGGCGGAGGACAAGACCGCTGAAAATGTGAATGCAGAGACCGAGCACCAACCATAGATTTGGCAAAAAGTCAAAGTCTGACGCAAAGGAGCTGACGGTCCAACTGCTCACTTGCAGGGTGTTGATGACAACGTTACAACAGGCCGCAGCAGTGAGCATGTATTCCAGTGCCGAGACCAGGGTCTTTGTCCATGGGCTTGATGGCCGCCATTGCGGAAGCCTGTTTTCGTCGTGGTTGAGGATCTTGGTGGGATCCGAGTACTCGAACGCCCTGCTAAAATATGCAGAGGGCGATGCCAAAGCTAGCCCGGCGGCCAACAACGGCCTCCTGCCGACATTCGACAACATAGCTATTTCGTCGTGGGACGGGCCGAGGAGGGCGACGATGGTGGGCATAACGCCGAGGAGGATCTGGGCGCCCGTCGTGCTGCCCTTGAGGAATTCGGACGTGTTCTCGAGGATACATTCGATCACTGGCTGCGTCAGGGCGGTGTAGATACCGCCGCCGGCCATCCAATCGATCTCGGAATGGTTTTTGAAGCCGGTTGTATATTTTTTGTACTCTTCGGCACAGTAGGTTTTGGTGATGTTGCTCCAAATGTGTTTGTATTGCGGATACCAATGCTTGAACTGCCTGGTGGAAGTTGCCGCGCGCGCGAAGCCGGCATTCAAGGCCAGAACAAGGAAAGAAAGCACCGCGAGCGGCATTATGGTGACTACCAGCTAGTGGCAAGAGAATGAAGAAAAGGTGAAAGGTTGAGTTGCGACCTGGACCCAAGGCATGGGAAGTTACAGGTGTTGAAATAGTTTCTCAAGTTCCACGAGACAACCCGGGGGGAAACCTACCTACCTCAATATCGCAAAAGAAATCAGGCTCTCGCGTCTGCCTGTTTATTTTCGGCTTGCAGATGGCTGGGGTTCCCGTCGTGTTAGAGCCAATCCATTCTATGCTCTACTTGCACTTTCACCCGTCCTGTTAGGTCATCCTTCCCTAAGAGTCGCTAAAAGGGTAGAATAAGAATGATAAAATAGTAAATAAAAAAGAGGTAATCTCTTTGTTAAATTAGGGTATTATTTGAATATTTTTACTTAGATTCACTCATAACTTTATGAGGAATAGAGTCGTTTTTGTCGTCCTAGTGTCTTGTTTCCTTATTGACCTGTGACTGGCGCTGTACTGAGAATTGGCTCTGTTTCGACCGCATTTCAGCTCGGCTTGGCAGCGCATGCCAATTCGTCCCCACGAACTTTGAGGCTGACCGGAGACAGGGGTTCAAATCCTCGGATGCGTCGTGTGAGGAAAGAGATATTGTGGCTTACTGTGGCAAGCTGAGTCTGCGATCTTGGTCTCCGCATGAATGTCAAGATCATCGAGGACCCTGCTTTGAGCTAGGAGCAGATGCCGTGACAGGGAGATTACCAAATAGTTACTTGGATGCCATGCATATATCTAAGCTTAATCAACTGATGGCGGGCGACGCTTAGATGGGTTCCACGACCCCGGCACATGGGCTCTGGGGGTCGGAGACTCTCCCGCACGTCCCAGAGCCTGATTACCCATGTCTCCTCTCCCCCTCCCACTTGCGTGTTTGATCTCCCGTCCCTCTTTCCCCCTTACTTTCTTGCTCAACGTGGTTGTTTGTTGAGAAAGTTCTCCACGGCTGCTGAGTGGCTTTCAGCCCGCTCCCCGGACATGTTCCGGTCCAGTTTAACTGGTTCAACAAGACCCTCACACTGTTGGTCCAAGATCGACTCGACCCATCTGTGTTGATCCTCCCCCTCCCCGGACACATCAGGCTGCCCCAGATTAAGATCTGACGCAGCCCCCTGTAGCTGCAGTTACACAGCCCACAGGGCTCTCCGAAAATCCCCAGAGCCTGCTTTGCTGCGCCCAGAGTCATACGAAAATTCTGCAACGCCTGCACGTCTCATTGGGTCTCGCATCTTGCTAAATTTGACAAGAAGAAACCGGGCAATTCTTATTTGCTTTTATCAGGAAGTCAGGGCCGCCCAGCTGACCGTGTGTGTTGCACAACATACCTATAGCCAATGAAGAACGGTTGATGTGTGGCCAAGATGAGCGGATGCTTACACCGGGAACTTTAGCCACAAGACGGAAAAGAAAGAGGGCTTGCTTCCTGCGTCAAGACCGTTTGAGGCCTCGCGTCCACCCATTCTCCGTCGTGGCCTAGTACTGTGTCACTTTTTCCGCCATCATCAGCGTCATGGCGCTGAGATATGAGAAAAGCTGAAAGGGGTGGAATGTATAGGGAGTTTTGTTTCGGGTAGTGACAAAGTGCACCATTGTGTTCAAAGTCGATGCGCGCCAACCAAAGTTTGACAACTCGCCGAGATGCTGCATTCAGCAGGCAGCAGAAAGACTAAAAAAAAACGGCCACTATGTTAGCATTGAGATATGATGCTGTGATGTGTTGACAATGTGTTCTTTATTATAGATCAAGCCCGGCCTTGATGGGTTAACTGAGCCAGAAGATCAACGGTTTATCTAACAAGTGCAAAAACCCCCTCTCTTCGGAATGGGATCCCAATGCATAAGCGCTGTGGCGTGCGGGTTTTGATTAGGGATCTTGGCTGCCCGAGGCAGGGGCCTCCCAAGTCAAGGGGGATTTTACTGCCCCAACTCGAGAGCCTGATTGCAGTGCAGGGAATCTTATCAGGCTCCGAGTCTCTTTGGTTTCTGCTTCTTTGTTCCCATTTTTTGTCTTTCTTCCATTCTAACCCCTAACAATTACTGAACAAGGTACCCAACAATTCTACCCTCGGATTCTTTCTTGCGCTATCCTACCATTGAGTACACTGCCTGTATAACCCACCGCGACTTGGTGCGCCTAGTTGAGCTTTGACAAAGGCATTGTAGACGGGCAGTGATGGCCCGTCAACGGCGCCCTCCCTACGGGCCGCTCCGTGGGCTAATGATTTGGCTGCTGGTCGTCCAACTCCAGGTGTTCATGGTCCTTTCCACGCCTACTCCGGCCCAGCACGCAACCTCATCCATCCTAGACGATGCCAACCGAACTGTACCAGACTATATAACGCGTTACGGTATGACACCACCTTCTGCTATTCATCGCGAGCATTGAAGACATTGCCTTGGCATGAGACACCTGAGCCACGTCCGAATAGAAGCTGATAAGCACTATCCACAATATAGCGCCGCTCGTCTGGTTGCATTCAGAGGATCCCTTCCGTCCATCAGACATCCTTGAGCATGTCCGACGCACGGCACCCACGGTCAACGAAAGGCCTGTACCTGGTTTGCCGGCTCTCGACCTGGATAACCTAGACCTACTCAACGATGTTGATGTAGATACCAACCAAGTCGTCGCGCTGACCTCCAACGACGATGTCACCACTCTCCCTGCATGGCTCTACGGGGAGACTCCGGACGAGAAGGGCAGAACCTCCAACGCGACTGCCTGTGCTGTCATTATCGTCGAACAGAGTCCCCGTGATGTTGATGCCTTCTTCTTCTACTTCTATTCATATGATCGAGGGGCAAATATCTCACAAGTGCTGGAGCCCCTGAACAGCTTCGCAATGGGCATGGCCGACGGGATGCACTATGGGTGCCACGTTGGCGACTGGTGAGCTCACCTAGTCTATCCGACGAACAACTCAACTAATCTCGTTTCTAAGGGAACACAATATGGTTCGTTTCCGCGATGGAAAGCCCACGGGCATCTACTATAGCCAACATTCAAGCGGCGCTGCCTACGAATGGAATGACACGCGCCTTTCGTTGGAGGATGAGCGGGTGAGTCTTTATCACAGTCTGCGAACATCAGATACTATCATGTATCTAATACACGTGTCTATAGCCCCTCGTCTACAGCGCATACGGCTCTCACGCGAATTTCGTATCTGAGGGGTGAGTTGGTACTCTATCAACCTGAGGCATACAGGGACTAACCGACTCTACCCATCACAGGGATCATGTTCATGACAGTGTCTTGTTGGACTACTGCGACGCCGGCCAGCTCTGGGACCCCGTTTCATCGGCATACTTCTATCACATGGACCCTATCAGTTTCAAGCTGACTCGCCTATTCACCCCCGGATCCGCCTCGCCTCGCGATTCGAACCTCACCTCCTTCTTCTACTTCAATGGCATCTGGGGTGATACCCAATATGCTGGTGACGACCCTCGCCAGAGAACAGTTCCCGTCTTTGGCTTGAAGCGCTATGTCTCGGGCCCGCAAGGCCCAATCTTCAAGGGGCTCGTACGCAAAGGACTATTCCCCGACAACCCCGAGCCCAAGAAGTTTATACAGTTGGCTGTTGGATTCTTGATGTCGTGGTACCCATGTTGTCTACGTGGATGGAGATTCGTGGCATCTCTGACGGTGGTGGTTGCGTGCATCACATTAATGGTGGTGGGGATAAGATATGGTATAAGGCGGTATAGGATGAGGAAGGGATACAAGAGGATAGATGCCGAGATACCGCTGGAAGATCTGGACTTGAGAGAGGATATGGTATCAAATTACAGCGATGACGGTCGAAAATGATGGCATGATGTTCTTCGGTCGGTAGATACAGGCGCAGGGCGGGTACTGTTATTGTTTTTCGAGACTTATTTCTTATAGTATTAGGTTAGTAATTTCCTCCTGTGCCATCTGTAGTTGCCTGAAGCATGGTAAACGCCTATTGTAGGCTCATCTACTCGCACTTCCTCACCATGGCGCCAGTAGTCCGGCCCCAGCAAGCATGCTCAGCACCACTGTCACCACTGGTACCATGCCTCTCACCGATAGAGGAGCCGCGGCCGCATTCTTCTCGCTTTCACCAGTCGCTTTTGCCTTCTCCAGGTCTGAACTCTGGTACACCAGCGCCACGGCAGGTACTTTTGTGGCAACTGCTATATTCTCCTCTTCGACTGTCAGAGCTGTCTTGGTCCAATATGCTGTTCCGGGCTTCGCTGTGTTCTTTATCTTGGAGAGGTACGGTGACTCGACCCCTTCAAAGGTTGCTGTAACATCTGTGTAGGCTTTGCCGGGCCAGGTGTGAATGCAGCCCTCAGTATAGCCGAGCTCGGTAATGGGTCCCATGACAGAATGGCAATTCAGGAAGTTGTCACCAGTATAACCGCTACAAAGCATGGTCAGCGTCGCGGTACAGCACCGGGCCTGGTTCGCTCACCTAGGGCAACAATATACCAGGGTCTCAGAGTCTTCTAGGACCGAGGTCCAAATCGAGGTGAGAGCGAGCATCTGTGGCTGTGTGATGGTATTTTCGGGTTGTACGGTAAGCATCCCCTCCGTTGGAGTTCCTTTGCTCTTAGCATACTCGCCAGCAGTGGTCCATCCTTTGGGACAGACAAGGCCTGGAGAGTAGTATGGAAAGAACCCTTGTTGCCAAGTGTAGGCGTGCTCTTTGGCCAGCTTGTCATATGCGTCACCGGAGGGAATGCATTTTCCGTAATCGCCAGGGACGCATGAGGGGTAACCCCAAGCCCCGGGAATCCAGGGCAAATCTGCCTGTACGAACTGGATGTTATCCGTGGCCGTGGCGCATTCTGCCGGGGCAGTGTAGGTTGTGGTCAAGGGACCGAGGTTGGTGATGGTGTAGCCCAAGTATTCGGTTGTGGTGGGCATGTTGAATGATTGAAGGTGGAGAAGTTGAATATGCGGGATAATGGCGTCTTAAGCTTAAAAGTAAGGGGGCTAAAGCGGCACAGCAGTTGACCCCATTGCCTTCCTTCAACTAACTCTTTCTGTCCGGTCAAGTGCCCCGCGCTAGTGACGCTGTTAAACGCCTTTTCTGGATCCTTGACGGCCCATTAGAGTCTAGCATCTTTATTCTCGACGATCCTGCTTAGCCTAAAGGGCCCCGCTAGCCCTACTTTTAATAAACTCTGGCTAATATAACCTGGCACCTTATCTCCGAAGAGCCGATAACTATAGCCGGCGTATCCTTGATTATAATTAAAGCTAGGAGTCCCTTAGATGGTTAGTAGGCTAGTTAGAAGGATAAATATAGATATACTAATCTTAATGACTAAGATTGCGTTTTTAAGGAGGCTTGTTATATATCCTTATGACCTAGGGGTCGTAGTTGAAGGGTTAAAAAGTCTGATATTGCTAAGCTAGCTGCCACGATGACCTGAGTCATCGAGGTCACGTGATAGTAGCCCGAGGCTAGCCCGATTGGCCGAGGGGTCGGCCAATCAGGGCCAATAGAGGTATTTCCTCATTCGGTCACGTAACAAGGCTATCATAGAAGATGGTTAGGTATATAATAGGCTGCTATATTATTATGGGGAGGATTTGCCGCTAAAAGCGCTATGCCTAGTGGTTATGGCATTAGATAAGCTATATGTTACTATCTATGACTACCTAACGGCTGTATACCCTTGGCTTTTATCCTTACGCCAAAATATCTTATTATCTATGTCGGTCTTTAACCCGGTGCTAGCTGGGATTAATCTGGTAGTGGATTATATCTTAGTAGACGGTATTAATATTAAAGAGGAAGGAGAATAGATCTGAGGGCGTAGCCTAATAGGACCTGCGGTAGGACCTTTATTGGAGCCGTTTGCATCACTTGAGATACAACCGGATATCACGTTATTCATGCCTCTTGCAGGAAGGCGTAGAAAGGGATCGGGTAGATGTGCCGGAAGAAATCCATGACCAGGTGCAACCGGTCCCTCAGCGGCGGAAGGGGATGACCATCGACAAGATGTTCTTGAGAGGCAGTAGCCAAACACGGGAGCGGCACGGTCATGTTGCGTTGCGAACCTCTTGGGGATGTGAACGAAGCATGCGGAGACACGGCCTCTGGCGTTCCAAGGGCAACAGATCCAGGACCCGGGGAGATTGAACTAGACGACGGTTTCGAGGGACTCAAAGCACTTGATGTCTGATGTCGACGAACAATCCTCTTGGGCTCGGGGTATACGCAAGCTTTGTCTCTGCTGCGACAGCCAGCGCACGCGGGAAGTTCGCCGGTGCATTTCATCTTTAGCGAGTGGCATTGGCGACAGGCTCGGCTACCACGCCGCTTCTCTAACACCGACGCCGGCAGTGCTATTGTATCATCAAAGCTGCATTCGAAATTGAGGCGCTTGCAAGAGGTGCAGGGACAAGGCCCTCCATCGCACTGGACCTGGATGGGTCAGTGGCATTCATCTCAGCCCGGGTGAAGCAGGACACCAACCTTACGCGCGCGACACTGGTTGCATGTTGTTTTGGATCTCGGCGCGGGCATTGCTAGGTATCGGTTGCATGCCAAGCAGTAGACAGTTTAAATTCCTACTGTAAAGCCTGGTACTCATGGGGAGCACACGGTGGGCATTCAATGGAGGATATGCAGTGGGAAGGATTTAAGTTGAACCACGGTTGAGTGGAATGATCACGACCCAAGCGGGCCGGTTTGTCCGCCTCCACACGGTTACCGGTTCCCTGCGGACTAATTCCGTATTTCCTCGCTTGGAAACGCGGGGCACCTTACCCTATATTTTATATTAACTTACCTTAAACTTGCTACAAGCTTAGGTAAAAATAGTCCCTATTTAGGATAATATGTGATAGGGGAAATCTAATGAGCCCCTAATTATCTACACGACGACAACCGGATTGTCGTCATGAAGTATGGTTGGATAACTGCGTTTAGGGTTGGGGATACCAACAACGACACATCTCTTGTCAGGATGCCTCCCGGTTACCAATCCAAGTCAGAGGAGTTGTGTATGTTGGGATCCGGCAAGGCGCTCGAATATAAATGCTTCTCGGCAGAGGGCGACTCTGGGAGCTGTATCTTTGACCTTCATGGTCGTGTAGGTGGAATGCTGACGGGTGGAGGGAGGATAGGCGATTGTGGGGATGCGATCCGGATGGAGTGGTTACTGAACGACATGAAGAGGTATGGTTATGATCTGGAGCTGTTATGAATGCGGTGGGTATGGTTCTATCTTTATTATGAGTGGGTATGGAGATAGTCTCAAGTCTAGCCGTGCATCCCACGACTGTTTCACTCAATGACCTGCCTATTTCCATGCCATGCATCACTCAGCTTTCGGCCAAAGCACGGAAAGCCAGCCTTGTTGAGATCGCAAAGTATTTGTAACGGCGTTGACAAACTACTGGGCAGATCCCTTGATGTCAATGGTGGGTGATATGAGTCGAACGAACATCGACGCCATGATGTGTTATTGCATCTGGCGAAACGTCGTTGAGTTGACAGCAATGAGACTGTGTAACATTGACCCTTGTCACAATGCAGCCTCCTTGGGCGACTGGGCCGGAGATATGATCTATCGTGACACAAGGAAATTTGCTACACGGCGGAGCAAAAGCGCCAACCATTTTGGAGATACTATATGCAGGGGTAGACAAACGGAAGACAAAGGCTTAGCCATGGAGAGAGGGGGTTGAGGTACGTTTGAAGGGTCATGGGCCCCACAGACTGCTTGGGCGGCAACGGACGAAAAGAAAGAAGCACAATGCGATGCCGAGTCAATGGCCAGTCATTTAGCCCAAGGGTTTGTACTGTTGGAAGAGATCTAGTCCTTGCGCGTCTGGCGTAGGTGATTCCATGGATAAAGCGTGATGAATAATGGCCTGCCAGGTGGCACGGAAAACGGCAGCAAGGACTCGTTGACGGCAGCCTCAGAGCTTTTCTTGGCGATGGTAGCAGTGTTGACTGCTTCTTTCATGTGTTCAAGGTGAGTTGCTACCGTTTTGTAGCGATTGTAGAGTTCCCTTAGTTTCTGCTGCCTGTGAACGAGCCAAGTGGATACCTCGTTGAGCTGCTTGTTGAATGGCTCCGATACGTCGCGAGCGCCTTCTTCTGTCACTGCGCCTGATGAGAAAGGGCTAGAGGGACAGTTCTGTTGGCTTTCTGGCCGAGAGGAGGGCCCTGGGTTCGATTCCGGACAGGTCGGGATGGGCTCGATATTATCATCCGTGCGTCGAGAACCGCCGTCAGCCGGTTTGTTGTCAGCAGTCTCTTTGTCAAGTTCAATGCCATCCTGGTGAACCTCCTGACGCGATGTTGTATTATTATCGTCGGGCTCGTTGGTAGGCCAAATGTTGGGTTCGGCGCTGGCATCAACAGCAAGCCCATCGAGAGACGCCTGAGATGGGCTCGGCCCGGTCTGGTCGGTGCCGTTGGTGGACGGCAGAGGAAAGGGATCGTCAGGTTGCAAATTAGGATCAATGTTGCCATCGAAAGTAAGCTCATCGTCGTTCTGAGAGTCATGGTGTCTCCTCGATCGCTTCTTGGCGGGAGAACCTCGTGAGGACACTGTAGTTGCGTCCTGGGCACCGCGCTTTGCCGTGGCTGATCTGGTGGTGCGTTTTCCGCCCTCTCGCATCTCAGGGAAGAAGTGAAGTTTGGTGATTTTGACATCTTCAAAGGAAAGTTTGGTTCGATCTTTCTTTCGGTGGTTCTGCGCTTCTTCGACCGAGAAGGTGACGATTTCCTGGAGAAGGTCCGTGGTGCCATGGGAGTCGTGCCACTTGTTGATGAGGGCGCGGAACTCCTCTGAAGTATTGACGGCCCATATGGTGTCGGGACAACGAGGAACAAGGTTCCAAGGGTACTCGCCCGACAGCCCATGGACCGTGTTGGCAGCGCTCTGAGCAAGAGGCTTGAGGGTGCCGAGCTTTGTACGCGATTCGGCGTCGGTGAGGATTACATGGACATGGGGTGGAGGTGCCGTCTTGGGCATAATGGTTGGTGGCGCTGGGTAAATGTTGTATCCGGGGTTCAATGGAGAAGTAGAAAGGGAAATTGGGGAGAGATGTATCGGAGACTATTTCATGAAAATGAGATGTAGAAGGGGCAAGATTGGGGAGGGGGGACCAGGGCTATTTGACGGGCCGCTTACCTATTTCGAATCTTTAACTCCCGCTCTAGACTCGTGGTATCGGGTCCTGTGATGATTGACAAGCGCCAAACGGCACACGCCTTGTAGTCGGGCTCATCGTCCCTCCCTGTCCTCTATGTCTTATTACCCCGCCTTGCCCAGCTCTTAATTCAAGATGGGATTGATAGCCGCCGAGGCATGATTCAGGGATGGCTACAAGCCCCAGGATCAGGTACTTGCGGCCTATCGCTTCGCCGTTGTTGGTATGTTGGAAATCCGTAGCCGTTCCCTTTTCTGTCCATGCCCGGTGAAGCCATACCACCAACAGGTATGGGTGGAAAGCAATAGGTGAGCCTGTGATAAGGTTTCTTCATATCAGAGGAGATCAGATGCAACATTAATATCACTCTACGCTTGATACGGCGTCGTTTGCATTCAGTACAGCCAGATCGACTATGCAATCGTGATTGAAGCCTCAGACTTCGCCAGGGCCGTCCAAACCTCATCATACCATATGTCCCTCATTTCATGAGTCTGAAACCAAACCTCCATGAGTCCCACTCGCTGATATTCCCCCGGAGAACCATCCTGGCTGTCCACCAAAACCATAAAATAGTCTCTCAAGCGATTCTTAGCCCCCTGCCCAACCTGCTTCTCTAATCCACGAATGTATACCAGACTAGCTGGTAGAAAGGCGCAGTATTTGCAAATGCCGGTATTTTCTGTCGGTTTGTGATTGGTAACATAAGGTAAAACTTCCACCACCGGGTCGACGTGTAGTTTTGATTGAACGGGGCCGAACTCGAGATGGGCCTCTCCGCTCATCGGTCGACAACCTTCATGCCACTCTCTATCTTCTTCGCGAGAGTAGAGCATAAATTTGCCGTACTTGGTGCTAGTTCCTCTTCTTTTCGAGTTGAACTTTGAACATGGCCTGTGAAGCATGATTGGGAGTCGACTTGACCTTGACTGGAAACGCCCTTTAGTCTTGCCGTCATCTAGGTTGCAGGTGATGATAGCGTCGTCTGCAATGCTCCTTAGTCGTTGCGGTAATTCCCTAGTGAATTCCGTTTTCTGGAAAGTCACTTTGCAGCCGCTGCCAAGTGACGCCCACGACCAGGACGGCGCCGTTCTTTTCCGTGCAAGTATCTCTTTTCGATTCTGCCTCCACTCTGCAACCGTGTGGACATACCACAGCAAGTCATTTTTTAGATAATTCTTCCACAATCCAGCCAAGAACACATCTCCCGTGAGCTCAGCCGTCTCGTGCGTAAGCCCTGAGAGAGCAGGCAGTATGTCAGTCTGCTTCGTGAGGTTGAGACAGGTATACTCGCTCACGACTCTGTGCCATCGCTCGTAGGCATCAATGCGTTTTCCTTTTGTAGATTTCAAGGCGCTGGAGTGGCCTGTTGGTTCCGTGAGAAGACCCAGGTATCGCGATCGAGATCGCAGGGGCGTGTAGGTACCCCCGAGCCCAACCACGTTATCCCAGGCCCAATGCTGCCCACCACCGCATTCGCAAGTGTTTCCATCACCACAGTCAAAAGCCATCTCTCCGTGATGGCAATGAATAACACGACGTGATAACAAGCGCTCCTGCAAGCACCACGCCCGGTTAAACAGTGGGAAGTACTGCTTAACCCTCGCAAATTCAGAGATGTCGGACTTGAGACCAATTCCAACCCCTATCATGAACTCGTGGCCGCTGGTACTTCTCAAGTTGAAGCATTGTGTTGGAATGACCTTGGAAAAGCAGCCTCCTTGTGAATCAGGCGACCAAGTGACGGCAAGGGTAGCGTATGCATTGCGATAAATGTTCACCATCTGCGCCGCCTCCCGCTTCCAATCTTCAGTGTCATTCTGAATAATGCAGAGAGAGTCAATCCAGAGGTAAGGAATCCCAAGTTTCCGCACAAGTTGGATTGCTTGATGAAAGCTAGGAGGGAGGTCCTGTGAAGGGATGAAGTCTAATCGTTCTTGGAGGGACAATTTCTTCGTCATGATTTCGATTGGGGCCTTGCCCCAGCAGTGGCTAAGACACATATACGTGCCGCGTTGGCCCGTTGAATCCACGAGTTTGACCCCGCTCTCAGATCCTCTGAAGATCTCGGCCACATCAACAAGTCTCGTAGGAAGTACCACATCGCGTCCGATGCCACACTTTCCGTGACCATCTTCGCAGCCTTTCAGCCAACCACGAACTCGGTGGAGGCTCAGAGACGAAGCCGTGTCACCTGAGAGCCCGTTTGTAGACCCCATGCCTTTAAAGTGGTTCCTGGATTTGTTGAAGTTGAGAATTCGGACGCAATACTCTGTCCCTGTCTGATCCTGGATCTCCAGCACAAATGTGGACTTCTTTCCCCATCGCATGGAAGTGGATTGGCGCAACAGTCCTAGATACTTCGTCGGAAGCATTTCCAGTATAGACTTGACAGTCTTGCAGCTTCCACAGCCGTGAGAAGTGGACTTTTCCAAATCTCCGAATGTGAAAGGGCGTCCTCGGATTCTCGTGATTTCTCTTACTCTGACCGTTTCCCGAGATGGCGTTGGAGTTCGGCGAGAGATACCGGGCTCAGAGTCGCGCCGCCGCCTTCCTGATTCGCAAAAAAGAGAGCATCCCCTTGTACCGGCGGTTTCCCAAAAGTCGAACGGTCGTTTCGCGTCTTCCCCACGACTAGCCGCTAGGGCATCCGACAGTGACAATACCGAAACTTGCATACCTAGATGCATGAATGAGTGCCAGTAGAGCGCGGCGATTTCAGCTCGTTATTATAACGGTTGTGCTAGAAATTCGTAGATTTGTCAGAATTCGAGTGCCAGACAGTACTTCCTAGACGTGAATGGGAACAGTGATGATGGTAAAAATCTATCTCATCTTTCCGTTCTTTCCAATAAGATCAAGTTCCTCTGGCTTTTCCCCTGCTCTCTTATTAACTGCTGCCTGACTACTGTACGGCCAGTGCCTGAATTGCAGCCTAATTGCAGCCTGATTGTTGCCTGCATGTCTCAATTTGGCTTGTCATAGAGTGTCTGGTCCTATTGGTCAAATATCATATACCACTCGGGTTGTACAAATGGCTTGGATGATCTTGGGTGACTACTCGACTTATTTGGTCGCTCTGTCAGGAGCCGACGAGGCCTTGCTTCTGATGCGTTTCACACAACCAGGTCGCCTTTCACAAAAAAAATGCTATATTGAGGTGACTTCCATATTACTTCCGGCACATGGTTGAATCACGCCAAGTCCTCTGCGATACGACTGCTACCTACAACCAAAGGCGCCTGCCTCACTACCTCCCTTAAGTCGGTAATACTGACAGAAGACGGACTCTCGTCCCTACCGTAGAGCTTCCTCCACGATCCAAACAGATAAATAGGATCTGGTACTTCCGTCTCCCCTTCAGGACACACCATCTTCTAGATGTACACATGACCGAGCACTGCTCTCAATAGCTGCAAACAGAAAAAAGTCTCTCGACTTAATCTATGCCTCTCCATGGCATTCTTCAAAAGCAACTCGCTCGCTTCCTCGCTTTGTCTTATCACCGCATGCAGTGACTCGTCATCACCGTCACCATCTGACGAATAGGACCAAGTCTAACCCCCTTCGGGATGCAGTCTCTCCGATCCCAAAGAATAGATACGTTTAGGCACTCCACTATCGGCCCATAAATTAAGAGTAGAAAGTGATGCGTCCCGCACATCATGTCTGCCATAAGCAGATACTATGGCCTCAGGCCAGTCCGTCGACCTCCCGTCTCCCATCATAGATACTAACCTCGTCCTCCGTCCTCAAGCATATGGATGGTGCGAAGCACCCTTCTGGAGCGCAGCGACCAAGTCGTGCAAAAAGATGCTCTCTCCCGATCGCCTTCGCTACGCGATAACTCCTTCTAGTCGTTGTTGTTTAGTCGCTTCGCTCCTGTCTGCTATTAGCACCTCTTCCGTTCATTCTTCACTCCTTCTTCGAATCCACTTATACGCTCACCACATTCGCGACCCTAATGGGATACTATCCAGACTCACTTTTCGTTCATATAAAATAATATTTATAGGTCTGAGTTCTACTTCAGACGCCTACGGCCGAAGACGT
Source organism: Fusarium solani (assembly GCF_023522795.1). Classification (NCBI taxonomy): domain Eukaryota; kingdom Fungi; phylum Ascomycota; class Sordariomycetes; order Hypocreales; family Nectriaceae; genus Fusarium; species Fusarium solani. The sequence continues at coordinate 3,984,860 of NW_027072154.1, forward strand.
TGTCTTATGGTCGCTCCTCGTCTTACTGCGGGGCTCAAAAGTGGCCGGATCCTAACCGCTTCGCTGATTCGTCGTAAACTCCTCACCGGCCAACCGGACTCCACTCGTGTCCACTCGTTCCCGTCCTTATCTACTCTCCTCCGTTCGTCCCTCACTCTCGTCGATTACATGACTCACTCCTCCTTCGTCGGGTGATTACCTACTGGGTGACAGCAATGGTGCGAGCACCTAAAGCTGTTGACCTTGTCTCGTCCCGTCCCGTGTCCCAAGGTCCCCCCTTAAACCAAAGTTAGAGTTGGCCTTCGGCTATAAGGGGGGGCTTCTTCCTTCGCTTCGCTCAGGTGCGTCTCACTATGTTCGACGATGTATTCTCTTAATATCGAGTTTTTATAATCCGGCTACTTTTCTGGGATACTCCTAAGGTCGCGTCCTCTTCGAACTTATTTACTCTATGAATACTATTTGATGTCATCTTCGCTTACGCTTAGATTCCCTCTTGATTCTATTCCCATGTCATCATTTTATACTCTCTTTGTTTATCGTGAAGTTTTATTTCTACTTCACTATTATATTCTCTAGCTGTCTCGTTCCTCACTTCGTTCGTTACTAATAGCACGTTGGCCTTCGGCCTCTGTAAGCTTTAGCATAGTTCCTGCTTGGGCTATTGAACTCTTCACTTGAGTTTAGTCTATTGATAATCCTTCCGCCTGCGTCGTTCCTCCTCGGCTCTAGGACTATATGAGGTTATTCATATATTTCACTTCACGTTTATCATTTACATTCACACAAAAGATTACAGTCAAGTTTACTATAACAAATAATTCAATGCTCGCATGTCTACTTCAAGTCGCTCACCACTTGAGCTTTTTTGGTAATGATTATGGCTCGCGACTACTATCTCTTATGCTCGCTCTTATATGGCTAAGTATATAATTACATTTAGATGGGTGCGTGGGTGGATGAAGCCATCAACAATTCCCTTTTCGGTAACAGCCTGCCCCGCGTTAAGTTATATTTGCAGTGAAATCACGAATGGGTAATGCAAGCAACATCGCTTACGCCTTCCTACCTTGGTCTAGTGGTCTTGTCCTAAACTCGTCCCATATGACATAGCGTCTTACTCTAATCCCTACTCGGTCTAGGGTATGTATCCCACATACATATAACACTGTCCGTATACTCTAAAACTTGAAGTGCCTATTTTACTTCCCATCTCCGATGAATCTAATAATACCTTCGGTTATTCCTCCTCTCGTTGGATGCTATAATAAATATAGTCTCTCTTCGAGATGTCATGCTCTTATCTTCCTTATTGCCTATCGGCCCTTACCCCTTATCCTTTGAGTTTATATTAAATTGTAATGATCTAATGATCCTTTTTGACTCTTTTCGTTACCTTACTCCTTGTCTCTTGACCCTAATACCTTCCTTCTGTCGGGATACTATAGTATATTAGCCTGCCTCCGTTATGTAACCCCAAAGGGAATCTAAAATAATACTAATCGGTTCCCTAAGGTAACCTTTTAGCCTAACGGCCTATACGCGTCCTTAATGCTCTTACTCCTGTGAACAACTATTATGCTCTGCACGATAATGTCCTTCTGTCCTTCCGTCCTTCCTTATGTCGGTCGGTATCCCTCCCTGACCCTTCTCTCCGAGAAAGAACGAGCTTAGTCCCTTCGCCAATTCTAGTTGGTCCCCTCTTGTTTATAATTAGTAAAATAAATAAATACGTTCCCATACTCACTTGATCTATTGATTACTATCCCTCTTCACTCCGTTCTAGATCCCACTTACGTGTGAATATGAGAGCAACTGGACGTCTCTAGTATGAACTCACCTATGGCTTATATATTTCAAGCTCGCATCCTTACTTGACCTCATAGGGTGGGCGCTGCCCTTTATATATGTTCCTTACTCCGTTCTGGCCATATTGATCTGACCGGATCCTAATTTCGTTCCTCGTTGGTTAGTCGTAAACTCCTTCCCCACCGGTTATGACTCACTCTAACTCCTCTGTCGTTTCCGTGCTTATCGACTGTATGATTGGCTCGTCCCTCGCCCATATGCTTATATCTAACGATCGGTCGTAAGCTCCCTCCGTCTACTAACTGGGGTAATCTATTCGACTGCGTCTTGAAAGGATGGACACTCTGTCACGTCCCGTTCTGTGTCCCAAGGTCCCCCCTTAAACCAAAGTTAGAGTTGGCCTTCGGCCATAAGGGGGGACCAGGACCTCTCACTACGTTTGAGTGCATCTCGCCTATGGCTCGATGTATATCCTTAACATTTAAAATATAATCCGGCCAGGGACACTTCGTTTAAATCCGGCCGTTTTTATTCTATTACCTCTTCGCTAAGGCTCGAGGTCATCTTTACTCTTGAGTTTTTGAAGTCATCCCGACTTCATTACTCCATGTCGACCTCACGTTTCCATGAAGTTTAGTACATGGTCTCGCCTATGCTCGACCCAAGCTGGGCAACGGTGCAATATGCGCAAGGATTATGTGGTAATACAGTCGAGACGGCCTTTCAAAGTCCAGTTCCATCAAGAAAAGGACGGATCATTTGTTCCTGTGTGCTAGCATTCTCCTCAGCAATGTCTTCTTCATTTGCGAACTCTTTGCATGCCATGGTACTATTTGTACTTGTCAATTGAGACCTCAGACACTGCTTTGGAATTTCGTTCGTCCCCTGGTCGTGAGCTGGGCTAGAGAATGAAGATCACTCATCTTGACGCCACTCCCGGCATCCGCGGAGCAAACTTTGCCTTGATAACATTGCAGTCAAGGATGATGAATCTTGGCTGCTTCAACCTTGATCCCTAGAACCTCGATAAGCTCGTCCTTTCCCCTGGTCTCACCCTGTCGTCGCATATGCCCTGTCCAGCCACGGCGTTTAGCTGAGAATTCATCTGCGACCCTCGCTTTAATCGGCCTGTCATGGCCGAGCACGTGTGACACACCGCATGAAGTTGGAGGCGGAGCTGGCCTTGGCGGAAGATCAGGCTCTACCAGTCTGCCTAGCACAGCCTGATTTAAATCCCCCGTGTACTCCGACATGATCAACTGCAAACTATCCTTTACAGCCCTCCTTGACCGCCCTCTACGCCGCCTGCCCTTGCCTGTCTGTAGCTCCCATGTCAGCCCTTGCAACTATCTTACGAAAATGGCAGAAATTCTAGGGATCGTGTCGAGCTGCATAACCATTGTTGAAGTGGCGGGCAAGCTAGGCTCGCGCGCCCTCAGACTGAAGCGCCTCTGGGACGAAGTGTAGGACGTCCCCGCGACTATCCGGCAACGCATCGAACAGCTCGAGCTATTGGCCCCGGCCATCAAAGAGCTGGGCACCGAGTTCCAACAAACGCGCAACATGGTTCAACACGATATCGCTGCGAAACGAAGCCTCGAGAATTCCCAATGAGCGATGAATACACTAGACGCGATAATTAGAGATATGGAGAAGAAGATTAATTCGGCTAAGAAGAGCAAGAGGCTCGTAGCCCAACTAAAAGTCAGGCTCAAGAAAGAGGTGATAGAGGAGTACCAACAACAGCTCGATTCTACGCTGCAGTTGCTTTCTTTTTCGCATCAGATATATCTTGGGTCCGTTGAGCTGCTAGCACCCTTACACGAGAGGAGATATCGCTGACATTGCCCAGTGCGTTAATTCGGGCTCAGCCTGCCATCATCATGTCTGAGTGGAAGGCTTGGTACGAGGCAAAATACCAGGAAGGCATTTCTGGTGATTTGGCTAAAGACGAGGAAAATGAAGAGTCAGTCTCAGGCGCCAGCTGTTCTACTTCAACTGGATTGCAACCAACTTCACCCTCACTGCCGACGCTAAGGAGCCCATCTTCGTGGCCTACTGTCAGGCCAATTCGCTGGCGGAACGCTGGGATCTTGGGAAATATATTCTATCGAGCCTATGAAGTAGCCGAAGGCGAAGAGCCCTCTAAAAACTTGGGAAAGGCAAAAGGTTTGCTATGTTCTGGCAGTCCTTAGAAATTTGAGGGCAAGATTGCTAATAATTAATACCTACATATAGTCCATCAAGTAAGACTGCAGATGCTTTCTTGGCTAATGCAAGTGGGCTGGGATTTGCAAGTACACCGATCAACTTGCGAGTGGAAAATGAGTCTGATAAATTGGAAAACTCGGCCGTCCAACGCCAAGATATTCGAATACATTGAGAACAACCAGACTGGCCTGGTCCTTCGTGCTATCAACGACGGAGAAGCTTCAATTCATGATCGAGACGAAAAGGGTAGTACCCTAATCGAGGTGAGCCGAACCTTCACGTTTCACGATTCCTGATCATCAGACGCTCATTGTGAATAGCTGGCGGTTTGCGCACAGAATCTCCACCTTATAAGATCACTGAGCCGTATGGGTCTAACCCTGGCCAACATGGATTTGGTAGCAATTGCTGCCTCTATCTCTGCTTGGTCTTGGTCAGACTGGGATTCGACTGGGGCAGTGGAGGCCGGTCGCTTATGGTTGATGGAGAATGACACCACAACCATGTCACAATACGAAGCTGTTGAGTTCCCCCTAGCGCTCTCAAACCTAGTATGGGGAGTTCCAGGTTTTTGGAAGTTGGGCTTTTCTTCTCGCGAGAAACTTCTGGAGATACGAATTAATTGGACCGTCGTTGACCCAGCAATTCCTCTGGACATGTTAGCCCAGAATGTCCTCACGCCTGCTCAGTTACGCCGGCATGCCATGCTCGATGACTTCAGCCTGCACAAATTCGCATGGCAATACTTCCACGCCTTTCTAAACCGAGCATACAATATGGACACCTGGCGAATTCTCGCAAGAAACATGTTGGTGGGGACCCCACCAATAGAAGTCGCTATAGTGCTTCAGGATGGTTCATCGACAATTGCCAGTATCACGAAGTCTCTGTGGCGGCGACAGTTTGCACTACGACCATTCGAATGGTGGATCACGAAGGCGCTGGATATGTGGCTTGAGGACTTGGCGGAGGCAGGTATTGATTTGGAAGAGTATATGATGTGGGAAATCTTTGAGAGCCGTGATTCACATCCTGTTCAGGAAGATGATGAGAATCTTAACAGTGACACCGGTTGGGAAACTGACGAGGAGACCGATGGAGAGTCCTATGAGAGGTTTGATAACGAGACTGACGACGAGACCAACGAAGACTATGAGAAGTCTGGTGACGAGAGTAATGGGGAGACTAACCAAGATTCTGACGAGGGTTTTTTCGCTAACCGGAATGAAGCTATGCGGGCAATTACCACGGCATCGTTAAAATCCATGAAAGGGGTTCGGATACCAGAATCAGGGCCATCATTAGTAATGTTGGAGTCCGGACAAGCTTTCGACGACTGGCACTTCTTATGGGATCCCTGCGTCGAAGAACTCGTGGGTGAGTTCTGGGCCGGTCTTGAGTATTCTCACATGAAGATACCCGGAGCCTGGGTGGACAATGATGAGAGTAATGAGGAGAACAGGGGCTCAGTTTGTCAAATGCGTTGCTTCGACCACTGTGGCAATGTCTGCTGCCACTTGAGAAGATGGAGAGATGAGCAAAGAGGCTTCGATGTCGATGCAGGGCAAAGACCATCTAGAGTTCGGGGAATGACAAAGTGCGGAGACTGTGTATAGTTTTAGTACCTAATTTATTTACAAGCTTGTTATTGGCAATCTAAATTATAATCTAGATAGGTGTGTTTTACTATGCCTATAAAATCTATACCTCGTGATATGTTATTTTAGAAATATCTAAAATAAATAGTATATAAAATAAACGACTATGCTTAACATGCCTCAAGACAGTCACCCAAGTATTGTCGGCACAGTTGACTTTTGTAGGTGCTCATGAAATGTGTTCTTCTCATAGTTAAAGCCTGGCCCTTGATGGAATAACTGCGCACGATAAATATGATATCCCCGAATTCTCCAAACGGACAGTTGGGCTTATGCTTCTGAGCTGGAGTTTCCTAGGGTCTTGGTTTCCAGGTTGACGGCAATGGGTCGGCCGTCGTACCAAACAAGCTGGGCTGCAACCTAGCGATAGAGTTCGGCGAGACTGTCAGTCGTTTAGTCAGAGTTTTTAAGAGCAGAGAACAGAAATCTTGAATGCGTATGAAAGCTCAAAGGGAGTGTGACGAAACGATATGCATACCTGGCTTTCGTCATGTAACGCATCATAACTTATAAGTATTTAACCTGCCTCCACACCAGTCCTCTTGCCCAGAGACTTCCGGTGCGTTGGTGCACATTTCAACTAGCAATTTGACCACCAGCTTTGGACTCAAGCTTGCCTTCAGAATGGTGGTCCTGAAAGACTTGTCGTTGCAACGGTTGTTTGCCTCAATTCAACCCCGCCAGATCTGTCTCCCTAATCATAAAAAGAACGATGAACAACCCCTTCTTCCAGCAACAGCCTCTGATCCCACTATTGAGGCTTCTTTGGGCTTCACAGGGTGGCTCTCTCCTCCCGTTGGCATCGGGCTTCGTACCCAGAAAACAGGAGTATTACCACCAACATCCCCGTCAGACCACAAGGGCAAACCCAGCATAGGTTTCCCGCCACCGGCACCTAGCCCCCATCCCTACTCTGACTCCGACTCGGACTATACGCGGGATCCAAATAACACCATTGCTTCGGAATACTGCGCACCCTGTCGACTAGCGAGATCCTCTACTGGGTATAGTGAGCGAGTTGCCAAGCTGATGGATCGCTTATATTGCGCTGGATGTCAATCTGAACACCCTGCTCTACTCTTTTCTTATTCCTCCCGCAAGGCTGAGCCAAGGTTCTGCATTAGCCACCAAGGATATTATACCGTCTGCCCTCATTTGAGATTCTCATTGGCAGATATCAAGGCATGGAGAACGGGGGCGCAAGATGTAACATTACAGTGCGAGAATGGTTCGTGCCCGTGCCCCGGCGCTGTCGTTACGTATTCTCATTACGAGGATGAGCCATCTTTCGGATCTATCTCAGTCACATGGGAGATGGCAGTCGACGAGAACTGCCATCATGCCGGGTGGCATACACCAGCGGCGTTTGACCCGAATCATCACGAGAGTTGATATCGACGTGGCCCAAATTCAGGAGACACTGAATCACGCCGCAGTAGTCTCGGACGCACTCGGAGTTGGAGCGCCGGCTAAAGCGATCTCTTAACGGATTGGCGGCCAGTGTTAGAGGGGTACGGCCTGCGGCGTCTCTCGAATCTGCGTCGACACCATCCGTGGCAAGAAGAAGTTGCACTATGGGTAGGTAACCTTGCTCGGCTGCCACACCGAGCAGCGTGAGACCGTCCTTGGTCTTGGCTTCTGTGGCCACGCCCTTCGCGAGCAGGAACTGCAAAATCTGGATCTGGCCTCGAGATGTGGCCAATGAAGCGGGCGTGTCTCCGTCCTTGTCCATGAGGTCTGGTAACACGCCGACCTGGGAGAACAAGAGCCTTACGATGCTCACGTGGGCTCCGTTGCGTCCGTCGACGGCGAGGTGCAACGGCGTCTTTCCGCTGTCACACTGAGTATTGATGTCGGCTCCGTTGTTTAAGAGTAGCCGGACAGTCTCCTCATGACCGTGCCATACAGCCGAATGTAGTAGCATTTCACCATCCTCTCCGGTCCTAGCTGCCGCTGCGATTTCAGGTTTGGATAGGAGCATTTCCACTGCATTGGAAAGCCCACCGCGCACGGCCAGTCCTAGCGGAGTACAAGGCGTATACTTGCCCGTGTTTGACGGCTTGATCCTGACTCGTGGCTGAATGTCAGGCTGAGCCAGAAGCAGGGACGCCATCTCGGACAGGCCGTTCGTGACCGCCAGAGACAGTGGTGTATGCAGGTCGATCCGATCCACGGTCGATGCTACATTCACATCTACGCCGTCCTTGGTGAGAAGAGCCATCGTGGTAGTGTGCCCTTCCTTGGCAGCGTGCCATAGCGGCGTGGCTCTGTCAAAGTCCTTCAAGTTGGGATTAGCACCGTGATCCAAAAGCATTTTGACGATAGCGGTATGGCCGTTTCTAGCAGCCAGTGATATGGGTGTCTTGCCTCGACAGTCCCTGATGTCGACATCTATGGCCTTGAATTCAAGAATGGCCTCGACGGTTTGCTCATGTCCTCTGTTCGTTGCCCAGGCGAGTGCTGTGGAACCCCATTCATCCAAGGCGTTCACCAAGGCGCCTGCCCGTGTACCAAGCGCCCGGACGAGATTGGCGACCCCCAAGTGTGCTGCGATGTGAAGCCCCATCATGCCATTAGGGTAACCGCCAACATGGTCCTCAACTTGTGACCACTGCCCAACCCTGAAAGTGACATCACAGGATGCTTTGATTAGTGCACTGGAGCCCAGAAACTCGAAGTCCATGCTTGCAATATCTGGGAACTTGTCGAAGGCTGCTCGTGCGTGGAACCCCCAGTGCAGTGCAGCATAGAAATACAATGGAAAGATTCGCTGCCGCAACATTAGGTGATTTTTGTAACAACGGGAGCCATCATCGAAGTAGCATAGAGACAGATACGCCATGCAGGTATCTGACATCCACTTGTCCCTTTCGGGGAGCCATCGCTCGCACATCCGCTGCAGGTATTCATGAGCGGTGCGGTGGACCAGGCGCACTGCCACGCAGTCCAGTCGCATGTTAGTGCGCCAGATCAGTCGCATCATCGCAGCCTCGTCGCTACCATCATCTCCGTTTGAGTCGCCAATATCGTCTTGTTTGTGTCGTTCCTCGTTGCCAATAGTAACAATCATCCCCGAACATGCGGTGATGATAGTGGAGGGATGGTATGGTGTCCCAATTCAGCTCGGTCTCGCCAAGCTTTACCATGAGCGCATGGCATAGCTCAGCAGCAGTCCACGGACGCCTTGCACATAGCGTGTACGCCAACGTGTGCTTAGCAAGCCCAGCCTGGTCAGGGGCTTGGCTTTCAATTCGGCTCATTGCAGCTTCATACATAGCGTCGTAGCGAGCCGAGGGTGAATCCCTCGCCACACCTACAAGAGCCGCTCGAAGATCTTCGGTTGACGACATGGCAGCCAGGGGCTTGAGTTGAAGAACTGCAGCAAGGTAGCTGGACATTAGTAGATGTTAGCTAGGTGTACAAGGGTTAAGAAAAGAAGCAGGGCAACCCACCTCCCGGGAGCGGCCTTGATTATGGTATCCTTGATCTCTTCCTTGAGGGCAGGGTCTTCCTTAACAAAATCTGGCAGCGCGCCCATATCCCGTTCCAGATACGATCGCACATCTTCTTGGTCAGCCTTGATTTCCAACGAAGGCGTGTTGGCAAACATGCGCTCTACATCGGGGTCGGGGTCGGACGTGGCAAAAAGGTGGACTTTGTTGCCGGTTTGTAGTCTAAATATCTCATTGAGCAATTCAGTTCTGTCCTCGGACACACACTCATCCCAGAGTGTCTATGACGAAGAATACACGATCGTATTTCGCGATGACTTCCTCGAAAGACTCCATGATCTTGCCTAGTGACGGCGGGCTACTCACAGGTCGTGAATCGAACCTCTTTCGTGCATGGTGTGGAAGCCGGGTTGAGGAATGGCGGTGAGACTGGTTCGGAAGCAACTGCTCCAAAAGGACAAGCAGAAGATTTGTGGTAGACTGCTGTTCCTGGCAATTGTAGAAGCAGTAAAAGTAGGCAATGCCTACATTCGGATCGGACCCCCGCGGGAAACGAGAACCAAGGTCCTGGATTACCGCAGATGTGAGGATCGTCTTTCCTGCACCTGCCAGGCCTGGGCAGAAGAGGGTGTGGATGTCTTGTGTCTGCCCGTCGAGGTCCAAATCCGAGGCTGCATGGGTCCATTTCTGATATGTGTCAGAGCCTAGAAACCACTGAAGCGTTCCAGGATGGCGTCTCTGGGCGAACTCGGCTTGTTGAGCGTCGTAGGCAACGGGGAAGAGCCGCTCCAAGAGGTCAAAGTTTCTGGCCTCTTCCCAGAGGCCAGAGGGGGATGGATCAACCTCCTCCATGCCAAGGATATTGGTGGGATTGGATGGCATAGTGGAAACTAGACTTGAGGAGCACTTGAACAAACGATGTTGACTGCCCTGTTCGTGATGTTGGAAGTCTCGATTTGCTTCAGGACAGGGACTGGTATCTACAGTTTTCTCTTTGATGAGGGAGGGAGCCTCTGGGCGGTTCTTGCGCTGCAATGTGTTCGGAGTCGGGTCTCCTCTCAGCCAAGCAGTTAGTAGGTGTAAGAGTTGATAGCTCTCTCGGGGCTCGTTTGGTCTATATTTTCGTGATGCGACTAGTCACATCTAGGTCTTGTAGCAAGACATTTATTTTGCCAGAGATGAAGCGGAGAAGAGATGTTGAAATGACGCCCGCCGCCATGCGCCAATGATACACGGCCACGTTGGGCGCATAAGCTGACGCCTTTTTCAGCCTCGGCGAGGCTTATCGCTATTTGTAGCAAAGGGCTCGGCAAGTGCAGGAGCCAGTGGTAGGTTTGAATAAAACATTAACCTAAAGCCAGCCACGCAGATAATCTCTGCTGTCTGAAACGCAACAAGCATAGCCAGAGACCTAAGTCCCTAGATGTATCTTAATGCATGCTGAACTTTATTCCAGAAAGTATTACGCGGTTGATAAATAAACTAGCGGTTTAAATAATCCTATGGGCGTCGGTAATGTCATAGACATGGTCTATATAATTCCATAGAGTTAGCACAATTAGCATTTGAACTTACGTCTTGACAGGTAATGATACAAGACTCGCTTTACATAGCCAGATCTAGTAGCGATATGAGGCCGGTTGACGGCGTGTCGCGATGCCGTAGTCCAAAACAGGAAGTTTAACACGGCTCGCCTCCAACTCCACGCCTCAATCGCAAGATAATGGGTGCCACGGCCAGGACTCCGGATTACATTGCCCAAAGTGGTAGAGATCTTGGATATGACTGGCTGGGATCGAAAATTTAATTAGAGACGCCCTGCCATCTTTTACCCGCCTTTCTTCTACTTAGTTAAAATGCGACATCTCCCAGGCATTTTGGACAACCCCACCAACATCCTGACACTCCAGCACCAAACATCAGGACGACCTTGGTTGGGCAGATGACACAGCAGATCGAAGGCCAAATACTTTCTTCCAAGTCTTTTTGGAAGGGAGCCGTCCCTAATACCTTGTAGAAAGGCCCAACACGCCTAGCTTGCCCCCGAACCATCACGGCTCGATCCAACCCCGCAGTTCAGGACCTACTTAGCAGCGTCCAACTTCGAGTCCCCCGACAACAGACTTTAATACACCATATTCTACAAGCACTTATCATTACAGATCTACTATGGCACGGGTGTACTCTCAAGCATCCAGCAGGTTGGGCAGTGAGCAGAAAAAGATGATGGATCCACGTCATGAAGAACAACACCGACAAACGTCACGATGTGGCAATAGTATAACATCAGAAGACCCTCGACAATAGGATATATCGTTTCTTTTGGCTAGGGCCACCCTACATCACGAATAGTAACCCACCTTCTCATCGACTAGGAACGTGTCGCCTCACGCGCCCAAGTACATTGCCAGCCCGGAGCCGCCTGTCGACCGGGGACACTTTCACATGCCATACCGCTCCATGGGCGGCAAATACCGTTTTTCCGAGCGTGGATCACAGCCATCTTTTACATCAGCATTTCAACAGATGAATTCGAACAAACTGGTCAACATCCGAGGTCGAGGCACCGAGATCGGGCTGCTCGAAAGCAAGCATGCGAAAAATCATCAAGATCACATTAAGTTCTACACATCATCTTCCGTTTGAGGAAATATTTGGCCTACCGTCACTTTCGATCAAGATAACATGCCGTGAGAACCTATCTGGGCTGTCGTCTGAGCTCGGTCTCACGGATGGACGCTCAAGCTTTACGAGTTGGCGTTACGACAGCACATCTTCGTCGCCGATGTTGACTTCGATACGAAACACAAAGATAACGAAAGAACGCTTCCCATGCCCTCAGGATGCCACTATGCGAGCTATCGGCCAACAATCAAGCATCTTGAGACTTCTCGACGCCAGCTCGGTTCTTCGGCACACTTGAATCGCCTCCAGAGACAGACAGTCGATATCTCAGCAGGCGTCATTTCGCATTCGAAGATAACACGTCTCCCCTTTAATAACTTATCTACAAAGGATAAGAGTTCGCGGGAAAAGCTTTACCGCTTCCGAGCGTTGGCTCCCGCAGATCTGGCTGTAATTTCCAGATTCGATATTTATCCCAGATTGACGAGAAAAACAAGCCTCTAGCTCTCTGCTCAGCCCGTTCCAACGAAATGCCGTCCTAGTCAGAAGCCAATCGCACGAATCATACACCCCTCGCCTCGTGTCAGCTGGTAGCGGCGGCGTCAGGAGCGAGAGTGGGAGTCTAACTCGAATCAGTAATTTTAGACTGAAATTCCTCTTTCTACGAAAATGGCGGGTCCAGACGCGGGGGTGTTTAACTTTTCCCCATCCTCAGAGATGGTCTGTGACTTAGACGAGTCCAGTCTGGAACCCGATCGCCACTCGTTGCGGGCGCTGGAGATGTTGAAATCTGGGGTAATGCGATGTTATTACGTGAAGGATTCTAACGGGGAGGCTTGGTTTTGATCAGATCGCGGCCTGTGTTTGGCGGAGCAGGGCGCGAAGATGAGCTAGTCATGCTATAGCAACTTACCCCAGGTTTTGCCATCCCCCATGCAGCATCAGATACCGCCCCTTCACGTCATGCCCGATTCACGGGCTAGGCATCTCGGTCGGCTGTTTGACTCCGTTAGTTAGAAAGACTCTGGTATAGTGTAGCCTCCGAGGCATGTCACTACGTGAGGGGATCTGAGATTGTCGGCCAGCAGTATATGTAAATCCAGCACCTCGCCTTAACCTTGAACTCTATTTCCGCCCCTTCTCGGTATATAACAACTCAATGCTCTCTATACCGAAGCACCCCTACTTCCAAGCATAGACCAGCAACACAGTCCAAGCTCCACTGTCGTGAAGCATCCACCATGTCCGGTCCTTCACATAGCCACTCGGCCGAGGGCCACCTCAGACCCCGGCTGTCCAAATTGACGATGGTAGCCATGACTTTCGCTATTCTAAAGTGGGTCACTATACAGGCAATGTGATTGAAGGGTGCTAATCGAAAACGTGTAGCACCTGGATCTGCCTTGGCGGTTCAATAGGTATCGTGATGCCCTCGGGCGGCTCCGTGGCATTCTTGTACGGATTCATCTTCTGCGTCATCTGCAACTTCGCTATGGCCTCTAGTTTAGGAGAGCTTGCTGCTCTGTGGCCCACGGCCGGTGGCCAGTATCATTTTGTATACATGTTGTGTCCTGAGAAATGGCGGAAGCTCCTGGTAAGGCAATTGGGATCCGAACGCTTGGCAGTGTACTAATGACCACCAACAGAGCTTCTGGGCTGGCTGGATCAATATTGCCGGCTGGCTCACTTTGGTGACAACTGAAGGATACTTTGCAGGCAAGCCTAGTTTTCCTAATGTCTGGGCAAGTCAGCTAACTTGTGCGCAGCGCAGTTCATCTCGGCAGCCAGCGTTGTAGCCTCGAACGGACGATACGTTGCCGAAGCGTGGAAAACCTACCTTATCTTCATGGCCATTCTAACCTTTTCGACCGTCTCGATGATTACGTGCAATAAGATCCTCGGTGCATGGAATAACATGGCTCTCTACTGGTCGATCCTGAGCGTCGTCATCCTCAGCATCGTTCTTCTTACGACTTCGGACAAGACCAATGCCGAGTTTGTGTTTACGAGCTTTGAGAATGAAACTGGGTGGACGGACGGAGTGGCCTGGATTCTGGGTCTTCTCCAATCTGCCCTCTCCTTAATCGGGTTCGATGCCGTGCTCCACATGACGGAAGAGATGCCGGACCCCTCTCACGACGCTCCCTTGGCGATGGTGTACGCTGTTGGTGTCGGGGGTACTACGTAAGTCAGGCTTTCATTTGCACCTAGTCTTGAATTAACATTTCGTAGGGGAACCATCTTTATCCTCGTCCTCCTCTTCTGCCTTACCGACCTCCAAGCGATCGTAACGACGTCGACCGGAATGCCCATCATCGAACTTATCCTACAAGCGACCGGAAGCCGAGCAGGAACATGCTTCATCAGCCTTATGCTCGCGATATGCTTTATCCATGGAACGAACGGATCCGTTACGAGTGCGAGTCGATTGCTATACGCGATGGCCCGAGACAAGGGCATCGTTTTCCACGATTTCTTCAGCCACATTAGTCCGACGCTGGAAGTTCCCGTCCGGACGATTATGCTGTCTTTCGTCTTCAATGCTTTCTTTGGACTGCTATATCTGGGACCGACAGTAGCTTTCAACGCCTTTATCGCTTCCTGTACAATTTTCCTGAACGCGTCATACGCGTTTCCGCTACTGGTGATAATCATCAGAGGAAGGAAGACGTTGACCAAATTCCAAACATCTGAGACACCTTGGAGACTTGGCGAACGTCGTGGGCTTATTCTCAATTGGATTTCGGTCTTGTACGTTGGAGTGACCTCGGTTGTAAGTGGATACAGGCGTCACAACCCTTCACACCTTTTTGCTGACATCGAGCTCCTAGTTCTTCTGTTTCCCACCAGCGCTTCCCGTCACCGCAAGCTCGATGAGTATGTCCCCCACCTTGATAATAGTTCTGTATGTACTAATTCATTGAAACGCAGATTACGTTTCGGTCGTGATTGGAATCTTTGTCGTGCTTCTTACCTTATACTGGCTGATTTTCGGGAAGACATTTGAAGGACCGGTGAGCATACCCTCCGCAATAATCGTTAGAGGAAAATACTAAAAATTTTGTTACAATAGAAGCTCGATGTTATCATGGGAGAGAGGCCGGATTTCTTCAAGGCGTCGGATGAGGTTGGTGGGGAAGAGAAAAAGATTGAGAGTCGGACAGAATAAGGCAGCACATCTTGCATGCAACCGAGCATATTGGAGTTGATATACTAGGATATGGATCATTTATTTAAATCATCAGTTACCCTTGGCGATGGCTATAATATCCCGTTCCAGCATCTCCGCCGTGACAAGTCGACAGCATGATCCACGTGAACCCTCAAGAAGCGGAGAATCAACAGCAGCGTTGAATGACCAAACGCCGGCATCTCATTGGCGCCATTCTCCCGGAATCGGTATCAGTTTATCGGGACGTCATGCTGATTTGTCAATCTCGACCGGAGTCTCAAGTCCGTTATCCGGGTTTGTAGCCGGGGTTTCCGCGCCACTAAGCCGGTATCGTCTCGTCTACCTACCATTCTTGCGGGGAAAGGGATCCTCGCTTTTGTTCCTCCTCTTTCTGGAGACTCCGCCATTCTCTCTTCTCGGACCTGGACTCGTACGTTGCTCTCTTTATCTTGCTCATTTGTACTCGTCTTCGCGACATGGCCACTCCCGCTCCGGAGAAGACCCCGGCTGCCAAGCGGACCGGGAGCCTCCCCTTGCGGTCCCGGTCGGGCTGTCTGACCTGTAGGACCAAGCACGTAAGATAACGCCCTGCAGACAAGCAAGCTCCGGTGGAGTTTATCGCTGACGTACGGACCAGCTCAAATGCGACGAGACAAAACCCAACTGCCAGCTATGTCTCTCTCGTGGCATCAAATGCGGTGGGTACAACCGTGGCCTCAAGTGGTCTACCAAGCACGAGAAGCACGCTGAGCTAGCGGATCATGACGTCCAGCTGTCGCCAAAGCCACAGATTGGCGCTGCTGTTCCTAAGAGACGTCGCGGCCGCCCGAGGCGGAAGCCACTGCCCGGAGAGACATCATCTGTGGTTTCAGGTTCTGCTGTCGCGTCAAATCCCGGTGACACGAATTGGGGATTGTTTTCCGAGTTTGCTTTTGAGAAGACGATCCCGCCTGTGGAGGAGAACGACAATGCTCAGCTGCCCGAGCATCCAGCAAATGCAATCTGCGACGATTTCTCTCCCCCATTTGATCTTGACATCGCTATCGGGGCTATCGACAACCTGCAATGGACTCCGGATACCTTGGACTTGACGACCAGCATAGATGGCTATTCTGATGGTGGCAGCGACCTCTCTCTGTTCCCCGTGCAGCAAAGCTACAGCCCAGTCTTTATACCGCCTGCAGTATCCGACGTCCCTTCATCGCTGGTTGAGTTTTGGTTCAGAGATGTCTGCTCTCTCTGGTCGCAATATGATTCTCCAACAAACTCCAACCGGACATTGGCTACCGCGCTCTGGTCATCTTCCGAAGCCGTCTCTACTAGCCTCCAGAGCATGTCATCGGCCTACCTATCTTCAAAGCTACCCCACATGAAGAAGACATCGATATTGATGATGAGCACGGCCACCAAAGCTATCGAGAACGAGCTCCAGGTTGTCAAGTCGTCCCCACGCCTTGATGTCGTCCCTTTGGGTTTGATCTATGGACTCTTCTGCATAGGGACCAGCATCTGCTGGCTGAACGCCACGCAACTCGGAATACCTTTTCTGAAGGAGGCTAAGGCTCTGTTATATCGAATAAACCGACAAAAGCGAAGTCTAACAGAAGACGAGCGGCGGCTATTACGCATTTTCAATAAGAGTTGGACATACTGCGAACTGCTGCTGTCAGTCGTTTCTGACACGAACCCCTATAACATGTACGAGCTGGATGAGATCGATGATGTTGGAGCTGATGAGTATCCTACTGCCGAGCCGGCTCCCCCGATTGTGGACGACATACCGCATCCCTGGACAGGCGTCTCGAATACTGTTTCGCGGCTGTTTACCAAGACCATGAGGCTTTGCCGCAACTATCGCTATCACCTCACGCATCCTGGTCTGATGGCTATGCGTGATCACACGACCGCGTTGAAACTGATCGAAGAGGCAAAATCGCTAGAGGAGAAACTTCTAGGACTGGACTTTGAATCTGCGCCGACGAACAGCGAGACTGGGGATCAAAAGACGCCATGCCGACATCTTATCGACGTTGCTGAGGCATACCGACTAGCGGGTTTGATACACATCTATCAGACATTCCCGGACCTGGTTCTGCTAAGGCTACCGAGTCACGTCTCAGTCCTCGACAATGCTTTGATTCCTTGGGAAGAATGCATCACCCCCTTGAGCCTTCGTCTAGTCAAGTTGATCCAGCAGCTTCCCCCCGACTCTGGAAGCAAAATGACACAGCCTCTACTCTGTATCACAGCAGCCACAGGGCTCAGATTCGATTCTTCGGACTCAGGGTCCGAAACCACAGGGTCTCCCCCACAGCAGCCTGCCCCGACTCCATCACCCTTCAACCTCGGCGGCGTCGAAGACTGCAGCATGTCGGAGTACATCGGCCGCCTGATCCAATCAGACGAAGATATTGAGCAGGTTACCACGATTACCGAGTCACGCCTCAAGATTGTTGATGCCCGGTGTTTTCTCCTTAACAGGCTGGACATTCTGGAAACTGTCCTTCCGCCTAGGCCAATCATTGTGGCCAAGAGTCTTGTACAGGCTATCTGGGATGAGTATGACAAAGAACTACCGGGATTTGCGTCGACACACTGGATCGATGTCATGGAGAGGAAGAATTTGCGGTCGTTGTTCGGATAGATCAGTGTCGTATGGAATAAGACCTAGACGGAAAATTGAATGAAACCTCGAATTATTAAAAGACGGATCATACTTGGCAGAGAGGCTTTAAAGTGCCACTTTTGCGTAGAACAAAGAGAAAACTAAATATTGATACTGAGAATGGCGATCTAGGGCAACTAACGAGACTATCAGATGTTAATGGTGGCGGTGCCCCAAGTAGTGAAGGGGTTTTCATCACACAAGTTGTAGCTGTGGAAAGGTGAACGGCGGCGCCTGGAGTTGAGTTTGCATGTTGAATTCGTAAGACCATTTTCCAAACTCTTCCAACGGAGAACGTTAGGAGCGTCTTCCATTCCTGTCTTTGGCATCTGCCGAGAAAACAAGCCCAGGGCCAAGATACAGGATGGTCTAGAATTACGCCGAAGCAGTCTTGGAAGTACTCTTGGTAGTAAGCCTTCAGCCAAACCTGGACATCTACTCCCAAATACCTAATGGTACAACGTAAAATTTTGGAGTGAGGAGACACGGAATGGCCGTGGCTTGAGCTGGGCTGAAGCCAAGCAAAACGGCTTCAATTCTCCAAAGGGCGGTTTCTGAGCCAAGCATGGTCAGCTGAAACATCCCTGGGAACCAGGTCAAGCTAGAAAGTTTAAAGATGCTGCTGCTCGCCCTGGCATCTGAACACTTTTTCTTCGACCCATTATCCCAGACAGATGATCAAGCATGAGGCCTACGGCTACAATTCTAATCCCAGCCTTATCATGGGCAGTTCAGATTATTACAACTGAAAATTCCTTTAAGAAACGTAACGAAGATGGACAACGGGGTCGTTTTAGCGCTTTTTTTTTTTTGACTACACTGAAGATGAAGAGGCAGAAACAACGTCACAAAGTCTTAAAACTAGAAGATTCGGGGTTTATCAACCTGTCGATCAATCGACCGAGAGAGACATACCGAGACGTGTGCACTGGTTATATCGAAGGTACGACCGGTCTGTTGCGATCAGCTCCGCTCGCTTTGCTAACGCATTCTAGGTGGAGGTAATGTCATGCAAACGACAACTTGCCCCTATTATTCCACCTGCTGCTTTGGCGGTGGCTTCGTAACCTGCACTTTTAGTGCTGCAAGATGCGTTTACATACCGGCCGAGACGGCGCCGCCAGACAGCGGTATGTCCTTTCAATATCTACTCAAGAGGAGCGAGGATAGCTAACCGGTTGATCAGAGAAGACAGGAGAATCAAAGTCGAGTGCGCTCTCGACCGAGGGGATCATTGGAATAGCCGTATCTGCAGGTTGTTCGGTCATTGGTTTAATCTTCACGGTTTCATTCAAGATCTGGAAGCACCGGCGCAAGGAAAAGGAGAGTATGCAAAGCGACCAGGGGTACAACTGATAAGAAGATAGGGGGTTATGAATTAATGAAAAGATTAAAGACTGAAATGCCATGAGTACCAATCTTTGCCCAGTTGCCATCCCTGTGCTCATCTGTGCTAGTCACCCATTCTCCACATCATTCCCTGGTATCTACACGCCTGAGATTGCACTCTCCGTTAAACTAAAGTCACATCTATCCTGTAGGTATCTTCACGCCCAACGGCTTCGCCCTCCATGATACCATAAACAAAACACTCACCAATGAACCGAAATTTGCCATTCCTTACCGATCGGAGGGTCGACGATAGCGCACACGTCTCGAAGACATGAACCTCGTCTCCTATGTTGACATGCCCAGGGAACAGTCCCAAGTAACCTCTATTGGTGATGCCCAGACGGCGGTTCTTCAGTGCCCGTTTTAAGGCTATGCAAACCTCTTGAAACGTCTGGCCTAGGGTGCGTGTCTTCAGACTTGAAAGCTCCAGGCCGCCTTTCCCTTTGGGTCGTTTCTGGCGCAGTGAGTAGGTTTGTACCGAGACTGATAGTGACTGGCCGGTCGTCTGGTCGAGCAGAAAGCTAAAGACTTCAGCAAAGGATTCAGGGCATCTGAGCGTCCCGTCCCCGTCCTTGCCAGCAACAAGAGATTTCCATAAAGCGGTAAAGGCGTTATATGGAGACCCAATGTGCTACGATTGCGAAACAAAATCGAAAGCCTTCAAAAGCGTCTGGTTCTCGGTCATTGGGTTATCCTATGTGAGATCAGGGTCTGTAAATACAGTGCTGATCTCGACAAGTGTGTCGAAGAAGACACCTTGTATAGTCAACTCCTTCTTCTCGTGATCGACTCTGACCATAGGCTTCTTGCTTGCATTTTATCGAAGCATGATTTTGGCGAATGGTCCACTTGCTTGATAAACGCTATGTGCGAACAGAGAGGCCGAGCGCATGCATGCGAGGAGGCACTCTCCAGTCAGGGACCCAGGACGGCAGATCTGGCGATTCGTGGTCCAGAGCCGCCAGCAACGTAGTCAATCTTATCGCTACTTTCCGCTCTCTCAGCAAATGATGTGTCGTCATGTTGACATACAGGTCGACTGCAGTGGAACCTGTCCTGTCGTTCTTTATGACGGCCTCCTTATCCCTGTCCTCGCAGACTCCGAGAAGACCATATATCCTGTGTCTTGGATCATAACAGTTTGAATATCGAATCTTTGTAAGAAGCTGGAATAGTGTTGGGCGAAGCCCTGATTTGTAGTCCAATTTCTCACTTTCCAGGCTCCACACCACTTCACAGATGTCCCTGTCCTGGCCAAGGCCCGGGCCAAACGCTTCATGCAGCTTACGGGATATCGATGAAGAGCTCCTCTCAGTGTTTCGTTGCCGGATCCTGGTTTTATCTCTAGGACGCGGATCTCATATTCTCCTCTAATTGACTTGTATAGTACTTTGTCGTTTGGTTCTCCATCAGGAGAAGGGGTCACGGGAGGTCGTTGTCGGTTCTGTGAGTCCTGCGACATGATGGCGTCCCATTCATCGGGCGGATATCCCACTGTCTCAGCAGTGACTTTTCGGCTCTGACAAAAAAATGAGCCATCGTAGTTGTAGTGTTTGATGGGTCTTGTCGCTATATTAAAAAGATTGATTCTTTCCTCGCCTGAGTCGGACATTTTCAAGTTGGAGGCTCAAGTTGTTGGCAAGGCTCCGATGTGAGAACCAAAAACGCTCCCGCTCATCCGAGCCTGATCCTCAGAGGCAATGAACGCACCGACCTTGGTTCCGAGTTGCGTGTTCTCTGTATTGGTTGGTGTGGCGCAACCTGCAGTTATCTTGGTGAAGTGGCTGGCAGGGCTAACTCAAAGTGACAGGTTGATAACTTTATGTCCTGATAGTATCGATCAAGTATGCGCCTTAATTTTATAAATAATTAAGCCTTAAGCTGATGTTTGAGCCTATGAGCCTCGATTCATCGGTGAACACAGCAGCGTCATGGGTGAACACAACACGGGACAAGGTGCCATCTCAGCTGATTGGACACAATGCTACCCATCTGCCAGTACCTAGGTATTTAGGCACACAATTGGGCCCAAGTTTGCAAGGCAGTTTCAACCCTCCACTTTCGAGGTGGCACTCCGCCACCACCTCAATTCCACCTCACTTTCACCTCAAACCCACCCCTTCTTACACCTGTATTTAAATACTCGCCCCAGATCTCAATCTACTAATTTCAAATGCATTTCTATCTCAAGTCAAAATTTCGACAGTCATGGTAACTAGCAGACCAGCGACTCCCATGTTTTCCAGTAGGTGGATCGTTGTGTCTCTATTGATGACCATGTCACTCTTCGCAGCGGTCAAGGCCATAGCAGGAATAGAATCGCTGATCGAACCACCAACTCCGCCGGGACAGCCACGGAGTTTGTGTGGCGATTCGATCTCACCTTCCTCCGGTTCTCATCCGCTGGACTCCAGCCATTGCACGGAACGACCTGTCGAAGATGGAGTGCCCATCGCCCCTGGATTTCCTTCTAGCGAAAAGCAGCCACAGTGGATTGCTTGCCCTTTTAGCACACACTTCCTTCCAACCGTCAACCAGGGAAGCGAGCCTTTCGAAAGATATATAACAATTTGGAAACAAAAAAAATACCTCCCGAAATCTACCCTGGAAAGCATGCTCCAACTCGAATCCGTGACAGCCTACCTGCGAGAAACAGCGTCTTTCTCCACAGATGCTGAAGACGAGCCGTTATTTTGGCCCATGATGAATGGCATACTCCTAGAGAGAATCTATGAGGGCTTGCGGTTCCTTTGTTACGGATTCGTTGCCTGCGGCATAGCGTATTTATGTTTCTACTCTGAGTTCCCTGGGCGTATACGACCTCCATGTACAACCATGCCGTGGACAATCTGGCCGGCGTTGATTGTGCTCTGGGGGGTCTGTTGGATGTTTTATCCCTCTCCTGGAAGGGCCCCTGGAGCTGGGGAGTTGGAGAGCCAGCCTCATCTTCATCATCAGCCACAACCTGAAGAACTTCGTGGTGAGTCCCTGAACTAATACCACACGCTGACTCTGACTCATCGTGACTTATTAGGGGAATTCCGTTTTTCGGCATTAGACGAGGCCGACCTGATCTTCCCCTTCCTTGAGCACTCTTCATTTTCTGACGAATGGTGGGCTCCTCATCAGCTCAACACAACCTATGATCCCCTGACAATGACCATGGTTCATGATACGGGGGCTTATCCACCAGATCCAATACGCCAGTTTAGCCCGATGACAACGGTAGATCCAACTCGAAGTCCCACGGATTCTCTCCACCTCGGTTCAGGATCACAGCTCACTCTTTCCCCCGGCGTTCAGCAACGGTCTCAAACCCAAGGGAGCGAGCCAGTGGCCGTGGGTATCACCGAAAACATTGCAACGACTGCATCCGGGTGCGTGAACATGACCTTGACGTGATACCTAACAACTGACTGGGCCGACTAGGACCAAAGCTACCAATCGATTCCAATGCCCACAGTGTTACAAAGTTCTCTCAAGACGCGACGCTCTCGATCGCCATCAAAGGTCACAACACAACCGGGGGGTGGAGGAACAACTCTGTCCTCATAAGCCATGCAAGCATTCAAGGCAAGGCTCTGGCTTCGCTAGGCGCGATGGACTCCGGCGACACCTGAAAGCTTGCAAGTCACGGCCCAGAAGGGCTATCACAGTGGCTTTGGATTCTGTGGATAGCCAACCAGACAGCGAAAACGAGACAAGAGGAGGCAGTCAAGTGCGCAGTTCCAACCACCATGCTCACAGCTCGGAACACCCCAACGATACAAGCGATCAACAATCTTCCGCTGACAGCTTGATTTTGGGACTAAGAAAGCGTCTTGCAGAGGCAGAAGCAGCCCGCGACAGAGCTAAACGTGAGTATGAAGAGGCACAACAAAAGGTGGCAAACTATAAGGTGACGATCGAAACGTTGGAAAAGGAACGCACGGCATGAGACCATAGGGATGCAACTTGAATTTCGTGGGCTTATAATAGCACCTCTTGCTCTGATCTTACATTGGGCAAAAGAATGAGACATAATACATCTATGCACTCGTTTCGTACTTGCTCCTCTTCCGCAGCTGCTCGCCAAATACCCAGAAGCACCACGGAATTGGTGCCATTAGTAACGTACAGGAAGCCAAAATGGTGGTTGCCCATCCCGCGCCTAGTGCTTGAAACATGCGCAACGCGAACAGTGGGAACGCGAAGCCCAAAGTATACCTACTGAGCATCATTGCACCATTTGCTGAGGCGCCGTAGAGAGGGCCGTAAGAGTCCAACATGAACAGATTTACACCAGCATAGATAAGTAGAGAAGCCACCATGGACATGCCTTGGAAGAAGATGGGGGCGAACCAGTGGATGCGATATTGCGCTGTCCAGCCGGCAATGAGAAGACTGGTTGGGAGGAGAAGACTGCCCATCATGGCAGGCACCAGGCGGTTCTTTGGGTCAAGGGGCTCAGTGTCGTCGTGGGTTCTTTGCCATCGTGTGAGGCGTTTCTGGTAGAATGAAAAATCGATCAGGACAAAGGGACCGCAGGCGATAAAAGTCCCAAGCGTAACGCCAAGATATGAAAGAGATTCGCTAGTTTCCTCAAAATTGTAGTAGTGTCGGAAGATCCAGGGAACAGATGTGACAAACGTATACAGCAGCCCAAAGATGAAGCCATTGTACAAGCTGACGAGGGTGACGATGGGTTCGGTGAACAACATGTGCAGAGGCCTCAGAATGAGGACAGTAAAGAAGTGTCGAATGGTCCTTGCGACTGATGTTTGCTGAGAGGAAGTATCGCCGAGACCCATTCTGATAGCTCGACGGCGGAGGACAACCTTTTTATAGGTCTCCTTGGTGAATAGGACTGGGATGTAGAGGCCGATAGTCGCCATGATAGCCACCCACTGCGTCCATCGCCAACCTTTAGATCGTACAATGAAGCCGCCAATCAGAGGAGCAATAGTTGAGCCGAGAGACGGGATAGAGTAGTAGATACCAAGGCTGGCTCCGCGGTATCGAGGCTCGGAATAGTCCAGGATGGTTGCCGAGACGTTGTTGATGTTTGGCGCAGCAAACACGCCAGCAAAGAAACGGCAGATAATTAAGCTGACCACATTCTTGGAGAATCCCGACCCGACCATGAACAGAAGAAAGATTGGAGTTGTGGCTACAAACACCGTCTTCCGCCCATATGTCTCTGAGAGAGGGGCACCGACGATTGGTCCACAAGCCATGCCAAGGTTGTACATTGACAGCGGGAGGACGGCAACAAGCCGACTCTGATGGAATTCTTGTTGCACAGCCTCTTGGGCAGGGGCGTAGATCGCACCAGCGAAACAGCTAGCAAAGGCAAGCGAAGTGATACTGGCGATGCTGAGGATGCGCACAATAGCTGGAAAGTTGCGAGGGTTGTCCGGGTCGTCAGGGCCAGTCCAATCGTAGGCGGCATTCATCCGCCTGATAATCTGGCGTGTATCTGTAGGCGGAGGAGCGATGTGTACACCTCTTCTGGTCGTTTCGACCATTTCTGGCTGGGTAGCGGTCTCCATGATGAAGGCTGGGCTATGCGATTGGGTAACTCGAACAATTGGAATGAAAGAACTAAATAAACTAATCCTTATAACGGAGATTGTTTTTATCGCATTGATCGTGTCGTTTGCGCCCTTGTGCTCGGTCAATGGTACAACTCGCCGATCCTCTAGTTGATCTTTTTTCAACTCGGCGAAATGGAGACCCTCCCCGGGAAGGCTTTCTATATGACGTCTACCTAAGAACAACCCGATTGGCTACGAACTTTTCTCTTGGCTACTGATACAACCTCAATGGATCTCGGCTTTCAACTTCGTTCGTGAAACTTCGGGCCCAGGTCGGTGAGAAATTGACCAAGGCCGACCTGTAAATGAGCCGAGCCGCGAAATCATCCGAACCTCTTGGGATTCATTCTTCGTCTAGTTCTATTTCTCTTCAAAAAACTGCATCATTTCATTCAGAGTTTCTTCTTTCCTCTTCATCCAAGGAAAATGGCCACATTTCTCAAGCACCACCAGTTTGGAATCCTTGATGCCTTGCTTGGTTGCCTCTCCCTGAGTGGGCGTACAAATGGGATCTTCTCTACTAAATATCATCATGGTCCTTACCTTAACCTACCTCAAATATTCCTCCTAACACTTGGCTCGCCGATATTTTCCATGCAACATCTGATAGTTCCACAAAGGAGCCTCTGTCAAAGTGGCCAATGGAGACGCTGCTGCAAAAGAAGGGTCGTATAAGTAAACCGGAAGGAATTTTTGAATTGTCTCAGCGAATTCCAAGTCGGAGAGGTCATCCCAGGAACTTGTCCATGCCTCGAGAGCACCGTGAAACCGGGGGTCCTGTCTCTTCTGGGCAAGCACAGCCCCCATAGACTGGCTATCATCAAAGTCTTCCAACTGGTGATTTAGAAGAACTAGATTGTCGACTTTGTCTGGATACTTGATGGCGTATTAGAGGGCGGTTGTTTTACTTTTAGAATGACCCATCAGCCGTGGAATGGTGTCGAGCTGCAATTTTTGGCGCAGAGCTTCCACATCGTCGGCCAGATGCCAGCTCGTCATGACTTCAGAGTTGCGTCTAGTGGATTTCGCGTTGCTTCTAAATTCGAGGTAGATCAAAGTGAATTTTTCTTCGAGGTTGGCCAGGCCGTCTTGTAAGTAAAATGACCCGATGCCCCATGCCGGGGGTAGAATGACGACGGGTGGCCCACTACCTCGGACAAAGTAATGAAGGAGAAAGTCGTCGCTCGTGCGGAACAAATATTCGCTTGGGCTAGGGATGGAAGAAAACGCCATTGCGGAGGATGATTCAGAAGAGTCAGAGTTTGATAGAAGTCAGAGGAGGATAAGTAAAGCAGGAACCTTTCAGCTCTTTAAGACAGAACAATCACAATTGGATTCTATTTGGTTGGGGCACAACAAAAATAGGTAATTAAAAGCCAGGTTCTGGCCATCCTCCGGGCTCCGAGCTCCTTGTCTCCGATTGGCTAGAGGAGCATCACGGTGGCCTTCAATACTTTGAACCCTTGTCCCTAGGGCGATCACTTCAGACTTGTGTTTGGTTTCAATAGGTCTCACGGGTAAGGCTATTGGTAGAGGCGCCAGGAGAAAACGCTCAATATTCCTGGGAGGGTCACCATTAAAAGCACTCACTGTTCACATCAGGATGGAAGTGACTCGAGTCAATCTCAGAAATCTATGGGGTTGGTTGTAAATGTCTTGAGATGGTCTAATCCGTACGAAATAATCTAACTTGAACTTGAATCTCCGTCTATCACCTGTGCCCTCGGTCAACTAGCCTCCTCTGAGCTCCCCTGAATGATCTGAACCAGTCCATTCGGAGCATCTTCAGCAAACAGTAGTTTAGCGGATCCAATACTTCTTTCAATCAAGTCTCTGCCACGCTTAAACATGTCCTTTTCGTACTCAGCAACAGCACGGTCCAAGTTGTCACCAGTCCCAAACTCAAGAATCTTCTCCACAAGAACCAGAGAGTCGTACATGGAACAGTTGACACCCTCTCCGACAAATGGAGTTGACACGTGGGCTGCGTCCCCGATCAGAGTGACTTGAGCGGCGTGTTCCCAGTTCAGAGAGTCAGGGGCCATGTGGTAGAGCGGCCAGTAGCGGAAGCCACCCTCGCTGTTGGCGATAATGCTCTTGAGCTCATCATCCCAATCTGCAAAGTATTCCGGTTGAGACAGGAAGAAATCTCGAGCCATGGCGCCGTTGTCAGCGATAAGGTCAGCATTGGGATTACCAAGATCAAAGACATTCTCATCCACTGTAAGACCGAGATAGATTCGATAGGAACCATCGCTCATTTGCTGAACGGCCAAATGCTTCTTCGAACCAAAAGCAAGCATGCTTCCGTGGCCAACCCTGGCTTCAACTCGGCCGTAGAATCGGTTGCCAGGTGAAATCTTGCCTTCGATGTAGCTCTTACCAGAGTACTGAGGCTTTGCAGGCGTAAGCTACAGGGTGTTAGCCTCGGCCTATAACCGTGTCTTGTGAATGGGTGATGAGCAACTCACCAAGTGTCGGACATTGCTCCAGGCTCCGTCAGCTCCAACTACAAGCCGGAAGCCGGTGGCATTACTTCCGTCCGCAAAGTGAACAACGACATTTCCCTCAGCATCCCTTTCCACTTGTTTCACAGCCTTGTTCCACTGGATCTTATGTGAAGGAATCGAGTCGAGCAAAAGTTTGCGAAGTTGAACTCTGTCAATCTCGGGCGCATCTCGTCCCTCGCCGAACTTGACGAGTTGCTTGCCCGTCTTGTCAGCGACCTGGGCCACTGTTGCATCACGACGAGCGAGCTTCTCGAATTCGGCAGATAGCCCTCCACGCTTGAGGGCTTCTTGGCCTGCAGCCCCGTGGATGTCGAGGGAGCCTCCTTGCCCTGGAGGCGAGTTTTCGGAGATGTTGCGTTCGTAGACAACGTAGTCGATGTTATTGAATTCGAGAAGGCGGGCTAGAGTGAGGCCGCTGGGGCCACCGCCGATAATTGCGATATGAGCTGCCATTGCGAGAGTGGTGTAGTACGGTAAGAAGGGTGTGATGGGTAGGATATCGTGAGCTAGTTTGGATAAACTGTACACTTTGGAAGAGAGAGAGACAACTATATAGTGATTCTAAAGTTATATGAAAACTAGACAATTCGCCATTACCAAAATCTCACCACATTATCATCGTCTTGGAACGCTCC
Organism: Fusarium solani; assembly: GCF_023522795.1. NCBI lineage: Eukaryota > Fungi > Ascomycota > Sordariomycetes > Hypocreales > Nectriaceae > Fusarium > Fusarium solani. The sequence goes on from NW_027072154.1 coordinate 4,012,565, forward strand.
AATGTATGAAATTGAACCCAAAGGCGTCCAGATTGCCGCCTCTGATTGGACAAGCCTGGATACCGGAGTCCGTAAGCTCCGGCTTCAACGACCATGAGTGGTCAGTCCCGGAAGATGACGACCTCCATTCCGGAGCTAACCAATGGGATGGACCGTAAGCAAGCCAAACGTCCCTCCCTGGCATCCGGAAACTCTCTCCTCTTCAACGCATCGACCGTCGACCCCCGAAACAGACATGGATGACAGCGCATCCTCTGCGGGCTCAGATTTGCCCCGATTTGCTGTGAGTGCGCCATTCCAGGAAGAGGAGTATCTAATCCCTAATCACGAGGAGCAGTGTGACTTTTATCGTGAGAAGAAGATCAAGTACGTTGTCCGTTCTTCCTTTTGCCCCAAACAAGCCGCTCATTGACTTGACCAGATGCTCTAAAGAACTCCCCAAGTGCGCCGCGTGCAAGCCATGGTCCGGAGAGTGCATATACTCGAAGGAAGGGGCGTCTTTAAAGAGCCGAGCCCCGAAAGCTAGGTGAACGATGCTACCATGCCCGAGTTGGCAATAAGATTAACAGTCACAAAGGGACGGCGAAGAGAGGCAGCCTCAGCCTACAGCCGTGTCGGAACCAATTGGAGTCGAGGACAGACTCCGGCACATCGAGAACAGTTTGGAACTTCTGACCAACTCTGTAAATCAGCTACTCGTCGCCTCTGGCAGCAGACCAGCACCTCATGTCAGTAGTGCCTCTAACGAAAGCGGTAATCTGGCCCCTGCTCCCGAAGCTGAACGACGACCGCCCGAACAAATACATACCTTCTCATCGCTGGACGAAGCAGCAAGAATACTTCAGTCCTTCCAGGATGAATCAGGCCCTTCACCTGAACATCAGCAGGCCCAGTCAAGCCTTCAAGGTCTTTCTGATGTTCTCACAAATGTCTCGCTTCATCACAGAACAGTCGATGGGACTACTTCGGACAGCAGGTTTTACATCCCAACTAAAGAAACAGGTTATGCGTTGATGGGCCAGTTCTTGAAGCACTCCGAACTTGGAGATTTCATGTTCCTCACTCCCTCAGACCATACCCTACGTCAGGTCTTGTTCGAGCCAGAGACTGTTACTGCCAAGGCATGGGTTGTCTTTGTCAATTATATGCTCCTGGCTCTAGCGACTGGGAGTGGACAGCATGCCGACGCCGCCGCAGCTTTCAGAAAGAACATGCGTCTGGCCCTGGATGACGCGAAAATCTTCCTCGAGCCGAGTGAGGTTAACATTCAGACCTTGATCTTGCTGGCCCTTCATGGAGAGGACTTTGCACTGCCCAACATGTCCTGGATGCTTACGGGGCAAGCTTGCCAACAAGCTCAAGTGCTCAGATTACACTCTGTCACCAACTCGGACACCTCATCGCCGGAGCAGCAACGCCGATTATGTTTATTCTGGGCACTGTTCATGGCTGACAAGTCGTGCTCGTTGGCATTTGAACGCCCAGTGTTTCTCCCTACGGAGTGGTTTCAAAATGTGCCGTTGCCAAAGTTTGAATACCTTCAGCAGTTTCATGCCCATCAATCACAAGCCCAACCAGCAAAGTCAGCATTTGGGGCGCACTTATTCCTGCAAACTGTCCAGCTTTCCAAGTTGATGGGATTTATCCTCGTCCCGAAGGGTGCCAGTTCTGAGAGAGATATGCTAAATAGTTTGCTGGACAGCTGGTATCAGCAGACGTACGAGGTACGTTGCTCTAGCGACTGTGAGAGACAAATTGACTGACAATCTAGAAGCTTCTTTCTCAAACTCGGGACTCTGAGACAGAAAGTCACAACACGGCCCAGTATCGTGAGATGAGCTTGGGTATTCTGTCTATTCAATTCCGGTACTTGACTGCCTGCATCATTCTTCAGGGTTCCAGCTCAGGGAATGAGGAGTTCCGAATTGCCTATGCAAGACAAGCGATATCCCTGCTTCCAAATATGGTCTCCAACTGGAGTCAGGTCTACAACCCAGCAGTCTGGTAAGCAATCGCGCCGATGCCCAGTTACTACACCCAACGGCTTACTTGTTGACCAAGGGAACTTCTATACTTCCCATTCACCCCGTTCTTCGTTCTATTCGGAAACATCATGAGAGATCCGTCCGCTTCAACAGTACCTCAGGACCTTGAGCTGCTAGCAACAGCGAAAACATATTTTTCCCGGATGCGCACACAGCTTTACGTGCTTGCGGGTATTACTTGCAAACTCGAACATACTGCTGGAGTGTTCCTAAATCTTGCACGAGAGCATGCCAATAAGCCTCGATCTGGGTCTCTGGTGAGCCGGGGGCTGCAGGACGACATGGCGGCCACTCTGCCCCTGACCATCACGGACCCAGGGCAAGCGGCTTTCTCGTTTGCCGATACTCAACACAACCAACAGCCTCCAACTTTGGACGATGTAGATATTGAGACATTTCTACACTGGTTGCCGCAAAATATCCCCGTGCAGTCGACAGCAGATGTTGACATGGGGGAGTTTGGGGGAACGGCCCCGAGCCAGGAGACCCGAGGGATGAAGCGCAGCATTGACAGCACCTTTGACTGGTTTTCTTGGGACACGTATTACGCCAGTGGGACAATTTTGTAGCCCATTCGCCGCTTTTCATCCAAGACATGCTCAATATCTACCAAATCTTCCTCTCCCTGGCGGTGGGTCGAGAGTGGACTATGGCAAGTATGTTCGATTTGAGCTATGATAACAGCTTTAACCTATATATTTACAAAGCATGGAAGAAAATAACCATACTTCCACATCTCAATTGTACGGATATACGCCCAGTGAGTGTTTACTCAGTAGGGGCAGGCGGGTCGGCCGAGTAAAGCTGGGCAACGAAATCGACAGGTGTAAAAGACTCTGGTCGACCCTCGGCGATAGAGTTGCCAAAATGCAAATTCGTGGCCGGTGTAAATGGATCTGGAGATGCCTTGGAATAGAACTGGCTCCAAGGGGTGCCCGCCTTTGCATGACATCCAGGAGTGCACTCACCCCGTTGTGCAGTGCACACCAAAGGCTGCCCAGCGACGGGCTGCTCGCAGCTCACGGGTGAAAACCAGCTTATGGTTGGCAGTTGGCAGGAAATAAGTCCGGATGGAAAGTAGTCATCGGTTCCGTAGCTGACGCAAACGTACTTGCCATTGGTTTGTCGCAGAAGGTTGGTGCAAGGTTCGACCGTGAAAGCCATGGGCTCGTAGCCGTCGGCCGTGGTGTCGAGGACGACAGGGGAGCCGTGCTGACCGTTGCTTCTTATCACTTGACTTCCCTCGCTGCCCTGAACGACTGCCTTGAAGGCGAGGTTGGGGTTAGGGGTAGCACAAGGGTCGACCGAAGTGGAGGAAGTGGAAGCAGCCTCGGATATGGAAGACTCTGCAGATTCTGTCGTAGACTGAGTAGTGGATCCGGAAGTAACAGACTCGGTGACCGAAGTAGAAGAAACAGGCTCGGTTGTAGAAGACGAAGCAGGCTCTGTTGTGGAGGCGGATGTAGCGGATTCAGTTGACGACACAACAGTTGTGGACTCAGTTGAGAGGGTGGTGGAATCAGCGCTAGACACAGTGGTCGAGGCAGTTTCGGAGGTCGCGGACTCGGTTGAAGTGGGAGTTTCAGTATTTGCGCTTGACTCTATCGCCTTGGAAGTCTCAGTCTCGGTCTCAGTGGATGTCTCTTTAACCGTGGATGACAGTGACAGCTCTGAAGAGGTCACCGAAGTCGAAGCCGCAGACGACACAGTCACGACCGAAGAGGACCCTGTAAAGCCTCAATTAGCAAGGCAAATCCCCGCCATGAAATATGCTTCACTCACCTGACTGTGGCTTGCATGGCGAGGCAAGCGACTCGGCCGAGAAGAGGCCCAGAGCCAAAGCAAGAAGGACACCAGAATGCATCGTTGGGCAATTAACGAAAGAATGAGACGAGCGATGGCTGAACTAGAAGAAAAATAGCCCGCCATGGCTTTGTATTAGTTTTTTATGGCTTGACGCGGTAAAAGGGGCCGCGGCCGTTGGTCGTGCTCAATTAAAGAGAATGGGTCTTGAGATTCAATAGTCGCTGCATTAGCATCCCTGGTAGGTTAGCTGTCATCAATAGCTCTCTTTAACCGCAGCTGAGGTGGGCCGACACGAGAATAAACGTCTTGGCTAAGCAATAGCTTGATATCAGCCCCAGTCGCTTCGGCCGGGACGGAAGAGACGGGCGGAAACAAAGGCTGAGAAAGACGGTCTTGTTCTTCTGGCTCACTTATCGCATCGAGGGCCGGGCTTCAACTATAACAAAGATTTCCTCACGTGATTAAATGGAAAGCAAGGTGGGCCAAGTCAGATATCGAGAAGTACATGTCTTTACACTTGGTTGCCAATGTTGCCAATCACGTCTTTTAATGTAACTTTCTTATCACACACATCACACTCAATGCACAACGGTGAACAAGCCCATGGACAGCGCTGGTCAATTAATTGTACGAAGCTTGTCCCTACTATATTCCCAACCTTGGCCAACCCTGGCTCAATCTCTTCTCTTGCTAATCACCCATGACCCCAAACCGAGAGCAGTTGCAAGCCACCACCAGTATCTTGAGACTCCCCAGAGAGCCGACTCCCTCGCCGGTGACAAGTCCGTCGGCGCAGTCGAAGGCAGCGACACCAGTGGGGCCGCTTGGCTTCAGAAATCAATGCCGGCATCGTAGGCCTTCTTCTTGAGCTCCCCCAGGTCAGCCTCGGCCTTGGCGCGCGCCTTCTGTGCGGCCGAGACCTTTGACTGTGCGTCATCCTTCTCCTTGATCAGGTTTTCGATGTCTCCCTGCTGGTCCTTGACCGTCTGCTCCAGCTCCGCGATCCTCTTGTTGGCCCGATCAAGCAGCCCCTGAGTCTTATTCTTGGCAGCCTCAAGCTCGCTGTTGGCCGACTTGAGTTGGCCATTCTCCTTGGTCAACTCCTTATTCTTCTTGGTCTGCACGTCCAGTTCGGCGTCAAGGTGCGAGATGGTGGTCTGTTGCTTAATCACCTTCTCTAGAAGCTTGGCAATGCGTGCGTTGAGAGCTTCAATGTCACCCTGCGCCTTGGACAGCTTCTGCTTGAGGTCGGTGACTTCGGCTTGGCTAGCCGTAAGCTTTTCTTGGGTCTCCTTCAGTATCTTGCGGGCTCCCTCATCCTGGATCTTGTCATCGTGGATGTACTTCTCAAGGTCCTGGATCTTCTTGCGGAGCTCGTCCGCCTCTTTCCGGGCCGCGGCGAGGTCGTCCTCCAGCTTCTTAGCCTTGGCTCTGGCGGCGTCACGATCAAGAGTGAGATCCTCCTTCGTTTTGTTGAGATTGGTGATGTCCGCCTGTGCAGCCTTGAGCTGCTGAAGGAGGGCGTGGTAGTCGGCATCCAGGGCGGCGAAGCGCTATATACGTTGTTAGAACGCTGCTAGCATTTAACACGAGCCAAGGGGGTATGTTACATACATCCTGAGCATACTTGGCCAGGTAGCCGGCTTGGTCCACAAAGGCAGCCGTATGAGCCAAGGTGTCAATGATACCCTTGGGGAAAGGCAGAGGGCCAAGAATGCGAGGGAGCGAAGGCTGAGGCTGGGGCAAGCGGACTTCAACCTCGGTCTTCCCTGGAGTCGGCTCGGGGGGATCAAAGTCACTACGCGATGGTGTCAGCAATGGAAAATACACGTCAGGGGAAACCGTACTGGGTGTGGGCCTGACGCTCAATGATGGCCGAGCGAATCATGCTGCCAACATCCTCGCCGTGGCTGCCCTCTTTGACATGGACAGCAAGTTTATCAGTCTTGGCCTCCCAGGTGCAGCTGATATCGTAGTATGAGTGGTAGGAGAACTTGACGACATCGGTGCCGATGCCAGACACAGACTTCTGGACCTCATTGCGGAAGGATGGGTCCTTGAGCTTTCCGGCCGAGTCCTGAGTGTACTGCCAGAGTGATAGGATAGGCTTTCCCTCTCCAAAGCCATCAGGAACAATGAAGATGGCCGGCTCATCCTTGGCGAAGTGCATCCAGCTGAACTTGCCGGTCCAGATGCGGGTCGTACCAGTGAGCTCTTGCTTGGACTCCCAGATGCGCTGGAGAGGCAGGGGCTTGCTGACTCCGTTTGTGGGGTTTCTCATGACGACGCTGAGGGATTTGTACCCTCCCTGAGTTGTAACAGTATAGTTGTACCAAGCGCCCTTCAGGTAGAAGGTTACATCGGTGGCCTGGGTCTGGGTGACGGAATCGACAACGATGGTGTCGAACCAGTTTCTCTTCTTGTTGCGCTGGGCATCTTCCGTCCACTGTGAGAAGAGGTAGACACTATCGCCAACACGGACAGGACCGTTGGGCAGGACGATGACGAAAGTCTCATCCTTGGCGTAGCTGTACCAGTCGAGCTTTCCTTGGTAGACGAACATTGTAGGTGAGGAAATGTCTTTGTGCACAAGATTGAAGGGTGGCTTTTGTGTCAGGGATGAAAAGATGTGAAGGAGATGTTGTTTGCTATGGAAAGAGGATTTCCGTTCAGGAGGTAGCGAGGGGTTTTATAACTTACGACCGATGTCCAAGTGCTCAAATCTCACATGTAGCCTGATGATGATTTTCTAGTGTACAAGGTACAACAACATCGTTTGCAAGCATTGCATGTCCTGTTTGGAATGTATCTTGATGATTTTCTGCGTGTATTTGCCAGGTGGCATCCAAAAGCAAGGCCGCCAGTTGTGGCTAGTCTGGCGATCAAGGACAAAACAGGACGAATAGTCGGTCCTCAGCGCTGCCAAATAAGACATACATACCATAGTGTTGCAGCCACTGAGGAGACGATAGTCAGCGCGTTGCAGGGGGTTCGGATCGGCTACAACTCTGGCTAGTCGCTCTGGCCAGCCACGCCAATCAAAAGACCAAGATTCTTTCCCCAGCTGGCTCAGATCAAGCCCCCTCAACTGCTCTGATCGACGAGGCCCGACAATATTTGGCTGATAGTTCATTCACCGGCAGTGCTAGTTTCTGCCATCTCTTCAGCCGTTCTGGTGGCTTCTCCCAGCGCCGAGCATAATAGTATTAAGATTGAACTATGATTTATTTAATCTACTTTGACCGAGATATCTTATATATGTTATATGCTTTTCGCTTATATTTTAACCTTTAATTAATATAATTCCTATATTTTGATAGATAGATCGTTTTAGTCTAGCGCCTACAGATGCCAACGGACCGAAGCGCCCGCTATTGCATAACCTCAAGGTGCAGAGACAGGGCTGGTTCTGGACCCAGTCGGGATTGGCATGTTTTGATCGGCCGAGACATCCTCGCTGAGACCTGCAGGCGGGGAAGTCGTCAGCGCCGACCGGTGAGGACGCAAGGGGTAGCAGGCTGGCTTGGGAGGTGTTCCTACGGTCTAGGCCAAGATGGCATGCTGTTCTAGACTTTGACGACGCCAATAGTTGTGGCAAGGAGAGAGAAGGGAATAGTTGGCCTATTCAATAGTGCAGTCGAATACTTACCATCTCATGCCGAGAAAAGCTGAAATGACGCTTGTACGAATTGGACTAAAGATGCTCTCATGTATGACCTAGATTTATCGGTCCATGAAAGGCGACAGGGGGCTGGCTGAAGGTACGGTACGTCCTTCAGCCAGCCTCAGTATCCAGCCATGTCTCACGACCAATTGCGCAATGTTGATCAGCCAAGCTGTTATGGTATGGCAGTTGATGATGATTTTTTTTCTACGTATCAGTTGCGAGTAAGCTAGGTACTACCTACCTTCCGTTGAATTCTGTAGTAGCGATCCAAGCCCAAAAGTGGAGGACGCGGCCAACCATGTGCCTGCGGGACCCGGCACAGTTAGTTGCAGATTCACAATTTGCCTCTATCCGGTATTCCTCGACTCTGGTCTCGACTACACTACGCATCGCTCTGGTCTCAGTAACCACCTCAGACATGGAGACGACCCTGATCAGCCATGAGATGAGGGCCGCAACACCAGCAAAGAGATGCACAAAATCATGCTCATGTCACTGAACTTGCTTGTCTGTGAGGATGAACTGGGTCTTCTGAAATCTACTATACGAATCCGTTTGCAAATATCTTTAAAACGAGAAAATACTAGTGAGATTCATTCTAGTAATGGTTCTTGAAATGATCATGGGTTTCTTCCTCGTTTAGATACCAGCTTATGACTCCAATACCTCACTTTGTTCATTCCATCCCAGTTGAAAATCAAGCCACGGGCTCATCACAGGCGATCAAGGCTATCAGGCTCTCAACAAAATCAATGATTCTTTCGTTATTGATTATCTGGATGGCATGTTGAGACTGATCCAGATGCAAGTTCAACTCCTCACCTTGTGGCGTGCAATGCCCAGAGCCGCCTTGCTCAAAAGAAGTCGTCAGCCCGCCACTTGATCAGCCACGCCACAGCAGCATGAACTAGCAAGTTCCAGAGTTTCATTCTTTAGTCACGCTTTGTTGTATTCAATCATCTTCTCCCTGATTGACGGCATTGAACTCGAACCATCCCACCGTTCTAGGGCGTGCTTGCATGTCAAGGTTGCTAACCATGCTTCCTTTGAGTGTCATATTTCTTACTATCCAAGAGGATACTTTGTAGCTCCCATTTTACGTCGACAAGAAACCGTCGACTATTGGAGGGGATGATTTAACTGTCATTCATGTTATGATGAAGCCAGTCTTGATGATGAGAGGTCCTGTTTTGAACCGGATAGTCCCCTGCTCGCCTACGCTTAGCCTCAACCATAGGGCAAACAGGTGGTCGGCGTAATATTACGCCGCGATCGCCCATCTACGGCTGGCGCCTGAGGCTGAGAAACACACCTCTCAATAGCATCGATTGATGTTGCCTATTCCTCAAATCATAGGCCACTCCCGGTTCAACTCTAGATATGGACGATGCCAATTCGACTCTAGCCGACGACGTAGAAGTCATCAACATTGCGTCGCAACAGGTAACCCAATGCAGGTACGTACGCACCTTGACACCCCTCATTGCATCCATAATAATCATTGATAATGCCACAGCGACCGGTGCCAGGATAATGACGAGCTATATGAGGCATGGACAGTAGTGGGCGTGGCTAAACCGCAAGATACTGCGAGCAACGACGAGAACAGTCTTGTCGAGATCTCGAGCGGTAGGTCGATCCCCCGTCCAAGGGTCTCCGTCTGTCGTTGACATTGAATAGTTTCAAGCCCTCTACACGTTCAGTTCAGTGATCTTGAGATCACTGATATCCCGCAGCCCTGGATCCCCTGGCCGTCGAGCCTGCCTTGGTTCCAGTTTCAAGATCGTTACTTCAACAGTAAGCCACCCTTGAAGATCCTGCTAGCAGTCAAATCATTGACTTAGAACCCCGCAGACATCGCATTGCGAGCCATGCTCTCCAAGGAGTTGAACCTCGGGCCTAATGCCACCAGCAGGGAGACGGTATCGAGGATGAGCCTGGCCATCATCTCACCGAAGTACTCGCTCACAACAAAGGCCGGCTTCAACCTTGCAGTGTTCAAGGCAAATAGGATCATGCCAGAGCAGTTTGATGGACAGAATGCCGATCGAATCAAAGCACTGATCAGTGCCAATCCGCTCGAGGCAAAGATGCAGGAGTTTCAACTCTTCGCATACCAGCTCTCCAACAGTCTCATTGAAGATGAGGATGACGAGTTCGTTGACGAGAATGGCAAGTATACCAAGATCATCGAGATATTCCGAGACATAGGCCTGCCACAAGCTGTGTGGAAAGACTTGTTCTCCAAGAGCCGTGATCAACCGACTGGTAGGGCGTTCATCGAGGCACTCTTTGAAGCTGCCGTCAACACCCAGACACTTGACATCTGCGAGATACTCCTTGAGACGGGGGCGGACCCAGACAAGATCATCGATACATGGGCAATGGGATGTCTCGCGCGGCCGCTTCAGCTCAGCATGGATTGTCGCGTAGGGGACGTGGATCTCGCACGTCTTCTGATCCGGTTCGGGGCGGGCGTTGACCTTGTGACGGAGGAAGACCAAGAAAAGCCCTTATTCAAGGCATGCAAAGAGTCCACAGCCGAAGCCGTGCAAGTATTGGTCGAAGCTGGGGCGGACATGATGCGGATGGAATGGAACGATAACTTGTTGACGCAAGACTCGGCTCTTACAAACGCAGTGGATGCGGACTGGAGGATGGCCCATATACGAGATGAGGAGGACGAGGACGACTCGGCGAGCTCCGGGAGAGATCGACCCGGCCTGAAGTCTCTCAGATACCTTCTGACCCTGTATGACCAAGTACGGCATCATGACTTCATCCAAGACGCCTTCATCAGAGCGGCCTCTGAAGACCGAAGGGACATGCTTATGGACCTACTGGGAGCCGGTGCATGCATCAACGAGAGATCACCTGAAGGGCACACGGCTCTCATTGCCGCTGCGTGGCGTAGCTACCAAGGCAGCAGCTCGCGGATGGTCAAGATGCTACTGGATCTTGGTGCCGAAGTCGACCTCGCCATGCCAGACTCGAGCATCACGGCCTTGCACATTGCTACAGCCGAGGGCGACGAGAAGGTAACAAAAGTTCTCATTGCTTACGGAGCAGATATCAACGCCATTGCGGTCAATGGAGGAGGCGAAGACCGTCGCCTTCTCGGCTCACATTTTGAAGCATCTGGGGTTAGTGCGGACGCATTATGCGAGATGAATGCCTGCCAGACACCGCTACAATTTGCGTTGTTTAGGAATAAGGCCAAGGAGTCGCGTTATACTACGCCAAAACACGGAGGTGTGGCCCTGGCTTTGATCGGTGCTGGGGCCGCTCTCAAGCGTGGTGACGTTGCAAGGGCTTGCTGCTTCGATAACATTGATCTTCTGCGCGAGCTATTGTCCCGCGGCGCCGATGTGAACGAGTTGGACTTGGCTGGGCGGTCCACGTTACAGGCTTGTCTCGAATTTGGGAACGTCAATCTAGTTGGCTGCCTGCTCGAGGCGGGGGCAAGTCTGCGCGGGTGTAGGTTGCATTCCGTCATGAAAAGCGGTCGGCGTGATGTTGTTGAGATGCTCATCAGACATGGAGGCGGCGCGGTCGTTGGGAATGATGCCGAGTGCTCACTTCTTGAGGCTGCTGCTTCGAGCCGAAACTGGGACCTAATGGTATGGCTGATGGAAACTCACCATGTTCCGTACGATCAAGGTGCGCTATGCGCTGCTATTTGCTCTAGCATTGGTAGCAACAGAGGTAATGGCGGCTACCTCGAGGCGCTACTACAAAGAAGGCCTGACGACATGGTAGGAGGAAATATGGAGGCCACAGCCTTGGGATATGCCGCTTTCCACCGCCATAGGTGGGTGCTTGAGCGCCTCCTCAAGCTCAAGATCAGCGGGTGTTGTATCATTCCCGTTAAAACCGATGGAGACTGGCTTCATCTGGCAAAAGGGCACCCTCGGGTTATGTCCAGGGCATATGAGAAGCAGTTCTGGCGCGATCCAGAGATGGCCCGGTGCTCCGTTCTCGTACCTGCCATCCACGGCGGTGACTGGGAAACTGCACAACAACTGCTGGAAGCCGGCTTCAAACCGGACAGGCTATGTCTAATCGTAGCCATCCGCAGACAGCCAGTTGGGGCCATCGTTGATCTGACGAATCGGCTGTCACGGGTTGACAGGTTCGAGCGCGCCAGGAGCGACCTCGACACGCCTCTTCAAGCCGCTGTTCGACACGGAAGACTCGACATCGCGAGATTTCTACTATTCCTCGGCGCTGACGCCAACGCTCCAGCGTCTGAGGAACCAATTGCCGACAATGACTGGTCGAATCCAGTCTTTCCACGTACTGCCCTTCAAGCCGCTGTCGAGAATGCTGACGACAAAATGGTGGACCTACTCCTCAAAGTGGGCGCAAACATTAACGCACCGCCTGGGAAGGACTCTGGTGCCACGGCGCTGCAGATTGCGGCTGGAAAGGGGCACATGGATATGGTCAAGAGGTTGCTAGCTCTGGGAGCAGATGTTAATGCACAAGGAGCGGTTTGGGAGGGCAGGACGGCGTTGGAAGCTGCTGCTGAAGGAGGGAGATTAGACATGGTGCAGTTTTTGCTAGAGGCGGGAGCAGGGGTTCCAAGTTACAAGAGCCGCTGGCGGGGATATGGGGCTATTGAGTTGGCTGAGGAGAGGGGACATGATGCAGTTGCACAGGTACTGAAACTGTGGAAGGAGGAGAAGAAGGTAGATGAAAAGCAGGGTAGAGATGGTGGACTGTGGTAGGGGGATGAGACTCGAGTTTTGTGTGTTGGTGGGATGCGAAATCAGCCTGTAAGCACAACCTCTCAGTGTTGACAGCGATCAAATACACTCTTCGGGTACCAGAACAGGATAAATAAAGAGTGTTGAGCGAATTTAGAACCATGAGACGCGATTAGCAGTCAAGAATAAGCTGTAGCTTAGACTGTTCATGTGCTACCTACATTCATTTCTACCAGTAATCCATAGAAAACCCGATTGACAATTACGCTTGGCTTCCAACTCCCAGCATAATAGATATCAGGACGATGAAAATGGAACGACGATAGGTGCAGTTGGCACCAGCGTAGCCAAAGACAGATGGGGCCAGCTCAGCCCGTGAAAGTTGAGCAAGACTATCTGCGCGTACTGTATCTGTGTATAAGTCACAGTCATTGTCTTGGGGCTCGTCACAGGCCCTGGAGGCGTCACAGAAAAAGTCGGCAAAGGAGGAGCAGCCTTGCCCTCGACCGGCTTGAAGTTGGGCTGCAGCAAGAGGGGCTTGCCCGGCTTGTAGCTCTCAATGGTAATCTCAGCCTGCACGGTCTCGACCCAGAATGTAGAGTCCATCTGCACAGCATCTGCGTTGGGGCCCAAGGCGGCGTTCTGTCCGACTAGGAAAGCAATGTTGGCCGTCCCACCCCCGGGCTCGGCCGACGTAGACATCGTCGTGACTGCAAATGTGCTCGTCTGTATGATGTTGAGTTGACTGTTGATGTCGTTGAGAATCTGTGCTGGGTTGGTGAGAATGCCCTGTGTGATGGTGCCCTGGACTATGAAGGGGGTGAGATCTTGCGGCAGGCGTGCTGTGTTCACATTCGAGGCCTGCTGACTGGCCTTGGGCTTGAGATCTCCCGGATTCCCGATGGTGAAGGGAGTGATGGATCGTGCGCCAATGTCTGGCGCTGACTGTACCACAGTTGGGGCAGGACCCTGTGCATTGATGGTGGTCCCGTGCGGGATCGAGCCTAGGCGGACCAGCGTGTTTCCCAGCTTTGGGTTGGTATCGGTCTGGGGAACGTTCAACCAGAAGCCAGTCTCGGTGTGGATGCCTGTTGGAGGACCATCACCCCTGCCTGTGATCGTGTTGGTCACATCGTTGACGGTTTGGAGGTAGGAGACTCCATTGAGGCAGATGTCATTTTGCTTCTCGAGGCCACGATTAGGAACTTTGCCGAGAGGTGCAGAGAAGGTGAGCTCCTCCTGAGTCAGATTTAACTCGAGGACGGAAACATTGGGAGGTGCAGGAGGAGCAGGGATCACAGGGTTGGTGAAAGTGGTTGTTGTTGGCGCGACACTATTTGGGCGGAAAATGGTGTTGAGGCCAGGTCCTGAAAATGACCCAGTAAAGCTGGCCAGAATTCCTAGGGGAGGCGAAGGCTCGTCCTTTGGAGGAGGACGGATAGGATCAAAGTTGACTTCATCAAAGTGAAAACCTCTCGGAAGGTGAATCCCAGCATGACGCGGCTGGCTATCAGGAGCCATGATGCTTGATTTGCGAAGTGAACGACAGCTGAACTGATCTGGTAGACTTCGATAGTTGTAGTCAAGATATTTAATCCTACAAAGCGAGATTCAATGAATGGTCTTATATTCACATGCAAGTCGTGATGAACTGGCATTTCATGGGTCTGTGAGCATCCAGACTCATGTCACATATCTGAGGCAAAAGCTTGACATCTTCACCGCTGCCTAATCAGTCACATACCGCCTTATCTCTAGAAAATCTACACTGAAACCATATAGTTATCCATCTGTGGCTAGCTGAATACATAGAATTCTTCATCTGCCGTCTCAACACCCAATAACCATGCTCGGATTAGAGAAGCACCTGATGGGTCTATGAACATCTAGACCGACGCCACATATCTGAGCTGAGAGTGTTACATCTTCAGTGGAGCTGATCAGCCATATCTCTGTAGCAACTGTGTTGTTTCCGTTGAGTTGCTTGGAAGCCCCCGCCGCCTGGCCTTATGGAACCTTTTTGGCTCTGACCCCAGACGATCTATACTAAAGCCAGATAGCTATACTTTGGTGGCTGGCTGAACATAGTAGAGTTCCGCATCTGCCGTTTTAACACCCATGCTCAAATTACCTAAGAAAAGCCCTCATGGGTCTACACGCATCGAGACCAACGCCACATATCTCAGTTAAAAGCGTAACATCTTCAAGGCAGCCGATCAGCCGTGCCTTAACCCGAGACAATCTATACTAAAACCAGGTAACTATACTTCTATAGTTAGTTGGATACAGGTGAATTTCTTATCTACCGTCTCAATACCCTGTGAGCATGCTCAAATCGGCGAGCCGAGCTTCTGCGGCTAGCTGAACCCGCTACGAAGCCATCTGCTCTGCGTCCACGCCGAGACGGCACCGGCCACTAACGACCAGGCTACGCCTGTCACGGCCCGTCCCGGTGAACCTATCCTGACAGGAAGTGGAGAAATATTGTTATCCATGTCTCAGTAAACGGCACTTGGCTGAGAGGTGAAAATCCTGGAATGTGACTATGCCGTGTGCGCCACGAACTGACCACTCATGATCATTGACATGGGGAACGGTCGGTGAGGCGACGCAAGCTCCCACGTGTTCAACTGCCTTCCCCAATCAAGGTCTGTAGGGAAGTATAAAGAACTGTGCTCGGACCGGTTGCCTTGGTTCTGCAACCTCTTCAGCACTTCACTACTTGCAAACACTTCGGCTATTCTTGAGCATCATCAAAATGGATCCAACTTTTCAAGGCAACCAGTTTGCTCCAGGCACAGCTGCCTACAATCGTGCCAATGACCTGTACGCCACCTCTACCTACGGCCAGTCGCGCGACATGAACCCTGGAGAGATCCTTCAGCCTGCAAGCATCGAAGACATCCAGTATGTCGTCAAGGCTGCTGCCGCGAAGGGTCAGCCCATCGCCATCAGAACTGGCGGGCATCAGTACAGTGGCGCAAGCTCTACCAACCCCAAGGGTATCCAGCTGGACCTGAAGCCTACCTTCCGACGCCCCAACATTGACCTCAACTTGCTTCGAGACACGGCCAATGACAAGGTCTACCTCAGATCGAGTGTCAGCTGGTCACTAGCTGAGATCTTTGACTTTCTCAAGGACAATGGCGTCTTCATGCCGACCGGGCAGTGCTCCACAGTCTGCCTTGGTGGGCACGTCCAGACTGGCGGCTATGGAATGCTTGCACGATCCTTTGGCCTTCTCGGGGATTACGTCCGTGAGCTTGACATTGTTGACTACAATGGCGACGTGGTCAAGGTGACCAAGGACAGCCATCCCGACCTGTTCTATGGCCTTCTCGGCGGCAGCCCCGGCAACCTAGGTGTCCTGACGCACTTCAAGATCGAGGTCCAAGACGACAGAAAGTATCAGGGCTCCAAGGGTCTATGGATGGCCTTCACCTATCGGCAAGATACGCTCAAGGCCCTCCTTGACATTCTGGTCAAGAAAGGAGAGGACCCCAACTTTCCCCGCGGCTACGACTTCACTGTCAACATTGTCAGCAGACAGGCCAATCTGCTGGATCTGTTCCCGGGCTCCGAAGACGAGCTCAAGAAGAGGCTGCCAGACGACATCCACAACGGCAAGGACAACATTGCCGATGTGCTCAAGTTCAAATACGCACTGATCGTCGTCTACGCCCAGTGGGTCAATGTCGGAGGAGAGCCGTACTCGCCTGAACTCTTCAACCAGATCAACAAGGTCCCACACGAGTTCAAGTTTGGCAAGGAGGCCCCCGAAGGAACGCCAATGTCTGTCATCGCATCCATGTGGCTCTTCGGAAGCCCCCGCGAATTTCCCTACCCCTACGTCAAGCGTACCAACAGCACCGAGTCGGTCACGCTCTCCAAGACCGGCTGGGCGGACTGGTTTTCTGGCCGAATCAACGAGGTGATCAAGAACAAGAACAACGGCCTCTGGGTCTCATCTCAGCTGCAGGTATACGGTGGCAAGTACTCAATGTTCCAGAGGAATGCGGGCAATGGCACGGCCTACAGCTTCAGGGATGCCACCTATTCAGGCACGTGGGATGTGTTCTATCAGGGTACGAAAGAGGCAGCGGAGGAGTGGCAGGCGGTAAATGACGAGGGTGCGAAGACGCACTTTAGCGAGCAAGATCGACGTGTTCTCTGGGGATCGTACGGGGACTGGAACATGAAGAATGTCTGGCAGTTTTATTATGACCCGGCCACGTACAAGAAGGTGCAGAAGATTAGGGGGGCATTTGATCCCAAGGGAACCTTTACTGCGAACCCATTCTGCGTCGAGGCATTGAAGTAGGGTAGCAGAGACAGCTCGAGCAAGGAGTCACTTAAACAGAGCAGAGTTTTTAGTTATTACCAACCAAGTAGGGATCTTGATCTCAAAAATTGTTCGCTCTCAACCCTCCTGACTCACACCGACAGCCGAATACCCGACTTCTCTTAATTATTTGGAATTCCAGCTTTCAAATAAGCTTATTTATGCGGCCCGCCTCACGATGATGACGTTATCTCATCTTATGCTCCCCAGCGCTAATGAACCACAATCCGTAATCCTTGTGGCTGAGCCAGCGATGTGAATGGTCATATGGGAGACCCACCTTGAATTCCAAATTCTTTTCGGGGGGGCGGAGCTTAGGTCGAGGCGGAGTCGTCCGAGCAACCCCTAGTCATCATCACCAGAGCTTTTGCTGTGACAAATGTCAAGGTGATATAAAGGCCGAATTTCGTCTCGTTTATCGTGTATTCGCTGTTGATGCAGATACATCTCAAGTACAATGTCTAAATCCGATCAACTCTCGCCGCCCACGGCCTCGGAAAGGGGCTCCGCCTCTAGCGTCAGGTCTCGACGAAGTCACACAAAGTCGCGACATGGCTGCGTGAGATGCAAACAGGGCAGAAAAAAGGTAATCGCCATTCTTTGCGGTATCTCGAGCATTGGCTGATTCGAGTAGTGTGACGAGCGCAGACCGCAATGCTCGCGATGTGTGGACAGGAACCTCCCTTGTGAATATGCCCGACCTGCCAAGGTGGTGCGGAATTTGGACTCGTCTCCGTCGCCTGCCAGCAGTGCCTGGAGCCAGCTTCAGAGCCTGACAATTCCTAGCCCCAATTACGCGCACTCAACTATCACCTTGGGCTCTACATCAAGCGTTTCTCCGAGTCTGTCTCCAGCTCCTCCAAGCATCAATGTGGACGTGGAGTTGTTACAAGCCAACGCGCAACAAACAAGTACCCTGGACGCGACAGAGCTAGAATTGCTTAGCCACTACCTCTCACACACAGCCCGCTCTCTCGCCTTTGACAGCCAGGACCTGTACGCGCTTCAAGTTGGCTTCCCCAACCTCGCCTTCCGCAGTAAACCTGTCATGAGCTCAATACTCGCACTCGCAGCTGTATGCAAGTGCAACGACATGATTGTGCAGTCCGGCACGCGACAACCCGACCAAGATCAGCTTCAAAAGCTCTTGACCCTTGCGGATGAGCACCACAGGGAATCACTACGCCAGACACAAGCCGACATTCCGTATGCCGACCATTACGATCATATCGTGGCGAATGCACCATTGATGGTGCTCTATGCCTCAGCCAGTCGTTGCGTCCGTATACGACTTGCCCAGTTCTCTACCCAAGATGACGAGTCATGCTCTGATTCAGGCTCTACTGAATGGCAATGGATGTCCCTTATCCGAGCAGCGCATTCAGCATATACTGGACTGCCTAGCTCGAAACAAGGCGCCGAATCTTCGACAAGCTGGGCTGAGAATCTTTCAACACCTAGTTTCACCCACCAATCTTTCGCCAGCGAGACTGCCTTGGCCGAGGACGGACCCAGCAGGCAAACAAGGGACCTTCTTCTCCCTATAATAGCAGCTACTTCCGGAAACGCCCTCGAAAAGCTACGTGCCAGAGCACACATGATCGAACCTATCGCAGACATGGCATCTTGGGAAGATATGCTCAACGGGGACGGTATTCTTCCACAACAGACTGAATCATGGAGCAATGATATCCATGCTTGTTTGATGTCGTTGGATGTTCTTAGTGACATTATGAACGAGGTGTTTCACCCCAACTCGGAAACGTCGCCCTATTCCCTCCCAGACTCTCCACCTTTCGGCCAAGTCTCTGGAGTTTCGCCATGGTTGAGGAAATATCTCAGCCGTGTAACTTATTCTTCGCCTTCCAAACCATGGAGGAGGACCATCATGTGGTTTCTGAACCGAGTCCCGGCAGAATATCTAAGCCTCGTCCAAACAAGCCTCGATCTCGTCCCCAACAGTCACAACAGTCAGACCGAGCCCTGCCTGGACCCTAGTCTTGGCATGCAAGAAGTCAATAGCGTGTCCCAGCTCGCCATAGACATCTTTGCACACTGGCTCGTTCTTGTGATGCTGCTCGATGGAGTCTGGTGGATTGGCGGCATCGGAGCTTGGGAGCTGGGGCGAGTCATGTCTTGCATGGGCAATCAAGATTGGCTTGGTCAATTTCAAGAAAAGAAGGAGGATTGGTGGCCCAAGAGTATGTACAACATTGCAACGGAGATACGGAAACATGTGTAGAGTCAGGATCTCGACATGCCGCTTCACGATTACCCCTTTTCACAGTTTTCTGTTAATAGTTAAGAGGAAGAACGATAGATGAATACCCCATTAGATGATCAACTTATAGACTTAATGAAATAACATGCTTAAGACAGAAACTCCATCCCTCTTTAAGTGGTACTAGCCTAGGTATATCCAGGTACACAACTCCAATCCACTATAAATGTTTCATCTTCCCGATTAGATTACGCCCACATGCCAAACCTAAAGAGGCTGAGAAGTTTTTGTCGGGCATACCAGAGCCAAATTACCAAATATCCAAGGCATAAAAGCATTGACGATCGAGTAAGCTGACGTCGATCCTGGTCCAGTCCCGGGATGGCTGCGGGGCATTGCACAGCCTGCCTGCGAAGATCTCTTCATTCATAAACAACCTATGACTACCACTACCGTCTTACAGGCTCGATTCTAACTCCACTAACTTTGGCTGATTGCCTTATCCGGTCTATATGACCTCTATCACCATGCGCTACCTTACTCAAAGCCTGTCCCGGGCGACCCGGACACCACATCTGCCCATGATTCCCCAACGCTTCCCAAGCTCATCGAGAAGTCTCAGCACTGGAGCCTCATTTACGGCCGCCGGTGAGACCCTCATCCTCCCCTCAGGGCGCAAACTCGGCTACCACACATCCGGCCCTGCCACCGGAACACCAATAATGTACATTCACGGGCATCCCGACTCGGGAATCACCATCACCGGGCCACTTGAATCTCGCATCGCGCAGGATCTTAATATCCGGTGGATAGGTCCAGACCGCCCAGGAGTAGGCCTCTCAACACGATACGACGCTCAAGAGATTCTCGACTATCCCGCCGACATCGATGCTCTCGCCAAACACCTGGACCTACCCCGTTATTACATCATTGGTACAAGTGGCGGTACAGGTTTCACGTTGACATGCGCAAAAGACCTTGGGCCGTCAAAGTTGAAGGGTGTTGGCATCTGCGCGGGCATTGGGCCTTTAGAATGTGGGTTTGACAGTATGGATGAAACCCAACGGAAAGCTCTAGAGGCATGGCGAGATTATCCAGCCGAGTTCAAGGAATACTACGAATCAGAATACGTACCGCTTGCACAGCAAAAGGACATAGCTGCGCTCGCAAACCGACTCCGCGGCGAGTTTGAAGCAAGTTTCACAGGACCTGATCTTGAGTTCATGATGCAGAAAAATGTACTGAAAATGTCTGTCAGCTCTCTTCGTCAGGCGTGGATTCAAGGAGCATGGGCACACGCCAAAGGCATGGAACTTCACTGGCGGCCTTGGGGGCTCAAGCTGGAGGATGTGGCGTTTCCCTCCATCAAGCTTTGGTACGGCGGAATAGATAAGAGTACGACGCCGGTGATGGGCAAGTACATGGCTAATAGGTTGGAGGGATCCGTGTACAAGGAGTTTCCAGAAGACAGCCACTACACCATATGGAGGGAGGGAAATCTGGAGAAGATCGTACGTGATCTGTTGGAAGAGTAGTTCCTGGGATTTTGAAGTCTTCTCGAAATCCAAGCTAGTTGTAACAAAAATAGTGGATATCCTTGATAAGATTATCTAAGAAGACTTCAATTCGAATCTATATGATTTCCAATGAGACCAAGTATCTAGGCTACGGTGTTCTGGAAGGATAGTGCCGGCGTGTAGCATCGCCACTTTTAGGGAGGGCAGCCCAGCCTCGCCCTAGCACAGCTGTGCACCTAACTTCCGAACCATAGAAGCTATTAACCCCTATTTGATCAAGTGCCGAGTATGGCGGGGGAGCAAGCCATCCGCCATGCAGGCTCGTTGTTCAAACCCAAGTTGCGAACATCAAGGTGGGAACATAGAAGGGGGGTGAGGGGGGCTACATGGGTACAGACGACAGGGTTCACTCTCAGCTCTGCACATATCACATATCAGGGCGTTTAAGTGCAAACCCAGACCAGTCACGTCGCGTGAAGCCAAAATCAGGCTGTACCGCAAAGTTCAGCTCCTCCGAGCTTTCCCAATAGGTAAGCCATTACCAACGCAGAATAAGGAGGGAAGAGATAACAAAACGCAGGTCAGACTCGCTTCTCAGATGGCGTCTGCACTTTTGATCGTAATGGGAAGTCAGCTGAAAATTCTTGCAGGGCAGTTTGAATTAGTAAAAATACTTCGGCCTGCTTACCTGGTCTCTCTTCCTAGGTAGACTACCTGGGTATATAGCTTGCATGAGCAGCCTGATCTTGCCCCCAAACCACGAACGGAAAAAGCCCACGAGCAAGACTACACTAAATCCTCTCTCATCGTCCGCCCCATTGAATATCCTCTTACCCGTCACAACACACATGTCTCACTCTTCGGCGAATCCAGGTGCTGGCCAGTCCGAAAGCGATGATCCGGATGGCGGTCAAACCAGAAAGAACCCAGAAACAACAACAGACAGTCACGCTACCAAGATCAAAGATGAACCCTCGTTGACCGCAGATGAGACCGCAGATGAGCGAATCGTCTCTTGGTACACGAAGGTTGCGAAGCCGGCTGGCCACCACGAGAGAGCCGAAGATGGCGCCCGAAATGACAGTAGCCTTTCCGAGGACTGGAAATTGACACCATTGCATGAGCTAGTAGAGCGGACAGATGATGACGACGATGGTCTGCACGAGCTCGAAAGGCAGTTGGGTCAATGGAAGGACATCCTTGATGTCCGCTCCCCAGAAGATCAGGAGACGGCGCTCCACATGGCTATTCGGAAAGGCTTCAACGAGATGGCACGTCAACTCCTCGCAGCTGGGGCCAAAGTCAATATCGAGAATGGAAGCGGAGAGTTACCATTGCACGTGGCCTGCGACTATGGAGACCAACAACTGGTGGAGGAGTTACTAGACAAGGGCTCCGATCCCGAACACAAGGATTCGTCTGACATTTATCCCCTTCATTCAGCCATCATCCGTGGCTTTGGAGTCTCAGCGGTGCATGGTTTGCTTGGCCCTGGAAGATTCGTCATCAACGAGACCGTCGGCGGCGCACACTGGACTCCGCTCAACAAGGCTATATACTACAGGCATGAGGATGTGGTTGATGCCCTTTTGGAAGGAGGAGCAAGCCTCCGCATCAAGGACTCAGACGGATGGACACCCTTGATGACAGCAATCAGACTGGGTCTGTACAACACCTTTGCCAAGTTACTAAGTCATCTGGAAAAGAATTCGACCGAACGGGATGTTGTCAATATGCCAGACAATCATGGCATAACGCCCCTGATGCAACTATGTACTGGAAACCTCAAAGAGTCGATTTCCCACATTGAACACCTTCTTCAAATGAACCCAGACGTCAATGCCACCGACGAAGACGAGCAGACTGCACTACACTACACAATGGCCTCCTTAGAGTACTCCATGGAAACAGAGGCACAGCTCTACGGAGATGTGGCGTTGAAACTGATCAGGTCGATGTCTATCAAAAGTCTTTTGCATCTAGACAAGGATGGAGAGACTGCTTTCGACGTTGCATTTGACGAGGATGAGAAAGGCCAGGAACTTGCCTTCAAGCCCTTGCTGGACTCGCTGGTTGATCGCCTCGTTGAAGGCGAATCAATTGAGGAACCTCTTTGCTGGGCCGTATACCGCTTAGAGCGACATCCGGTTGCTCTGAATCTTTTCCAGAAGAATTTTGCTGAAGAGATTCGCCAAGATCCCAAGCGCGGGCAATGGGCGATAGTTGAGTGGGCGATTTATGCACGCATGCCGCGGGTACTCCTGACCTACCTTCGAACATTAGGCGTGGAAAGGAGAGTCAGCGAGGACGACAAGGTCGACAAGAGCATCGAGAATGGCCAGAAATTGGTTAAAACATTAAAGGAAGAAGTGCGACAATCTTCGACACCCTTGGCGGAAGAGAAGAGACGAAAGGGAGAGCGTGGCCCGGCGAGCGGAGCCGATTCAGGCAAAGATGCCCAAGTCTTGAGAGATATGGAGGACATCCTGGACTATCTCTACCCAGAGAAGGCTAAAAAGCCCACCAAACCTTTGGATTTGTCGAAGCCAGAGAAGGGCATGAAATCGAGCTTGGACAGGTTCCGCGCAGCAATCATCCAGAGTACCTTTGTCAAGTTTCGAACGATACAGGAAGTCTTGTATGATGACGACTCGATGGCGCACATGCAAGACATTGCCAAAAGGCTGAAGCAATTCGAGTATACGCCCAACGTGTCTTCCGAACAAGCATCGCAAACCTCCGAAGAGCTCCGGGAAAACACCAAGGCCAGGGCTCAGTTCACTTGGATCCATTTGCCGTCAACCAACGTAGGTTCTTGCCCGAGTTTCACACATTCAAGACTTCACGCTGACCAAGAGCAGATGGTTTGGATGGAGGTGAGGACCTGTTTATTCAGGAGAACTTTTTTAGACTATGAGAGTAACACATATGCTAATTTCATTTGTGCTGCAGGATACGGCGAAGAAAATCCTAAAAGGAGAAGGGTGTGGAAAGAGCGAGGCCGAAAAGGTGGCCTCTTTTTTGCGAAGTAGCTGGATCGAAATCCCAGACAGAACATCCACTTCACGGTTCATGAGGCCTCGGTATGTTTTCAAAGAGACAGAGAATGCGACTAGACAACAACCAGAAGACGAGAATGAGTTGAGAGATGCCCGTGGGCGAGGGTCTACTCAAACAGGCAACCGCTCGCGGCACAACAAGGAACGAGAAAAGCCCAGCAGCGAAGACGATCAAGGGGGAGACCAAAGCATTTCCCCGGAGGAAACTTCTACTACTTCAGGCCGAGAACTGGAAGAAGACCAAAACAGCGATCAGGCAGTTGACACGGATCGTGGCGGCGCAGAGAAAGGCAAATCGTTTGCCGTTTCGGCAATCTATGTCAGTATTCATCCCCCAAACTGTCACGGTCTTTCACATTCTCATACCAGTTGAGATGCCGTATCTGTATTTCTCAACATACCACCAGAACGAGAGTGGCGAGCAGATGGCGGGCACAGAAAGCCCTTCAGGCCTCGAGAAAAAAGTCCAGGACGAGATAACGGCGCGCCAAGGACTCTTCAACGCGTACAAAAACTCTGTGATTCACCAACCCACGACCCTAGACGAGTTCTACTATCAGTTTGCATCAGACAAGGACTCTTTCGAGGACCGAAACACGCGCAACAAAGATCAGGTCGTCACAAAGTATCTGCGGCGAGGAGTAGACATGGAGAAGGAAAGATTCTGGCCTTTGTTGCGAGTTAGCCAGCTCTGGATCTGGACCATCGACGAAAGTATGTTTTCTATAACCTTTAACCACGCCTTAATTACTTGCTAAACTGTTTCATAGAGTGGTTAATTACCTCGACCTCCTGCGCAACAGACGATATTCGCGACAATCTCGTGACAGACATTTTGGGGCATCTTCAGAGGCAAGTCGAGAATGGAAGCCGTCGACTAGGACCAACCTCTGCCACTGAAATGAGCAGGGTAATTGTCGACTATTGCATTGGTACCTACGAGAGGAAGCGAAGGCGCCAGAACGTGAAACGAAATGAGGACCAAAGGCTCCAAACAGACGGCACAACCACACAGGACCAGCCTCAAGGAAACACGGACAGGGTGAATCAGAGCGGTACTGAAGACGGGAAACACAAAGAAGAGCGATCGATCCATCAAATCTTCTCAGACTCCATCAATGAGATCGTCCGTACCGCCGGATCGCCCCAGCAGCTTGATCCAAGCTAATCTTCTTCATAGGCGAGAAAAGAGTCAAGCTTGTTCAGTTTGTCATACGGCCGCCATGGCTATGCAAGAGAACCAGAAACTGGCCCTGACTCTCACCACGCATCCGAGATAATGGAGGGTCTCCAGGATGCTCTCAATACGGTGGCAGTGCAACTGTGCCAGATCAAAGACATCCGCGACGAACTCAACATCCTGAAGTCGATTGCAAAGTTTCAGCGCAAAGTCCAGTCGACCATGGCTGGAAGCGGTGCCAAAGAAGAGTTTTCAAGCTACTATCTCTTAAGAGACCTCGACGAATTGGACAAATTTTCCAATCAGACTCAGGAAGCCGTTCGTCAACTCTCGACCTTTTCACACTGCCGCGAATGCTGACTGTTGGCTGATAGGTCAAGACTGCACTCACACTCCGGGAGAGCGATATCGCCAGCTTCCAGGCACAGATTGCTAATTGGCAGGCAAGCGAATCCGTGAGGCAGGGGAAAGAGTCTGTCAAGCAGGGCGAGGAGTCTGTGAAACAAGGAGAACAGGCTGTGAAGCAAGGGAAAATAGTATTGGTATTTACCCTTGTCACAGTATGGTTTGTAGGTTGATCTTGTCGTCCGGGATACCGCGGAAGGGCCATCGTTCACTAAACATACTTACAGCTCCCTCTCTCATTTCTCACCTCTCTCTTTGCGCTGGACGTCGCATCCTTCATGGACACTCCTGCCTGGGCTTTCTATGTTATTTGTAAGCTTTTATTCGCGTTTCGATATCCACGGGAACCCCGTACTAACTCTTGGTCTAGTTCTCGTACCATTGATATTTCTTGGATCGGCAGCTATCTACGTCTGGAAGAGGGAGATCAGGGATCGTTTAGCAACCCTCGAAATTCTAGATAAGAAGACAGGCGAAGAGGCTGAGAAGGGAAGATCAACCGCTCGATTTACACGGATTAAAAAAGCACTGAGGAAACGAAAAGGGATTGATGTGGAGCATGGAAAGAGTCGAAAATAGAGGAACTCGGTTGTATTGCTATTACTTCTTAATGAAAACAGATAGTAGGGCTTTCTTCGTCGTGGTGGCCAGCAATCCAAACTATGCTCGTTATTAATTCTTGGACTGGATTTGAATCCTGAACGGTCATCTGGCTCAGTTATCCCATCGAGGGCCGGGCTTCAACTATAACAAAGAACACATTATCAACACATCATAGCATCATAGCATCATATCCTAATGCTAACACAGTGGCCTCTAGCTTCAGTACATCTGTCTATATCATTTCAGGTAATGAAACCCTCACGGCTTCGACTAGCCATCTTAGCCATCTTTACTCTCTTTGGTGTCACTAGATTCCTTGTTCTACTTTAGACTGACTTCGGTGGCTTTCAATCACTAGGTAGATACAACGAAGAAAATAGGGGCAGTCATTTGCTGACATTCAAGGAGGGGACGCTGCGCGTTAAAACATGCAGCCTGTGTCTAAATATGTCCAAGGTACGTCACAGTTCAACCTCTCCCGTAAATCGAGGAACCGATCACACCAGAGCGCCTATAGGTGGTTGATCTTCAAACTGCACTTCGAATTTGATTTCTTGAACAAGATGTGAATCATTCCTATTGTCACTTCTACACACGCTATTATCATACTGTTTGTAACCCCAAAATGCCTGTCTATGTCCCCTGAGGCAATGTGCATCGCTCACAGCTTCGACTCCTGAGCCCTATGAGCAACCTTTTCCGCAATAGCCAGCTGAACCTTTTCCCTCGGCAGCTCCTCTATCGGCCTTCCAGTCCAGTACTTATCCTGCTCCAGACCCTGCCAGATCAAGGCCTCAGTACCAAGAATAACCTGCCACCCATTCTCCTCAGACAGGGCACCCAACCGTGTAAACGGTGTAGGGTTGTAGCACATCTCCAAAATGGCACCCTTGCGCTCCTTTTCCAAAAATGTCTCGGTAATCCGTCGGGCGAGAATCTCCTCTGTTGTTTGGGGCTCAAAGTCTGGCACGCACGCCACGATGGCGCCGGGGCTTTCGAGATCCATGGCCTGCGAGACCGTTTTCACGTGGACAAGGTCGTCGCCGTAGCCGCGCTCCGCACAGTCCTTGATGACGGCTTCGACCTCTGACTCGTCGCGGTTGACGAGGTAGATGGCCTTGACCTTCATCCACTTGCGCAGGGCGTAGATGGCGCTACGGGCTGCGCCGCCACCGCCGACCACGAGCGCGGGCTTCTCGTGGAAGACGCCGTCTGGGTCGGCGATGTTTTGGTAGAAGGCGTCGCGGATGCCGATGACGTCGGTGTTGGCGCCGCAGAAAATGCGGCGGCCGTCTTGTTCCCGGAGGAACAGTGTGTTGCAAGCACCGACGTCGCGGCACTCTTCAGTCAGCTCATCCAAGTAAGGGATGATGGCGACCTTGTTGGGCATTGTTACCGAAGCGCCTTGAATCTCATTAGCCTCACTCCTCAATGTCTGAGTGAACAAAATAACTCACCGTAAAAGTCGGGGTGTTGGGCAAGCTTCAAGAAGGAGGGGATATCCGCCGAGTCGAGTCGGACCTGACCCCATCGCAGACCAAGATCTTGATAGATGACATTGTGAAGAAAGGGTGAAAGGGAATTGGCCAGCTTCTTCCCAAAGAGGTATCCGTGGCGTTGAAGCCGCGAGACTTCGCACGAGGCGAGCGAGTCCCCAGAGGGATAAGACACTTCTTGGACAGACATATTGAGAAAAGACTAGTAGGAGAATCTGGGGTTTGTTTTCTCTGACCCAACGCTAGGACTCAGCTCTCTTCAAGTAGTGTCCACTAGGAAGGCAAGAAAGGCAGGGAATTGTCATCAGAGATCTGAGAAACTCGGTCCAAGTTCATGCGAGATCTCTTCTCCCCCACGATAGAAATGCCGAGAAGGCGCAAGGATTTTTCCACCGGGTACAGGCCCGGAACCTGCATTTCCCTCCCTCTCCTGGTGGAACAAGGCATTGCCGATAGGTTGAGTTTTTCCCCACACCGGGTAAAGACTTAACCAGCCGGGGGATCCTACACCACCACCAAGATTACCCATGATGCATCATGGAAGATGGGCGGAAAACTGTTTAACTCATGGCATATTGGACGGTTGGTTCCGCCTCGTGACAGTGCCGATGACGCCAATTCCGCCAATCTACCATACCTCTGACAGGGGGGACCAATGGCTATTGGCGGTTGGAGGAGGTTATCTCAAGGGGACTCTCCATCAGGGGAGCTTCCCTCGTGGTTGATAAATCATGTTGCCACTGCATCAGAGGTAGCTGTTTCTCTTCGGTGATTCCTAGACAGTTTCATCATAGCAAGTTTCAATCTCTATATACCATCCTCCAAAGCTCAGCTCCATCATCAAGTCCAGCATCACACAAGTCGCCCACAGCAATTGATTCTATTCCTTTACTCAGTATCAATATCACATATTCATCATGGCACACAAGCCTAGCATATGCACAATGTCCCTAGGACGCTGCTTCGCTGGCCACTCCCTCCCACACAAGCTCGACATGGCGCAAAAATACGGTTTCCAAGGCATCGAAGTTTTTTACGAGGACCTCGTAGACTTTTCAAAGTCCTTTCCCGGCGGCGGCTCCCCCGAGGATCAGATCGCAGCCGCCCGTGCCATCAGCCAGCTCTGCGCCGCCCGGAATCTCACCATCATCTGCCTACAGCCGTTCATGCACTTTGGCGGCCTCGTCGACCGGGACCAGCATAGCAAGAGGATTGGCGAATTGCAGCTTTGGTTTGAGCTGGTCCATGCTCTGGGGACCGACTTGATCTTATTTCCGAGCAGTTTCCTTTCTGAGGATGAGGTTACGGATGATATGGACTTGATCGTAGCGGATTTCGTCGAGGCGGCAGAGATGGGATTGCAGCAGGAGCCAGTCGTCAACTTTGCCTACGAAGCACTATGCTGGGGCACAAGAACCGATACTTGGGAGGCGAGTTGGGATCTTGTTCAGCGTGTAGACCGACCCAACTTTGGCGTATGCCTCGACAGCTACAACATCCTCGGGAGAATCTACGCCGATCCCGCGTCACCAACCGGAAGAACATCCGACTGCGAACAAGCAACAGTCGACTCAATCAAGCGAATCCTCTCCGATATCGACATCACAAAAGTATTCCTCGTCCAAGTCGCAGACGGCGAACGCCTCTCTGCTCCTCTAGACACATCCCACCCCTTCTACAACCCCGAGCAACCCGCCCGGATGAGCTGGTCGCGCAACGCGCGCCTCTTTTACGGCGAGCCCCAATACGGTGGCTACCTACCCTGCAAACAACTCCTCAGAACTGTCATCCAAGGTCTCGGCTTTGAAGGGTGGCTGAGCTTTGAGGTGTTCAACAGGAGACTCGCAGAGCCGGATGCAGCGGTGCCGGAGGAGATGGCGAGGAGGGCGGCAGAGTCGTGGGTCAAGATGAAGGCGGAGCTTGGGTTGCGGACGGAGGATGAGATGCAGCCGAGATTGCAGGCGATGCTGTAAAAGGTTGAAAGGACTTTTGTTTCATTTTTCTTGTCGCGCACGATAATACCACATAGCAAGTAATGCCCAGAATGTATATCATTGATGACACAAGTCGGACTGCTCCGAACTTCTCCGTTGGGCCTTAATTGAAGAACGAACGCGCAGCTTTACCGATGAGCCCGTATCTTAATCAATAGAGACACACGTTGGCCAAGGTATCTAGGCAAAGAGACGCCGATAGCTTACGAATGATAGGGTAATCGGAGCATGCATCATCTGCGCATGCATCGCAACAGCACCGTTGATAACCTCGCGCGTCATCTCTTACCTCGGATGCACTCGGCCCGCGGGTCCTTGTTCAATGCAGGAAGAACGTTTGAGGTCTCTTGAATGCATGGATGGCTGTTGTTGCAGGTCCTGGTGGCTGTGTGATGAACGCCTTGGTCAGGCTGACCTCGAGCAGGGTCAGCAAAAAGCACCAAGTAAGGACAGGTCCTCGATCTCACAGTACCCAAACAAGACACGAATATGTATGCGGCTTAGCTTCTTTCACGGTTGTGATAGAGTCCTTAAGCCTACTGCTTCAACTACCCTAGTCGCAATGACTCCAGCCCTTAAGACGATGGCAGATGGCGGGTGCTCAATTGACCAACACCAATGGTCACCAAGGTGTCAATCATCACAGCAGGAACAAAATAAACATGATCAACTGAAAGCAGGATAGGTGTTTCTCATCCAATTCTTACAAGTCTACCGATGCGCCACGTCAAGGACACAAAACCGTCCCCTTTTGACACTCCAAAAAACTCCCATAGATGCAATGAACCACCATCGCCCCCTACAGTTCAGTTCGTACAATCCAGGAACCCCCACCCCCTATAAAACACCCAGTCTACAAGTAAAAGCCGCCCCCCCGTGTGCTGTTGTTTTTTTGTCTCCCCTTTTTAGCCAGGTTGCCTGGTTCCCCAATGGATGGATGCTAATATACAGGTGTTTTGTGCGGTGCCGTGCTCACTCCTCGCGGCGGCTATTATGATGCGTTTTTGGGCCGTTGCTTCATCGTTTGCGTGTGTCCTTGCCCTTCTTCTTCCCCTTCTTTTTGTCCTTGGGCAACTCGAGCTTGGTGCCCTTGAGCTGCTCTGCCATGATGCTCAGCATGTAATCGTCGATGGTGCGCATCTTGTCGCCCCATGCGTTGTACTCCACAATCTGTTCCGCTTGGGGTGTGTCAACCTCATCCAATCCCCCATCCAACACTGACTTGCCCGCCGGTGTTCCCTGCCGCGCCGTCGAGGTCCCAGAAGCGGTATTGCTGGGTTTCTCGGTGAAATCGGCGTCGTCAGCTTGGATCTCCTTCTCCGCCACGCGAGCGGCTGCAACATCCTCTCTGTCTTCGGCTTGCTCGAGTGCTCGCCCAACTCTGAGCTGGTCTGAGCTGGTATCGGGGCCACCAAGAACTCGGTCCAGGGCGGCATCAGCGGCATCCACGCCTTCACTAGTAGAGTCGACCTTGTCGCCAAGAACATCCCTGACCGACATCTTGTTGAAGTAATCGGTTGTAAACTCTCCCTCTTGGATAACCACGTCGTCGAGCATCTGCTTTTGCGATGCTTTCCGAAGGATATTGGCCTCGATGGTGTGCTCGCTGATCAAGCGATAGATGTGCACATCACGCGTCTGTCCGATACGATGGCATCGATCCTGGCATTGCTTGTCCATGGCAGGGTTCCAATCTTGATCATAAAAGATGACTGTGTCGGCACCTGTGAGGTTGATTCCGAGACCACCCGATCGCGTCGACAAGATGAAGCAGAGGATTCGAGGGTCGTGATTGAACCGGTCTGTAAGAATCTGACGTTGTTCGACCTTGGTGGCACCGTCCAGGCGGAGGTATTTGTGGCCGTGGATGTTGAGGAATTGTTCGAGAATGTCGAGAACCTTGGTCATCTGCGTGAAGATGAGAGCACGATGACCACCAGCCTGGAGCTTCCTCAGCAGCTTGTCCAGAATTTGAAGTTTGCCGCAGTCATATTGGAGTAGACGCTTGTCGGGGAACTGGATGCTAAGTCTCATCCGACCCTCATGCCAGGGATCTAGTGGCGCTTCCTTGGGTAGGAAAGGTGCCCATCGAACAGGTGCCGATAGCTTGAGGTCTTCATCTGTAAAGGCTTGCACACCCTTGCGCCCAAGCACGAACTGCTCCATGTCTCTGGTGACAACTGCCGGAGTCACACATGAGAACTTCTCAATGGTCGTCTTAAAGCTGTCGGCGCGATGGTTAATGGTGGGGATCATGGATTGAATAGTTGTCGACTCATCCTCGAACCAACCCATAATTTGACGAGGAACCTTGGGGCGCGGCTTGTAGGGTCGCTTGTCGGTGCCAATGGTGAGCAAGTCAATCAGGTTCTTGCCATAAATCGGCCTTTGCTGCCGACGCAGTGCATTCAAGTAGACGCAGTGTTGAAGCTCCTCAAACCGGCTCCATCTTGCACCACTCTCGAGATAAGCGATGCTAGATTCTACCGTCGACGGGTCAAGAGTCGAGTACGCCTGTTGCGCTCGTGTTCTCTGAACTTCACGGAGGTCCATCAACACCCGGTGCGAGCTCAAATGAGCAATCCGATCGGCCTGAGTGGTTGTAAGGTGCTCATAATGAGTCGGGATGAGGTTGAGGAAGTCTAGATTGACAGCGCTCATTGGCTTCGGTGCCAATAGCAGCCTCTGTACCCTTTGCTCGACCACGTCAAAGTCGGAGACGACGGATTTCTGCATGCGGAACGACGTCATAATTGGTCGGTCGACAAACAGATCTGGATGGTTGCACACTTTTCGAAGTTGCATCAAACAGTTGATGATGGAAAGGTAGTTGCCTGAAGCCAACGTCGCCTTGGTGTCTGTCCGGGAGAGGAAGCCGTCGTACAGTTCGCGTTGACGTTTGGAAAGTCGGCAAAACTCGACGTGTTCGTACTTGGCAGGCATCTGCTTCTCAACATCGGCTTTGAGACGGCGAAGCAAATACGGACGAAGCACTTTATGGAGCTTGGATATGATGGCTCTGGCCTCGTCATCCATCTGTTCCCTCCCGCTCTCAAGAATCTGGGTCTCCGGTTTGTGGAACCAGTCGTGGAACTCCTGCAGGTCAGCAAACCCGCCGACGCCATTCTCAGCCGGCATGAGGAAAAACAGAAGTGACCAAAGCTCGGTAAGGTTGTTCTGGAGGGGTGTTCCAGTAAGTAAAAGCCGGGAATGAGTGTTGAAACCAAGAAGAGTCTGCCAGCGCTGAGACTTGAAGTTCTTGATGTTGTGTGCCTCATCAAGAATCATGTAATGCCAGCGTCGCCGTTTGAACACCTGTTGATCTTGGAGCACCAGCTGGTACGAAGTAATGCATACGTTCCACACATCGTCATTGTTCCAGCCTTGTCGCTTGCGTTTGCGTTCCTCTTGTGAGCCATAGTAGGCCAGAATCTTGAAACCAGGGCACCACTTTTTGAACTCCATTTCCCAATTGAGCATGACACTGGTCGGTACCACAACAAGATGTGGCCCCCATACCTCATGTTGGCAAGCCAAGTGTGCAAGAAGGGCGATAGTCTGAATCGTCTTTCCCAATCCCATTTCATCGGCCAGAATGCCATTGGTGTTGTTGGCGTACAGGCCGGCCAGCCAGTCAAGGCCATCGCGTTGATATTCTCGTAGCGTTCCACGGAGAAGGAAGGGCACTTCGGTTTTATGATTGGCAACGGGCTGGGGTGAGGTAGATGCGCTCACATCAGGCTTGCCAGCAGGAGCCTCCGCAGGAGCCCCCGCAGACGATGCAGTATCGAGCTCGGAAGGCTTGGTTTCCGATGTAGGCGGAGGCGACAGGCTGTGTGTGGGACTAGGTGGGTTTGTGACTGGCTCGGTCTCGGGGCTGGGCAGTTTCTCTGGGCCTGCAACATCCAAAGGTTGCTCAACCCGTTCCTCGCTAGGTTTCTCGTCGGTGCCTGTCATGGTGACTTCGTGGCCTGGTTCTTCCACCATCTTCGTAGGCGAGGGTACGTTGGTGGTATCGACACTGACTGTGGGTAGATCCTTCAATTTCTTCTCATCCGAGGGAATTCCCTCAGGCTTCGCCGGTTCCGATACTTCTTGATCCTCCGTCCCTTGAGCGGCCGGTTCGCCATTTTGAGAATGTTCGGCGCGGTCTGGATCCGGGAGCTGGATCAAGGACATCTCATCTTCTGGATCCGAATCGCCCTTGTCCTCTGGGGCGGGTGTATCCTGGGTCGCTGCATCGGGCATCTCGGCATCGTCATCAGCTGGAGTTTCCACGCCAGCCTCGTCGTTG
This sequence comes from Fusarium solani, assembly GCF_023522795.1. NCBI lineage: Eukaryota > Fungi > Ascomycota > Sordariomycetes > Hypocreales > Nectriaceae > Fusarium > Fusarium solani. The sequence continues at coordinate 4,045,903 of NW_027072154.1, forward strand.
ATCTTCTTGAGCTCCGATTTTCCAAAGAACAATCCCAGCAAACCACCTGCCTCCTCCTCTGACTCCTCTTCCGATTCGTCGTCTTCGGCTTCCTCGTTGCTTTCCATGTCACTTGAGCCCAGATCATCGTCCATGTCCACGGATTCATCGCTCGACTCCGGGTTCTCGGTAGCTTGTGCGGTATCGGCAGCATCTGTATCTTCGTGGTTCGGTCCGCTCGTCGGTGTTTCCGTATCCGCCGGCGTTTGCTCGAGATCTGGAATGTGGGCATACTTTTCTCGTAGCTGTTCCTGGGTCAAGTTCTCATCACCCAAATCCTTTGTGTCTTCCTCTTCCTCCTCGCCTTCATCGTCAGATGACATTATGTCGCTGTCTGGATCATCATCCTCATCGTCGCCTTCGTCCGAAGCAAGGCCCAAGTCGTCATCGTCGTCATCCGCTAAACTCATGTCGTCGGTGAGTTCGTCAAACCCATCCTCTTCGTCTGATGGTTGCTCGGAATCCAATCCCGCGCGCCGCGCTTGGAGTTTCTGCTCTGACAGGTTCACGGCTTCGTTGAGTGCTGCCTTGACTCTCTTCTGCTCTTCTTGTTCCCATTCGACCAATCGTCGGCGATTGACTTCGACACGAACATTCTCCCACGTGCCAAACATGACCTTGACCACTGTCCGGTACCGAGTTATCCATATCTCCCTCTGTTCGGCTTCGATTTCTTCTGCAGACTTGGGTTGACGCCGGAGCCACTCGTCGCGACAGGCTTCAGCAATCTTCTTGGCCGTTGATCGGTGTCGCTGTTGCTCCGCGAGCATGAGCTTGCGAAAGTTCATCATGGCCTTGACCATGTGGTCCTGACGAGCCCACTGTCGAGGTGGTTCCTCCTCAGGCTCTGGAAGAAATATGGAGCATCGCCCCTGGGAAAGCATTCCGCCATCTTCAACTTCTTTCTCAATTCGAAGAATGAGTTGAGCATCCTTCTCAGCCATCTCATCAGTGTATTGGGGGCCATCTTCGGAAGCCTGCAAACCACCCTCCTCGACAGGGATGTCCCCACCTCGAGCCCAAAAGTCTTCGAAACTTGTCCCAATCTTGGGTCTCTTGCGAACCTGATCAGGGTGCACGAGAGGGATATCACCCGATCGACCGACTCGTAGCTTAATTCGAGGGGAACGGGTAGTAGCGTCACGCGCGGCTTTCGAGTCTTGTGTCTTGTCGTTGGCATCGCTAAAGCGCGCTGATCGTCGGGTTCTGGTTGAGGATCGAGAAGGTGGGGAGAAGGACTTCGACGGCGATTCGAGCGAGAATATGTTCGGATTTCTGCCGTGGGTTTCTTGGATGAAGATTTCGGGGTAGATGCGGCCGTGGACTTGGGCTGCGCTTTGGTGGCGGGGGTCGACTTGTGCGAGCCATTCGGTAGTTTTCTCGAGTTTCCATTGGACAGTTGAGGTTCGGGTTTCGGTTTCGACGGACTCGACTGCGCGCCGGCGATAGATCGTCTCGTAATTCGAGTCTTGCCCTGGGGCTGGAGTTCGAGGGGTAGAGTGTTGATGCGACCAGATTTGCGTCGACCGTTCTCAGTAAAGGTGGTCGGGCCGTCAGCAGCTATCTTCTTCCACGGCGGCGACTCGATCTTGGGCTTTTTGGGCGTGGCGTGGGGCGTCGATTCTCCTGTTCGCCTTCTCTTTGCTGGTCGCTCATGGTCATGATCGTGGCCATTGGGCAGCTCATGTGCGTCGCCGTTCAAGGCCGACGTCGCATCTCCCTTGGCTTCATGACCATCGTGGCCGTTCATCGTACCGTTGGGCGCGTCATCTCCGTTGGTGCAAGGCTCGAGCGCGTCTTGCTCAGGCTTGGTGGCATCAGAGTCCGACTTGGGCAGCACGTTGACGGGCGACGACGCGGTCTCGGGCATAGTAGCAACGTGGAGCCAGGGGACGCAGGGGGCGTATTCTCTGCGAAGCTATCATTTGGGGGGAGAAATTAATGTCTACGGAATCGTAGCGCTTCAGCGGATATTCATACAAAGTTTGCACATGATCAGAGGCCTTGCGGGCGACCTGCGTGGGATTCAGTCGCAAAATCCAGTGTCGTCAGCAAAACTTTTGAGCTTGAGGAGAGTTGAGGACGCACGCCCTGAACCTGGCTTGGGGCTAACCGAAAAGGGCCGACACGCGCCTGGCGTGCGCCCTTGATGCCTGAGGCACCACTTTTCGGTTGAGAATCATCACAGCCTCGATTGGCTACAGCTTCAACACAGAGCCATCACCTCACGTCACAGAGCAATTGGGCGCCGACGACACTGTCCCCTCGCCCGAGGTGCGTCGCTCCGAAGCCATTGAGACATGGTCAATTGGTCGCGCTAACTCTTTGTCCCTCTGCAGATGCTCCCTCAACGAATTGTGCGGGCCTCGGCCCTGCGCAGCGGCATGACGGCTGCTCGACGACTGCCCACCATCCAGCGACGAACCTTCCTCCCCCACTCGTACACCGACAAGAAGGTCATCGACGCCAAGTACCCCGATGGTCCCAGCCTGACCGAGGCCGAGGATCCCGGAATGGTCAGTGAAGACTGGCAAAGCGCTCAAAACGAGCCGAGGAGCTGATGGATAATATCGCAGAACGGCGGCTACATCAACCCACCCCGAATCAAGCGTCAGTTCCGTGACCCCTACGGTAGCTGGTGGGATCCCCAGGAGCGACGAAACTTTGGCGAGCCCATCCACGAGGATAACGATATGCTGGGTATCTTTTCTCCCTGGGAGTACACCTGGACCACGACCGGTCCCGGTCTGATCATGGTCGGCACCTTTCTCGCCGTCTTCTTCAGCGTCACCGGACTGGTCTACCTCAACTACCCCGATTCGCCCGCCTACCCCCGAGAGTTTGAGGGTGGCCTTGAGCGAGAGCTGGGTGGCCCCGGAGCCACGAGGGTAGGTCAAGCAGCTCGTAGGTTGTGCATGTGCTAACAGTGGAACAGGCCCGGATGGAGGGTGATGCTGACCCTTGAGTAGAAAATGCTCATTTGTACATAAGAAAGAATGGAAGGGTTCAATGCAAGATCAACCGATGTTTGAGTACCGCGTAGCCGAGAATTGCACTGTGGATCAAGGCGAATTGCATGATGCGCGTGGATGTGATGAACTGTTGTTCCGACTGACCATGTTGAACGATAGCGTCGCGATTCCTGAATGGAAGCCCATGATCCCGGAGTCCTGTACACGTTCTCTCGTCACAACCACCAGGCAGCCCAAGTCGGACATTTCGATCCGAACCACGGCTGGAACAAGGGGTCACAGCCTGCTCAGACGCCCAATGTTGCCCCGTCCTATGGCCGCTTCTGGTTGAGAATGGAAGCTCCTTCCGTTCAAGATCCATCCGTGTTCCAGTGAAGTGAAGCCCCTAACACAGCCATCCTGAGATCTCAATATCGAATGATGTCAGTAACCTTTGTACTATTGCTGTCAGAAGTCCCAGACCTATATGAGGCTAAGCGGCTACTTACAAGCCTAGATCCGCCGCTTTTCAGCCGTGATGCTCTTCATCAATGGATTGACTGTCTATCTGCCTACCCACCTACATTCACATGCCATCCCACCTGGCTCCTTCCCAGCATTGCGAAGCCATCATGGCTTGCGCACTCAAGTCACGGGACAAGCTGCTTGCCATGCCCGTAACTACCTCAGCACTCGCTGTTCTCCTCGTGCAAGGCCTTCGCAAAACATGATCCTCATCCCTCCTCTGCTTGGATTACCTAGCACTCCACGACTGACTTTCCTTTCTTCCGATCTGCATTGTCTTGCAGTATCGCCCTTTCTTGGCACCTTCATCACCTCTTGGTCACCTCTTCTGTGAAGATGAGGTACGAGGATTGGGATGTCCTTCTTTTCCCACGAGACTGCGGTATTCCCTTTAGAGAGTTCGGCGTCACCTGTCAGGTTGTTCAAGATACAGGTAAGAGGATGCTCCCTGATGCCTAGCTTGCCACATCTAAACTCGTCCTTCCAGAGTTCGCACACATCCACGGCATTTCTGGTTTGCCGACTGTGAATTGTTTTGTGCCCAGCCTCGCACCAGGAGCACCATTTCAAATCTCGATTCACTCATGGAATACTCCCACCATCAGTCAATTCACCAAATCATGCTCCAAGCATGTCAATGATGTCAAGTTCGAGACGAGGCTCTTCATTGATGGGCGTCTTGTTGCGTACGTCGTTCCTTGCCTTGCTTGGGTAGCTCCAGTTCTTACCACTCCCAGTTCCACCTCTTTGAACCGACAGTGCGATTGGCCGCATGTCATTGCGAACGGCTTTAGTAACGAATCATGTGTTCATCTCAAGGTAACCTACTAACTCCAGGTACAGATTTGTCCAAGAATGGAGATCTCGAACCGCTCAAGTTTCCTGTCTTTCAGCAAGAAATCCTTCAGCAAAGACAACGAAACGTAGGCGATGCCCTCGGCCGCATCAGACTCGTCATCAGTGAAGGATTTCCGCGCGATTCTCTGACCGTACCAATGGAGAGAGTCAACAACATTGTCGCCTTTTCTTTTCAGCATGCACCCCAAGGTTTGTCCGCACCTTTAACCTAGTCCTCGTTCGTTAACCTTGGGTTCTAGAACTCCTAGAAGGAGTAGGGATTGCTTGGCCAAACTCTTCCATGTGGCAGCGATCCCCGAATACGACGTCGATGTCCGTTCCTTCGTTCCCGTTCAACAATGTCAAAACCCACGCCCACTCTCCACGACTCCGCTCGAATGGCCAACAGAAGGCCCTGGCAGGGCTTGCAATTCCCATGGCTCAAAGTCCCATGTTCAACGTGGCGACAAACCATGTCGAGGAACCAACACAGGCGAGCTACATAGGGCCTCTGCCGAACACGGATGAGATCCCTGGCTGCAGCGACATTGTCGATTCGTTTGATGACACAAACGCATATTTTGATTGGCCTGGTAAGGTTGGGCCCGGGCTGAACAATATTCCACAGCAGTTTACTCCTGCCGTGTCAAAGTCAAGTCACAACTGGGAACTGGGTGAGACCGGCACTGAACGCAGAGGTTCGGTCCGGGATTCCTCAGGGAGCGGATCTGATGAGACCCAATTCCCTTCTCTGGCTTTTTCTATTGACGACGAGGATCCCAAAGTACTACCCAAAACCCTCAGCACGCCCATACTCGCCGAGCGGAACCAGCCAGGTCTGACATGATACCCTTTGCCGTTCAAGCATGACACTAACAGCAGGCAGTTCCCTTCCCAATCTTCCCGCATAATGCCGTGTTACCTGAAGACCTTGCTCTCTCCTTGACAGCTTCCCTTTTGAGTCAACCTATGCCATTGCAACCTCACGCTCCACCGACACGTACTTCAACGCCTGAGGTGCGGTCCCGCAAGGAAAATCGCAAGCGGCATTCAACATGCCCCATCCCGTCAACGCTGTCTACTAGTACTACTGTTGGATTGGATCATCATGATCAGCGAAAGGTGTCTCAGCAGCTGTACATCCCATCAAACGGCAGTATCCCGCTTCCCCTCGCCCAATCTCGAACGCGAAGCCCTCACAGTCCTCACCCAGACCTGACCAAGAGGTCACATTCGATGAGCAAGTTTGTCAGCGCTCAGACTTCATCGACTCAGAGTAGCCCACGGGAGTCCCCCAATCCCGAGAATAAGGCTTCAGCTGAAAAGGGCAACAAGCGATCTCGCAATTTCCCGCCAGGGTCCACGAAGCCTTTTGAAGATGACGAGGATGAGCATCAACGAGCAAGTCCTCGTATTCGACTGAGCCCACTGGCAGAGGGCCACCCACAAGACGGGGCGTGATCGATGTCCTCTTGATGTTGGTCTCGTGTATAATATGCTGACCACGATATTCTTCCTGTGTGTATGTCGTGTATTTCTTTGTTTCTCCCTACACCGTTATGGCCTCTGTACGTTGTCTATGATATGCCCTCCCATGATCATATCGTTGTAATAACTAGTCGAACTCCCCAATGTTCTGGAAGCGCAAGTTTGGGGTTTTGAACGTGGCGAATACCAGAATCGGTACACCAATTTGTCAATACAAATACTTTTGAGATCCCTGACTTCTTGTGTGCCTTCGGAACTGCGGCTTATCGATGCTTGTGTGCTGATTGTAACACGCAACCTCGCCCTTTTGACTCGGGTTGGAGTAGAATCCTCCGGACCCGTTACAAGCTGACTTGTATGGGCTCCTACAGACCGTTCCTGATCACATCCCCCACTCGAGGTGTTGAGAGTTAATGCCCATTTCCTCGGCCTCGGCTTTTGTTCAAACTCCGGTATGTTGCGAAACATCAGACAAGTATCCATTCCCTCTGCACCTGGCCGCTTTCTGAGCAGACTGGGACTTGTTGGTCAGGGTAACACAACTTCTAGACCTTGTACCTCGGTTCTGATGTGGCATAGTAGGCTAACGCCAAGTCGATAGAGAGCAGATGCCAAGGTAGAAGGCGTGGTCTTGCATACCTCGTCCGCTTAAGGCTGCTCCAAACGTGATCGATGAGATTGATAGCTTTTCTTCTGTTGTCAATGGCTTCTCGCTTCTAGTCAAAACGATGCAGCAAGCCCCCATTCTATTCACGCGACCAACCCCAAAAAACAACATTGGTATTCATCATCCGCAGTCTCTCATCATCTCGATGTCGAGTCTCCTTACTCAGATGGGCAGGAGAAAGTTTGATTGCCTTATTGGCCGGTCCTAGAGATACGGGAAGTACGGCAGTCATATTATGACAAGATTCAGGCATCCCAACAACACCGGCTTCCGGGCTCCGCGGAGTCCTGGCACGGCTTGTTGTGTGGTGAGTGTGGGCTACACGATCTCACCGTGGCACACCTGCTGAGCGATGCCACTGAAGCCATCACCATCCCTTACATTTTCTTCTCTGGCGCTGTGCCAAAGATGCCAACACCATCCACTAAGGCCACAGACCGCCACACCTTGTACTCCAAAAGGCATGCTGGGTCACGACTGCGAGTGTAGATCTTGCTGCAAGCCTCCGCCTTGCTGTCATCTCGCCCGGTGAGAATCAGCTCCGATGTGAGACGAGGTGAACAATAGGCGACTCAGCAAGGTAAAAAGACTCCGCTGTGTCACATTGTGCCGCATCCTCTTCACAACAGAAGCTGACAGAAGATTGGAAGGGCGGCACTTTAACACGCGGATGGAGCAGCTTAAAGGGACATCTCCCAGGTAGAAGCATGAGGTTCAGCACTATCCCTAGAGTTGAAACCAGTCATTGAGAAGAGTCGCACTGGTTGCGCGATAACCCATCAAAATGGCTTCCATAATGTCAGCCCCGGACTACTCGATGGCCGCGACATCTCGGTCACGCCTCAGCATTCGCCTTCCAAGAGAGTCTCTATACTCGTCCCTCCAGGCATCGTCTCAATACTTTCACTTTGACTCGGAAACAGCCAGGCTAGCCAGGAATGCCAACCAATGGCTCACTTCAAACCGAGACTCGAACAAAGACGATAGCGGCGTCAGTCGACCGTCTTCTATCGCACCAAGCCACTTTAGCGTTCGTTCCCTCCCTATCGACTATGAGGTTCCCGAGCCGGATAGAAGACCTCATCCTGTCATGGGCTCGGTTCGGTACAGTGATATCCGGCCGCGATCTGCTGCCCCAACAGAAAGCACAGAGAAGCTACAGCCTTCTCCAGGTGGTGTGAGAGAAGATGCGACAAACGTGGTAGATGATACGGTGTATCCGACGGGCATGAAACTCGCCCTAATCACACTGGCTCTCTGCTTGGCCGTCTTTGTCATGGCACTCGGTGAGTAGCTCATCCAGATAAGATGAATATTGTTGACATGTTGTAGACAACTCCATCATTGCCACAGCCATCCCAAAGATCACAGATGCATTTGGGAGCCTCAACGACGTGGGGTGGTATGGCTCAGCCTACATGCTTACAACAGCCGCCCTACAGCTGTTCTTTGGCAAACTCTATACCTACTGGAGCATCAAGTGGACCTTTCTTGTAGCCATCGCCATCTTTGAGGTGGGAAGCTTCATCTGTGGCATCGCCCCAGATAGTGTCACGCTCATTGTGGGAAGGGCCATATCTGGAGTTGGCTCTGCTGGAATCTTTTCTGGGGCACTCACCATTCTGGCCTTCTCCTGTCCCCTTCACAAAAGGCCGATGTACACGGGCCTCATCAGCGGTATGTGGGGTATCTCGTCGGTCGCAGGGCCGCTACTAGGAGGTCTCTTTGCCGACAAAGTCTCATGGAGATGGTGTTTCTACATCAACCTCCCCATTGGGTTGGTCACTGTTGTTGTCATCTTCTTCTTCTTTCCCGACCCGGAGCGCGACATTGAGCCTGCGACCTGGCAAGTCCGTGTCTGGCAACTCGATCCTATCGGGACTTGCATCTTTATACCAGCCACTGTATGTCTGCTTCTTGCTCTTCAGTGGGGCGGTATCGAATACGAATGGAGCGACTCAAAAATTACGTCGCTTCTCATGCTGTCAGCCTTCTTGCTTATCATCTTTGGATTCGTCCAGTACAAAATGGAGGACAATGCCACGGTGCCTCTTCGCATCTTTAAGATGCGTACGGTATGGGCGGGCGCATGGTTTGCCTTCCATACAGGAGCATGCTTCCTCACAGCCATGTACTTCTTACCGATATGGTTTCAAGCCGTTCTTGGTCAGTCAGCCATCATGTCTGGAGTCAGTAACCTCCCCATGCTTCTCGGCATCGTCTGCTTCGCCATTATTTCCGGTGCAGCCGTCACGGTTTGGGGCTACTACACGCCCTTCATGATTGTCGGTGGCATCCTTATGGCCATTGGTTTCGGTATCATCACCATGTTTGAAGTCAACACAGCAAAGGCCGAATGGATAGGATACCAACTCCTAGCAGGGATAGGCGTGGGCATGTGCCTACAACAACCCCTAATCGCGGTGCAGGTAGTCTGCGAGATGGTCGACATGCCCACAGGCACAGCACTCATCGTGTTTGCCCAGACTCTCGGTGGCGCGCTGTGCATCACGGCCGGAAACACCGTCTTCACCAACACCCTCGTGGACAAGATCCGCGAGTATGTGCCAGGGTTAGATCCTTACTTTGTTCTAGGGACGGGTGCAACAAACATTCGCAACGCCATCCGTGCGGATCAGCTTGATAGTGTTGTTTTGGCTTACAATGATGCGTTGACGACAAGCTTTTATGTCGGGGCTGGAACGGCGGCGGCGGCTTTTGCTGGGGCGTTGTTGGTAGAGTGGAAGAGTGTTAGGGGGAGGAACATTGAGTTGGCTGGGGGTGCGTAGTAAATGGATGTTCTTTGGAAGAGATGGTTTGTGATGGTAGCGAGGCATACGTATGAGATAAGAATGAGTGTGAAGCAAGAATGGTAGTGTGTGATGAGATGTGCACCACGGTGACACTTGCTATCGCGATGAGCAATCACAAGTCTTCAAGCACGGTGCCATCGAAGGGGCAATTCCCTGTGTTATTACGATGCCGAGGAAGAGGAAGAAGTGTCCATTTACCCAACCTTGAACCATCAGTCCTCTGTCAGAGAGCAGCCCAACACCTCGGTTAGATCCGGAGTCGAGTGGAGGACACTAGAGGGTCAATATCTCCGCTGATTCTCAACAAGCCCCAACATCCGGTATGGTGTAGTGGCTAACATTTCGCGCTCTCATAACCTGAGGGAAAAGTACCGCGGAGCCCAGGGTTCGATTCCCTGTACCGGAGTTTCTTTTTGCCGTTCTCAGCAATCTTTTGCTGGTTCTGTGCGAGTTGGTGATGAGATCCATGGTGTTGAACCAGACAGACGGGATCTGTATAATAGTTTCCCTACTTATGGTTCTATAATATCTTTTACTTATGCGCGAAAGGGTTAGTTATCATGCATAATACTTGACAACAAGCTGGATAGACTGGTTGGTCTGGTTGAGTGAGTTGATAAGGCGCGTGAAAATCCCGCGCGTTCTCCTATGGTCACGTGACTCTACCTGGACAACAGATATGTCATTTCTCCAGCAGGAAACTCCAATTGGCATGGCAATAACTATCTATGTGTGCCAGATTCCAGAGGCGTTACTATACGTATTATGTTATCCATCATTATCACTTCCTTCATCTGTCAAGGTTGAGTAAGGTAGTGGTGTGAAGTAGTGTGCGGGTGATACCGTGTCTAATTGGAAGTTCCATCTGTCGATGTCCTCTTTGCCCCAACTATCTCGGAGGCCATAAGGCAACAGACATTATAGCAAAAGTAAAGGGTAAGATTATTCGATGAATTAAAACACTTCCAGATTAAATGAAAACCGTCAATTGGACGATTGATGAAGGAAATCTTGTTGTTGACAAACCGGCCCAACTACCCTAGATCTTGACCCCGAAAACTCGCTGACAAACCTCTGGTTGTCATTTACGCCCGAAGGATTGGTCGATTTCGCCTTTTCAAGGGGATATTGCTCCATTCATTGGCCAACATACGTTTGTAGATCCACAACAAAGGGTGTCTTGCGATATCTCAGGATGCAATAGGCAAGATTCCCCTGCCATCAGGTGAGTCAGTCGAACCTACAGACGGCCGAGGTCGCAAGAATAAAGTGTGTGCAAGTGGTCATGACTTGATCTTGACGTCTTAAGAAGTGGCTTCGTCCCACTGTTGAGCTCTACCTTGATTACACCAACACCAACACCAACACCAACATTTACCATCCAATAGCCACCATGTCTGCTTCAGAGGCCTCGTACGGTAGGTTCAGCTACTAAAACCCGTGGTCGCGCATGCTAACCACGCAGTGACCGTCGATGTCTTTACCAACAAGAGGTACACCGGCAACCAGCTCGCCGTCGTCGACATCAACAATGTAGACCTCACCGCCACGCAGATGCAAAAAGTCGCTCGCGAATTCAACTTTTCCGAGACCATCTTTCTGCGCCAGCCCGAGTCCGGGACGCCCCAGATCCGCATCTTTACTCCCGTCAACGAGATGGAGTTTGCGGGGCACCCCGTTATTGGCGGTGGTCACGTCTTGTTCCGCCAGCTGCTGTCGGGTCCGGATGCAAAGCCGCTGGAGAAGGAGTCGATTGACGTGAAGACAAATGCTGGTGTCGTGACTCTTAAGTATGATGTCAAGGCCGAGACGGTGGCTGCTCAGATCCCACACAATGTGCACATTCACGAGGTAAAGGCCTCAAAGAAGGCTATCCTCGACACGCAGGGTAGCCTAGCTGCTGCAGCCGACACTTTGAAGGATTCTTACCCCATTTCGTCAATCGTCAAGGGCGTCACTTACGTCTTGGTCGACTTTACAGACCACCCCGACAACTTTGCCGGCGTGCTCCCCGGCCCATGCCCCGACGTTCCTCTTGACAGCGAGTGGTCTCCATCCTTTGTTGGAACCATGTATTACCGCGTCCTAGGAACACGCGACGAAGAGGGCCGCAGGGTATACGACCTCCGCGTGCGCATGATTGCCATCAACCTCGAGGATCCCGCCTGTGGCAGCGGTTCCTGCTCGCTGACGGCGTATCTCGCTCTTCAAGAAGGAGGAGCGAACAAGGCGTTCAGATTCTACCTGGACCAGGGGTCTGAGATTGGGCGGGACAGCAAGATTATCGTGGATATTGTGCTGGATGAGAGCGGTGATGGTATTTCTTCCGTGTTGTTGTCTGGACAGGCGGCGCCCGTGTCTCGAGGCCAGCTTTTGTTGCCAGAGTAAGAGCTGGGTTGAGAGTGACGATCGGGATGGGAATAACACAGTTTGCAACACTTCCAGGCTGGCGACTTTTATGCCCAAAAGATTCACAAAAAATACAACAGTCATAATTTGCAATAAAGACGCTCAAAGAAAACGCGCCAGATGGTTTGCAGGTACAGACCGGATGGTCATGGTGGGGATGGAGGTGCTTTGTTCGACACAGCGAATCACAACACCCACAGTTGCTCCTCCCACAAAGCTCTCCTCCCCCAGAGAATGCTGAATGAACATGGTCTAAACAATTGATCATAAAATGATTCCAAGTGAGCTGCCCAATGCTAGAAAGGATCAAAAAGACTCCAGTGTTGCCATGAAGAGAACACCAGCGTGACACTTCTCACAGACATCTCCGAGCACCCAATTTATGCCTCAGAACGCGCACTCACGCTCATTCATCGTCTGGAAGCCTGGGCAAACCTCACCAATGTCCCAGAGCCAAAAGAACCTTTCCACAACCGCAAAAAGGATTTCTATCTCCCATAAGCTCAAAAAGCAAAAGAATGGGCTCCGCCGGGGTTTGAACCCGGGGCCTCGTGCAGCTGAGAAGTTCCCAAAGCACGAATCATACCACTAGACCACGAAGCCAAGCTGTTTGATGACTGGAGGGCTGAAAATGAGGCATATGTGGCATTCCCACCCAGGGGCAAGGTTTCGAGGCAGAGTTTAACCAATTGCTGGACCCGCTCCGTGAAAAGTGGACCCGGTGGGCCCAATGTGTCATCACTTTCCTCTTTCGTTCTGTATTACCTCTTCTGTTCTTTGTCACTTCTCTGTAAAGATGGGGATACGGGAGTTTTCAACACTTCACTTCATATCCTCGAAGGAGGCTCTTTGAGTAAGGAAGTTCTATTCGTGTAGGTTTTGTCTCAGATGACAGCCTGTGATGGTGGAGTAGATTGGACCTCCACTGTGGAAGCCCCTGAAAAGAAGCCCACCAGGAACGTAAAGGCAGAGAATAATGAGACGAGATTTCGAGAAGAAATCGAGAGCGGGAAAAATTGAGAAAGGAATCGGAAATGAAAGCGCTTACGGGAAGAAGGGTATAATATAATGGGCGTTTTTACTTGATGCAAGGCTGTTAACTCGGGGGGTTTGTCAGAGACGGATGGTTAGGCACAATCAAGTAATCACAATTGAGCTTGAAGGATGTTTCTGTGAAAAACTGATTGTTGCATTATCAGATTAAGTTAGGCAATAAGACGTCCAAAGTAAGTACTGGCAGAGCAATCCACCAAATAAACCACCTCATAGAGGCATCAAGAAGAGTTATTCCATCAATCCATGTACCCTATAAGAGCACTCGCCCGTCATTACTCCTATCATTAACAGCTGTGCATCCGCCAAAGCCTCGCACCCGCGATCCCTTAGTAGTACTTGGGGTTCTTGGGGTCAGTGAGGTCAAAGATGACGGCGCTGTGAGGTCGGGCACCACCGCGGGTCTTGGTGAAGATGTCCTCAAAGTCAATCGTGCGGTTGAAGCTGAGGGAGCCGTCCTCGTTGATGTCGATCCAGTGACCCTTGTAGTCACCGGGAGTGTTGACGATGGAGATCTGTAAATGTTAGCGGTGTCAAGTCGCTGGAGTCATTGGTACTTACATCTCCACCCTGCACAAAGTAGCCAGTGACGAGAAGGTTCTTCTTGTCGGGAGAGATCTTGACGTAGTGGGGTCCGATGATGGGCTGGTCCTCATCGGGGTCATCCAGACGCTTGACGTTGTTGAGGTCGGAAATGTCGAGAGCAGCGACGTGGTTGCCGAGGGTGAAGGTGAAGTAGGCGAGCTTTCCGTCGTCCGAGATGTCAGAGTAGATGGCGAGGTTGTCCTTGGCCTTGTCACCAAAGTCGTAGAGGAGCTCGGCGACGCCCTGGTTGCCCTTGTTGTCCTTGCGGAAGGGGTAGATGATCCAGGCTTGGCCGGGGCCGACGGCACTATAGAGTGTTAGAGGCGGATGAGATGAAGGGTTCGGGTGACTTACGTAGCGATAGCAGCACTCTCCTTGTTACCGGGGATGAACTTGACGTCCTGAATACCTTGGCCCTGTGATTGATTAGATACTGCGTCTTTGTTGCATTAGAGGATACTCACCTTGGGGATGGTGATGGTAGAGATGATGGTGCGAGTGTCGAGGTCCCACAGGCGCAGGGTATCGGCCTTCTTGATACCAAGAGTGGGCTTGAGAATGGTGATGGGAACGACAAAGTCAGAGGTGAGAATAATCTTCTTGTCAAAGTCGACGCTGAGGCCGTGGGGCGAGAACTGCTCGCCGAGAATGTTGAGGGTACCCTTGACATCCTCGGGCCACTCGTGGATGATGTTGCCACCGGCATCAGTCTCAACAAGACGGCCAGGAGTAGTGCCAACGGCACTGCCCATGTAGGTGATGAAGAAACCACTACTTCCGTTAGCTGGGGTTCTGTGACAAGGAATAAGAACTTACCCCTCGGGCTTGGCTCGGATCTCGTCGACGATGGAGCTGAGAATACCTCGGTTGCTGTGGTCGAACTTGGGGTGGTAGGGGTCCGTTGTGTCAAAGTAATAGGCGGTGTCCTGAGTCTTTAGGAGAGACAGGAGACCACCGCCCACCAGGGTCTTGCCATCCAGAGATGTTCCGAGATGGTGAGGAGAGTTGCCACTGCTGGGGACATCGGTGATGTAGATGATTTCACCAAAGGTGTCCTAAACCTTGTCAATACTGCAACCAAGGTTGTGTGGAAGAATACTCACATCGTCCAAACTGGCAGTGACGAGGAAATCGGCATGCTTGTTATCACCAGCGCCAGTCCAAAAGTATCCAATCTTCTTGGGCTTGATGTTGGACACCTTGAAAGGGGGGCTATCCAAAGGAGGCGTGGGAACCTGCAGGATGGGCAGAGGAGGGGCATTGTCGGCCAAAGGCTCAGTAACACCCGGGATCTTGGGGATCAGAGGAGGAAGACTGAGACCTAGCCTCTTGTCGAGGTTGGCGGGAGAGGCCGAGACCTGAGCGGTCAGGGCTCCCAGGAGGGTGGTGAGGGAGATGAGAGAGGGCATGGTCAAAGAAGTTCCAATTGCTGTTTTCACTCTGTGATGAGGATGTGAGCAAGTTGATGATGTGAGCTGGAGTGATGAGAAAGTTTGAGGGAGTTTTAGAAGCATTATATACTTGGTGAACTGCCGGTTCCTTCTTGATGCCATCTCCTATTCATCAACACCAACCGCTCATCAAGAATTGTATCATCAAGCCTCACAAAGACACAATTCAACCTCATGATGCCCTTTTCATCTCACGGCTATCACAATTTCCGAAGCTACAGCCTCGCTGTTGCTGCTCTCTTCCTGAATGCCGTCTAGTCTGAATGGTGTCATGGCGAGAGATACCAGGCATCCGATCATTGTCGGTTATGATCTGCAAAGCGACTAGCAAGCAGCTGCGTCGGACTCTCGGTGATGTGACTTACCGGCAGCCGATGCGAACAGTCATTCGTTGAGAGACCTTGATGCCCGCCAGACTGGGACTGCCACGCTGCTCAGTTGCCTTGTTCAGAGTGCAACTATCCCCTGGACGTGCATGAACCGGACAGAAGAGGTAAGCTGAGACAGGCATACGGTAGACACGCTTGTCTTGTCTAGCTCGAGCCAACACGAGTGAATGTTAAGGTTAACGGCAACAACGTGTGTACCGTTGCGTGTCATTGAGTTGTCGTGGATATTTGGATCAACAGCTCTAACGGATGACATCACTTTCGGCGCGTATTGACCATGAGAAGTTAGGCCGGCATTTGAACTACACACTCTCAGCTCATAGGCAATCAGCCTTATGCCACCACCGACCTCCCGTCCTTCCGAGAGACCGGTAGTTGAGCAGTCCGACCAGGGGTCACAGCCAAGACGGCCCATTCGGGAGGTAGCTTGGCAGGCTAACACCCTTGCCTTTGCTCGATGCGTGAGGGATCTTCGCTGTAGCTTTGACTCTGGGGAGAAACGCCTTGTTAGGCGCGATTGCGACTTCCATCCCTTGTGAGCTGGCATACCGGGATCCACGCCGATGGACCGACGCGGCGCGGGTGCTGGTTGATGCCGCGATGGGTGTATCGTGGGGGTTTTACGGTCTGAGCTTGCCGATCAAAGTTTCTATCACACGGGTCTGCTGTCAAGTAGGTTACTCTCATGCAATGGGGTAGCCCTGGACAGTTGGCTCAAAGGTCCAACTCAACCAAGTCTTGAGCCCTCAGCCTCAGCCATATAAACTCACACTTCAACCAAGCCAAGCTGATCAACAGGAACAAGCCGTTGATACCAAAAACACAGGAGAAGATATTCATTACCTTGAATGTATGCTTATACGTGATTGCACAGCGCAAGCCTCTGATTCGTCCGCCCCGTCTTGAGCCTCAGCTAGCATCGCAGATCAATCACGTTATCCGCACTTGAATGTCGACAACCCCGGATTCACATTAACACTCACACAAAAAAGGACCTGTTTAAGACAAAAAGAGATCGTCTAATTTAGCAGGTAAACCAGAAAATAAGCGCGCTTGTATCCTTCTTGGCAGTGATGTTGTAGATCCTGTCATTCCGCACGCTCGGAAGGCTCCTGCGCCGGAAGACGGCTTCGTCGTGATGGTTGCACTCACGAGCACGACATGGCGGGTGTGGTAGGTAATTTGGTGGAAAAGGCGCAATTGTTAGGCGCTATCCGATGGGAACTTTTTAATCGATAGTTTCATAAGACATTGGCGATCATTGACCTTTTGAGAGACGGCAGGTGTTGTTCATCCCGCGTCGTGTAAGTGACGTCGGCAGTGAGAAATGTCGGAATTGAGGGTGCGAGTTGTTGACAATTTCCAGCGCGTTGATCGCGGTGATTGGAGAATTGGGGGAAGGACTTGAAGAGTATAAGATATCTGGTGTGGCACCTCTTGGTGGTTGTGTCATTCCTCACCAAGATACCCATTCCTTCACAGCTCAGTCTTTCTTTTGCTTTCTTCAATTGTCATCAAGATGAAGGGTGTATCTCTCATCTCCTCTGCCCTAGCTCTATGCTACGGAGCGCAGCTTGCTGCTGCAGCTCCCTCATCCGGTGAACCTGGCTTTCCCAAAGGCCAGCCGTATGATGGCAAGGGCAAGGGCAGCATCATCGTCGGTATGTTTTGCCCCTCAAATTTGCCTTGGTCATTACTCATGCAATTGCAGGCGGCACCAACAAGGAGCTTGATCTCCAGAACCCTGATAACCTCGGTCGTCAGCCTACGGATAACGGTGTTGTTCCTAACCTCAAATGGAGCTTCTCCGATTCCAAGACTCGTCTTCTGAAGGGTGGTTGGGTTCGTGAGCAAGTCATCCAGGATCTTCCCTCTAGCCATGACATCTCTGGTGCCCAACAGCATCTGGTCAAGGGTGCCATTCGTGAACTCCACTGGCATCGCGTTGTATGTTGCTCCCACGCCCTGCCGAGCTTCGATGGTGGACTAACACGTCTAGGCCGAATGGGGTATTGTCTACCAGGGATCCGTTCTTGTTTCTGCCGTTGATGAGAATGGTCGGTACCAAGAAGAGGTTCTCAACTATGGCGATATCTGGTACTTCCCGAAGGGAGCTGCCCATACCATCCAAGGTCTTGCCGATGAGAACGAGTACCTCTTGGTCTTTGACGACGCCGACTTTGACAAGATCGGGTAAGTCAGCCACCTACCTTAACACCAATGACTACTAACGAGTCACAGCACTACATTCATGGTCGATGACTGGATCAACCACACCCCCAAAGACATCCTCGCCAAGAACTTTGGCGTCGACCCCTCCGTCTTTGAGAACGTCACCAACCCGAACCCCTACATCCTCCCCGCCGAGGTCAGCAAGAAGAACGTCACCGACGGACCCGCGGGGGAGCTCACGGGCGACAGCTCCTTCGTCTACCGCACGTTCCAGCACGAGCCGGAAAAGATTGGCGGCACGGGCGGCAAGTTCTGGAAGATTGACTCGACAAACTTTCCGGCTAGCAAGACGCTTGCTGCTACTTTTGTTACGCTCAAGCCTGGTGGTCTGCGAGAGCTTCACTGGCATCCTAATGTATGTGGGATTGATTGTGTCTTGGGGATGTCTGACTGACGTGTGCTAGGCTGAGGAGTGGCTGTACTTTCATCAGGGCAAGGCCAAGGCGACTGTCTTTATCGGCAATGCCGCTGCCCGAACCTTTGACTTTTCTGCTGGTGACACTGCTGCTTTCCCCGACAACTCTGGGTGAGTACCCTAAAGTCTTGTGGCAAACCATTTACTAACACTGCCTAGACATTACATCGAGAACACCTCGGAAGACGAGGACCTCATCTGGATTGAAGTCTACAAGTCGGAGCGCGTCGCCGACATTTCTCTGACTCAATGGCTTGCCCTCACTCCTCCCGATGTTGTCGCTCAGACTCTCAATGTGTCCATTAGCTTTGTTGAGAGCTTGAAGAAGGAGAAGCAGGTCCTCATTGAGTAGATGTCCTGATTATTCACATGATGATCTCACGATGGAGTTGTGTAAACGACTCTGATGTATCTAGTTCTGATCTTGATTGATCGACTCTTAATTTAATTCTCATATCGTTGTTAAGCTACAATCGCAACCCTGAGATACTTCCCCGCGTCGATCCTGTAAAGGCATCAATGCTGCATCATGCCCAGGCTCTTGTCACACTCCCAAGTCTTGACTGAATACCCTTTATCGTCTTCGCTCTTCTTCATGTGACTTGGCACCCGTTTGTCGAGAACCACATCCCTCAAAAAGTGTCTGCCCTCGCCGAACTTCCCAAAACCTCAGCCCACCTACGAGGGGTGCTAGCCAGCCAGCCACCGCGTCGCATCACGACTCTCGCTTGCCCGAGTTAAGGTTATTTACGCCACGTATCTGTCGGAGTTTTAGAGTACACCGGTCCAAGACTTACTCTCGCATGAATCTGGCGGTCACGGGAAGGGCTGCGTGGGCTGACTTTTACTTGTTGGTGTGACTGCTAGTCTTTTTACTTGACCGGCAGGGCCGTTGGACTATTGAAGCTATTGACTGCTGGCGCGCAAGAGAAATCGATAAAGTTGTGCAGGCCATCAATCTCCGCGCATGGATCGAGTCTAGAACCTATTGTTTTTCGGCTGGGGGTGGACCAGGCGCCGCCACTCCCACTGCTCTTTTGACGACACTTCGGTCTTTAAAATCGTCCTTAGAACACGAGTCTGGGGTAACGATGCTATCATTCATCTAATATGCTTTAGAGCTCATGACGAAAGAACACAAAGAGAAGGCAGTGCGATGCAAAACGGCTCTTGGGGTTACAGCACATCGGAGAGTCTAGACCCTCAGACCTGGCAGGGGTGTTGGCGAGGTCCCACTGCATCGACCCCATAACCCCAGATAATATTGCCGTGCGTCGTCTTCAGCTTCAATATTCACGGCCCTAAGAGTTCAGCTTGCAACGTGGACCCGGATTCTTTATTTAGGCGAGGGAGTGAGTCTTGGCGGATGGGCGAGACCGCCAGGTGAGTGTATATATATCCATATGCCTCGTCGCAAGAGATTTCATCAACTCGGCTACCTTGGACATCTTCAACTCTTCCAATCATGCACTTCAATACCGTCGCCGGGCTCGCTTTGAGTCTCGCAGGTTCTGCCTCGGCTTTTTATACCCCCAAGCTGCCCCCTTCTGGCCTCTGTCCCAACAACCAGTATTGGGATACTGCCAAGGGTTGCAAGAATCTGCCGCCTCCCGCCAAGTGCTCGTCCTCTAACCAGTACTATGATACTCTCAAGGGCTGTGTGAGGGGAAAGCCTCCTAGCGGTCCTCCCGGTCTGCTATGTACCGTCGTCAAGACTTTGGTTACTGTGGCTCGTCAACAGCTGCCCGCCTCGTCCTTTTGCTCTTCCTATCTGAGTATCCCTCTCGTGACAAAGACGGCGACAGTGACTGCCTATACCAAGTATGATTGCCTCTCCACCCTTTTGTCTTCTCTCGCAGACTCTAACATCTCTTAGGGTTATCACCAACACCAACACCGTCACATCGGGCGTAACTACAGTCGTCGATTCGACAAAAACCATCACCGACGCTACCATAACCACAACTGTCATCGAGCCCAGCACTCTCTCAACCAAGACTACAAGCACGTCGGTCATCTCTGCCGTCACAACCACAACAATCACTGCTTGTGCAAACCCCGTCACCCGAAAGGCGAGGCGCGCAGTCAGCCCGACCGGCTACAAGAACGATCCCACGTGGTTGGAGGATCACGGCATCGATCCCTTGGGCGAAGAGAAGCGTGGCCTCATCCCTAAGCCGAAATGCTTTGCCAACTATGTTGACCCTGCCGCCGTCTCGTACGCTTGCAACTGCTTGAGTGTTCCAACCCGGACCACTACTTCAACCACCACCCTCCGCACCAAGACGGCCACTGCCGTTACCACGGTAGGCTCCCTTCTCGCCCTGAGTACAAGACTATCACTAACTCATGCTCCTAGGTCCCCTCGACTGAAAAGGCTACTGCTACCGAGAAGGCCACAGCCACTGACACCAAGACCAGCACCCAGCTCGTGGCCACTGTCTACACCGAGACGATCGTTGAGAGGTCAACCACCTACACCTCTACTCACACTGCGCTCTCCCCTACCTTTACCATGGTCGCCGCGAGTGGTAAGTGGAAGGGTAACAAGCTTTACGACCCCAACTACATGCGCTATACTGGCATCGACACTACCGGGCCCGTGCTTCTCTTCACCCTGAGCGACGATGGTACCCTTACGGCCCAGAACCAAGGACTGGCGGGCCAATTTGCCGTGTCCGACCCCAACGCGGGAAGCTACAACGCCATCCCGGCCTTCAAGCCCCTGTCTGGCGACCTGCAGAAGCTGGTCGTCACTGTCAGACAGGAGAGCGACGGCACTTGTCCTTTGTCGTTCCAGGGAGCGCGAGGCAGCACCAGCTTCGAGTGTGGCGTTTACTGGCGCGTGGGTAGCGAGGCTGATCTCGCCAGTTTCAGCGGCTGCAGTAGGATGGACATGATCGCCGTCGGCAGCGAGGATCAATAAAATTCCCGGGGCGTATGCATTGAGTGTTGATGAAGTATTGATGAAGTAGACGATATCAAGTATTATATATTCTCCCTATATATACCTATCTTAACGATTCCCCATTCTCTTGTCGTCTTCCTGTCGCTGGCTATTCTCATTCACTCTCAGCCTCCCATCGTTTTCCCTTGGGCAGGATAGCATCCGGCTGTCCGTCTTCATCGGCCGGCGTCGGGTCCACCTACCGACCTCCGACGGCCCCACATGGGAATGGCTCGGGGCCGATAATATCGGGCTTAGCTATCTTGCAAGTAGACGAGCTAAGTGATGCTTCTCTCTGGATCCAGGGTAGGATATCAGCCAGTTTTGGGCTTTGGCCACGATCAGCAGCCTCGTTATCTATTTGCCAAGACTCAGAGAGATATCTCCAGGGGTCATGTCCGCTATCACACCATGGGCTGGCCTTTGCCGTATGATCCATGGGACTGGCTACTTATCAGTTATCTACGGGTTCTAACTATTTGGTAACATAAAAGAACTCATGATACAGAGCACGCCGATAGATTTTGACACGATTTGTCAATTATCGAGTGGCGGTTCTATCTTAAGCAAGTGCACTCACAAGCCACGATGGCATCTCAGCATCATAACGACCACAGCAAGCTGCTTCTACACAACCAGCCAAGCTCCCAAAGTACATGCCCCTTCCCGTCAGTCCTGGTCCATAATGAGCATACTTTCCAGAGTTTGTCATGATGGTCTTTGCAGCCGGTGGAATCGCAGGCTCAGTGATCATGCACCAGCATGTATCAGTTAGGATCTGTACTCCAAATCGTTCCAGCTCGTCTATTAGCCCTGCTTGGCTGGCGAGACCGTATGTTGCGCGACTGCAGGTCACTATCATGGCAACGCTCGCCGACTTCTCTCGCCCTCGGCACAGAGCTGCGAGCTTTCTAATCTCAGAGAGGGAGAAGTGCGGATTTCCAAGAGACACTAGGTCTATAGGCTGATGTCTCGGGGCACTGTTCAGCTTTTCCCAGCACGCCATTAGTTCCGTAAAGTTCACCTCGACGGAAGTGAAATTAGGGGTAACCACAGTCTCCAGCGCGGTAGCTTCGGGCGTCACCCCAACGATATGGAACATCGGTGCACTGGAAACTGTAGCAAAAGCAGCACCGAATGCCTTCAAATCATCCTTTGTCAAACCAAACGACTCGAGTCCCACCACCACGGGGATCTGGCTCGTTGATAACGACCCCACGTAGTAGCCAAGCAAGGGCGGAAACGAGTCGTCGACCGCTTTACTGAACTCGAACCCCGAGATCTTGACACAGACCGAGGCCAGCCGGTTGGCATCGATATGAGGACCCCCTTTGGGTGCTCTCCCTGTCAGGGCGATGGAAATGTCGAGAAAGTCGGGATACTTCATGGTCCTTGCTCCGAGCACGCTGTTGGCATACACAACGGCATTCGACTCTGCCCAGGCCACCTGGTCACCTAGCTTCGGGGCGGTATCGAGCTGGTATGGTGCACAGGTAAAGGTCGGTCGTGCTCCCATATCCGTATAGGCCTTTCCAAGCCTATCGGCAGCTTCACCAAATGTCGTGTCGATTCCCAAGGCACGCCATCGTTTTTGATCGACTGAGATGGAGTTGAGGGACGTGGGGACTCGGACCTGGCCTCCCCAGTCCCGGAGTCTTTCTGCCAAAGCCAGAGTTGCAGGACCGGTATAAACACATCCGTCGACATGGACTTGTGTCACATCCATCAACTCGGTAGCGCCGAGTACATGGGCCATACGCAGTACTATGCGAATTGCCACACGTGATGCCTCTCCATAGTCGCCCTTGAGGAATGCCTCATCAAGGCTGGAAAGTTTGACACCCTCCAAAGTAGGCGTGGTTCCAAGATCTAGAGCATCCTCTTTGATATCGTTCGAAGAGCATGCTAGTTGTCTTGGCAGCTCCTTGGTAGAGACGTGGCCGTCATCAACGTAGATATCGCGACCATTGAACTTTAAAAGCTCCCGAAAGTCTTCCTTCTTCAGTACCACAACTGGAATTGATTTTTGAAAGACTTCTTCCGCAATCATAACTCCCAAAGTGAGAATATCCTCACGTCGTTCAAAAATCATTGCCTCGGGTGCCTTTCCATTGAGCAGAAGCTCCAGCACAATTCCGCTGCCCGTACAGGAGCCTCGACCTCCTGGAATAGCGAGGATCGAGTTTTGAAGACGTTGTCTACTCAAGGGATGGTGTCGGTCGATGATCTCGCTCTTGTGCGGGTCGACGCCTCCCCAGAAGCTGAGTTCGAGGTTGCTGGCGAGGAGCCTGCCCGTGGCCTTGCCTTGGACGTAGGCGGTTCCGGAAAATGTGAACTCGTCTAGAGACCCCATTATGTTCTTTTGGATTTCAAATCGTCAAAGATCGAGGCAAGTGTCTGCGCAGGGCCCGTAGTCGGACGGAAGATTACAGAGCCGTTCCTGATATCAACGTGAGCTATTTGTGTTGTGTGGTCAGCCAGGAAAAAGAGACTTACTGCAATATCAAGAAGTTTGTAAAGAGTTGAGGAGGCCCCAATAGTGTCACTATTTCGAACTAAATCGTCCAGAAAACCATCTTCTGATATCGGTGCAGTTATGTATACTCGAACCAAGCGCCCTCTACCTACAGAGGGGTAAGGGAACTAAGCCAAAGTGGAGCAGAAGAAAGGGCTCAAAGACGGCACAACGACACAGAGCAGACCAGTCTCTTTTCAAACTCAACAAGCTGTTTGTGATTCGCAAGATATGACGAAGAAAGTTCTAGTCACCGAAAATCCCCAAGATGGGAAATACCAAGGTATATAGACTTGGGCGCCACGTGACATCTCCGGATAACACATCCTCTGGAACCGGCAGGCGATTCCGGTAACTGTCAAGAGATTCCGGTTGGCGCCAAGCTCAACTGCCGTATTCTGTGTCTTGGCTACAGATTCATCAAGAAGTCTGCCTTGGCAAGTTTCAATCAACGTATTAAGTTGCAGACAACGCCGGTTGTTAGTTTTCATAGTCTGAACAGTTGAATCACCATTCTGGGGCGAGGAGAAAGTCTAGCGTCATTACCGATTTGGGTGATGAGTTGATACTCCATACGAGACAGCATCGATCTTGGAAAGATATTGCTCTCCGGTCTCGTGAGACTCTCCAAGGCTTATCGAGTTGATAAATACAGAACTTGAGATAATGTAGCCTGGGCACTCGTAGGGATAAGTGGCCTCGGAGCCCTGGACCAAGCTTTCTCAGCTGCCCATGACCACGTGGATCTACATCGTCCTTTGTAAGAACCTTGCCCTACTCGCAGCAAACAACCATCACAAGGCTAATCAACCTCGGCCTCGGGTCAAACTCGCTGTCTTGATAGTTCGTCGGTGCCGCAACCCGACCCTTCAGCTCAAATAGCCGACTACCACCATCCGCCACAACCAGGAGTTCCTCCCCCGTAGCATCCGAGGTGTGAGATAAGAATGACCCTTGTCCATCGTACGGTGAACCTGGACCGTCTTTATCACCCCGCATTACGCCCTGCCACTACTACAAGGGGAAGCGGTAAGCGATCCCGGGATTACCTTGTCAAAGGAGACTGCAACTATCTCGACCCACGTGGCTCCACCTTGGCAGTTGGCCGAGGATATCAGAAGGGGAGATGCCAATCAGCGCTATGGCCGTACATCCTTTATCTGGGTTGCCTTTTCCATATCTGTTAGGAGCGTAGCTCGTATAAGTCCGGGTGGACCTCCCGACATCATGGGGTCGCTCCCGACATGACGGGATGGCGTCCCGACGCTTCTTTGGAATCTGGGGTAGAGCAACAGTTCATGTCAATCAGCCTCAGTGGTCCACATGGTGAGAGCAGGCATGTCAGGATGCGAGGTGAGCTCCAACACCCTGGCTGACTCGAGTCATAAACCAATGGAACCCAAAGAGGACACAACATGATGTTATCTATAAATACTGCGACGTTGCACCGCTGGATGAGATGGGACACACTCAGCTTTGTCTTTGCAGGGCAGTGAGCAGCGGTTTTCAAGTCATTCAAGTCATTCTTCTGGAATTTGGTCGACACTCATCAAGTCATGGAGAAGGACATTGAAACAAAGGGGCAGGGGGATGTACCCCAGGATGTCAACTTCCGAGCCATCGCCGAAGGAACTTCTGATCTCGTCTACCAACATGATCAACTTGAACGTGGACTCAAGAGTCGACATATTCAGTTTCTCGCCCTTGGTGGAGCGTAAGTACCCCTGAACAACCCATGCCAAGAACCATGTTTAACTTGAATTTACAGTATCGGCACTGGTCTCTTTGTTGGTTCTGGTGTAACCCTCTCCATCGTCGGACCCCTGCCTCTCTTCTTTGGCTACATCGTCATGATGCTCATCGTGTGGAACATCATGAACAACCTGGCAGAAATGGCTACTCTGCTACCCGTCAAAGGTGTCACAGTCCCGTACTTTATCGATCGGTTCGTCTGCCCGAGCTTGGGCTTTGCTGCTGGCTGGAACTACTGGATGGCTTATGCGTTGCTCATCGGTGCCGAGGCCTCAGCTGTCGCCATTCTCTTTGACTACTGGAATACGAACGTCCACTCTGCTGTCTGGCTGACCATCTACCTTGTCGTCATTCTCGGCCTCAACATTATCGCCGTTTCCTTCTTTGGAGAAGCCGAGTTTTGGTTTGCTAGTATCAAGCTCATCACCATCGTCGGCCTGATTCTCACTGGTCTGGTCATTATGCTTGGCGGAGCCCCCAACGGTGACCGGATTGGCTTCAGATACTGGAACAACCCCGGTGCTGTCAAGACGTACTTGGTCCACAGCAACAAGAACACGGGTCGCTTCTTGGCTTTTTGGACGGGCATCATCCGAGCCGGTTTCGCCTACATCACCTCACCCGAACTGATCGCCGTGGCCGCCGGTGAAACCATCGCTCCCCGTCGAAACATTCCCAAGGCAGCAGGTCGCTTCGTCTACCGTCTTGCCATCTTCTATGGCCTGGGATCACTGATGATCGGCATCATTACCCCATCAAACGACCCCAACCTCCTCAACCCAGAGTCCAACGCAAACTCATCCCCCTGGGTCATTGGAATCCAAAACGCTGGCATCGGAGTTTTGAACCACATCATTAATGCTGCCATCTTGACCTCGGCCTGGTCTGCCGGAAATGCCCTGCTATACGCAGGAAGTCGTGTTCTGTACAGTCTCGCGATCAACGGCCAAGCCCCTCATTTCCTCAGACACACCAACAGAAGGGGTGTTCCTTGGGTTGCCATTCTATGCACCTGGTCCATTGGTATTCTGAGCTTCTTGAACGTCAACAACAGCGGTGCCAAGGTGTTTACTTGGTTCATGAACCTTACAACCATCAGCGGCTTCATTGCCTGGATTCTCATCATGATCACCTTTATCCGTTTCCGCAAGGCGCTAGAGGTCCAAGGCCTTATGCACACGCTGCCCTACAAGACAAACCTGCAGCCTTATGCAACATACTTCATGTTGGTCCTACTCATCCTTCTCACCCTAACCAACGGATTCCAGGTCTTCTTCCCTGGCAACTTTAACGCATCCGACTTCCTTGCTGCATACATCACTCTGCCCATCTTCCTTGCCCTGTACATTGGTCACAAGATATATAGCAGGTCTTGGCGGTTTGCGTATCCTGTGGAGGAGGTGGATGTCGTCACCGGAGTCAAGGAGATGGAAGAGCTGGCAGCATTGGATGAGCGCCCAGTCCCCAAGAATCTCTGGCAAAAGATTTGGTTCTGGATTGCTTAGGGTGGCTGTTGAAGAACTGTCTTGATTGTGTTGGAGGTCGAATTTAGTATCGCTACTTGACTTGATGCGTTTTCTCTACCGTTCAAGTTATTCTCGTTGTCGAGTGTGAATAGCACTATGTGAAAGAAAGCCACGGCTCATTATAATACCAAGATCGAACGCCCTATGCATGTTGCTATTGAATTCATCCGTGCCAATGAATTAGCCGAGTAGCATCTTTAACTCTAAGAGCTTGGTTTGCTTATTAAAGCCGACTTTAAGCGCTTTATAGCTTCGTCTTACTCGCAGATTAAAACAACAAACCAGCAATCAACATCAGCAGCTTCAGGTCAATGCCTTATCATCAATTGCCATGAGTACCCCCACACAATGTAGACACCTCGAGATTATCTAGATTATCTATCAGGGTGCGCGGGTAATGAGGATCGTCCCGACATCGGGACCGGGCCACTTGCGTCATTCGGTAAAGCTAGGCCGAGCTCCGCTGTAGCTCCCGTCTCGGTAGGTACTGAAACCCAACCTCGCAGTTTAACCCTCGAATTATCTCTCAACCATAAACACCACGACACGTTTTCCAAGATGCGCGTCGCTTCACTCGTCGGTGTTCTCGCCTCGGCATCTCTCGCGCTCTGCTCTGGCCAGCAGCAGCCCCTCGGCGCACCAAGCCAAGCTCCCCTCTCGAGCGATGCCCCCACGTACCGATCGGAGCTTCTGAGCTTGCACAAGTCCCTGATTGAGATCTCGTCCATTTCTGGGACTGAACACGATGTCGGCGAGTGGCTCGAGTCTTATCTAGCTGGAAAGGGCTACTCCACGTCGCGCCAAAAGATCCGCCCTTTCGAAAATACGCCTCCAGGCAAGGATCGGTTCAACGTGTTGGCATGGCGACCGAGCGACGACTTTGATCCCAAGGTGGCTATCAGCAGTCACATTGACGTCGTCCCGCCTCATATCCCGTACGGAATCGAAGAAGGCGAGATTACAAAGGAGACTAGAATCTCTGGTCGAGGAAGCGTCGACGCCAAGGGCAGCGTCGCAGCACAGATCACCGCCGTTGAGGAGCTATTCAAGGCAGGCAAGGTTGACGCGAGCAAGCTGCTGCTTCTCTTTGTCGTTGGCGAGGAAAAGACTGGCGACGGCATGCGAGGCTTCAGCGATGCTCTCGCCAGCAAGGAGCTTCCCTACAACCTTGACGCCGTCATCTTTGGAGAACCGACCGAAAACAAGCTCGCCTGCGGACACAAGGGCGCTCTATTCTGTGATGTCACCACCAAGGGCTTCCCTGGACACAGCGGTTACCCATGGCTCGGAAAGTCGGCCAACGAGCTCATGATCCGTGCCTTTGCCAAGATCCTCGATACGGACCTTGGTACCAGCGAATTGTTTGGAAACACGACTGTCAACATTGGTAGCTTCCACGGAGGAGTGGCGGCGAATGTCATTCCTGAGCAGGCTGTTGTTGGACTGGGTGTGCGAGTCGCCAGTGGAGAGCAGGAAGACGGACACCAAATCGTCCATGACAAGATTCAGGCCATCTTTGACGAGATCGACAAGGATGCCTTTACCTTTGACTGCAGCCACGGATACGGTCCCGTCAAGGCCAACTGTGATGTTGAGGGTACGTCTCTCAAACCACCAACCCAACGTTTACTAACATTCGCCAGATTTCGAGACCATCGTCGTCAACTACGGAACCGACATTCCCAATCTCAAGGGCGATCAAACGAGGTATCTATATGGCCCAGGAAACATTCTGGTGGCACATGGCGCGCAAGAAAACGTGACCGTTGCTGATCTTGAGACGGCTGTAGAGGATTTCCAAAAGCTGATCCTCCATGCGTTGAAGCAATAAGCTGTCCCTGCCCAAAGGAACCCAATTCCACCCGCTCTAGTCTATGTTGGATATGATGCCTCCGTTCTATATACTCAAAGAAAAGTCATGTCATGAATAAGTGGTGTTTAAGCACCAGTGATCTTGGCCCAGCGCTCTGGCAGGATCTGGCTAAAGTCAAACTTGCCGTCGGGCCCCTTCTCGATAGCGCCCTTCTCAGTGACCACGGCGTCGATGAACTCGGCGGGAGTAACATCAAAGGCAGGGTTCCACACGTTGATCCTTTGGTCGGCGGTAGCCACCCGCACCTTGGAGCTCTCGTCCACGGTACCATCAGGCTTGATCACAGCTCCAGTGACCTGCGTGAGCTCCTCCTTCTTCCTCTCCTCGATCTTGATACCATCGCCCGTCTCCGTCTCAAGGTCAATGCTGGTTGTGGGTGCCGCGACGATGAACTTGACTCCATGGTGCTTGGCCAGAACAGCCAGTTGGTATGTGCCAATCTTGTTGGCGGTGTCGCCGTTGCGCACAACTCGATCGGCTCCAACAATAACAGCGGCAATGTTCTTCTCTTGCTTCCGGGTGCGGAAAAGAGATGCAGCCATGGAGTCGGTAATGAGCGTGCTGGGAATGCCTTCAAAGACCAGCTCAAAGGCGGTAAGTCGACTTCCTTGGTTGTAGGGACGAGTCTCGGTGCAGAAGGCGTGCTGGAGGAGCTTCTTGGCTTGAAGGGTTCGAATAATTCCCAGAGCAGTACCATGGCCAGAGGTGGCGAGAGATCCAGTGTTGCAGTGGGTGAGGACCGAGATCTGCTGTTCGGGGGAAGCGCCGACTTGAGCGCGCAGCCACTCGGCACCAAAGTCGCCAATCGACAGGTTGGTCTTGAGATCCTTCTCAAAGATCTTCTCTGCTTCCTCGATAAAAGCAGAAATGACGGCCTCCTTGGTCGCGGTGCTTCCAACTTCCCGTATCCTGGCCTTGAGCTGGTTAATAGCATTGGTCAGGTCCACGGCCGTGGGTCGGCTCTCCTTGAGGTAGTCGAGAGCCTCTTCAATCTGGCCGATGGCCTCTTCGGCGGATAAAGCTGTGCAGCTTCCATTGTGAAGCTCTACTGCAAGACCAAGGGCAGCGACAATGGCGATGGCCGGGGCACCACGAACTCGCATAGTATAGATGCTGTCGAAGGCCTCAGTTCTGTTGGAGACCTCATCGTAGTGGAATTCGTGGGGTAGGCGGAGCTGGTCGAGAACCTCGAGCTTTCCGCGGGTGTACTTGACAGCCTGAAGAGTAGACATTTTGAAACTTTTCTGCAAGAGGTATCGATCTGAGAGAAAAAGTTCAAGATGAATTGATGCTGGAGTTGCTCAACGCGTTGACACCCAATGCTTGAATTGTTGCCCCTCCAAGAATTCTGCCATCACCCCGCCAGGAACTTTCAGTGGCGTCATAGAAATCAGCCAATGATAGAGCATCATTATCTCACCGCCCTGAACCCGGAGAAACCCACTTCCGGCGCATGGCGGTGAGCTCACTGCCTGAACGGGAAACAGGGGTCTCGTGGAGCTGTTTGGGACAGCTTAGCGATTCAACACTGCGATCCATCCCAAGATACGTGGACGAAGAACGATGACAAGAGCGGAACCGAGCTGTTTGCCATGGAACAGCCATTCTCGACGTCAAAAGTGACTGGTGCGACTTGAACTTTCTAATTCTCACTGACCCATCCCCTGCGCTCAGCCTCAGCTAACATGACGTCTTGTCGCAAGTCGAGTACTTCGATCCTCACGATGTCTACAAGCTCCTCGCCCCTGGGCTAGTCCCCCGACTTCCTCTCCACAATCTCAACTGGCAATCGCATGCCGGACCTTTGCGGTCTATTGATAGTCTCCACGTCGAGCTTATTCAGGGAGGCATCGACCCCGCATCAGCAACAACACCGCATCCCCTTCGACGCTCGGGTAGTACGATCGATGATGGCTTCCAGACGCAGACTTTCGGCGGTCGCTCGGCCTCCACTGAGCAAGGAGATACTGCATCAATACCCTCAAGGACTATTGGAAGCCAGCGACGACACCAGATTCCCGGCCTACGCCGCACACCTTATCTCAAAGTGCTCCTCGTGAGATGCGATGATAACGATTCTTACAAGAGTTCTGTCCGATCAGAAGTCAGAGAGTGGATCAAGACACATACACCGTCTTCAAGCAACTCTAAGAAAAGCAGCAAGCAGGAGAAGCACGATGCCTTCGAATGGCTTATCGTCCATGTGGTCATTCCCAACACCGTTGCTGCGACGCAACCAAGGACTAGCGGTCGATCGGAGGGGGCTGCTGAAAAGGCGACCTCGAGATGGCGTACTGGCTCAACTCCTCTCCTAGAAAAGATGCGAGCAGACTTTAGCACGCCAAAGACCCCTTTCGATCGAGTTGCGCAAATCAGGATCGGCATCAACGACCTCCCATACGATCAGCTACCCAGAGTTGTTCCCGCTGTACCGACAGGCTACTCAGAGAATGAGCACGATGCCGAAAATGCCTGGAATGAGTTGATTGGAAAGTTCAAGACTCTCATCTTGATGTCATTTGACATGCGAGTAACCCAGTATGAGGAGGACATTAAAGAAAAGGATGGCCAGCGAAGTCTACCGGGATGGAACTTTTGCACCTTTTTTATTCTCAAAGAAGGTTTAGCAAGAGGCTTTGAGAGTGTTGGTCTCGTCGAGGATGCCTTGGTCGGATACGATGAGCTCAGCGTTGGGCTTGACTCTGTCATTCACGAGCAAGCTGATCAAGGGTCTCCAGAGCGACATGGCGGTGCCATGCTCAACTACACAGAGGAACTGAAGAAGTCGGTCACAGCCGCTCTCGCCAGTGTCAGTGGAAACGTGGAGGACGAGGAAGCCGTTGACCTCCAGTCAAACGAGCCGATCAAGGAACAATTCGACGAGATCCCCATCAGCGCCACGAAAAAGGCCTATCGGGATATGATTCTGGCTAACAACGTTTCCGTCTTTGACTTCCGATGCTACATATTTGCTCGACAGATGGCTCTGCTCTTGCGACTCGGCAATGCTTGGTCATCGCGGGAGGAATTGCTGGCCAAGCTTAAGGAACAGCAAGACTCTGTCCTGCATGGAGTTGCGCCTCTTGCACCTCCACCTAAACAGACCGAGGAGGCGGAGAACTTGTCTATGCTGGCCGAAATTTGTCGAAGAACTCTACAATTCATCCCGGCAGTGTCGCAGGTTATGCGTCGAGATATTCTCACTGCCTTGGCGACAGACGAGGCAGATGAAAAGGACGGTCTCCTCACGAACCCTCACCTGCCCGAAATCATGGACAACGTTGTCGCCTCGTTCGCCTTCTCCGTTGCCCAGCAGATCCTCGCCCAGACGTCGTCAAAGGCTCTTCCGATTCCCCCATCAACACTCGCTCCTCCGGAGAGTCTCGAGCAGAAAGCATCTATCCCTGAACCCAAGACCATGATGCATCCTGCACGAACTTCCTCCCTCCACGTTCAAACGGGTCCACAACTTTCACAACCTCTGCCAAGCCCTGGCATATTCCCTGGGCCCGGCATGCCGAAAACCAACACTGACAAAGATGCCCATTTTCTCAAGGCTGGCCTCGAGGACTTGGCTGCTAGGCGCGCCGAGCTTTACATGCTATCCAGGAGCATCCTTGATGGTCTAGGTAAAAAGCGCGGTTGGAGTGATGGGTGGAACGAAGCGCCCATCATTGCAGAGGCTGAGGCCGACTTTGAAGATATCAGTCTTGATGACAAGGCTCCTGCTTCTGACGAAGCTACCTCTGAGGCATCTGGACAGGAAGATACCGATCCTTTGACGGTTGGCGTTGACAGCCACCTACTCCAAACCGCGCTGGACAACTCGGATAACTTCTACCGACTTTACGAGATACTCACAGACAAGGCGCTCCGACATTACACGGTAGCGAACCATGATCACGCTGTGCAAGCCAACATGGCAGATCTTGCTGTGCTCAAGTTCTTCCTCAAGGAATATGCCGCCGCCGCCTCCTACTTTTACCGAGCGACGCCATTCTTTGGCGAAAGCGGATGGAGCTCACTTGAGCTATCCATGCTTGTAATGTACTTGCACTGTCTTCGCAAAATGAAGTCACAGGACGACTACGTGCGTGTCGCCCTTAAGCTTCTTACCAAGTCGTGTGCGGCCGAAAAGGAAAGACTTGAGCAACGTTCAAAGAGAGTTTCGACTCTTGGAAAGCCTGATCCTGCAGATGCGACCTCGATGAAGGGCATTGTGGGCAATCTGTTTGACCTTGCTTCGTCTTTGTCTTCTCAAGTCAAGGTGCATCTGTCAAACTTTTTCACGGATATCGAACTAGCAGGTGCCCCAGAGTATTTTGAGGATGAAGACAAGTGCTGTCTCACAATCAACCTCTGGAGTCTACTACCCGACGA
The DNA here is from genome assembly GCF_023522795.1 of Fusarium solani. Lineage (NCBI taxonomy): Eukaryota > Fungi > Ascomycota > Sordariomycetes > Hypocreales > Nectriaceae > Fusarium > Fusarium solani. The sequence continues at coordinate 4,078,750 of NW_027072154.1, forward strand.
GATCAAGCTGGATGCCGTGGCTGTCCGAGTGTCGTCAAGCGAGAATGGGCCTGCCAAGGAGCTAAGGTTCTCAAGAAAGGAGGACATTGTGCTGAACCCGGGCATGAACAGTATCAAAGTGGACTGCACCGTGAGTTTACCTGGACGTTTTCAAGACGAAGCTAATAGGACCAGTCTGTTATCCCCGGAAAGTACAAGGTCGACCATCTCGGCCTCTCCTCGAGCAACCTCTTCCTTCACTTCGAACGCGACATCAATCATTCACCACCATCAACGACCAATATCTTCAAACATCCCGATGTCGTGCTCTTCCACCGGTCTGGGGCGCTGGACGTCCAGCTTTCGGCGACCAAGCATACTGCTCTGGACAAGAACAACACCATGGACCTCGTCCTTGATCCAGGCTGGAACACGCTGAAGAATTGCGAGATACGGGTGAAGCCGGCGACAGGAGGTCTCCGTCTATTGACGATCGAAGCCAAGGTGGTCGGATCAACGGTCGACTTTGCAAAGAAGCCCGAGTCAGGAGGTGTTTTCTTCTTTGACGAGGTTGCCGCCGAGACTCCATTTACTCTACGATTCCCGTACTCGGTCGAGCAAGATATTGGCGATGTATCTGCCAAGGTCGATGTGTGGTATACTCTTGAATCTGGCGAAAAGTACCACTTTGCCAAGTCAATGGTAGTTCCCATCTCTTTGGCGTTGGGCGTCAATGTCCAAGATGTGTTCAAGCATGAAGCACTCTATTCACGCTTCAACGTCTCTACAGCAAGCCACAGCCCGTTGCGACTACACAAGAGCGAACTGGTCCCATCCGATCTGTTTGAGTCGGAATTTGGAGTCTCGCCCGCTGGCACAACCATGATCTTCTCAAAACAACCAGCCACTCTCTTGTACCGGATAAAGAGAAAGACTGGTGTCAGACCCGGAAAGCGAGCTGCAAAGACCATGTACCTCAAACTCTACTACACTGTCCTCCAAACGGAGATTGAGCAGGTGATTGTGGGATCCATACTCGAGACCCTTGACAAGACTCCGCTCAAGCCATTTGCGAGGGCCATCACGACAGCGGTTGTCAAGGAGACGAAGGCGCTACAGACGCAAGATCTGGAGAGAGCAGCGCTGCTGAGGGCAGTGTCTACCCACTTCCTGGCCGATGTAGTATGGGAAAAGTCTTTTGCTGGCATTGGAAAGGTACCAGGGTCGCAAGAGGATGCCTCTGAGAGTATTACAGCTCTGCTCAAAGGTTGGCAAAAGTCTCACCCTAAAGTATTGATCCCTACAGACCAGCCAGAGGATCCTTGCACCATCCTCATCCCAGTCGAGATCCCTTCACTTCCTATTCTACACACCGCCGATATCCAGCTTCAGACGCCAGTGACCGAACTCCTGGACCAGCAGCCTGGCACAATCCCAACCGTGGCAGTCAACCAGATGCTCCCTGCGACGCTTCTTCTTAGGTGGACGCAAGTATGGGATACGGACCTCCAGCATACCAGAGATATTGAGTACAGCTACGAGGTGGTGGCACCGGGCGACACTTGGCTTCTCGGAGGCCGTCGCAAGGGCCACTTTGTCATCCCCGGGTCATCCAGCGAGCCTCTATCGTCGACGGCCGAGACCGAAGCCGAGATCCCGCTCATCATGATTCCCTTGCGCGAGGGCTGGCTGCCGTACCCAGGCGTCGAGATCCGTGAGGTCAAGGAGGTGCAGGATAACCAGCCGCAGGGGTGCGAGGTGGACTTGCGGAACCTGGGCGAGTCAGTGCGCGCTGTCGGCGAGAGGAAGGCCGTGACTGTGAGTCTGGATGCGAGCGGCCCTGGTGGAGGGCCGTTGGTTTTGGAGAGTGAGGGCTTTGGGAGGGAAGGGGGGAGGATCGTGGCGTAGATGACTGATAGCATGACGTACGAATATACAAGGATCCCAAATGTTTATTCCTTGAATGGTTAACAAGGCCTCGTCGAGCGCCGAACTCAAAACAAACATGTGTTCGAGTTTAATTCAGCCCCCATGTCTATTCTCGACCATTCGAGCTATGGGGCCACAACATCCATAAGAATCACAACTCCCAAACAACCCAGGATTCGTTCGGCTTGATCCAACAACAATCGTGTCCGCAGGGCAGGCGCGTGGCTCATACCACTGACAAGAGGGCCAACGCTGAGAGGAGTGGGGATTCGAATGGGTCACTGAAGAGCTTCTGCGAGAAGAGGCTCCTCATCGTGTCTGGGAGCAAGGTCTGGACGGTGTTGTCTGGAGTCTGGCGGGAGACGCTAAAGAGGTTGGTTAGGAACACGGCCTGCTCCTCCGAGAAGCGAAACGGGACGCCGTAGTCGGTTTCGCTGGCGAGCTCGAGCATGTTCTTGAGGGTATTGGTAATAACGCTTACGTGTTTTAGGTATCTGTTGAGCGTTTCTTCCCGTATGCTTATCAGGGGGCTCGTTAGCTGCGTGTCGTCGCTTCTCTGGTTGAGTATGATGGTCAAGGGGTAGGGGTGCAGCGGTTCCGAAGATGAAGTGTGCTGCATAGTCTATCAGGGGATCAGCAATCTCAGGCATATGGCAATCACAAACATACCTCCGTCAGATAACCTTAATCTGAGATCATGTCCGTCAGGCAGAGAGATAGCTGGATCATCGACCGATCATGCTATCCGAGCTCGATCTGAGGACACCATAGTACCGCGCGCAGTTGGGTTTTCTCCGCTGGACCCAGGTGAAGGGTGCCGGAGAGTTGTCGCAAACCGGCTAGCCATCCGCAGATCTGTAGGTATGTCAGTACCACGATCGAATCAAAGATTGTCTGATATCGTCGTTCGGTCGGCATAGCCTTGAAAGTCAACATCGATATGGGAGCAAAACACCGAGGGATCGTTAAGGTACAAGGGCGATGGAGAGGCAGCAAAGAAGACGAAGGAATGGGGAAACGTACCACGTCGCTGTCCATATTAAAAAAAATATTGGAAAAAAATATTTCCAAGAAGTGGAGGATAAACTGGAGGGACCATGAAATAAGGAAGCGAAAACCAGATCTGGCCGGGCTCAGTATTTACTGTGGAAGCGACGCTGGCGATCGTGATGCTAACGATGATGATGTATGAGAAGAAAAGAGATGGACACTCTAAAATCTGGTGAGCTCATCGTTCAAATAGGGAGGCTCGGAATCCATGGCACACTGCGGCTTCCGCCCGTTCCTTCCCATAACTGCGAGAGCGAACTTACACACGGCAGAATGCTCCTTTCAAGGACTGCTCCTTCCACCCTAACTTCAACATCAACACCAACTTTCCGTCGAGATACCCACCCGCTTTCCCAATCTCGACAAGCTCTTGGCCCTCATGGACAGGTAGGTAGGTACTTGGCTCCTCCTAGAAAGCCGGGTCTTCCAGGAGGGAAAGTGACCAAAAAGGAGCTCGACTTCGCCTGCAAGGACCTTCCTGTCCTGGCCCTCCTCCTCCTCCTCCTCCTCCGTCGCCGTTGGCTGATGAATCTCCCGGAGAATCGAAGTAGAGGCGAAATCCAAAAGGCCAAGGGGGAGAGCGGGGGCAGGCACACCCGTCTAAGAAGACGGAGGCGACGACGAGATCAGACGGCGAAGGAGCCGTCGGGCGACGGGGGCGAGCCGGGGGGACTCGGCCTCCGGAGAGGCGGGAGAGGCGGAAGCGGCGGCGGGCGAGGAGGTCGCGGCAAGGGAGGAAGGAGGCCTGGGGTCAGGCCGGATAAACTTGGCCTTGATGGGCGAGCCTTTCCAGGTGAAGGTCAACTCTTCTTCGGTTGCCTCCAGGGAGTCGAGGAGCTTGTCGAGATTTGGGAGGCGGGCCGGCATCTCGAGTATGTCCGTGGCGTTGATGTTGATGTTGATGTTCAAGTTCAGGGATGGAAGGGGAGGGAGACATGTTGGGCTCAACGTAAGAACGACTGGGGCGAGCCATGGGGCAGAGTTGAGGGAAGGAACGGGCGGTGGAAGGAGCATTCTACCGCGCTTAACCTCAGTCTCGTGGGTATTTCTGGGAAGGAACGGCCCATTTGTGGTTGAGACGCATGTTGACCCGGAGCGGGAAGGAACGACTCCTCGCCGTCAATCTCATCTCCCCGCCTACCTGTACCGAAGAAGGCAGGCGGGGCTGTGCCTGTGTTGTGCGCTCTCTCTTGGTAAAACCACCAAAAGATGAAACACAACTCTTTAATGTGAGAACCATTGCTGGGAGGCATCATCATCTGTCGGGAGGCATCCAGAATAGTTCCATGTGATTAATAGATCTTTGTTGGCGAACGACGGCTCGCTAGTAACACTTAGTCAAGAGGTCAACTCCACGCAAGTGTTTGCTGTGATACGAAGCACAACTCTTCTCCGATCGTTTTTCCTCGGGAACAGGTCAAGCAATGTACCTCTCGGCAGAAGCCCGGATCTAGAGAAACTAACTACGGAGATACATACTGTCAAGGCGGTCTGTTTTCTCCGGCATATTATAGCCTCGTCGCCAAGCAAGAACAGGCGGCTGGGTGATTTCAATAACCAGCCTCTCCTCAAGGTGGTTGTATCTGAGAAACTGGACCTTGACTGGATAGTGTGAAGTGGCCTAGCCAGGGCAGCCGCTATAGCTAATCCCCTCCAGATGGCAGAGCACTCAAAGACCTCTGCGTTACGCTGGCAAGACATCGTTGGTCTGGCTCAGAGAAGGCCACATCCTGGCTCATACAAGGTCTCTTAGCTTCCACTAGTTAGTGCTTTCGCAAAATCACTGAATTTTGATGGCTAGAGATCTGAGTTCTCGGACACTATCATTGGATCTTGGCCTGGTCCTGGATTCTTCACTGGCAAGGCGAAACAACGGGCGCACTGCAATATCTGTATTCTTCAATGAACTACTCTGTAGTCCTCCATCCCCAGCAAGTCCCGGTCTCTATAATCCATCTGGCTCCGTATCTGGGCTACCGAAAATCCACATCACCGAAGGTGGGAGTGCCGAAGATATGTCCTGCGTATCATGTTAGAAGGTGAGGAATCTCGGAGGCATGGCAGATGCAAACATACCTGGGTCGAACAATCTTAGGAGCCCAAGAAACCAACAGCCAAGTGGGAGGACAGGGCGCAGGCGAAAAGGAAAGGCCCAAGAGGGCGAGGGCGGCGAGGAGATCAGAGGCGGGCGCGTAGGGGGCGGCGACGAAGGGCAACTGGGGGGAGGGAGCGGGAGAGGAGGTCAGCCAGGGACCAGGGCCGACCGGCTGAGCGTCGGGACAGTCTTTGAGCAGCTGTGCCTGCTCTTCTTCGGTCATTGTTCCTTCTGGGAGGCCTGGCTCCCCAGGGAGAGCCAGATACCTCTCCAGGAGGGCGAGAAGCTTGTCGAGGTTGGGGAGGGGGGCGACGTCCTGCATCTCGAAATGGTATTGAGTTGAAGTTTGGGAATGAGAGAGGAGATATTTTCGAGAGATAAATAGAGCAAAGGAGTGCTATGCGTCACGAAGGGAACTGCTGTCAATCAGTGCTGGGCACTGTCAAATCACTGACACAAAGTTGAGCCAACGACGCAATCAGCGAAACTGAGGCACTGACTTTAATCTGTGAAACTTAAGACCCTGTCGGTTATTGTGAGTGAAAGCATCTATGATTCGTGCCTTTGTGTGTTATGCTACTAGCTCGCAGCCATCTCGAGTGCAATTCGGCTCTGGTTTTGGTGTCACTTCGTTTCCGAGGTTGTCGATAGTTTCTCCATCTAACTTGATGCATATTGTGAATTGTTTGTACTTCTTTCCCTTGGATGTCTACGTACATCGAGATAGCCAACTCTGCGCTGGAATCGTTTGCTGAGACGTTTGCTGAGGCGTCAAGCCACCCAGGACACGGCTACCGAAGAATCCTTTGGTAGGCAGCAAAGGAAAAAGGGACACAAGTATTTGAATCACCTACGGTAGTTAGAGAGTTGTATGCCCTACGCAGTAATCCAAACCGCACTCTGCAAATTACAAGTGCAACTGGTGGTTGATGTCAAGCGGTAGGAATCAAGGGTTCCAGGGTAACTACTCCAAGGCCAGAGCTTCAGTGTATTCACGACAGTCCTGCGCGCTACAAATGTTGGGAGTGAAGTGAAAGTTACCCGGCGCAATATCTCAGTTAGCTAGGTACTCGTATTCATTTGGTGAAATGCAGTTTCAAGTGGGAAGATTCTAGTGCTTCAGGTCACACAGGAACGAGGCCGACGCGGTGATGAACATGGCAACGATACGGGGGAAATGAGTGTGTGCAGCAAGAGCATATATGGCCAGAATCACAGCAAAACAACAACTGGTCGCTGTCTCACCCATACCCTTGCAGTGTACATCTACATCATGAGAATAAAGGATCTCTGAATTGATGCGCAGCGAGATAATGCAATCAAAGAGGGACGTTGATCGGAGAGGGCAGCCACAAAAGGAAAGCGGTGAGGTGGCAGAATCATGTCAGCGTGGGGTAGACCCACTATTCTCTATTCTTGGGTATGGCGCAGGCGGTGTGGCGGTACTTAGCCTCAAGGGTCGCCGAATCCGGAAAGTCGCAAAAACACCAAGGCGAATATCTCGACCAACTCTACAGCAAAAAGAATGCCACAATACCAAAAGAATTGAATGGGAAACGCGTGCCCGGTATCGGAATCGAACCGATGATCTTCGCATTACGAGTGCGACGCCTTACCACTTGGCCAACAGGGCCGGGGAAGCTTCTCCAATCGTTGCAGGGTGTTGAGTTAACTTCGCATATTTGACCCACCCTTGGCGTTCCTCTGGCATGGATGTGTGGAGCAGGGGTCGGTATTGATCTGATTGGCTCAATGGCAGAGTCAAACCCGGCCCCGATCCTGAATCGTTGCGCTGTTGCTTGAAAACGTACTGGACGGGACTGAGAACACTACCATTGTCACCACCACCTAGGTCAAAATTTTCGGGTAATTCCCATGTTCTCTAATGTTCCTCTGGATCTACATGCACCGTGCTTGCTTATACAAGTCGATTGGGCCTGTCGGGCCTTGCCAAAGTCTATCCCAAACTCTCCTTGCTATGAAGCCCACCATGGCAACGGAAGACAAGTTTTGTTGGACACCCAGGCGAAGAAGACAGTAACACCATTCAAAGTTCAGTGCATACTAATCATCCGGGTTGAAGTTCGTATGGTTTACAACTTTAAATTGATGTTACAGGAACTTAAAAACTCCCAGCTCCCATATCCTTTTTGCTTGCTTCCTTAGACATCCCAATGCTACTACCCTGAACCAAAACATGATGCCTCAACTTTTATCCCCAATAATTCTTGCTCAAACCGAACGAAAACAATTTCTCTTGACTGGCCAAATTCGCTGATTTCTCATTTACTTGAGACGTTGGAGCCATCACTAGTAGGGGCAGCCGAAGGGAGGTTGGGTATTTCGCGTCGCTGTGCTGCTTCTTCCAAGACATGGTTGGCAATATACCAAGAATTGCCCGCCAGTCCAACCGTGATACTCAAACGCGACCACGACAGCCTCAAGAACCTAGAACAGCACTACGTGGTACATCAGCCTGGACATAGTAGGCCCGAGGGTTATCGCAGACATGATATGTGACCAGTCCCCTTTTTCTAGCCGAGAGAGCAGAGTCCAAAGGCAGCCGATGAGGTGGAGACCGATGAATAACGCCAGTGGAGGAGGTAGTACTGGATGGTTGATTCTAGGGGAGGCGGTGAAGGTAGACCGGAGTGGTAGTCCATGAGTATGGAAGAGGTTATCATGACGGATGGAGGAAGACCGAAGAATGATGAGACCCGTGGTTGATGCCGAGTTTGAAGACGTGGATTGATGTTGAAGATGAAGAGTTGTGGTGAAGGTCTTGGGACAGGCATTGAGGCTTCAAGCCATTGAGGCTTCAAGTCATTCGGCTACTATGTATGAAGATCGGGTAGACATCACATTTTGGTACAGACATCATCACGCACCCGATATGTTTGAACCCTGTCAATTCTGATACTAGAGCAACTAATCTAGACACCCAAGCTTCTTCTGGTATCAATCTGGCAGACACCTGGAACTGTAGGGACATTCACGCTCTTAAAATTCGATCCTCTCTTTTTTGTTTTTTACGAACCTCACTCCGTGCCGTCAGGCAGTATGTCAATAGGAACCCAACCAACCCGCCCCCCCTTCTACGGGAGCTACAATACACCGACATCCATAGCAACACCGTGATAGAATAAAAGCCACATCAGACCTAGCCAAAGTGTTCCCGGCTTCGGGCAATGTCAACTCAGAACGCCGCCTGTGCGCATCAGGGCCCAATGACCAGGTGCGGCACCATGCTGGGTGCACCATGTTAGGTGGGATGCTGCATGCAAAACCAATAACCAAAACAAAGCTCCAGTGCGCTCCCTCCGTGCGCATGATCGATCCATCGTGAGGGATCTACTCCCGGGGTTCATAAATGCGTTAATGTACAGTCAAATGCAATAATACTGAGCTCAGCCCTAATAGGCGAGATGTTGAAACGAAGTAGCAGCGCTGTCGAGGCGCGGGTATCATGCCCTTCCTTGCAGGGCCCCAAAGTTCGAATCCAAGGTATACTGTTGTAGTTTCTAGAGGGTCACGGTAGACTTGCGAGTCTCGCTGTTCGAATCGGTAATGTGTTGGCATCCTGAGTTGCCGATATGGTTTGGCGGTAGCTGGCGGACAGCGTCTCTGTCACTTCTTGCGGCTACTCGAGGCCGTAATCTTGCTGGTGCTCATGAGGTCGCCGATATACTTTTGCAGGAACTTATTATTGTTGTCGAGTTTGTCGTGCTCCTCGCGTACGGCCTCGATACGGTTGAAAATCGTGAGCAGCGAGTCCTGCAACGCCTTGGCGTGTCTAGAATGGTTAGTGCAATGCCCAGCTAGCATGTCCATCGGACTCACCTCTTCATCTCGTCCCGGGCTTCCTTGCCCATCCTATCCAAGTCCTCGCTTGTTCGCCTGGGACTCATTGCCCGTACATCATCTGGACCAAAGTCGGGTTCCAGAGGGCCGACTGCTGAGCTATCACGAGGGACTGCCAGGGGTCCGCTGCTTTTCCGAGTGGGCAGACCAGGTCGTACAGGGATGGGCTGGTGAATGACAGGCTCGTTGTTATCCGAGGGGCTTGTTGAAGCTGACGAGTCGGATCGTGCAATCGGATGGGGCTGCTCTGAAGCAGTAGGCTGGAGCTCGGTTTCCTCTGCCATGACAGTATATATATCGATCCAAGTATGTTTCGGGCCGATGATCGAGTCGGTGAATCGCAAATGTCGTCACTTGTCGCACAGGCTGACCAGGCTATTGCCGCATCCACAGAGTAGAGAGAATGGGACAGGTGACCCGATTGAGGCGCGACAGTTGAGGCGAGACTCGAAGGAACAGATATCGGTGAGGAAAATCGGAGGAGGGATCGCGTGGACTTTGTCGTCGAGAAGAGAGAGAGCTGGAGAGAGGGGTAGAGGTCGAGTGCCAATGGTTCCACGTGGTTCAAGGGTCTCGATCTCGTAGCGGGCGGTTCTAGAGGGAGGCCAGCGATTCTGGATCCACCCAACTCGTGCGATGAGGCTGGTATATTGTTCTAGAGTGCCTCTGGAAGGGCGGAGACGCGGAGAGACCGAGGGGGACTAGCCGCAATGGAATTCGGAGATGCTCTGGAATCGGTCGCGAAGGGAAAGGTGGCTTGCAGAAGGGACGCGGCAGAGACTTTTTCGTCTTGACGGGAGTTTTGGTGGCTGAAAAAAGAGCTGTATCCAGAAGAGTGGTTGTGGTTGAGAATGTGTCTCTGGGGCTGGAATTGAAATGGATGGCTCTGCTGGCGGTGGGCGGCGGTCAAGAGGTGGAAGAAAGCAGCCCAACTAAGTAAGTGCTAGCTTGCTTGCTAAGTCGAGGCAGGTGGTACGTTTGATGGAGCGGAGCGGCGGCGACTGCAGTGAATTACAGTGGAGGTGGTGTCGACCCTGCAGGAAGCGAAGCGCGAAGCGTCAGTGGATGGGATGGATTGACGAAGCGAGAGACGAGAGCGACCAAGTTCTGGACTTGAGCTGCAGGAAAGAATAAAAAGCAAACAAGATGACAGCACGAGCAGCGTCACATTCAAGGATATGTAGGTATGCAGCTGGAGATGGAGGGGGAGAGGGGAGGGGAGGGGAGGGGACTAACGGTAGCAATAGCAGCGGGAGATATAATAATAACGGGGAGTAAACAAGTCGAGAAGCGATGGATGGAAAAAAGGGGGAAGAAGTCAAAATGAATAAAAGAAAGTGACGAAGACGGCAGAAGTGTTTGGTGAGACCAACCCCAATGACAGCAGTGGCAACAAGTTGAAGAAGCCGGCAAGTTCCTAGTCGGCGCAAACGACCAAGGCGATGGCAATGCAATGACAATGGGAGGCAAAAAAAAACCACGGTTGCAGGCACGGCAGGAGGACCCTTCTTTTTCAGTGGCAGGTGGTGGCAGGAAGAAGAAACCCGGCCAGAGTAGAAAGGGAAGAGGATGGACGGGAGGGGGGAGGCCAAAGGGGAAAAGACGAACGAACGAAATGGGGATGGGGATGGGAATGTAAAGTGGATTTCTCGTGAATTGATAATTTCACCGTCCTCTCGTCCTTCTCTGATGAGAGAGAGCCCCTAGAACAGACAGAGAAGTCGGAGAGGCGAGACCCTGGGAAAAAAGACTGAACGGGCCTGGCACCGCTTCAAGACGGGCGAATCTCGTTGGCCCCCGAAGAGGAAAGTGACGACAGAGCGAGGAGTCATGGGACTTGGGATCGGCACCCCTCGGTACATTTGGAGCTCTCCCTGGACAGGTATCGCCGCAGCTGTGTGTGGGGGGTCGAGTACCTGTCTGGCTGCCTGCATCTTGGTACTCTTGCCTGAGCAGCCAATGTCCCCGGCCGTCGAGCTCCGGCGTCTATGGGCACAGTGCAGCAAAGGTACGTACCGGGCAACAACATGACAGTGGCACGAACTCAACTCGCCTGAGCGCTAGCGCCCACGCGACTCGGCTGCCCTCTCCAAAAAAAGGCGCGCAGGTACGTACTTTTCACAGACGGTCATCCTCCGCGCCTGAAATACTGACCTCACGATGCATTCATTGGTATTGAGATTTTCGCTGCTAGACGGACCTGAGGCACTAGGCGACGCGTTAGGTGTCAACAGAGGAGGAAAAAAAAACCCTCAGAGTTTCTCGCTTGGTTGCACAGACGGCAACGGCTCGACACCCTGCCAGAGCAAACATCCCAAGGACCTCGCTAACCCGGCCAAGACGTCTAGAGAACCACAGGGAAAACATCCCGAGCCTCAGAAGCCCCAGGCCAAGCCTCCCGTGAGAAGCCTGCAAAATTGGCGATCAGCGTCTGTGACGCAATTGCCGGCCCTTGCAGCCCACAGCGTTGGGGTCGGTTGAGGCCTGCTCCAGTCACCCTGGACACCCGTACCCGCCATGTACCCCCTTGGGCGTCGAGTCGCTGAGCGCCTGTGAGTGGCTCAGCCTTGAGGGGGCTCGGGGCGGGACGTGAGGCTTCTAGCGGCAGGCACCCTTCTGACGGGTAGGGGCCTCCCACTGCGCCGGCTTTGGTTTGGTACCTTGCGGTACGGGGCCCTTGGTGGAGGAGCGGCTGTCATCGACCAAGCCACCATCTCTCATGCTCCATCCACTTGATGGAAAGGCATCTTTGGCCAATGATTCCATTCTCTTCCCTTTCTCTGCGCCAGATCGTCGGCCGAGTCCTAGACTTCACCCTGTCATTACCGCAGTCAATCGTCCCGTCTTTGGTCGTCGCAAACCCTAGCATGATTAGGTCCAGCCGATCTCTCGTCATGTCCAGCAAACAGCAAACCGACGACCTAATACTCGACCGTCTATTATACAGTGCCTACCACTATGCTACGGAGCGGTGTCGGTCGGTACACCGAGTTTGGCCATGATTGTCGCCTCTTGATGCGGATCTTTGACCGAAACGTCGCCGAAGAAACCATTCTGCCAGACCAAACGCCCACCGAGACGATCGTCTTTCAACTGCCAACTGCGCCTCCTGATTACGAGCGGCATACACTGGACCCTAGCTAGCGGGGGACAAAAAACACCGAACCTGGCCCAACCATAAGACTCTGTCTGCGAGTTCGGTGTTTTTTTGTCCCCCGCTGGCCTAGTCAATATTCCGAGGCCATGCCATGGGTTTCACCAAGTTATCGTACCTGCACTTACACTGCATCACATTGGGATGTGATAACTCGCCGAGCACGCGTGATTCACAGCGGTGATGTGCATTTCCTTGTCTGGGGTATATCGACGCGACTCACGACATCTGCTTTGCATATCAGGCTTGCTCTCCTGCGCTCGAGGAATGGATCAAGATCTTCCCCGTCCTTCACACAAAACGCCCTCGAGGTTACAATTCGTGCTGTGCTTCGGAAACACAAGGAGCCGCCCAGCAACAAGGGTATAATGGAACCCCTTCGGCCAAACTGATGTCATGGATCTGCGACCCTCCGCGTCAACCGGGTCAGGGAACGGAGAAAACATCCAGGTCAAGGACGAAAACGCAACGAGGAGAGGCCCTCAAAACGGTGGCCGTCTTCCAACAGATCCAATCACCAACCGTCTTGGCTCTCACGCTGGTCAGCACAGTCCAAGACGGTGACCGTCTATACTGTAACTTCCGCAGTGGCCTCCTCGGACGGTGATCGTCACGTCTGCGCGTCGCCAGACATGCATATCGCAATATTCTCGTCATTCCTGACACTGTCCAACACGGGCACCGAGTTATGAGAGAAACGTGGGAAAAAGTGGTCCGCGGTAGCAACCGACCGAAAGATGTTTTCATCCTGGCCCTCGCACGCTCCAAGCCAGACAGTTGCTGTCGCGTTCATCCTGGATATTCCCCGCAAAAGCTCGGGTCGGAGCAGTCAGGAGTGAAGTCATCGTGAGATCCATGGGCGATACGCCAACTGTCAGAAACGCAACACCCAGGGATAGACGCAATAGCCTCATGCTCACGAGCTCATCCCGACTCTCGACGTCATGCCTCGCCTAGGCCGATGACTGCCTGCTCGCTTCGCCTTGCCACGATGGATGGGCATCGTTTTCGGAGCTTCCTTTTCGGCCGAGGTTTTAGGAGTCCTAGGATCAATACCAGGCGATACAGTCCTTGTGAGATGGGGGCTGTCCCGTGTCTTACGCGCCGGCCACGACTCACCTTTCAACCTCACTGGTGATAAGCAGCAGCGTCACTCACCAGCCTCCCCTCGTGCGCATGCGACGTCGGTCACTCGGTGTCAAAGGGTCTTGACGATGATCCGGAGAGAAAACAACACACCGACAGGCTAAAATCATGTCCCCAACAAAAGATGCCTTGTGCCCGTCTGGTCGGCGTCATTGAAACATCTTCTAGTAGCCGTCGCCTACGATCGGCTCGTTGACGCCTCTGATCTTCCCCCTTAACCACCGCTGATCTCCTTCTCCGTTTGCTGCCCGTCCCACATGCTGAGTCCATCTCGGAAATCCCTCGCCTGTTCTATCGTCCAGTCCACTCGCTCGCCGTGGGATCTTGGCAATGCCGCCCCGCCCACACCTCTTGGCTCAGGCCCCGTGATGGAAAACGTCAATCTGGCGGTGGACAAGAGGTTCGTGACAAACAAACCCCCACTGCAGTTGGAGTCTCAGGCCGTGGAGCTGAATGAATGCAAACTGGGGTCTTACGGGTGGCTGACGCCAGGTGTCCTGGTTCCCGTCGATTTGTTTCACCAATTCGACTTCATCTATGCCACCATACCAACGCACATGGCAAAGGTCTTTTGAATGCAGCACTGCGCAGAACATTATGATGATGCACTCTGTGTTCATCCAGAAAGCTTAACAGTCGACATTCGTGCCCATGGAGATCTCTCGTGTAGCGCAACACCCATTCACTGATTCATACCCCCGCGCCATGCCTCTCGATGCAACCAACACAGATAAGATCAAATCCCTATATTTGATAATGCCCAGGTAAAAACCCAAAGGACTGGCTACGCTGTTTCAGGCTTTGAATCGTCGGGAGCATTGTCTCAACTGCTCGTGACATTCTGTGCAACCCCCGAGCTGCCCTGTTACGAAGTCTTGACTGCTGTATAACACGTCTCTCCCCGCCCTCGGCATGGAGCAGCTAATCAGTGCAAAGGGATCCCGCTTCCTTCAAGCCGTCAAGTGACTCTCCAAGCCTTCGGATCGGCAGCCTGCCTCGACAAAGCCCCAAGTGAATGTGTTTGAGATTGAGGATGGCCTCGGGCGTTTGTGGTCCGTCAAGTGAAGTGCTGACCCAGACCTGACTGATCGTTTTGCACACGGAAAACTAGCCAACGGCTTGATGTTGCGGCCTAGGACAGCCTTGGCCATGCGTCCGCCTAGGGCTGGTGGTCTTGATGAAACCGATTGGCAGAACAGCAGCAGTAGGCTTCTTTTCTCGCCTAGGTAGCTCTAGCTTCCTCATGACCCTTGGGCCTCAGCGCTGTCGGTGTCCGAGTGGACGGCCAAAATTTCAGCTCCGCGTGAGGGTGCAGATCTCGACCTGGCTCATTTCACCATGGTTTCTCTTTCTCATCTCCCTTTGTGCGAGCAAGCTAACGGCCGCGCTATCTTTTTGTTTCACTGGGAACAGGGCTGATGCCGTTCGCATGTGTTCTTTGCGGGGTTGCATTCTGGCTGGATTGCAGGCCTCATTCCGTCTCGGTTGATAGCAGCCCTGCTATACTGGCTGTCACTGTCATCTTTGGGGGAGGCCGTTTTATCGCAGGTCGAAGTCCGTCCTTCCAAAAATAAAGGCGATCATGTCTGGTCAAGCTAACATTGGCGATTGGTTTAAGGCAAGATTTATCAGCTATTAGCATTACTTCATTTGTCATCACAAGCTTATTAATATTATTTTCAAGCTGAATCTTGAATGATATAGTTGGGCTCTATCATGAGGTGAAGCGAGATGGTTAGGCCTCGAGAACTTGTTGCCTTGTGACGCCTGTACGACGACAACTCACCATTGAAAGCCGCCATGGAACAGTTCGAATTCCACCCCGCCACCACTTCGTACAACCGCGAATGGACACCCCTAGAGCCGGGCGTTGACGAGCTCGTCCTCAATCACGACTCTCAAACAGGCCGGCGCACAACTCTGCAGCGCTGGCAGCCGGGCGCCCGCAACCAACAACATGTGTTTGTCCACGACTATATCGAGGAAATCTTCTTGGTGGAGGGGGATCTGTACGACCTAAATCTCGAGCAGGGCTGGGAGAAGGGCGCTTATGCATACCGGAAGCCCGGGATGCGGCATGGCCCGTTTAGAAGCGAGGCTGGATGTTTGATGTTTGTCGTTTGCATCCCGGCAGGCGAAGATGGAAACGAGACTGGGGACAGGACGTGATGGGCGAACTACTCGGTCGAATAACGGGATGCGGCATGTTTGTGGAGAATGAGAGATGTTGTCTCTATGTCGTGCATGGGCGGAAGGGTTCCGTGAATCGACTCGTGTCGATTGGTAGGAATACGGATTCGGGGTGGATAACGGAAGGGAGTCAATTGTCGGTCGGAGGTCAAGGCTGGGTTTGGACCGAAGACCGGGCTTCCGTTGTCGGGCTTAAGGTGAACCGGCCGGAGCATCTCCACCAAGGCCGTGTTGAGTGAGACTGTCTGAGAGAGTTGTCTGTTTCTAGGAGTCTGGGTAATTATAGATCCAGTTCTAGAGATCAATGTAAACGATGTATGGTTTGCACAAGCTTTTGCTGGCACACGATAGCCAACTGCCGATGGATTATCCCGAGCCAGCAATGGAAACCTACACCACCACAATAACTCTACACAATGGACTTGTCTATTCAGCTTCCCCGCCTTGTCCTGGAATTAACCTACGTAACAATTCGTAGCTTCACATCTCTGTCAACTCCCATTGGCACCAGAGACGCGGGGTGGCTTGTGGAATGAGCCGACCTAACCGTAAAACCGGCCTTTATTGTCGGGGAAGCGAAATCGGCCTCGGGGTTATCAGATGAGATTCACAAGATCTAAACCGGATCTTGATTGATATATGCTCCATGCATGGCGCCTGTTCCATGTGGCTGGGATGGGAGTGACTCATTCTAGATGAGTACAGCATCTATTTAAACTCTGGTATTTCCTTTAGAAGTAGGCCGCCATTTGAACAATCATCAGCTCTCACCATGGCTCCATCCGCAACAGCCATCCAAGCCGTCGAGGCCAGCCCTCGCGTCCATGAACTCCTCGACCGCCTACACGCCGAGTCCGAAGCCCAAGAAAAGGCATTTTCTCAATACTGGTTCTACCTCACCCGCATCTTTGGCTACTACATCTCCGGTCAAACATGGACAGCCTCATCCGACGACCACATGCGCGACAAGTTTGTCGCCCTGGAGCAGGACAAGTGTCAGTTCATGTACCTCCTGGCGCGGAGCATAGACGCACGCAACATTGTCGAGGCCGGTACGAGTTTTGGCGTTTCGACCATGTATCTTGCTCTCGCTGTTGGGCAGAATGTCACTGAGGCGAGGAAGAGAGGGGAGGTTGTTACGGGAAAGGTTATTGGGACTGAGAAGGAGCCTAGTAAGGCGGCGAGGGCGAGGAAGCATTGGGGAGAGGCTGGGGAGGAGGTTGAGCCGTGGATCGAACTTAGGGAGGGTGACTTGACGGAGACGCTCAAGGTGGAGGAGGGAATGCCGGAGCAGATTGACATGCTGCTCCTCGACAGTGAGTCAACATCCATTTTTTGTTGGAGGTGTTACTGACAAAGGTTTAGTCTGGACGCCGTTGGCGCTGCCGACGCTGGAGATTATCAAGCCGAGATTGAAGAGGGGGGCCATCGTGCTGGCTGATAATACTGGCTGGGCAAAGATGCTGTACAAGGAGTTTTTGGAGTACATTCATGATCCGAAGAATGGGTTCAAGACGACTACGACGGCGTATACTGGTGGTCTTGAGATGGCTATTTATCTCCCGTCTGATTGAGATACGTGAGCTTGGCTGAGTGGTGGAAAACGGTGCTTTGGTCATGAGAATTGGGATTGGGATTGGTCCTTGATTACCGATATTTAAAATAGTGGTGTTGCCGGCCCTTGCATGTCTATACTCTTGTTCAGTCTCGTGCCTGTCTGCAAGGTAAAGAGGTGGTCCGGGTCGACCAGACTTGGAACCGTCAAAAGACCACTGTTCCATATAGAAATAGACGTGAGATCGGATGAGTCCAGATTCGCATAAAAAAACCATGCTATAATCTATCACGCAGAAGAGTCTTCATCCCTGTCGAGTTTCATCCTTGTAACGAAAAGCCAGAGTAGAAGCTGGACTGCGAACAATGCCAGGATGACGGGTTGAAGGACTTGGACGCCACCAGCTTGGGCGAGCGCCCCGACGGCGAATGGGAATCTAGACAAGATGAGATTTCGACACTGAATGTAATGGGAGATGGCTTACATGCTTGCCCCAGATATGGCAAAAGCTGTGCCAAAGCCAACCGAGACAATATGCTTTTCGACCGGAAGAATCTTGGTCATCATCCTGATACTCTGAACCTGGGTCAGTCGCGCGACCATGGTTAGAGAGAAGATGGATTCTTACCGCCGGCATCACCATACCGATAGATAATCCCACCAGCGCCGCCATAATAGCACTCACCACAAACTCCTTTCCAAGCCAAAACGCCAACTCCAAGCCAATCGCGACGACCAAATACGCCGACACCATAATCTTTTCCCCAAAGTAGCTCGTGATCCAGCCCAGCGCGAACCGCCCAACAGTGATACCGATCCAGAAACCAGAGGCGACGAGCGACGAGGCAGAGGGCGTGCCGTTGCGGACGTTGAGCATGAAGGTTACCAGCCAGCCGCCGATTGTGATTTCGGCGCCTACGTATAGGAGCATGAAGGCGGAAAAGAGGAGGGTTACCTGGATTGGTGAGCAATCTAATAGGAAGATAACATGATGGGCTTACCTTGTCTTTGAATACGGAGAATGTGAAGCTGTGAGCTTGGCCTGATGCTGAGGTGCTGCGACTCGTTCCGCAGTCAGCCCAAAAAGACCACACCGTAGTTGCGGCGGCGGCAATAGCTAGGCCGGACTTTGAGATGGTTAGGCAATTGTTGGTTATATTTGAGTTGTTGTCTTTACCATGAGATCTAGATGCGTCAGTATGCGGTATCAGTGAGGGGGGAGCAGCTTACAATAGTATGCCCACCAATTCCACCCCCTCGAGACAAAGGCATTCACCTGTTCAAATGTTAACAAAAAGAAACAACAAAAGGAAGGCATAACTCGACAGTAATCGGAGCAATCGTAGCCCCCGCCCCCCAACACCCATGAAGAAACGCCAACATAGTACCCCCATTAGCCAACCCACCAACCCAACTATTCCACGTCCCATTCATAAGCCCGCTCCCAAACCCCGTGAGGACCAGCAGCGGCACCACGAGGCCAAACGGCGGATGCGCACACATGCCCGCGTATGAGATTGCGTATGATCCTGTGGCAAGGGCTGCTACACCGCGACGACCAAATTTTTGGTGGAGTCTGTTTGAGGTGAATGCTGCGGTGATACAGCCCAACATGGGAGCTAGGAATATGAGGGATACGATGGAATAGGGGAGGGAGTAGTAGCTTTCCAGGTGGGGGACAATTGCGCCTGGGGTTCCGTCGTTCATGCCGTAGATTGTGAAAGCGAAGTAGCTGGATAGAGTTCGGAAGGTGTTTTCTCTGGAGCCGTTCCATCTCTGGGCGACGGAAGCGGCTGTTGAAGGAGGAATTGCAGAAACAGCATCATGAATTGTCGGCTCTGGTTGTGTTTCTGGGAGGTGGGCGAAGGTGGTGTGGACTGGGTCAAGAGTCGCGAGGGTCACGACGGCAGTCTGTGTCATTGTCACAGTTCTCAATGAAGATAGAGAATTATAATTAAGCTGGTAAAGCAACGGACAGCTCCTTCACTTATAGCTCCTCTTCCCCGTCGTGTAAGTCGGTGACGGTTTCAAGTCGTCACCTGGACAGAGTGTGGAACTCCGGCCGGACTTCGACCGGGGATTCTCCCACATTGAGCCGGAGTTGAACCCAACATGACAGTTGCGGAGTTGCAGATCTTTCCGAGGACATAACGTTGGCTGATTCAGCCGGCTCATGGGATCGGGATCCGGGGAAAGCTAAGACGGATAAGAGTAGCTCTTGCAGTGCCGGTTGGGATGGACTAACAGCTGTAATTTCGAGCTGTCAATTTTCACTTACATGGGATACACTCCATCTTGAAAGGATGTAAAAGGTAATTTACCCCGAGACCGGACGTCGTATACGCCCTACCACACATTCCCCGCCCTTCAAGGGTCTTTAAGCTTGTGGATGTCTCGAATTACGCCACCTACGAAGTAAGCATATCTGCCATTGGGACTCTGCTACCCCTGGTCTATACATCCCCAGAGATCGGCTGCAGTATGGATGATGAGACACCAACGGACACCATGACAGGTACGACTCCCACGCTACGCTATTTGAGATCACACGCCCAGGGTCTGTCGCCAAGGACTATTCCCAGGGATGTGTCGATGAGGAGCGTTCCTCCAAGTGCGCAACGAGTCGGGCACCCTGCGCTATCTCTCACACAAGCTCCCTAGCAAGGAAGATGATACATGGCGAGTGAAGCATTGATTCGGCCAAGACAAGCTGGGTGTACGAGAGAAGATTCACGGTTACTAGACCTCCTACATGCATGTAGATGATAGACTTAACCGGGGCCATGCTTTCTATATGAAGGGGTTCGGTCTTGAAGACGAACCGTGTATTTATACGTAGTAAGTGGGGATAAAAATGTCATGTAGTCTAAAACCCAGCCAGATACACATACTCCATGCTCTCCAACTCTCATCCATGCCCAGCTGTCAGTGTCTATCGCATCACAGAGAGGCATCCTTATACTGGAGGTGAGAGGCCAGCCTCCACATGTACCAAAGATGAGCACCTAGTCCGATCAAGTTCAAATGAATGCACATGGCGTGCGCCGTCGAGAATTTCTTCTTGAGGACCTGCATCGTGGGACTGGGGCCCTCCAGGTTTGCTGCCTTATCCAAGGTCCCTTGTTCTGTCAGTTATTGGCCCACATCTGCACACAAAGACCTGCTCACCTTGATCGGCACGATCCAACATCAACTTTTTAGTCCTAGGTCCAAAGACCAAGAGGTTCAACACCGAGACAACACCCGAGACTGTGAACGGGATCCAGTCGCTCTTTTGCTGTACCAGCGATACTGGGCCGTAGGGCGGGAATGTGACGGCGGAGAGGAACAGCAGCAGCGCCTGTCCGTGAAAATAAATCGGAAAAATATGCTTCTGAAAGTTGACGTAAGGATTCCGAGGAAGATTCTTAAACGCGACCTTGGTGACGATGAATGTCTGGTATAGCTGGGAGCCCAGTAGTGTGGAGAAGGAGAGGAGGTGAAAGGGTGCCAGACTGGCGACGACGGTTTGGACAGCAGTGTTGAGGACCATGATGAAAGAAAGTAAAGATGAGAAATTGAGTTTATGAGGCTGTTTAGATTCGACTCGGGGGTTGGGTTTTTATTGTCTTTGTAAAGGATGGGTTGCGTGGCTTAGTGACGCAAGTTACATCCGAGGGCATTCGGAAGTTAACTTGGTCGGAGAATATGAGTCGATATGATGGGCTGGATTTGTAATAGCACAACTAGGAAGGAAAGCCTTGTCTTTGGGCTTACCAGCCCTGACTTGTGAATATTTTATTAATCAGGGTCTTTCGCGGATGGCCATATATGGAGTTCAGCTACCGATGGATTGAGAGTGGTTCTTTCAGGTTTCTCCGGCTTTGAGCTTGTCAACAGGGTGTGGATATTTGGCAAACCACCAAGGCTATCATTTATGATATACACGTTTTCTTTTATACTAAAAATTTCATAGCAGCAGAACATGAACAGGATCAAGTCTCCGAGGCCTTGCATCTCCAGCCGGATCCGAAGCGAGCCGGACACATCTCAATGCCGGGACCGGCGGACCCACCGCAATAACCGGACACGGCCGGAGATGACTATTAATCCTCACCCAGTAGAAATGATCAGGAGATTCGAGTCAAAGGTATGTGCTTAGATGTCGGCTCCTTGATCGATAAGCTGCAGTGCTCCTATGATGCTCCCTATGGATGCGTGATGCTTCACTCATGCTTGCACTGCCTCGTTGCTGTGGCTCAAGATGACTTCTCCTTTGTGTACTGTAACTTATCAAGCCCATATCCTTTGATAAACTGCCAATCCTATACACAATTAGCACCACCCTGACCACAAACACCGTCAAGCTCACCATCATGGTCTCCCATCCAAACCAACTCATCACCCACGCCAAAAACGCCAACCCACCTCTCCAAATAACAGGCTTAACGTCATCTCGTATTAAATCACCCACCACATCCCTCGCATAGTCATCCAACTCGACAAACCTCGCTCCCCTCAGATATCCCCGTCGAGCGACCCATTCTCTTAGCGGCGCGTAGATGCTCTTGTCTGGAATCGTGATGCCCTCTGCGTGGTCGAATAGGGCACTTCGGACACTGCCTGTTTTGACGGTAACCACTCGGACGCCTAAAGGTGCGAGTTCTCTCCTCATGGTGCGACTGAGCGCTTCGACGGCTGCCTTGCTGGCGTTGTATGCTCCGAAGAGAGGGGGACATAGTCCAGCATTGATGCTCCCAATGTTAACCACCACCCCCTGACCCTCAAGAAGCAGCGGAAGAAAAGCTTGTGTGACAGCCCATATAGCAAAAACATTAACATCAAACAACCGTCTAACCTCTGTAACCGGTTCATCAGCAAAAGGCATGACATGCATGACACCAGCGCTGTTAACGAGCACATCAAGTGCACCACCCGTCTCAGACTTGACCCGCCGAGCAGCCGAGTCGACGGACTCGGACGACGTGACGTCGAGGACGAGGGTGGTGATGCCGAGCGGGGACAGGGCCGGGTCGATCTCGGAGGCGGTGCGGCCCGAGGCCATGACGTGGTGGCCGCGGAAGTGGAACTCGCGGGCGAGGGCGGAGCCGATGCCGCCGGCGGAGCAGCCGGTGATGAAGATGGATTTTGCCATGCTTTGACTCTTGATGAGGTGGCCGTTGATGATGGAAGTTGAGGAGAGGTGGGCTTGGTGTGGCTGGACCAAATGCTATAACGTCAGCACCTATGAGATCACTATTAAAGACAATCAATTAAGAGAGAATGGTGACGGAAACGTAGCATGTCTGTTAGCACACTAGACGACGTTCAAACAGGTATATACGCGACGTACACCAAACATGGGTATACGCTTAAACATCTCATCAAACATCTCATGAAATGTCTCATCAAACATTGCAAAAACCAAGCACTCATTCATAATTCAATCGTATACTCATAAAAAAGTCCCACGCTCAGGCATCCTCAAACTCAAACTTGACCAGCAGCGAACACTTTGTCTCGTGACCCTTGAGGTCCAGCATCCGGATGAAGCTCCATCCAGGCACGACGTAGAGCAGGCGCACGGCGGCGACGGCAAACATGGGGTTCTTGGTCCAGCTGTCGTCGCTCTTGATGAGCATCCGCAAAAAGACGAGCTCGTTATCCTCATACTCCCACTCCAAGGTCTCATCCCAGACAGGGTCCGTTGGCGGCGGGTTCTCTCCACGGTGGAGGAATCCAAGCCGGTGCTGCTTGTACGGGGATGTCTTGCGCTTAGGTGGGTTGTTCTTGAGGTCGTCTGGGTGGTAGAGTGAGCACGTCAGGTACGGCTTGATGTCGTCCGCCTCCGAGTCGCCGTGCAGGGGAATGTCGGTGGCACCCGCGACATGAAGTTTGAGTCGTCGAGTCCGTCCCGTGTTGAGCCTGCCGCTTCCACCAGCCCGTAGGGCCGCAGGCTTCAGAACGTAGCCATCAGTGCCGCTGAAGAGAGCCTCGTTGAGCTGGTTGCTGGTGCCAAAGTTCTGCAAGTTAAGGGCACAAATCTGGGCGCCGATGCCCCAATAAGGCACAGGCTTGAGATTAGTCGACGAGATGCGCGTGCCCTTGGGGAAGACGCGCATGAGGTGATGGGCATTGTGTCGCGAAATTTCGGCGCTCTTATCCGGGAGGTGAGCGGCCAAGCCGGACTCGGAGACGTTGATCAGGTGGTGGTGAGGCCCGTTGGCCAGCGTTCCAGTCTCGTACCATGAGTTGTCGATGGGCTTGACGGACTGGGCGTAGACTCCAAGCTCGGCGAGTTCGGGGATAATGATGGAAGGCTCCTCGGTCTTCTTCTTCTTCTTGTACTCTTCCCGGGCGGCCTTTTCCTCCTCTTCGTCTTCAGAATCGCTCGAGCTAGAGTCGCTAGACGAGGGCTCGCCTTGGAAGTGGTACTCGACAATGACGGCAATCTTGGCGCCCAGATCGCCCAGTCTGACATGGTCACCCGAGCCAGCCTGTTCCTCGTGGCCAAGATACCTCACAGCCTTGCTCAAGAGACGATCCCCCCACACGTCCTGCATGATGTTGACCAGGCGCATCTGGCCGTAAGCGTCGCAGTGGTTTTCCAGAGACAGCAACACGGGCGCGGCATGGTAGCCAGGCGTGTTTTGTGCCTCGGCGGCCTCTTTGTCAACAGAATCACGAATAGTCTCGCACACCAGGCGGAATGGAATGTTGGATACCAGAGTGTAACCGTGGGTGACCTTAGGCTCGTCCCTGTCATCGCTATTGTCCCACACATCAATCTCAACACATCGCGCGCCAGTCCGCAGAGCGCTCTCATAGGCGGTCGCGCAAGAGGTGCCATAGAGCTGATGGGCCATCAGATACGTATTGTGGCTAGAGCTGATAAAGTACTCGGGCAGAGGGTAAGACCTGTCGGTGAGCTCTGGAGGCACCCGGATGTGCGGCTTGCTGACGAATTCGAGGAGGGGCCTGGTGGGCTCATCCGAGTCGAGGCCGGAATCTCTCTTGGATAAGATCTTTTGCTCGGCGATGAATGACCTCAGGGCATGGCTGACTCTGAGGTCAGTGGTGATGCGACGCACGCTGTGACCACCACCCGCAACGGTGTCGTTGTCAATCTCTTCGCCCCAGTCTTCATCGTTGAGGCGACGGTTCTTGAAGGGGTTCAAGTCGCCGATGCGAGCGGCGATGTCGTTGGTTATGGCGTCCATGGTTCAAGGAATATGACGGTCGCTGAAGGTGTAGGAGGAAGATGAGGTGAGCTCAGGTGAGGGGCAACCAAGGTAAGCTTAAGCTTGAGCTGAATATGGAACTAAGGACGGGAGGCTGGGAAAGCCATGAAAAGATGAATTGAGAGAAAGACGTCAACTTTTCAAGGGCCGACTTGTATATAACGGTTGAACCGTGTATTGTCAAGTGATGCACTGCCACAGTAATATAAAGTCTTGTCCTGCGTCAACCTACGACAGCCGCCAAGGTGAAGCTCCGTCAAACGGCAACTTGGCTCCGAGTTGGCTCGGTCGAGTGAGCTGTTATTTGCTGTCGTCATGCGAGTTTGTGGAGACGCCGCGAGCTTCGCCACAAAAGCCGGAGCTGGTGGTCAACCATGTTGCTGGAGTTCTGGTGTTGTTACGGCTGGGCCAATTGCTTGGTCACGGCTGTGGCATTTCGTCGCAAGAAATACACGGACAACTATCGCATTAGGACGGCGCATGCATGCCATGTCAAGGCACATAAGGCCAAGATGCCCCTTTCAACACTTGTCTCTACTTGGCATCGGATGCGCCGAAATGTTGGAACCGATATCAAGTCGTTCTCGGAATTCTTGTCATGATGGTAGAGCCTCAAATTGTCGAGGTGAAGGTCGCATCTTGTAGATCACAGTGGTGATGGAGCTGACGGGTTCGCTTGAACGACAAAGGCATCGAAGAAGAGATCGAGTATCGTAACAACTCGATAAAAGGCCCGTGAAGTCAGCGATTACACTCAAGAAGTATAAAGAGGCTTCCAATCGCATCAACAAGATTCGTCTGATGAATATCGATGATCCAGGGTGGGTGAGACAGACAGCACCCGTGCCTAGGGCCGAAAATTACAGCCTAGCGATTCAGGCATCGACACAAGGCATCAACATCCAGCCCCACCACAGCCGCGACGCGCAGGTAGAAAAGCGGCCATCTCGAAAAAATCTTTCCTTCTCTTTTTCTTTCCTCTTCATGAACAACGCAAAATAACAACCTTCATGTTTCTCTTACTACATTGATGAGAGGTGCAGTCGCAAGACTCGTGCCCAGGACCACCGATTTCGAGGAACACAGAATGGGAGAGAAAAGCGAACAGTCTTGGGTGCGGTGCTTCCCAGCCTTTTTGTGCCAATGGGGAGGATCGCAATGATTGAACGTACATATCTTGACGTAGATGTGATTTAAGAAGAAGTGTCGGCCTTCCGGGAGGCTCGAAGCAGTCGATGAGACTGCTTATTGCCTTGGCAAGAGTCATTTCCCTCTGGCGGTGGCTCTCGTCGTCAGTGGCTCGACCTCTGCCCAAGTGTGAAGTCCCTTCACGTGCATTGATGCATGCGTGCTGGACTGCCTTTGCTCGTTACCAGCGCTGCTTGCGCGGTTGCCTGGAGCACTACTGGAGTGCGGCAACAACAGCAAATGCTTTGATCATGCGCCATGACGGATGAATTGGCCAAAGAACTGAGGGAATCGAATTTGCACTCTTCGCGATGTGGATTCGAAGATGGTGCCTGAATCGCTAGGCTATCATTTTTCTCCCTCGGGCAGACGAGACGACGGCTTTGCTTCACTATAGATGCCAGCGCTTCAACTCTGTCCGTTGGAGTAAAGGTTCGACCTTGGGCCTTCCCTTTTATCGTACCGCCTGGCATAATGCTTTGTTTTGTCAATGTATTGTATCGCTCAACACCTCTCACGACGCCTCCGACGTTCAATTGGTCGAGCGCCCCCAAAATTGGACTCTTCAACCACGGCACCGTAGTTGTCTGATCACGGCGGGCTGGTCGGCTGGTCTGGCATTGGAGGTTGAGTCTTTAAAGCCACCAGTCAAATATCATGAGGCGCGCTAATAAGATATCCGTGGTGAAGCAAAAGTGGAAGCTTGTCTTTATCTTTGAGTGAGTGCCAGTGTTGCTCCAAGGGATACCAACAACTGTAACATACATGAGAGGCTGACATGGCCATTCACTCAGGTTCACATTCATCAGTATCACAATTCAATCAACACATTGAGACAATCAAGTTTCATTCAAACTATTCAACACTATTCTTTCCAGCCACGCCTAGGCGACCTCATGCTCCACAAGCAGAGTTTTCTCGCCTTGACAAATGAGCAGCAGACTCAGTGTCTCCCGCCGTTATTCAAAAAAGGAAAAAGTTCAAGCAGCTGTTACTCGAAGAGCTGCAGAAGAAGAGAGAAGAAAGAAAAGGGCGTATTCCCTCCTCTTGCGTGGTCTGTTGTGTTTTTTCGGATGTCTCTTTTGGGGCTTTTCGTTGATTATCCATGTTGCAGGAAAATGATGGAATAAAAGACTGCCGACGATACTTGCGCGGGAGCGAATAATCACATCGGAGAGTTGAATCGAGAGGACGTCTAAGAGAAAAGTCAGAAACCATATACACAAAACTAATCAGGGACACTCACTTATGCCTCGGTGATGCTGCGGGCAGCGGTGCGGATGGCGTCGATGTCTCGCTTGGCCTTCCAGCAAGGCTGGCCGGGGTAGAAGCACCATCGCTTGTCGACCTGCTTGTCGTCGCGCTTGGAGTGGTTCCACTGAGACTGTCCAGGGAAGAAGCCCCAGGGGGTGGGAGGGCCGTAGTTGGGAGTCTGAGGAGCCTCGGCCTCTTCGTCGTCACCGAGAGCCTCAACGACGGCATCGGCGGCGCGCTTAGCCTTCCAGCATGGCTGTCCGGGGTAGAAGCACCAACGCTTGTCCTTTTGCTCGGCGGCTTCGGCCTTGGCCTTGGCTTCGGGGCTGGCGTTGCGCTTGTTCTTCCAGCACGGCTGGCCTGGGTAGAAGCACCACGGTTCGGCGTCGCGCTTGGCCTTGGGGTCGCTGTCGGCGGGGAAGGCTCTCTCGAGGTTGAGGCTGCGGTAGTATTCTCCAGAGTCGTCCCTGGTGGCGAGGGAGATGACGTTGGCGAGCTCGTGGATCTCGCGCTTGGCCTTGAAGGCGGCGCCGCCGGCCAGGTTGCTCAGATCAGCTTCGGCGTCAGCGTCGGCGGATCGAGCCTCGTTGCCAGAGACTTGGAGGGCCTCGGAGAAGGCTTCAGCTGCGCGCTTGACCTTCCAGCAGGGCTGGCCAGGATAGAAGCACCAGGGCTTGGCTTCAGCGTCAGCATCGGCGTCACGCTTAGCCTTCTTCCAGCAAGGCTGTCCTGGGTAGAAACACCAAGGGCTGGCCTTGGCCTCAGCGACGGGTTCAGCCTTGGGCCCGGGGAGAGCCTCACGCTTGGCCTTCTTCCAGCATGGCTGGCCGGGATAGAAGCACCAAGGCTCAGGCTCGGCGTCAGGGGCAGGCGCGGCCATGGCGGTGGCAGCCAGGACGGCCAGAGTTGCGAGAGTGAACTTCATGTTGGCAAGGAAGTCTTTCTCGATAGCGAATATCGGGAATGGTAGTGTAACGAGAGGTACTCGTCAGGGATCTAGTATCAGTAACTTGTCTGAAGGAGAGGTTTTTTGTGTTTGTCGTTGTCCTCCTTGTGATGTTGGAACGAGCCTGGAGAAGAAGCATATATCCTGAGGGATTCAGTCTTTCTTTATAGACGAAATGGTCAATAACCCGAAAGTGGGGAGTTGATGGGATCCCAGACTTACCCCCCCTGGTGGACTGTCTATTCAGTCTATTGACGCTGGCGGGGTCAATAAGCCCGCCTCACCTGCCACTCTTAGGGAGATATACGTCAAAGAAACATGGTATGCAGCCCTCATAAACACGTTTCTTTGAGAGAAAAGGAATTGCCAGCCACTAGGGGAACACATCCGACGATATCAAACCTTGACCGGCAAGGGGGAACGGTGCGGCTTATTGACAGCTGGTGTTTGGCGTTGGTCGCTCGTTTCAACTAATAGACGCCGCTGCGATATGCGTTTCTATTCAAGTCTAGACTCTGGTTTGTCGCCTGCCACTCTTGAACAGCTGCGCGATATGCAACTGCCAACGGACGCAAGGGATCTCACAGGCACCTCGAGGCTCAAACTCATCATTATCATGCGTTGAATATTTCTTTATGGCGAGAGTTTCTTTCACATCAGTCGTGTGTTCTGGCTCGTTGATGTGGTCAGTGCTAATTGAGGCTCTATTGACACCCAAAAGGGGTAACTTGGCAGCTGGCGGCCGCAACGGTCTGCCAACCGCACGCCGGTGAGCTGAAACCGGAACAGGACTTTTTAGAGCGTTTACAGTGGGGATATTAACAAAAGATGCACGTTTTGGGGAATTGACACTGTCGGAAGGAGTTGCGCCATATGACCGCTCATATCCAGCTATGAGTATTCACAACTTGATATTCGTATTCGCCTTGTAAGTGTATGTGAGATTTATGAACTACAGGTCTGGAAACCGACTGGAAATACTTTCTGATGCCTTTTGAGCTATGAATGTTTGCCCTGCGGCACGGTGTTTGCCAGTGTCAACATGGGTCACTTAGTCCCCATCAAACCCATGCCTCTCTCCTGATACATGGAAGCCATCAAAAAAGAACACACGGACTGGATGAACATGAAAACAGCCTTTAATCAACAAGGTTAGGGAAACGCCACTCAACAAATAGCATCGGGAAACTGGCACACGGGGAAACGGGCACATGAACAACTTCTTTCAGGTAGGGACTTGGTTCCGACGCTTGAAAGGGGTCTAGACTTGGTCTTGTTCATCTTTACCTTGGTTAGCTGCTTAGGCTTGTGTCTTTATTCGATCTGGTTGGTAAAAGGAGGAACTGAGGACGAGGACCTGTATCAAAGGAGTAGCACGCCACGTACTCCAAGCAAGGAACGGGCATGGGAGAAATCCTGTTTTGCATGCGTCTAGACTGGTCGATCCAGCCTCAAAAGAACCTCATTCAATATCAGTGGGCGTCAATAGACGAGCGGGGAAGCGCTGAGGGTTGACCCGGGAGGTACGTGACTGCTGTCTCCTATCATGGGTTCTCGGCATCTACCGTTGAGCTGAATAGGATTTACTTTGAAGCACATGAAGGTGCATGACTTGGAGTAAAAGATTACGTTGGGGCACTTCATCTGCTTTATTCGCCTCCGCTAGAGATCATTCATCGACTACTTCCGCGGATCCCAGTTCTTATCAACCTGATCCAACAACCCCTTCTTACCCAACACCTTGGACCCCAGAATCTTCTCCAAACTGATCATCTTGAAGCTAGCCTCCGCGCTCGTCCCGCCGCCAGGAAGCTGGTTCGCATCGTCGTGCACTACGACAAGGCCGTGGGGAAAGTCCTTGTTGAGACCGACTCCGACAGCAGCGATGCCGTCCGTGTTGCTCACGGGGTCGATCTTGCCGTCAGAGGACTCGACTAGAGTAAAAGTCGTGACGTACTCGTGTGGTGAGGCGCGGCGGTACACGTTGTATGCGCTCACGCCTTGGCATGAGACAAGGATGAAGCCTTGGTCGGGCTTGGAGCCGTAGACAAGCGTCACGCCTTCGACGTCGCCGTAAAGAGTTCCATCGCCGACCTTTCCGATAACTACACCCTCATCCTTGGAGTCAGGCTCAGCACCGTATCTCCAAAGAGCAGAGGGCTCCTCTCCAATGAAGATCCAGCCGTTCTCCTCGTCCGTGACGCATCCCTCGACTTGACCACCACTACCGCCTTGGAACTCTCGCACGAGCTCTGTCTTGAGCTCTCCCTCGGATGTGGACGTCAACTCGTACTGGAGATACCGGGCGGACTTTTCGTTGACAAAAAGATACTGCTTTCCAGTCTTGGGGGAGCGGTACGTGCAAGAGCCGTAGACGCTGTAGTCTTCGACGACGGGGTGGATGCCTCCAGGGATGCTGGTGAGGGTTCCGTTGGGCAGCATCTCAAACAGACTGTGTTTGTTAGTTATCGAACTTCAAGGTTGGAGATTTTCTTACCATAGAGTGTCATCTTCTCGGCACGCAGCAAACGCAAGATCAACCTTGCGATCTCCCGCCTGGAAGCCGTAGATAATGTCGACGTTGTTAGGCTCACCGGCGGGGAACGACTGGAGCAGGTTGCCAGCCAGATCAAAGACACCAAGACCAGCCTCCTTGCCTGACTTCATGGTTGTCACGACGCGGGACTTTTCAGGCGACTCGGGCGAGATCCAAATGGCAGGGTCATCACCATCTCCAAGGCGCGACTCGGTCTCGTAGGTTGGCTCGATCAGGAGGAACGAGCAGTGCAGACCTCCCCATCCCTTGTCACACTTGCACTCATTGGGACCAACACATTTGCCATGACCAGAGCACTTATCGACACACGTGTACTTGTCGCATGTGCTGCCGGTAAATCCAGCAAAGCACTCACACTTTTGCTTCCGATCCTTGAGGCAGTATCCACTGTTGTCGCATGTACGGCAGATGGGCTCCTTGTCAGGGTTTGTCTTGACCTTTCTAGGGTCATACTTTGTGTTTTCAGAAATGCCGAGCTTCTTGAGGACCTTGTCGAGCGACGTGACTCCAAAGCCGTTGACTTCCCCCGACTCGATGGCGTAGGTGAGAACACCAGCAGGATACTTGGAGGTTGAGGCCTGGTAGATGTTGAGACCCTGGACTTCAATGTCTTCGTATCCAGTCAATGTCAAGGTGCCCTTGAGCTTGAAGGAGCTGTCGTAGACGGCTACCTTGTCCTTCTGGGCGACAAACAGGTAGTCAGATCCCTTCTTAGGGGCGTAGGTTGCGACGCCTGTCACGTCGTCTTCTGCCTCGCCAAACTTGGTGATTTCGGGCGCCTTTGTTGACTCCTTGAGTGGAAAGACGTAGACATCTTTGTCATCATCAACTGAGATGTACATCTTTGACTCTGAGCGGGAAACTGCACAGCCAGATGACTCAAAGCCAGTGGGGAATGTTTGCACCTGGATGCATCAGCAAAGCTCTCATGTTCTTCTGTGAAATGCCTACCTCGACCAGCTCGACCGACTTCTTGGTCTTTCTGAGGAGCAGCTGCACAGCCTGCCCCTTTCCAAAGAGATAGACGTAATCATTGCCTGCATCACTCTTCCATGAGCAGAGCGCAGACCAATCCCCAAGCACCTTGAAGTCTGCATCCTTAATCTGCTTAAACTCGGGCATCTCAAAAACGCGCACCACCGAGTCCGGCTGCGCGATGGTGACGAGCAGATCCTTGTCATCGACATCGTACACCGTCGTGACGAGCTTGCTGCGACCAGGCGTGCGCGCAGTCACCTCCTTCAGCGGAGACTTTGACTCAAGGTCGTAGACGTGGAACCCTCCCTTGTCGGGTCCGCCGTCGTTTCCGATGAGAAGAGGCTTGCGGGAAGAGTAGTACACAGCGGTCCAGTCCGACTCGACTTCGCTCGTGTATGCTGAGACGTCGACGTTAACTTCCACTGCGGCATTGACGACGCACATCTGTGCGAGGACAGCCAAGAGGCCGACGACGCTGGAGGCAACCATGATGACGATACAGAAGCTCCGACTAGACTTGTCTGGAGAACCACTCCAGCCCTCCATGGCTCCTTTATATATCCTCGTGCGACGTAAATCCACGAGTTTCCCCTTTTGTCGACCGACACGCGACAAATATCTCGTGGCAAGGAACCGCGATTCAATTGGCCGAAGAAATCGATGATCGGGATTGATAAAGAGGGTATATCGCCGATATTTCCTGCCTCATCTGTTTAGGCTCGGCGCGAGACCCGATTTGAGACCGAGCAGGCCAGTTTTGAGAAACTCGTGATGTGTCCATGTTGTTCTATTGGACGGTTACGACAATATAGGTTACATTTTGTTTCACGGGGGGATTGGCGGTCCTTTGTTTCTCCGCTTTGAGAATGGGACAATGGATGGCTTAATCGAATGATGACCAGGGTAGAAGAGACAAGGCAAGGCTTTGTATGGAGTTGAAATGTCCAGCAAGGTAGGATCAATCCTATTGTCGCTTGATGCATAATACGCCTGCATGAATAGAGGCACAGATATTCATGCATAAGCACAATACACCAGTCTAGCACGTTTCACAATTACCATACATTTACTAGAAATAGAAATACCATCCGCACTTTGCAAAAAGACCATGTTCAAGCTTTAGCTCCATCAACCAGGGGCCAAAAGCAGGTCTCTACCCTGTTTCCTTTGAAGATCCGTTCTTACCCGATGCACTGGGAGCTGGCCCGAGTCCCCGGGATGACATCGTCCATGGGAACAAGCTTTAGACAGACTCTCTTGGCGTCGTCTAGGGTTGCGGTGTCGGGTTTCCATGACAGCACAAAATACTACACAGTAGATGTGAGCTGGGCTTTTTAGTGAAGGGGGTTTCATATGAGGGATATTATACTTAATCAATAGATCGAGATTCTGCTTTTTCCATCTCGTAGCCAATTCATCGTCTCAACTTGTTAAGCCGTAGCAACTCTCTAGTCAGCGACGGCTCTTCAGCACCATCTCATTTCCAGTCATCACGGCGCCCAATGCCGCCCCCCCCCCCCCAAAAAAAAAAAAAGCCTGGTTCTGCCCTAGCCCGTCGTCTATTTCGAAAACCGGCGCGATAGTTCTGCACCGGACTGCATCGTGGCGCCCAGCTGGGCTCCTTTCAGTCACAGTGACAGATAACGAGGCGGAACGAGGGAGGGAACGTGCGTTCTTTAACGGTTGAGATCTTGATCTTTTTTATTAAATTGTATCGTAGCAGATTGGGTATAGTTGGCTACATTATGTGTCAGAGAAAAAGGAATAAGAAAATATGGTCTAGCTTGGTTCATTCTAGAAGCCTCGTGTCGCGAGATGCACCTCGGAGGACGACTTGGATAGGTTCTCGCCGTCGAATGGCCCCTTTGCTGCCCCGATCGAGTCGGCCGATGAGTTTGGTCCTATGCTCACTCCGTCGTCGTCCCTGTTCTGCCGGTGGACGATGATCTCTGTTGTCATCATGACCCCGTTGTCACGGCGAGGAGATGATCCCTGTCCATCCGAGTTTCCATCTTCACCACCCATGGCGTACGCTTCGTAGGAAACATCGCCTGTAGGCTTGGCGCCGGTGTCGCTGATAAAAGTATCGAGGGCGATGCCCGTCTTGTTGCCGGTAGTGGTGCCTGCAGTCCTGCTCCGAGGTCCCGAGCTGGCATCTTTGTTGCCTGTCGTCATCTCGACGAGACGGTTGAGGATAGTGAATTCGAGTTTGAGCTTTGTGCTGTACACGAACGCCTTGTAAGAAGTCTGGTATTCGTACTGGTCGGCGTACTCGAGGCCGAGGATGGTGATGTCGAGGAGGATGATGAGCAGGTTGACAAAGATGAGGTGGTTCATGAGTCGCCGGCTGCCGCGCTTGTTGCCCATGGTGCGCTCTAGACGCATAAGCTTGATCGTTTCATAGATGTAGAAGCTCGAGATGATGATTTCCTGGATAAAGAAGATGGTGACCTGGATCTTTTCCATAACCGAGTAGGGCTTAACCCACATCTCGGGGCTGCTGGAGAAGGACCCAAAGATCATGGGGATAATGGCTCCATGGCAGACGATGGCGTCGACGATGATCATGTAGAGCACCAACTTAAGCCGGAACCTATTCCTCAGAACAAGATGCAGCCGCGACCACAACACCAGAGACTGCCCCGTCACCATGGCCACCCAACCAACGGCGATCAGGGCAGCAGCCAGAAAGCCGACAGACGCCGGGGCAAAGTACTTTACCAGGAAGCCTCCGCAGTAAAAGGGGATGCCCCAGGTCGCGCACAGAAAGGACCAAAAGTAGAGTCCGGAGTGCCGCTTAAAGGTGCCAAAGATGATAAAGGTCAGCTCGACGACGTTGTAGAGCGAGATGGCCAGGAAGACGAGGATGATGATCATGGCCGTGCGGGACGTGCCCTCGGTCCCGGAGCCAAAGCCACCAGCCATGGTGATTGTTGGAGAGTTCCGAGTATTCAACTGAGTGTCTTGAGAAGAAAGGAAAGGTCTGGTGTGAGCGGTTCGTTCAAGGAAGATGTAAACGGAGGACGAGCGTGTAAAAGACAGACAGAAGAAGACGCCGGGGAAACATTTCAGTTCTGACCTCCTCGTCTCAAACAGGTAGGGAACTGTCAAGCATATGTACCGTCTATTAGCACACACACATGTACTTCAACCTTCTCGATCCTGCAGCCAGGGACCAGAAGCCGAAAATCCAGCGTCCGGGTTTTTCCCTCTGGACACGCCAAGCCCTCCCGCTCAAGGCGCCGTGCCATGACGGGACCGCCACAGCGTAATCAAGGTCGAAGATGGGGGAGGTCCGGGCGGTCATCTACGCTCTGGCGGCTGAAAAAGGTCCCTGACAGAAAACCTGGTCTGGGGAATTCGTCTCAGTCTGGGGCGGCTTGATTTGCATCCGTTGAAGACCTTGCGGGGGAGCACACGGCAGCCACCTGCCAAGAAAGGGAACTTGCGAATAAGGACGTGCGAACGAGTCAGATGAATGACTCGCTCCCCTGGCACCTGGCTTTCCTCGAGGCTGTCCAGCTGGGTGTCGATCCCTGAAGAAGACGTAACTCATTGTACCAGCTTGACCAAACAAGAGTCCAGCAACAGCCTCAAGGCTCAAGCTTGAGGCGGGGATCTCGGACTCTGCACCCGTGCTTTAGGCTCTCGACCAAGTGGATAACGAGCGTCGATCATTCAACCAGGATGCGCTAAGCGATGGGATGCAACGGTGATCTGGGGAGGGCCCCCTCTCGGGAGAGGCACCGTGACGAGGACCGTGTGTCTCTTCTCGGTGGGTGGTCCCTCGATCGACGGCTTCTTTCTTTTTTTCTCTGCTTGTCACCGGTGACACATTCCGAGAGCCACGTTTGTTTGGCTGACGCTTTCTTTTTTAAACCTCGTGGCATAATCCCCTGACGATCCAACACGTCTGATACACATTTCGAAGCCGTCTAGAACAAAAATGCTGCTGCATGTCTGAATCACACTTGCATCTTTCATGCTTACTTTTTTACCAACCCCAGGTCAAGCCCAAAACGCCTCGCGGCCTCAGTTGGGAGCCCACGCCGTCGTCTACCGCGGCACTCACGATACAGCCTCCGTTAAAAGCCACGACATGCATTGCATGAGGTAAAGAGAATCTACAGCAAGTTAGGGGTGGGTATGGCATAGTAATTATATCCAGGGCTGGTAGAAGCAGAAGACGGCGTGAAGCCACCCAGCGGCCGACACGAATTGCTAGCCGGCACTCATCT
Organism: Fusarium solani; assembly: GCF_023522795.1. Lineage (NCBI taxonomy): Eukaryota > Fungi > Ascomycota > Sordariomycetes > Hypocreales > Nectriaceae > Fusarium > Fusarium solani. The sequence goes on from NW_027072154.1 coordinate 4,114,090, forward strand.
GCCTCATCACTCGCCTGAGCCAGTCTGGTGGCTGAAGCAGAGTTTGAACCAGGGTCTGTCTTGTCAACCGCCAGCCTCACAAACAGAAATTCACTGATGATGGGCAATTTAAACGGGAAAAGCTCAGCAGCTGAAACCCCATTCCATTTCCGGTAGAGGCGTACTCTAGTCTGCCTAGGGATCGGCTCCTTCACTTGTCTGTTCCCAGGTGTGCCTGACAGCTTACAATCTCTCGTGGTTATCGAGATGAACTGCACGCTTGTTAAGCCTTTTTTTTTCTTCTTCTTCTCCTGCTGTTGAAACGTCTGTTAGAGTTATCAATCTCAGGCCCACTGGTGCTTGAACGGCGTTTCTGACCGTGCCCTTTAGTCCACGATGCCCAGATCTGATCGGCCGACCCTCTGTTGGTGCTTGTCCAAGATTCCTGCCCCTCCCAGCTTAATGCAGGAACTAGACGACAAACCGTCCCTCAGGGGAAACATGCCGTCCAAGATCGCTACTGCGCCGGGGACCAGGATCCTTGCACCCAACGGTCAATGCGGTCGGTTGCCGAGGACCAGGGGGGCACTTTCAGCCGGTGACGACTCCGGTAGGCTGACCATCAGAGACTCGGTCTAGTGACCCTGCTCATCGAGTAAAGCTTCCCGAGAGCCTCATATGACTTAGGGGGAAGTTCGCGTGTGAAATCGCGGCAATGACTCGTCAGATATGTGATTCCCCTCGGCTTGGCAACATCTCCCGGGACCGAGGACGCCTTTAGACATCACAAAGGGGCGTCCTTTTCTAGAAGGAGAATTTTGCTTCTTTGGATGGCAGAAGCAATTCCTCTCCTCGCTTGCATGTGGGTGATTGCGGAGAACGGAACCGTCCCGTTGGGATGTGTGTTAGCCATCTTTGAGCTGTGCCACAGGTTCACATCATCTTGATCAATCACTTTTCTTTTAAGAGTAGCTGCTATAAATCCGCTTGGCGTTTGACGTACATGTATAGCTTAATTCCCCCCGGCATGCATGCAAATGAATCGTCTGAAGCGAGCCTACATAGCCTCTACTTTAGATTGGGTCACTCACTGCTCCTTCAATATTAGGTTCTAAATACCATGGAGGATCACCAAGGTCATAGCAATGTTCATAGCCGAGCTGAGGTGACAGGTGTTACTCCCTGTTTGTGCTGTCGATTGGCTTCGGGACTGCCATCATTCACAGCGTCAATGCATCATCCCCTGACGCGGGATCAAGGGTCTCTTAATCTCGGACCTTTCCATCCGGGAGGTCGCTTGTTGAAGATGGTGAGCAGTGAGATACACAACATTGTTATGAGCTGAAGATGCCCATGATACGGGCCACCATGTGGTGGCGTTATTCTCTAGACGTTGACGATTGCACGCATTTAGAGATACATTTTGGGTTATGAATACCAAATAAGCCTTGGTGAGACCCATTGCTGTAATTCCTCCACACGTGCTTTGTATGGTGACTTGATGCGCGGAATGGGCGACGAGATGCCCATCGCCATGGCGAGATATGCAGCCTGGGCTCTGACATATCAACACCCAGCCATCTACCCATACCACATCGTGTTTTCACCCTCTTGATAAAATGCCATACCCTCACAGCCTCGACGCCTTTCCCCTCAACTTGAGATGCTTGGCCGCATACTCAATAGCCGCCGTATACCCAAAAACCCCCAACCCGCAAATAACAGCCTCAGCCTTGTCACACAGAAAACTATGATGCCTAAACGCCTCCCGCGTATGCACATTCGTAATATGAACCTCGACAAACGGAATGTCCACGCCCGTCAGGGCATCTCTGATGGCGACGCTCGTGTGCGTGTACGCGCCCGCGTTGATGATGATGGCGTCCGTCTCGCCGCGCGCCGCGTGGATGCGGTCGACTATCGCGCCCTCCGAGTTGGCCTGGAAGGTATCGATCGAGGCGGATAGTTCCTTTGCTTGGGCTTTTGCTTGGGTTTCCACGTCTTGGAGGGTTGTTGAACCGTAGATGTGAGGTTCTCGTGTACCGAGGAGGTTGAGGTTTGGACCGTTGATAAGAAGAAGACGTCGAGACATGATGAATAGCTTTTTGGTTACTTCAACCCATTGTTCGTAGCTACTTCCCCTGCTCACATATGGTATTTCAATTGCTGTATTCTTTTTCCCATCTCGGCATTTACACCAGCCTCGGAACCTACACGCGGGGCCCCCGCATATCCGGGTAAAGCTTCATCCACCAAGACGCCGATCACCAGGACTTCCCATCGGCAGTCCATCCGAGCTTCATTCCCGCACTGCGGAATCGGTCTGGGGCGGTTGGAGGCGGCATTGTGTCATCGTTTGAACAAAAACGAGCTGTCGTCGAATGCAGGGTCCTAAGGAAACATCGACCTTTCGTCATCAAAGAAAACGCACGTCGCAATGGATGACCAGCAGATGTCCGAGATTTACGCCTTTGCTGTGCAATTGGGCAAAGATGCTGGCGACATGCTCATGGCAGCCGCTCGGGCCCGGATTGACGGTCAACATAGCGGTTCCTATGATGAGAAGGAGAGTTCGGTCGATATTGTGACCAAGACCGACAATGGTATTCACCTGGAGACTTGTATCTGTGCCCTGTGCAATGGCTGACTCTGTCAAGACGTAGAAAACTTCATTCGGACCTCCATCGCCGAAAAATACCCCGACCATGCGTAAGCCGATCACCTACCAACAGTTTTCGCCTTCTAACGCTCTCATCAGTTTCCTCGGAGAAGAATCGTACTCTGCTGGAGCTTCACGAACCTACCTCGTCGACGACCGACCGACATGGGTAGTCGATCCTCTTGACGGCACCGTCAACTTCACACACCTATTTCCCATGTTCTGCGTCTCAATCGCCTTTGTTCTCAACGGAGTCCCCGTGATCGGAATCATCAACGCTCCATTCCTACACCAATTCTTCTCGTCGTGCTCTGGAAAAGGCGCTTGGCTCAATGAGACTCAGCAACTTCCGTTACTTCGCAACCCGAGTCCCCCAATGCCAGCAAACGCACCAAGCGGATGCACCTTTTCATGCGAGTGGGGGAAGGATCGCCGAGATATCCCAGATGGAAACATGACCCGAAAAGTCGAGTCGTTTGTAAATATGGCCTCGGAACGAGGTGGTCGAGGAGGCAAGGGAGGCATGGTTCATGGCATGCGAAGCTTGGGGAGGTAAGGCCCCCATCACTCCGCCACACAAGCCACCGCTGACTGTTTGCGTAGCGCAACTTTGGACCTTGCTTATACGGCCATGGGCTCCTTTGATATCTGGTGGGAGGGCGGTTGCTGGGAATGGTACGTCAAGTCCAATAAATTCAAGTCACCATCGGTCCGAGTGCTAACCTTGATAGGGACGTCGCCGCTGGCATTGCCATTCTTGAAGAAGCTGGTGGCCTCGTAACAACAGCAAACCCCCCTGATCAACCCGAGACGGCCGAAATCCCCAAAGCGCACCTTGGAGGCCGATTGTACTTGGCAGTACGGTAAGTTTGAGATTGTCCATTGTCAAGGTTCCCGCTGACGCCGTTCAGTCCCGCAGGCCCTTCGGAAACAGAAACTGGTCGTCAAACACAAGAGCGAACCGTGAGAGAGGTTTGGAAGCGCGTGCGAGAGCTAGACTACAGTCGACCAGGTACATAGACAACCATGGTTCAGAACATAATGATATAAATGACAAGAAATCCTCAGTGGTCCATTAATCGCCCCAGATGTCGCGTCCAGAGAGAAGAGGGATTCGCCCACACCAGCATCTCCCCTACTGACCGTCTAGTTCCCCCATGCGAATGACGAATTCCGCCTGAAGTTGTTTCAGGTACCCTGGGAGTCCTTCTTCGGTGCCTGAGTCACGGCCTCGCTTCAAAGCAGCCCAAAGGTTGAGAATCATATTGCGGCGAGCCAAAAGTCGCGATGACTCCGAGCTGCGCTTGCTCGCTTCTCTCTTGCGTCGGATATCCTTCGCCACCTCCTCCGCCTTGTCAATGAACCCCTGAGGCAACCCAATCGCGCGAGCCAGATTGATTCCATAGTGCTCATCTCCAACAGCGCCCGTCGTTGCTTTGTACAGCATCTTTATGTGAGGCAATCCGTCTGCTGTCGTTGAGGTTGTGGCTGCGAGGTGAAGATTCAATACACCAGGACGCTGTGCAAACGCGCGGGTGAGATCGCTAAAATGGGTCGCAAACCAGACCGAAGCCTTGCTCTGGATCAACGCCTCCGACATGGCAATGGCAATGGCCAAGCCATCCCTGTTGCTCGTTGCACGACCCAGCTCATCAATCACAGCAAGACTCTTGTCGTTGATGTTTCTCAGAATGAAGGCCATTTCTCGCATCTCGACTGAAAATGTTGAAAGATTGCTTTCAATGTTATCGTCGAGTGAGACTCTAGCAAAGATGCTGTGGACGATGGAAAACGCGGCGTACTTGGCAGGGACAAATGACCCAATCTGTGCCATGATCTGGAGCAGCGCGGCCGCTCGGATATAGGTGCTCTTCCCACTCATGTTGCATCCGGTGACGATATGGAAGGCAAATGATTCTGACGCAAAGTAGTCGTTGGGCACGAAGCCACCGTCCATAGTCTGCCTCGTTAGATTCCTCCTGCTCAACGCGGAGACTAATTACCTTGTCAAGAACAGGATGCCGAGCACCCTTCAATGCCATCGCGGTATCAATTTCGGGCCTCACGTAGTCTCTCGTCGTGGCGAGCTGTCCAAAGCTCGAAACCATGTCGACAAGAGCAATTGATTCGCAGAGTCGGAAAAGATGCGGCACTTCTTGACGAAGATCGGTTATCAAGGTCTGTATAATGTTGTCGCTTCGCAAAACAACTTCGTGCGCAGCATCTGCAAGTCGTACGTTGAGCTTGATCAACGCCAGGGTTTGGCATTCAATCTTGTCCTTCTTTCGCACGACATTGACGAACTCGTCGGGAAGGGAGCGACCCTCGAAATCGGCCGCTCGTAGACGAAACCAATATTTGCGGCCGTTGTCATACTTGAGGCTGGCACCGAACCCATGGGTTTCTAGGATTGTTAGCAAACCCTTTGCGTTGAAAGGGTCATCATACCATTTAGACGATCGAGGTACTTGTGAACCTCCTCAGTCTGCTCCTTGTAGGTCTGCCGCGCGACATCCAACATGCCGTTGATGCCTCCTTTGACAGCAAAGGTCCGTTGATTCCAAAGGTCCAGGGCGGACTTCATGTACGTAACGTCCGCTTCGATTGTGTGTCGAATCTTATCAAGACCACGGTTTGTGAGTTCGGGGTGGCAAAGGTCTCGAACTTTGACAAGCAAGTCGCATGTTGCGGGTTCCAAAGCTATGTAGAGCTCAGAGACCGCCTCGAGGAAACTTTTCACCATCAAGACCTGGTTGATCTGCTCCTCCACTTTCTGAATGGGCATGTTCTTTGGGACGACGATTAGCTGTAACATGGTGAGCGTCTTTCCCTGCGAGAGTAATCGAAATACCTTTGTCAATATATTTTCGGTATCATGAAAGAGTTTGAGAGCTGCATACTTTTAGCCCAGGAACTCTATAGCATACACGAGCTGAATCACCTTTCCGGATTTCACGAAACATCTCCTCGTTGGTCGTCAGCTCATCGAGAGCTTCGTAGCGGGGAGTGATGTACAAGTCGGCGCGGGTCGGTGGTTGCAGGATGCTGCTTCGAAGCATCCGAGCCCCCATTGGAGTTGTTGTGTGGTTCATCAACCCAAAGAGGGAGTCTTTCGACTTGGGGTCCCGCAGATTCTGCATGATCTCGAGAGACTGGATGGCAGAAATATCAATCATCATGGTGTCTTCGGAGGGGCGGTATTCAATACGGAGAGAATGCGGCACAAAGTTAATGGAGAAGTGCTGTTGGATATACTTCATAGCCTATGATCTAGTCAGCCATGGTCATAGGTACCTTTGACCGAACTAACTGCTGCAAAGGAGCTCAGAGCGTAGAATTTGCCCTGGGTAGCCACCTTCAGAGGTTCAATATCATCCTTGAATGCTAGGTTGTTGATGTACTCCAGGCCATCCGACTCGGACCAGGCAGAGCGATCTTGTGCGCCAACTTGAGACTCCTGAACGAGATCGGTCACAAGGGAATAGAGGCTGCTGGGCTTGTTTGGGGGGCAAGCAGTGGACATGAAGAGAATTCGCGATGGAGCAAACATTTGAAGGGTATGGATGGTCTTGATGTAGGATTGATTATCGCAGATCTGGCTGATGACAGCTTCACCAATGGAGACGTTGACAAAGGCGATGCCCACCGAAGGGGAGACGGCGCGAGCCTCACTGATGGCGCAGATGATGCTTTGAGCTTCGCTAAGGCCGAGTATCGAGGATACGTTTGCATTTCGTGACTTTCTCTCCTGGGGAGTACCTGGTCGAACAGTAGGAGGCCGAGACGTGCCAGGTCTTGGAGTGGTTCCCGCTGCCGAGTGCTGTGTGGAATGGCTCAGGCTTGACTGCGGTCTCTCGTTGAAAGGGAGACTTGGAGTGGATGAGTTCTGAAAGTAGCTCGAGGACGACCAGCTGTCGTTTGTTGGTGGCGTTGAACGCAACATGGCATCCATCTCCAAGGTTTTCGCTCGTTGATGCCGCCAGAAGTTTGATGTTGACGCATGCTCACGCAAAGAAAGATACGTGGCCTCGCTCGAGGAGGCCTTGCCTTCATTAAAACTGGAGGGGAAGGTTCAGATATGAGGTCCTTCCCGGAATCCCCTCCTTCCACATCTTATGCTGGGTAAAACTGGAAGGCGCAGTCCTGGTCCATAACTACTATACCTAATCCAGAGGCACGTCTCAACCTTTCATTTTGGTCTTTCCTCTTTAACACTGAAGCAAACAAACATTCAGGATCGCCAGAACAGATTGTTTAGACTTTCATTAGTATCTAGGCTGCGAAAGAACAACAAAGCGATACTGAATATCACATCACACCTGCCCTGCCGTGTGTAAGCCGCGGATGGATGGAAGCTTCCGGAGTTTATCCGAGTCAGCCGGAAATTCCTCACTCCTCCCCGCCGGCCGACACGTCGGCTCAGGCCTGACACCGGTCAACGCCCAAATCCACACATCGTTGAGCTCCGAACGCGTTGATCGCGTTATCGAACTCATCATGTTCGGCATTCTAGAGGCCGTGTCGGTGCCCCATTCGGGCATCTTCAACAGCTATGAAGATCTCTTCAAGGAACTCAGTGACCGCATGGAGAAGGATGGCTACAAGATCGTCAAGGCGAGATCTCATCGCGGCAAGGTGGGCGGTGCCGACGTCCCAGGGAACGACATTGTCCGATGCGATCTGGTGTGCGATCGAGGCGGCCGGCCCTACCGATGCATGGCGACAAAGCACAAGACGACAACCAAGAAGACGGATTGCCCATGGAAGGCAAAGGCCGTCCATCGTAAAACCATGGGAGGATGGGTCTTGACCATCACCTGCGACCAGCACAACCACGAACCCGGCACGCCCGAACCACCGACCCCCGAGCCCGCGAGCGAAGACGAGAACAATATTGTTGAGGACCTGGAAGGTGAGCAGAACATGGATTCAGGTGTGACGCCGCTTCTGACGCCGCTTCAGAATGGCCAGATGACGGTCCTCAACCTGATGCCGAGACTCAGGCTGCGATCCATGTGGCCGGCGTCTCCAACGCTGTCCTCCGCCTGACCGGCGACACCTTCCATCAGTTCAAGAGCGAATATCGCAAAATGTCGCAGCCAGAGCGCATCGGCATCTTGTCGCAGCTCCAGCTCCGTATTGCTGCCATCTATGCGGTTCAGAACGAGGATGTCCAGCGGCAAAAGAGACAAGAAGCCCAAGATAAGCGACATCGTCAGATCGAGGAAACTAAAAGACAATCCTCGGCGCAGAAGCAGCGGGCTCGACAGCGGCGTCAAGTAGCAGAACAGACTCAGCAGCAGCAACAGCAGCCTCAGATGCATCCCCAACACGTTCAGCAACAGCCGTTGCCGCAACAAACCTCGCAGGCCCAAGTTCAAGCCCAGCAAGCCCAACAAGCACAACAGGCCCAGCAGGCAGCCCAAGCGCAGGCGCAGGCTCAAGCCATGATGCAATCGCAGCTGTATCTGCCGCAAAACCCACAGCAGACTCCCATTCCCGTACCTGGAATGGATATGCCGCAGTTCCAGCATTACGCTGGGCCTCCTAAGCGGATGCGTGGGCGGCCATCACAGGGCGGCCAACAAACCTGAGGGAGCTAGATGGGATGGATGACTTTTCGGCGTTTTCGGGGAATTAGGCGCTATGTTTTTCATGATGAGGCACACGGATCAACCTTGAAAGTTGAAAGACGCATTGGCATGGCATGGATGGACATGTCACTAACAGGAATGTGTGGAGACGGCGGCCAAATTTGTTAGCAGATTACAATACCAACCGAGTACGAGTCCTTAGTCGGAACTCTGTGCACTATGAGTTGCTGCAGCTCCTCACCGCCAAAATTTGTCAAAGATTTTGCCAAACTGCCCCACCATGCCACGGATTCTATCAAGAATCTTGACCTTTACATAGGAATTTCTCTTGCCATGGCGACAATTGTGCCTCCGCCGTCTAAACGGCAGAAGCGGGAGGAGCTTGAGCGCTCTCAGATTCAGCAGGATGTCACAGCGATTGCCGCGGGACCGGCTGGGTCCTTCAAGGCCCGGTTCTTGGATGGAGATGGCAACCAGATGGCCGATGTGATCGAGGTGCCGCTCGCCGACGCCTCTGAGAAGAACCTCTCTCTACTGTTGAATACTTTGCTTGCAAGGGTATGTGCGGTTCCACTGGAGGCTTGTTGTGTCCCTAACATTCTGTGCCCCTCCAGGAAAAGGAAGAATTCCTCCCATACCGATTTCGAATTCACATCCCCGACTCCGACATCATTGTAGACCAATACCCGACCGATCTTCTCCAACTCCTCCGCAACCATGGCATCGAGAACCCTTTTGAAACGACAGTCACGCTCAGCGCCGAGCCACAGGCCGTGTTCAAGGTCCAGGCCGTCACGCGCATGTCTCACCGGATACCTGGCCACGGCGAGGCGATTCTGGCTGCGCAGTTCAGCCCCAAGAACAGCAACCGACTGGCGACAGGCTCCGGCGATAAGACGGCGCGGATATGGGATACTGATACTGGAACACCCAAGTACACCCTCTCCGGGCATAGTGGCTGGGTGTTGGCGGTTGCCTGGTCCGCAGATGGTGCAAGACTTGCGACTGGAAGCATGGACAAGTCCATCCGTCTCTGGGACCCCGAGACAGGAAAGGCCGTAGGAGGCCCTCTGACAGGCCATCAAAAGTGGGTGACCAACATTGCCTGGGAGCCTTACCATCTCTGGAGAGATGGGACGCCACGGATTGCCAGCGCCAGCAAAGATGCAACGGTTCGAATCTGGGTTGTCAACACCGGCCGGACCGAGCATGTGCTTTCAGGGCACAGGAGCAGTGTGAGCTGCGTCCGCTGGGGAGGAGAGGGCCTCATTTACAGCGCTAGCCATGACAAGACAGTCCGAGTGTGGAATGCTGAGAAGGGAACTCTTGTTCACACCTTGTCAGCTCATGCTCACTGGGTTAACCATCTCGCGCTCTCAACCGACTTTGTTCTCAGGACTGGATTCTATGATCACACTCCTGTGCCAGAGACTGAAGAGGGCAAGCGAGCAAAGGCCAAGGAGAGGTTTGAGAAGGCGGCCAAGTTCCAGGGCAGGATCGCGGAGCGGCTCGTCTCGGCTAGCGATGATTTCACCATGTATCTCTGGGATCCAGCTCAGGGCACCAAGCCTGTGGCGCGCATGCTTGGACACCAGAAGCAGGTGAACCATGTTACCTTTTCCCCGGACGGCTCCCTCATCGCCAGTGCTGGCTGGGACAACCACACCAAGATCTGGAGCGCTCGGTAAGGACCAACCAATGCTCTACCCCATCAGTTTCTGCAACTCGGGCTAACCAACAGACAGGGACGGCAAGTTCATCAACACGCTCCGCGGACACGTGGCTCCCGTGTACCAGTGCGCGTTTTCAGCAGACTCGAGGCTTCTTGTGACGGCATCCAAGGATACAACACTAAAGGTGTGGTCGATGGCGTCTTGCAAGCTCGCCGTGGACCTGCCGGGCCACCAGGACGAGGTGTACGCGGTCGACTGGGCGCCGGACGGCAAGAGGGTTGGCAGCGGAGGCAAAGACAAGGCCGTCCGGCTCTGGCGGAATTAGAATCCCGACGTTTTGTTTTGTTTTTTACTCCTACAGTCTTGGGCGAGATACCCCTGAAGTGATTTCAGTCCCTCACGAATCTGCCGTACCAATCCGCACGTCCAGCCGTGCATCATGTTTCGGAAGCGGTTCCACTGACTGGCAGGTCCCAAATCAGTTCAGTTCAGTTCAGTTCCTCAGGGCGCAGCGGGCAGAGTGAAGAGAGGCGTGCTTATCTCGAGGATGCGATCCAACCTACCGAGCATACGCGTGGCACCACACGATTGTCCGCAATTACTCACGTCGTCAAACAACTGGGCTCCAAATTTCACGCATCGTTAAACCCTTTTCCGTCTGCATCAAGGCACAGTACCTACGTGCCAGGCAAAGACAGATCATGCACGTACGGGAGTTGGCTGTGCTGCCTGCCTCTGGGCTTTTGTGACGGACAGGGTCGAGATGCAGGCAAGCCCCCATGGCCCACAGACGATGGAAGTGCCATGGAGCCTTGTCCTGGTCTCGCAACTGTCAGGCGGCGGGTACTGCCTGTGCTTGAACACCCCGATAGTGCCGATCTACTGTACTAGAACGGGACGGTACGGTGCGCTCGTGGAGGCTTGCAGAAGCTCTTCTGGGCCAACGACTTGGGGATGTCGCCATGTGGGACGCTCATAGGTTCGCTTGAGGGGGTGATGGGGTGAGGGTTTTTGGAGATCGTAGCACCCCGAAGGAAACCCGGGCAGAGGAGAGAGAAAGGTATAGCGGGTCCGGCCTGAGGAGGGGGTTTTCTTGGGCAGTGAGTGAAGCTCACGATAGCTTCGAATTTACTAGAAAGTGGTGTTGTGGGGTAGCATTGGAACCCAGAGCTGGGGAGCTTGGAGCCCAAGGGTCGTTCGGGCCGTTAACCTGACACCCATCACGAATACACGGTCTGTTGGAAATGTCTAGAAGGCTCGGTCTGGTCTTGGCCCTGGAGAAGAGCGCGCGCGTGTCAGCAATGGTAGTTGGGTCGCGCACACAATGTCTCGTCGTCTTTTTATTCGCCTCCACAAGCAAGGACAGGACGCAGCAACAGCCTCATGCTGCACCAACACCGATCAGGAACAGGGCCAGGGCCCAGCTCTGACGCCTCGTCCGCCCTGCCCTGCCCAGCCTCCCCCGTCGGGTCTTCTCGGGCCCGGTCCGGCATTGCGTCTTTACCAATGTTCCATGAAGCAAGATAGAGCACGTCGACGTCGAAAGAGCCAGTGGCTTTTCTTTTGCCCATGCGAGCAGGACACCCACGAGGCTTCTCCACCGATCGTGAGTGGATGAGAACCCCGCCGGAAAGCAGCGGGACTGGACTTTGAGACGACGACAAGATTACCCTAGAGATGGTGCTCAGGTTTTCGAGATTTGACATCCACTGGTGGAACCGCCGGTTTGTGCGGGGGCGTCAGGGCCATGATGGCGGGTGAGGTTACTGCACCAGGACGGGGAAGAGGTCATCTGGACGGATCAAGTTTCCAGTCGAGATGGGCAAGTTGGAGACGAGTTGAAGTCATCATGGACTAATAGCGTGGACTATACGCTCCAACTAATGCGGACTCGAATACCTCATGATCAGGCATCTCGCTCGTCATGGCATCCGAAAACGAACAAGCAACGAACGACGCACAATTACCGAACGGCACATGGCAATCTCTCCATCCCATCGCCGAACATGTCCCCATTGAGCGACGCTGGTCCGGTCCCGTGGCGGCCGTCCGAGGGTGCCCGGGACTCCGGCCGGCTGTGGGCAAACGGGACTTTTCAGACTGAAAGCCGAAGAACCCTGCTTCTGGGGCCGAGCATCTCCCACATTGCACATTCCATTCGATACGTACAAAAGAGAATCTCGATTCGGAGGGGGCAAAGCAAGGCAGTCAGATCATTTGGCGCAGAGAGAGTTGGGGAACAATGAGCAGGGGAGGAGGAGGCGGGGAGGGGGGACCATTTGCTGATGGCTTGCAGATGAGACACATGGCTCAGACATCTTTGGTAAGACGGCATGGGGCCGTGTCTCTAATCATGGCATGGATGAGTCGCCTCGAGGGTTTTGTTTGGCTGATGAGGCTGTCTTGAACAGAGCTGAGGGTTTGCCCGGTGACGGGCTGAGTCGATGCTCTGATAGCTGATGCTCAAAACAGTCATGATGGGACAGTGACAACTTCAGTCATGATTCCCATGTGACACGGACCTCTCTATGGAGACCCTTGGCCCATACGGTATTACACCCATCCATGCCATGCCGTTATCCCGGGGCTGGGTTGATCGGTCCTGGGTTGTTCTAGGCCAAGGAGCTTTGAAGCGGCACAGGGAGGGAATTACTCCACCAAGCAGCCTGGGGCGAATGATGAGGCAGAGGCCAAGATGATGATATGGATTGCGAAGCTGCGGGGTGCAGTCAAGGTTCGAAAAGAGCCCCTAGTACAAGATAGGATCCCCTGAAGATCCCCTCTCCAGGGCGATGTGTGCGTTGCTGATGTCGTAGTCAGTAGCGCATGATGATGGATGGAAGTGTGAACTTGATGGGCAGGTTGTTATCTGATGCCAGTACAAGCCTTCAAGTTCGACCACCGAGGAGCAGCATCTCTAGTCCCTGCCAACCAAGAACCAGTCACTTGCAGAAAAGAAACAAAAAAAAGGGAGCGCGAAATATCCCAAGTCAGCAGCAAGCCTTGCAGGTTCCAAGCATGGCAACCCAGGAGTAACCATCAAAGGGTACGCCACCAACCAGAAAAACAAGAACAAGGTCCACAGAGAGATGTCGCCCATGCAGTTCCGACCCCAATCGCATGGTCCATGCGGATCTGGCCAAGCATCGGGGCCGGCCTGCAACGGATAAAGGAACTACAGGGGAATTAGGTACTGTAGAACGGGTCGGGTACTGTGAAAGTGGTGATGTATTATCCCGGTGTGGGCGAACGGCGAGACGGGTAGATGAGACCGAGGAAACGGGCCGTAAGAGGCGGCGTGCGATATCAAGGACGGGCCGGTGCATTTCGACAAGGGCATCATGACGAGACTTGATAAAGATGTGTGTACATGCTGTAGATTATCTTGGGTAAATTTAGCTCCTTTCTTTTTTTTCACTCATCCAAGGCGTGCTTCTGCGTGGATAATCCTAGACTGGGGGAGCCACCGAGACTCCGTGTTGGAGGATCGAAAGCTGAATGGACAGTTCAGAATCGGTCTTGGCACGCAGAGGCGAGGGCGTGCGCCGCTGTTTGATGACGATGCTGGCTGGCTGGCTGGAGGATTTTGGAATGCAGCCCATCGCATAATGTTTATTCATGGATGCTTGGCTTGCTCTCGAATAGCCGGTCGTCGCCTTGCGGGCCGCCTTTGATGTGATGCATCATGAGTGGCAAAGGACGTCGACCTGGAGATGGACGATTGGATAGACGTTGCTCTCTACGTGTTTTTTTTTTTTTTTTTGCTTTTTCACTCTGTTGGTCTTGCTATGTCAACTATCGATCGTAGGTTTAACATAGTCAAGCGCCTTGTTACTTATGGTGGCCCATGTGTTTGGCTAGCTGTTAGTCAAAGAAAGAAAAAAAAAGATGTCCCGGCGTCAGGTGAATGAATGCGGGTGCAACATGGCATGGGTTTTGAAGTGCATGATCGGCGAGACGAGTTTGGAGGGTGTGTCGATTTGAGAGGCAACCGGGAAGAGGAGAAGCAGAAAAAAGGGTAGCATTGAGCTTTTGGTCTGGAGCTCTCCCAAGCTGTAGGGAATCCTTGTCGTGATGCTCGGCTTGGTTTTAGGTTGGGAAATATTAGCTAGGTACCTAGTTGGAGCTTTGAAGCTTGGGACGATCTAGGGATGAGGGCTAAGCGCGAATAATTAGTCTGTATAGTATATTCGAGAAACGATAGAATGTAAACAGGCACGATCTGATTCTCTTTGTTAGACTTTCAGTTGAATTGGTCATGTCTTCCAGCTCCCCCCAGATCCTGCAAGTGAGGCACATGCTTGGTGGTGATTGCCCTATCCCGGCAGTTCCTAGCGAGCTTCAGTAAAAACCTCAAACTGACAGTGACATCAACCAACCCGAGAGCAACCTCGACATCCACCATCTCGTTATCATGCCCTCGTTTTCAGTCAACCGGAGGCATCTCTTCCGTTTGACTGCTCACGGCACCTAGAAAAAAAAAAACCTCGCTTCGCCTTCCCCATTCATCAGACTCACCTGGAATCGGCCATCCCATCCACACCTTTAACTGCCCGTACCACAAGCACCGTACCTCAAGAGAGAGCATCTTTCTACTGCCACGCCTACCACACCATCGTCACCTATCAGATACTGCACACAGCTCGTTGCATTACAGCGCAGCCCTCGCGCCTTGTTGGTGGCAGTCCCAAGCAGGTGGACATTTGCTCTTGTCATCAGCCCCATCTTTGACTCTCTCGTCAATCATCGCATCGCATCGCCATCCCTGCCCTGCTCGACGCGCCCCTCCCCCTCCGCCCTGGGCCCGTGTTTAGCCTACCCGCTAAGACAGAATCCAACCCAACCGACGGGTCCGTCCAAGAAAGAAAACAAAGAATAACGAGACTTTTTGCGTGGGCCACACCCGCCCGCCGTGCATCGGTCGACGCTCCGAGTTTCGTCCTGTTCCTCTTGAGAGAATTGGAGGAACAGGGCCTGACATGGGGTAGAAAGCACTCGAGTAAAAAAAAAACTCGTCAAAAACTTGCATTTTTATACCGAGTCACTCCCCCTCGTCTGGCCTCCCTCCCCTCACTCTCCCTCAAGTCCCACCCCCCTCTCTCCATCCCAACCTTCACGGACCAAAGCCTCCTGGCTAAGTTACTTGTTCCTTGCTTTGGGCTTGGGCTCTCAACGTTTATTTTACCGAAGCCCGACTTGTTTTCTCAGACGACGTCACGACTTTGTTTCTGTTGAATTGCCTTTGCCTTTACTGTCCTGCCCCTCTACCTCTACTCTATTGCTCACTTATTGACTACCCTCCCCTGCCTGTTACTCATCCATCCTACAATATCAACGTCCTCGTTTGATATCATCGTTCTCATTCTCCACTTGCGGAGGCATTGGTCAGGTACCAACGGTTTGGAGGCTCAAAATTCCCATCCGGCAAAAACACCAGCAAGCATTACGTCAGTGCTCACACCGGGTGCATCCTCTCTTCTCCCCGGCCTGGCAAAATCACAAGCCCTGTTCTGTCGTACAGGTTCTTCCCTGTTCCATGAGCTAGAGAGCTATAAGCCAGCTGTCTGCTCACTCACCATTGACTGTTGATCCTCGCCTCATTGAAAAAAGGAGCAACTAAGCAGCGGCCTCGGAGTTGTCCAAGCTTGGGCGTAGCACTCTCGAACCACCTGACGCCGGCCCTGAATCTCACGACACGGCACAACGGAGCTCAGCGCAACACGGCGACGTCGGAGATTTGCTTTGTTACTTCCAAGGATACAATCTCGTGTGTTTCCTCTTGACTTGACTCCTTTGGCACCAGACTTCTGACAACAATCCAGCCATACAATCCTGTACTCATTCCCGTCACCACCACACTCTTGCCACGGCCATTTACAGCCAATCGCATCTGCGACAAAGAGGCGTTTGCCTGCGACATAGCGACCGTCAGACCTCAACAAAAAGCAACACGACTGCTACTCGGACTGCTAATTCTGCCTTCACATGAACTTGTCATACGGGAGCTTTCAACAATCTCAATAGATATCGGATTCTTCCGTCGACTATCCTCTTGTTTCTGGTTCAGCCCGAAATACTCACATATCCTCTTTTCGCATCCTCCATCTACCTTTAGACGCGCTTCTCACACATCTTCAAAATGACCGTCTTCGTGTGTTCTCTGTACGTTTCCCTCGCTTGTCTTATCGACTCCCCGCTGGACCCCTCCCTTCATCTTGGGCTGCACTAACGCGAACGCGACAATAGCTTCCTCCCCAAAACCATCCATTTCACTCTCCCGGGTACTCCTCCTCCCGGCGCCGATCCCTCAAGACGTTCCAAGCCCGCGAAATCCTCCAATGTTGCTGCTTCATCGAGTTCGCGTCCGCAACCCCTCGTGCGACAGCCTAGTCTCTTCCAGACCCAGGACGATCTGACCCCTCCTCATACTCCGACTGAAGACCCCGAGTCGCCGAACCTATTCGCCAACGAAGATGGCTTCCGGATACAATTCCCCCACGCCGTAAACTCGCCCGAAGGTCAGGATTCGCGGACTTGGGGCAGCCGATCCAACCAGCCCAAGTCTCGCGCCAATTCTCCTCCCCCCGCAGCCCTCGCCGAACACAGCCGTACGATACAAAAGGCCCGAGAGCTCGGTCGCCAGGGTGTGTTACAGCCTAAGTCTCTTGTCCGGAGCGACAGCCACGATCGAGTCTTTGCGTCGGCAAACTGGATGGTGGTGAATGCCGATCAGGGCAATGGAGGACTGCGGAATGCCGCCGAGGCCGCCTATCGCGATGGAAAGCTTGACGACTATACCTGGGTGGGCACCCTGGGCATGCCCACCGATGCTCTTGAGGGCACCCAGCAAAGGCAGGACATTGAGGATACGCTTGCCAACGAGCACAACATGTTGACCGTGTTCTGCTCTGACAAGGACTTTGACGGCCACTATGCTCACTTTTGCAAGCACATCCTGTGGCCCGTCTTCCACTACCAGATCCCCGACAACCCCAAGAGCAAGGCTTACGAGGATCACTCGTGGAAGTACTATGTCAATGTCAACCAGGCCTTTGCCGACCGCATCGTCAAGGACTGGAAGCGCGGCGACGTCATCTGGATTCACGACTACCACCTGTTGCTTGTTCCCGGCATGATCCGTCAGAAGCTCCCTGATGCCAAGATCGGCTTCTTCCTGCACGTCGCGTTCCCCTCGTCAGAGGTGTTCCGGTGTCTGGCTGTTCGAAAGGAGCTTCTGGAGGGTATGCTCGGTGCTAACCTCATCGGCTTCCAGATCCACGAGTACGGACGTCACTTCCTTCAGACCTGCAGCAGGCTTTTGAGCGCCGAAGCGACACCAGATGGCCTACAGCTAGAGGATCGGTTTGTCGACGTTATTCACCTGGCGATTGGTATCGACCCCATCAGCCTTCGCGAGCACCTAGAGGACCAAGAAGTGGCCAAGTGGCTACAGATCATGCAGGAACGTTACAAGGGCAAGAAGCTCATCGTGGCTCGTGACAAGCTTGACCACGTCCGTGGTGTCCGCCAGAAGCTGCTGTCTTATGAGCTGTTCCTTAACAAGAACCCCCAGTGGCGCGAAAACACAGTCCTCATCCAGGTCGCCCTGTCATCTAGCGAGAAGAGCGATCTTGAGGCCACCGTCTCCGACATTGTCACCCGAGTCAACTCTTCATGGGCCAATCTCGCATATCAACCAGTGGTTTACCTCAAGCAAGATATTGATTATGCTCAGTATCTTGCCCTGTTGACCATTGCGGATGCGCTCATGATCACCAGCCAGCGTGAGGGCATGAATCTCACATCTCACGAATATCTCTTCTGCCAGGACGGAAAGCTTTTACCTGAGAAGAAGCACGGCTCCCTGATTCTGTCCGAGTTCACTGGTACTTCATCGCTCTTCAACAAGAACGAGCTGGCCGTGAACCCCTGGGATTACCGACAGTGCGCCGACGCTATCAAGCAAGCTTTGGAGATGAAGGAGCCCGAAAAGGAGCGACGATGGAACAACCTCTACGACCGTGTGGTGAACCACACCGGCTCTCACTGGTTCAGCGAGTTCCTTACTCGTCTGGATGTGGTGTATGAGGAGCAGCACAAGCGGGACCAGACGTCTGTCCCTCGCCTCTCCATCCAGTCTTTGTCTACAAAGTATCTCAAGGCCCAGCGTCGACTTTTCATCATCGACTATGAGGGTACCCTGGTGAGCTGGGGTCCTGTGAACCAGATCATCCCCGTCAGCCCTCAGCGAACCCTGGACGTGCTAAACGATCTTCTTCTCGACGAGCGTAATACCATCTACGTCATGTCGGGCCGCCGACCCGAAGAGCTGGATAGAGTCTTCCGCCGAGTCCCCAACCTGGGATTGATTGCCGAGAATGGATGCTTCCTCAAGAGCCACGGAAAGGACAAATGGACTGAGATGGCCGATCTCGAACACATCAAGGACTGGAAGGAGTCGGTGCGACCCATCATGACATACTACCTCGAGAGAACCCCCGGAGCCGAGATCGAGGAGCGTCGTTGTAGTCTCATCTTCCACTACAAGAGTGCTGAGGACTACGAGACGGCCTGTCGCCAGGCATCAGACTGCGCCAGCCATGTCAACGACGCTTGTGAGTCACAGCGTGTCCACGCCATTGCTCTCGACGGTTGTATTGCTGTCGAGCCGATTGACTGGACCAAGAGAACCGCCGCCAGGAAGGTGTTTGAAACCCTCAAGGAGGAGATGGGCTCTAATGAGGCTCACAAGACACCTGTTGACTTCTTGATGGTTGTTGGTGACGGCCGAGAGGATGAAAAGGTGTTCAAGTGGGCAAACAGGCTGCAAGAGGATAAGTCTGTGCAGAATGTCATCACAGTCAGTCTCGGTAACCGCAACACCGAGGCAACCGCCACTCTTACGCAGGGCGTCAGTGGTATGTAACCCAGCTGACCCGGATGTAACCAGGATGACTTGCTGACTCTATTCTAGGTGTTCTTACTTGTCTCCAGAGGCTGGCGGCTCTCGCCTGACTAGAGGCCTATTCTGGAATTCTTGCATGGTATTTGCTTGCATGTCTTTGTGCCGTTGGCGTTGGGTCAGCGGGCGCAGGGATATTTCTACCAGGAGCTGGACAAACAATGGCTCCACAACACCAAGAGATGTGATTCTCTGATAGCTTTTTCTCCATTGTTTCTCTTATGTCGTTTTCCTAGTGTTTACTTTTCCTATGTCAAAGAAAAAAAAGACGTGGTAATGATTCCACGGGGAGACGATGGTTACAACATGGACTTTTTTTCCTTACTACTTTGCACACTCTCGCGAGTAATGTTTCAACATGACACTCAACTCTGAAAAAGTGCCGTGTTTTTTTCCTGTAGCTTAGTATCATTCGTTATATGTGTTATTCACGAGGTTTGGAGAAGACGGAACGGACAGACGATGGCAGGTTTCCAAAGAGGTTTGTTTAGAATGGAAGACGGGGGTTTCTGGGATGTAGAATTCATGGCGATGAAAGACATGACAATGTCAATAAAACATGATGGAAAGGACTTTGCGTTTCCACCTGTCATTGTGAGGTTTGTGTTTCACCATGACTCGTTCGGTTCGATTCGATCCCTCTCACCCGCGGCCGTTTCCGTCCCGGCTCCGCTCCGCTCCGTTTTCCAGGTCAAGGGTAGGTTTCCTAATGCAACGGTCAAGGAACGTTTCCGTCGAGTCAGCATTTGACCCATGCAGCGCCGTTTTTGTCACGATTATGAAGCTCTTTGTTGTCCACTCATTATGACATCACGGTGAAAAGCTACAGGGGCCTCGGTGAGCGCCAGGTGAACTTCTTGACCAATGGGAGGTCGATGAAACTGCCGCCGTCAGCAGTGCGGCCCTGGCATACGAGAAACCCTGGGACATGGGAAGCAACCCCGCGGCCCGCAACAAAAGGACACAGAGCGACATCGGCGCGGGGAGGGGATCCAGATTATTCGGAAGGGCGGCAGAGTCAGTCAGCGAAGCTTTTGGAACTCTCTTTGTTCTTTCTTATTTATCCTCCCTATTCCTCGTCGATATTCTTTTGCTGTGAGTCGATATACTTTTCTCGGGGGTATTTGATATTGACCCTTGTGGCTGCAGCTCAATTGACCGTTACAATATTTGGGTACTCATCGTCCGACACGCACAAGATGGCTGCTTTCCCTCCTCCGCCTGTCAACACGATTGACTGGTCCAACGTGGGCTTCAAGGTCCGCGAGGGTACGACATTGGACCTTTTTGACCGTCGAGTCTTTTGCGGCTGATTGTACATCTAGTCAACGGTCACATCGAGTCCACCTACTCCAGAGAGACAGGCAAATGGACACCCCTCCGCTTCGTCGCCGACCCCTTCATGCGCATCCATGGCATGGCTCCTGCGCTCAACTATGGCCAGCAGGCCTACGAGGGTCTCAAGGCCTTCCGAACTCCCGGCGATGAGGGCATCACCGTCTTCCGCCCAGACCGTAACGCCACTCGTCTTCAGCACTCGGCCGACGTCGTCTCCATGCCCCATGTCCCCGTCGACATGTTCCTCGAGGCCGTCCGCGCCGCTGTCGCCTTGAACGCCGAGTTTGTGCCTCCCCACGACACGGGCGCTGCCCTCTACATCCGACCCCAGCTCTACGGCTCCAGCGCCCAGCTTGGCCTGTCGGCTCCCGAGGAGTACACCTTTGCCGTCTTTGTCATCCCCACCGGAGTCTACCACGGTGCTCACCCCGTCAAGGCTCTGATCCTTGAGGACTTTGACCGCGCTGCCCCCAACGGCACCGGAAACGCCAAGGTCGGAGGCAACTATGCTCCCGTGCTGCGCTGGAGTGACAAGGCCCGCGAGGAGGGCTTCGGCATCACCCTGCACCTGGACAGCGTCAGGCACGAGGAGATTGACGAGTTCAGCACTAGCGGATTCATCGGTGCCCAGGTCAACGGTGACGACGTCACCCTGGTCGTCCCCGACTCCCACTGTGTCATCGACAGTGTCACGAGCGACAGCATCCAGGAGCTCGGCCGCAGCTACGGCTGGAAGGTAGAGAAGCGACCCATCAAGTACGGAGAGCTCAGCTCCTTCAGCGAGGTCTTTGCCGCTGGTACCGCCGCCGCCCTCGTTCCCATCCGGTCCATCACCCGACGCAGGGACGGCAAGACCGAGACTCTGACCTACATCCCCGACGGCCAGGAGGAGCCCGGCCCTCTGTTTGAAAAGCTGCTGAAGCACCTCAAGGATATCCAGCTGGCCAAGGCCGAGGACAAGTTCAACTGGCGCTTCCCCGTCAGCGCGGCCGACAAGGAGGTTGCTGGTGCTGCCAACGGAGGACGCAACGGGGATGCCACGACGGTGGACCAGATGGATTAGATATCCACGGGAACGGAAAATGAGTCAAGGCGAACGGCTTTTTGTTTATAGTGAGCATGTTGAAAATTCAAGTAACAAATGTCATTTTGACCTACATCAAGACGCATAGACTCACCGTTCCAACCTGGTGTTTGCCAACCCTCGCGATACTGACCCGTCTCGTCTCGTTACCTCCCAAACCCGAGACCATGTTTGCCCTTTTCACTGCCCTCGCTCGGGCTCGGTCACTTACACTGGGTGGGAACCCGCGTTCCCCCCGTGCTGGTACCTCACAGTGGCAGACGAGCGGCTCGCCGCATGGTGCACGCTAGGACAGACCAAGGCAAACACAATGGGCGGGCTGCCGCTTTAGGGTCCCAAGACCCGAGGGGGCGGAGTGTAACGAACGGCACTTTGGGAAAAAGGGAAACGTTTATATACCATGGGTGTCAGACGGGGTGTGTGTGCGAGGGAGGATATTGTTACGAGGACGCGACGACTGAGTCTGTGATTCAGTGCCTTTTTGACACAGAGCTCGACCTAGATAAAGGGGGATCACTTGTCTCCATCACCGTTCAACTCTCATCTACCAACTCTTTCCTATATACGAAACCTAGATCGACATTCCTCGAAAAAGCTAGCGACATGTGTACCTACTCGTTCCAGCGCATGGTCTGCTCCTGCGCCAAAGGCCCCGAGTGCCCTCAAATGTCTCGCGGACGAGTCATGATCGGCGGCGAGGCCTTCCACTACATCGACCTGTTCTACGCCGTCGACGACCTTGGTTCGGCGTGCGACTACCAGCGGAGGCTGTTTGGGCGCAACGCGAGCCCGACGATGCACTGCCCGCGGTACGCCTTCGACTCCAAACGCATCATCAAGGGGAGCTACCGCAAGACGGACCTGGCGTGCGTCAAGTGTGCCGAGACGTGTGCGCCACCGAGCTCGAGGTGGCAGGCTCCGGGGAGGAATGAGGTCAAGGATGAGGTCAAGGGGTAGATATCGGGGAGGGACAGTGCCGGGGCGGCCCCACACGGATCGGGGTGGGTTAGAGATGTTCGGAGCTTGGTGTTGAACTATGCACTATCGTTCAAAGTAGGAGAGCAATCGTTGAAGAATAAGTTGGCAATTTAATCTGGTGTAAAGCTATTTATCTTCTTCCTTACCGTTGACACCGTTGTTGGCCATGCCCTTGTGCATACCCTTCTTTGGACCTCCGTTGTTATCACAGACGCTCCGGCCCTTGTTGGAGATGATGCCATTTGCGAGTCTGTTCTTGTCGTCCTTGGCCATACCATTATGCGTACCATTGAAGCGCATATTAACAATGCCGTCGTATCCCTTGATACCCGTCGACTTCTCCAGACGCTCCGCAATATCAGGGTCAACCTCACGGAAGATGGCGATCTGCCTCTTGAGAGGCTCCTGCTGCTTGCAGAGGGCCATCTTGCCTGTCACGTTGCTAATGAAACGCTCCCTGGCGGGCTCGTCGAACACACGCTGCCACAGGGCGCGTGGCGCATTGAAGTCTTCGGGGCGGATCTCGCTCAGGAAGGTGATGGCTTCGCCGGTGAAGTGGCCGTGTGTCTTGTCCATGTCCACGGTTCGTTGGCGAAACTGGATGGGGTCGATTGAGGAGAGGTAGTTGGGGCGGGCGCCTTGGTTGAAGAAGGCCATTTGACCGTCGCGCTGGAAGTTGCCTTGCTTGAAGGTGGTTCGAGGGGCGTTGACTGGCAGCTGCTGGTAGTTGACACCAATACGGTGACGGTGTGTATCAGGATAGGAAAAGAGGCGAGACTGGAGGACGGGGTCCGCCGATGGCTCGATACCTGGAGGCATGTGCGAAGGGTTAAAGGCGACCTGCTCAATCTCGGCAAAGTAGTTGACGGCATTCTCGTTGAGCGTGAACTCGCCAACCTTACGACGAGGGAACTGCTTCTGCGGCCAGACGTGGGTGAGATCAAAGACGTTGATCTTTTGCTTCTCCCATAGCTCCTCGGCTTCCTTGGGCGTTATGGTCTGGATCTCGACGGACCACTTGGGGTAGTCACCTCGCTGGATGGCTTCGTAGAGGTCCTTCTGAGAGTAGTCGGGAGAGTACTTTGTCGACTCCTCCTGGGTAATAAACTTGACGCCCTGCATCGACTTCATGTGGATCTGGCAGTAGACCCAGTCGCCGTTCTTGTTGACGAGCTTGAGTGTGTGGCCCGAGTAGCCGTGCATGAAGCGGTAGCCGTCCGGAATGCCGCGGTCGCCCATGAGGATCATGACCTGGTGGATCGACTCGGGGTTCTGCGAGAGGTAGTCCCAGAACATGAAGGAGTCGTCGGCATGTGTGAGGTGGGTTGACACATCGCGCTTCTGCGTGTGGATAAAGTGAGGGAACTTGGCTGGGTCGCGCAGGAAGAAGACGGGTGTGTTATTAAAGACGGCGTCCCAGTTACCCTCGTCGGTTCTGAACTTGACCGAGAATCCACGGGGATCTCTTGCTAGATCATGAGAGCCCGATTCGCCGCCGACCGTGGAGAAGCGCGCCGTGACGGGACACTTCTTTCCCTTCTCCGAGAACAGATCCGCAAGGCACAGATCGGGGATAGGATCCGTACACTCAAAGAAGCCGTGAGCGCCGCTTCCCTTGGCGTGGACGACGCGCTCGGGAATGCGCTCGCGGTCAAAGTGCGAGAGGAGGTCGATGAGGTGAAAGTCCTGGAGCAGGAGGGGTCCGTTCTCGCCGCAGCGCTGGGACTCGTAGGGATGGGGCATGGGGACACCGTTGCTGGTGGTGTAGATGGCCTCGGTGGAGAGCATCTGCCGGTCCTTTTCGTAGGAAGAGAATTGGTTTGCCGCGTGGGCGGCGAAGGACATGTCTGTTGCTGCTGGCGCCATGATGATAGTATGTAGCAGAATGCGTTGTTTGTTGTAAGTCTCGAGTCATCCTGTGCTTCCTTTTGAAAAGACATTGGCCTTTTTTAATGGATCGAGGTGGCCTTCATCCTGTCATGGACATCGCGATGGGCGATGCCATCCCGGTTCGGGGAAGCCGCGTCTCATTGGTCATCGTCGATCTATGACGAGGTGAAGCATCGGCAAACAAGGCGAGAGAGTCTTCCGGATGAGGCCAAGCCGTTGGGTGTCGTGGATATTCATGACCATTACGACGGAAATGATTGGCCGATGAAGGATCGGATCTCGAGATGGATGATGCGTTGCTGGGTTGGAGGATCTGAGTGCGTTGCTGGTGGTTGATGGAGTGGCAGTGTCTCAGCATTAGGTAGGTACTCACTGCTCAGGAACCTTGGAAACTGTACCCCGCCCCAGTGTTAGACCTCTAATGCTTCTGCTGCCAACTGTAGGTGGTTCTATGGTAGGGTCCTATGATTGCCTTGTACAGACTTTGATTGGCCTATCCCCTCTGGCGGACCAGCTTGGAGCATTGATGGGATCCATGGAACATGCAGTCTTGGAGCTTCATCCCACGTCGTGAACGTGAACACAGAGGCTAATCACACTCACGTAATCTTCTCTTACCCTTTCTGGCAACAACACTAGTAAGCGGGACACGATTGAGGCTTGTGGTGGACGGCATCGACAGGGATCTTATTGGACAGGCGTCAAGCCAACTCCCGTGTCATCATTACTGTAGTCGCATTGCATAAATTGACGTTTGCTCGATATTGACGCTGTTTCATACGTAGACCAGCAGTGGGAAAAGACAGGAGAAGGATTCTGGTGACAAGGTTGTCAAGACCATCTCCTGCATCCCCTTCACCCTTGGCCAGCGAATTCACAGAGAAGACCACACCTCTAGACCCTAAAGGGTATTCCGTTATCTCCGGCGGGCTGGACCAGTGATGGGCGTGAGCCATACACCACCATGAACGGCAGCCCAACACTGCAAGTTGGCAGACAGCCGCGCGCTCCAGACCTCGCTCCACTATCCCATGAGCTGTCAGAAACGTCCGGAGCGGTCACGACAGGGGGCACAAGTCAGTCACATGGGATAATTGCTATCCCATCAGTACGCAAGGACCCCCAGGCCGTCCCTCACCCAGTGTTATTGGGATAACTGAATCATATGGTTAGGATGGTCTCATTTGTTCATATGCTATGCTATGAGTACTTGCTTCCTAAGCAAGACTTGGTAATAATGCAAGTGTCCCTCTGATCAATGGATACGATTGACTTGACCCCCCTGTCCCCTGTAGTGACCAGGTCGGAGCTCCTTGCCACCTTAGGGGATGATTGCTATCCCGTCAGCGTACAAGGATCTCCAGGCTGTACCTCGCCCCTGTTACTTTTTTAACTGTTAGTGTGTGGGGTGAGAGGTCTTGTTGTTTAGACATTATGATCGGGCTACTTACTCCTGAGGCGTACGTGGGTGAGGGTGATGTATTGCCGATAGAGAGCTTTGATTGGTTTATGGGCCCTTGGTGCACGAGGTCTTTGTGCACTGATGGGGCGGCAAGAAGAATGTGTGTTTGACAGCTCACCTTGGTGTTACACAGGAGGCCCCTCAGCTGTTGGGTGGGCAAACAGATTCCGCCGTTCAAATTAATGACGCTGCCGATATAACCACATCTTTGAAACACAGTGCTTTGAGTGCCTTCTGCCTGGGCAAGGCTTGGTGTTGATAGAAGTATCTCTGATGGAATTACGCAGAGGTGGTTGGCATAGACTCTCCGCCAACGTACGGACTCTGCAGGCGGTAGAGAAAGCAACCAGGCGGTCCACACCATAAGCTTGCCTGCCAAGCCCGGCGGAAGGCATCAATAGAAGTCCCATCGTTGTTTCTAAGATTAGTCTTTGAGAATGGCACTGGCGCTGATGGATGGCCCAGAGACCCCTTCAGAGCAACCGGCCATCCGTTCCGTAGATCGCCAGCTGGCCCACTGAGAGTACCCGGGGCACCGTACCAGACATTGGAACTGAGTGCTGGGACCCCGGAACGTTGGTAGTTTGCCCTTTGATTTCCCTGGCGATGTGAAGCCCATTGGCCCCTGTTACGGCACCCAAGACCATCAGTCAAGCCACCAACCTCCGATTATGAATGGGATTGGCCCAGGGCTCCGTCCCGCGTTGCAGGTCCAGTGAACCCAAGAGCCTGGTAGATGGCCTGCATCATGCCAAGCACGTTGCAGACAGTTGAATGTGCGTGATGCAACACTGCCGGAATTGCTTTCGGATGCTCGTCATTGCCCATGGGTCGCCAGGCCACCTTGGAAAATCAGGGCCGAGAATTCCCTGTTTCTTTTGCGTGGCTTGAGGCCTCTGGACGAGCTCAGAAACGGCTTTTGGGGTGGTCTGTGGTTCACGTCGCCCCTACAGCTGCGCAAACGCCGGGACACTACTAAGAGAAGAGAGTACGGGGCGGGCTCACCGCTCATGAATTTTGTTGAGAACTGACAAGCTTGGTTCCATGCTTGTCGAAAGAATCTGGAACCAATTTTGGACCTGGCAGCCCGCCACCTACACAAAGAATACGGTGACTGCAAGGCAGCCTGGTTCAGCCTGGTCGCCACAGGATGGGTTCCTGAAGAAAGAAGGGGTCATGTGGGATGGAGGCTGGGACTAGAACGAAAAGGAGGAGAGAGAAGCAATCAAACTGAGCGTAGAAGTCATGTCGAAGGTTCCATTAGCCACCTGTCCCAAGCCCGCTTCAGGTGAAGAACAGGCAGAAGCAGGCTGGCTGCGATGAATGCAGGGCACAGACACGTGGGGTCGGTGTGGTAGCATGTTCCGGGGCATCCTGGCCATGTGTCAGGGGGACAGGGCTGAGTAGAGGTGGAGGGCATGTCATGCTTGGCCGACTGTTTGCTGCCACTGATGCTTCACATCCCTGTCTGGGTTGAGATTATTGAACTTCGCCCCGTGCTGATATTACAGAATACGGGAAGCTGCCAGACTACCTGTTCAATAATCCCTTGGAGCCATGCTTACTTTTTGATGCAGTCTCTTTCTAGAGTTTGGTGTTTTTCGGCATTGGTTTTTGGTGCCGGCATGTATCAAGAAATACATTCTTGGCTATTATGGGAGAAGCCTTCTTGACAAGCGCCACCGATTTGATAGACAAGCGATTCAGTCTCTCTCATTGCTTACCTGATTCTGTACGGACCCCTGGGCTCAGGAGGAACTGTGGAACAGAATTTGAACAGCGTAATCCTTTCTGTTGTTCCTTTATGAATCATATATCAGTTTTCCTACTAATACTAGCCAAGTATGGCTTATTGGCACATGAGAACCGAAAACATGTTTGACCCGCGCCGTGGATACAAGGAGGATGCCATCTTATTCCTCCTGGGTCGGGTCTTAGGCATTGATTGTGTATGTAGTGTACCGGCGGCGGAATGGACTGTGAGGCTACGCATCTTTAGGTATAAAAATGCTGCCAGGAATTCAGTAATAGAGGAACTTGGGCTCAATTAGAAACTAGTGAAAGTAAGCAGGCGTGCATACAGAAACGCAATATGTTGGACAAGGTCATGTAATCAGCAAAGCCCCGGCCAGATTGAGCCCCTCAAAGGACCCGGGCAATTAGAGGCCGCATGAGAGTGGGTGATGATCAGCAAGATCTTTTGGCTTGACCCTACTTTCCGACAAGCCCCTGCACAGATCAACTAATATTCTAGTACTAAAAGTCATTTCCAGGCGGTATGTCCTTTATTTATCCGTAAAACCCTATACCGGATATTTGGCGCGGAGTCGCGCCAGTAAGGCGGTGTTATCTTCCTTTTGACTGTAATAAGGACCCATCCGCTTCGGCAGCAGCCCATCTTCGGACAGACCCGCGATGATCTCTCCTCGCTCGTACCTAGCAAGCTGGTCACGCCAGTCCTGGATGCGGTGCTCTAGCTTAAGGACGTGCGTCATTAGCTGCTCCCAGGTCACGCCGCCTTGATCGGCATCATGCTGGATCCTGAAGATGGCTTCCAGGCATCTCTTGTATTCGTCAGGGCCAGCCAGGGCCAGCTCGACGATGCGGGCAATGACCTCGACCCAATTGCGGAGCAACGTGTATTCAAATGTTGTTTGTAAATGCCTGAAGCAAAACCAGGTGCGACCTTGTTCGCGATCGACTGGGCGTGCAAAGACCGGGTCGCTGGTTGGGAGTTGCGCCCAATTCCGAGGTAGCTCTGGCGTCTTGACCACCATGTAGAAGTCACAGTCGAAAACACGCATTTTGAGAATGGACTCAAGCTCCTGCTGGGAGGCCGACCAAACCTTACTCAAGATACGGCATATGTGCTCTGGGTCTCTGTTGTTCCAGGCTGCTGGCTTCATGGCTGCTATCGGAGGCACATGCGAGTCGTAGTCGGAGTTCACGGCGCCGCCTTGGGGCCACGGACCCTTGACCACGTTCGACTCCTTGCTCACGGAATGCATAATCCGCCGCCCGCGACTTGGAGCTACCAGCTTGAGGAGCAAAGACTCCTCGAGAACCATGACCAGGGTGGCCATCTTCTTGGCTAGTATATTCGCCGCACCGTTTCTAATACCGCCTTGGATGCCGACTTCGAGTTCCACGTGGTGAAAGTCTTCGGCAATGACATCACCTCCCTTGTAAGGAAGCGCATCAAGCATAGCCTCAAGCTCGGGCAACCCAGCCGCAACATCGGCCAAGTCAAAGTTCGGACCAATGAGCGAGACGGTACCCGACGTTGTATACTTGCTGGAGTCGGTTTTCAAGAAGCTGCAAGTCTTGTCCTGGTCATTGCTTATGTGATGGCAGAACTCGAATGGTGCGTCCCACCCCTGTATGAGTTCGATGGCAGCATTGAAGCAGGGTTTGAAGAGGGGACGGGACGATGACATGGCGGTTGGTTCAGAGAAAGGCGAGCTGATGAGTGTTGGATAGGTGTTCGATTGTTGGAATATTCGAGGTGCGTTTGGTAATATTCAGATGAAAGTGTTTGAGTGTTGTGAGGGTGCAGATCGCTGAACCCATATATATACATGTTCCAAGCACCTACCACACCTAGTCAAGGTGCCAACATCAAGCTCATCAAGTTATCGAGCTCATCAAAAGTCGGTCTAACTACTCATCCATCGGGTTCCTTTCATCGCTTGATTTTGATCAGCAGAGGGTGTGAGGAACAAGGTTGATGCAAGGAGACTCGGGGGTTCGAGGAGGAACACGACAAGTCTTGCACAAACTGGAGTAGGTAGACCAAGAGAAATTAAAAATAGCACATCCAGGACACAGAATAGACATCGTTTCAAGCCATTTTAAGCTTCAAAGGGCCTGGCGCTGCATAAAGAAAGGCACCTGGCTTGATACTATTAATGTAGGTGGTGTGCCAACCTCCTTGTAAAGGGGGCTGGCGCTAAGCTCACAAAGAATCGAAGGGGGATACTCACTGATGGTTCTTGCCACCATGGGATCAGCGGTGGAAGTCTCGGAGGCAGTATGAGCCTCAAGTCCCAATTCGCGAAGGGTTGTAATCTCGGCGGAATGACAAAGGGCGGGCTCGTTGCTAGAATCATGAGGTGAGACAGCGCTACTTGCACATGAATGAGAAGGTTGAAGTTGAGATGGATCGGACCAAAGCTGAGAGACCTGAGGGGCCAGGCTGGCGCTTCCACGGGTGAGATGATGGCAGTAATTACGATGTTTTACAGTATTGGGTTTTAATGCTGCCATATGTTTATCATTGTGTTCTTTGCTATCGTGCCCAACGGAGATGCCATTAATACTAGCAACATGACGACAGCAATTGGCTCGCGCCCTAGGTACAAAAATTAGGGAGTAATGATCTTATTTATGGCCTGAGATAAGAACACGATTTACATATTCAAATCTCGGGTGGAAACATCATGATTGACAAAGACCGCGATGCCAAGGGCAAAGGAACGTGTGTGCAGATTCAGAGAAATGCTAACTAGCTAGGTGTACTTGAAGGACAACTAAAATTTAAAAGGTTCAGATGGCTGGCAACTCAAAGGGCGCGGCGAGGACGCTTCCGCTACGGCGGAGATCCATTGTGGAATAGACTCGCTGAGACTTCTCGTCGCTCATACCTGGCAAGTTGGTTCTGCCAATAAGGGATACGGTGTCCTAGTCCGAGATATCCCATTAGCCACTCCCAAGGCGGCTCGACTTGGTTCGGCTCGCCTAGGATTCCAAAGATAGTTTAGAGGCACTTTTTATACTCTTCAGGGCCGGCCTGGGCTAGCTCGGCGATACGGGCAATAACCTCAGTCCAGTTGCGGAAAAGGGAATGGTCAAAGGTTGGATGAAGGTGCGGAAAGAGAATCGATCTGCCACTGCCCACGTGAGTGGTCTCGTACTGGCTCGGTTGGATCCAGAAGGACACCCCATACGGTCTATTCGAGTACTTAGGCAGATCACACACACCATTCGGGGACCGCCCTGACCAAATCGTCTGTATCCAGCGCCTCCCAAGTTCTGGATCTTGACAATTCCAGCGCGAAGGCTTTATAGCCTCAATCGAGGGAATGTACGAATCCGTGGCCGGGTGTGGGAGATAAAATTCCTGTGCATCAATCGGGGTTTGAGAGAAGGTCTCTCGGAGAGGTACCAAGCCAGTGTCCCGGGTTTGCAATGGGATTGGGAGCACTAGTGGCGTGAGGAGAGCGTCTTCTAGAACCAGCGCCAGGCTGATGATTCTTCTTGGCGTAAAAAGGACGCATGCCAGGTTCAAGGTGGACATGGAGTAATAATCTATCCTTGCTTGTGGCTGTGACGCGTGACCGGAAAGATTGGCTATTGAACAAAGCTTCTATCTTGGGTAATCCGGAAGCCAGCTCGGCCGAGTCGAACTTTTGAAAGGGTAGACTATCAGACAAGAATTTCATCTCTGGAGGATACTCACATGCCAGAGCCTCCAGCACTGTTCTCTCTTTCGAGCCAGGATCCAACCTTGTCGTATCGCATCTCGATATGAAAGATGGAACGAAAGGACGACATTGCTGCCAATCAAAGAATCGCTAGGTTTTTAGCTGTTAGATGGACGATGATTGTTCGAATAGGTAGGTTAGTTGCGGTGTTGTCGAGAATGTGGGATTTTGAGTGTTGCAGACTGCCCTCGTAGGGCAGAATATATATACATGAACATCTTTCGCTGCCGCTTCGCTTTGGCAACCTGGAACTTCGGTGACGGACTCTTTCTTGGGCATCTGTTTCCTTTGACATCTGTCTTTGATGGGCAGTCGGCGTGAGGAACAGGACAGATGGATGCAAAGGGGCTTGGTACTTGGTGCCACACCTTGGTGAAGACGGCAACCTTCGGGAAAAGGGAAGCCTGCCAAGTAAACTATGAACAGCCAACATAAGATCCCCTAAGAAAAAGGAACGGGTGCCATGTTGGGTTCCAAAGAGCCTCGGTGCCGCACAAAGGGAGGCAGCTGAAGCGAAGCAAGAACAGCCCCTCGAGTCGTTTCCCCCCATGTGCAGAAAAGGGCGCCATGCCATACATTTGATGCACCCATTATTAGGTTTATTATAAAATCTATGCACACAAAGACTTGAATCATTCCTGCCTGTCTTTGAGACACAATTGTACACGTGACCCCCACTGGCGGCAAAGCTTCATCCAGGTTCCCCGCCTCCGTAGACGGCGTGGCTTATTCTCAACCCATCCACGACAGCCTCAACCATCAACGTGACACATGCCAATATCCGTGCTGAATCACATGCAACAAGCTTTGAGCCAGGCGGCTTTGCCTCGACCGCCAAGACTTCCGGCTTGTCAAAGCTGCGCCCAGAAAAAGACAAAGGCGCGTTGGTGCCCTGGCCACACTTTTTCGATGCTAATAATATGTAGTGTGATAATTCTAGACCCAAATGTTCTTTGTGCGCTCGAAATGGTACCGAGTGTGTAATCAGCTCGGGCGATGCAAAGGTCTCAAGGGCGTAAGACGCTTGACTGGTTCTCTTGCAAAGAGATGCGACTAATCGTCGGTATTATAGGCTCATTGATGAGTTAGAGCAGAGGGAGAAATCTCTTGTTCTCAAGTTGCGTGACTTGGAATCAGATCCTGTTGATACTGTGCAAATGCTGAGCCCCGAAGAAACACAGACTGTAAGGTCGATGGCTGGTTCTTCGCCAGTTGCACGAGGGGGAGCAGGTCTTGGGTTAGTGACACTGAAGCCATCGCCCTCTTCTTATAATTCCTGACATGCCTTTGCAGCTTCGTCGCACACCTCTTTGCAGATGCAAACTGGAGGAAATCTCACGCCAATCTGCTTCGAACATTGGCAGACGTTCCGGGGGCTGCAGAAGCCTCGATTGTTCCGTGTTCTTTGCCCTCTGCTGTGGAAGCACGGCAGCTCTTTGACAAGTAGTAAGTAAACCCGGCACGCGAGACGGAAGAGACAAAGTTTACTAACTTACGACTTTGAAATAGCTTGAGCTGGTCACATATTCAGAACCCGTTCCTGCTTCGTCGCGAGGTCTGGGCACTGTATCATCGTCTATTCACCATCACCACCGGAACACGGGATGCCCTTGACTCGGACCTGTTTCGGGCATTCATGATTTGTGCTATTGCATCGGTACTACCATATAGAAACGGCCTTCATCACCAGCACCCCGAAGGATACTATCATGCAGCGTTGCAGCATCTGGGACCAGAGCTCTTGACAAGAGGCGTTGACTCTGTGCAGGATTTGCTGCTCGTGTGCAGGTTTGGCATTTACCATCCGATAGGCAAGTCATGACACCATATTATAGACTACAGGCTTTGGAAATTCTGATATTTGCCTAGGAACCTCCATCTGGGACGTTGTTCGGCTTTGCGGACGTCTTTGCATTGAGCTTGGGCTCCATACCGACGCGGGAGACCACATTGATCTCTTGGAACAGCAACGAAGGCGACGGGTTTTCTGGCAGTTCTACTTGATTGACAGATACAGCTCGACAACGCTGGACAGGCCATTCTTGATCGATGACCGCGATATAGAGACCAAATTCCCCATCGAAGCTACGGACGAAGAGATTGAGGCTGCAAGCCCAGGCTTGCGAGACTTGGATTCGTTCTGCCGCACCCAGAACCCTGCGGCGCCAAGCGAGATGACTGTCTTCTTTGTCTCGGTTCGACTGAGGCAGATATCTTCGCACATCCAGACAGAGTTCTCGCGACTCAAGCGGGAGCATGGAGAGTCTTCTCCCCGGCACTTGATGGCAGGACACGTCCATGTGGTTCTGAACAAGCTGCTTCAAGAGCTCGAGAACTGGCGGAAAAATACACCGATGATCCAAGATCCATCTTGTCTCTATGAGACTCAAGAGTGGTATGACCTGCTGCACGCCAGAGAGCGGCTTTCGGTTGTACGACGAGCGATTGATCTCGTACCAAAGGTGAACGGCTCGCCGTCGAAGCAGATCCTGGCCTTGTTCCTGAAATCTGCACTCCAGACGATAGAGCGATACTTCATCCTCTGCCAGATGAGAGACCTCATGACGCACACCCGCAGCTACTTTCACATGCTCTTCACGGCAGGGCTGTCGGTCATGTATTGCATCTCTGTGCCGAAAAGCATCGACCGGGAGGATCTGCGAGCGTCCTATGAGGGCTTGACCAGGTGCGAGGAAACCTTGGTCAGCATGGCGAGGCAGCTGCCAGATGCACATAATTATGTCGCCGTTTTCGAGGCCCTTCGGTGTGATATCTCGAGAAAGCTTCGACCCAACATGGACATGACTACTGTTGGTAGCGCGGCTGACGGGTCACTCACGATCGGGGACCTCACGAACCCTCTACCAAGTCTTGCCCGGGCTGGCACGGCAGTAGAACCAGGATCAATGTCAGCGAATCTAGGCAGTGTGGCATTCTGGCCATCTCAGTCCCAGGGTTTCAACCAAGCGTCAAATGGCAGGGTACAGCTCGCAGATGCAATGGGTCAGGTCACAGGTGGAACACAGCCTGACGGTACCAGCTACCAAGACGGATCCTCCACGGTGGACTTGATGAACTGGGCCCTTCTCAATTACGATTCTTTGTGGAATATGGAGTCTGCGCTGGGAGAATACGTGTACGGGGATCCTACCACCGCTGGGATTTGGGAGGGTTTTGAGTTTTAGAAGTATTTGTTTGTTATCGACAATCAATACACTTTTTAAAGATGATATCAGACGCAATACAGCCATTGACCTCTTTGGTACACCGTAAGGACAATTTTTGTACTCAGATACTTGATGCTTCTTCTATGAGGATGTTTGTCACGCCGAGACACCTGGTGTTGTGCAGAGCAAATGGCCAAGCGAGCGAGACGTGACTGTGACACACAAAATTTACGGAATGTTGGATTCGAACTCCTTGGATCTACTGCCTAGTACAGTGCCCTCTACATAACAACAATCTTTCTACCATTGCCAACTTATGACGCTGTCCTGCTCAAAGCAAACTCCAACAAGTAGGTAGCAGCCGCCATTCCTGTCTGCATCTGAGTCTCTGCAGTGGCAGCTCCGATATGAGGGGTGCTCACAACCCCCAGATCCCACAGCGAGTGATACTTTTCGTGACTGGGAGGTTCCTGCTCATGGCAGTCCAGACCGGCACCCCAGATGAGGCCATCGGCCAAGGCCCGTCTCAAGTCGGCCTCGTTGACGATGCCTCCTCGCGCCGTGTTTATGACTATGGCGGTCCTCCTCATCTTTCGCATCTCGGTGTAGCTGATGAGATCTCTTGTCTGCGACGTGAGAGGCATGTGGACTGTGATAACGTCGGACGCCTCCAACACTTCCTCGACTGATTGCGCTCGCTTGTGGGTGATGTCTACCCAGGCATTGGCGGGGAGGAATGGGTCATAGGCGATGACATCGGCCTCAAAGGCGCCCCTGAAGATGTTGGCGACACACTTTCCAATGTTGCCCATGCCTAGGATGCCGATGGTCTTGCGGTGGAGGATCAGACCAGAGCACTTCTCCTTGGGTACGAGAATGCCCAAAGACTGTTTGGCAACTATGGAGCCGACCTGGCGTGCGGATGCGGTCGCCAATGTGAGGACTAGCTCCGCCACCGCTCGAGCGTTGACGCCAGGAGTGTTGAAGATCTTGATGCCGCGGGCTGCGCAGGCCTCGGCGTCAATCTTGTCGATGCCAACACCTTGTTTGCCAATGGCGACCAGGTTTGGGCATGACTCAATATCCTTGGCCGTTAATCTGGAGGATCTGACAAGAAGATAGTGGGCATTCTCCCTCCACTGGCTATGTAGCGGATGGTCGACTGTGATGGCGTTGAAGTTCTCCTGGCAGTAGGCAAGGACTTGAGGGTGGAAGTTGTCCAGCAGGTAAAGGGTAGGCTTCCCAGCTGGGAGGCTGTCGGGGCGGGAATCTGATACAAGGCCGGGTGACATAACGGATAAGGCTTGGTGAGGAGAGGTCTAAGTGGATGAAGGGGATAGTATGCGAGACTGGAGACTTGGTGAGTTGCATTTTTATGCATTGGGAATCCAGTCCCGTGAGCATGCTTTTCCACGCCCCGGAGCACCGATGCAGCCATTAAAGCCTCCAAACGGTTCCCTGACTCTCAACTGGGACGGATAGTGGTCTTCCGGGGCATCTCCGATTATCGGACGGGCCATGTCCGACGAGACACTATGATCACCGGCGGCCCCGCACCGAATCCCCTCGGCTTGTAGGATCGGCTTGTTGTCTGGCTAAGCGAGCTCTGAAGGGACTGCTGAAATGGATATCCGAGGCTCACTAGTTTTGAAGTAGTGACTCGAACTCCCGGCTCTTGTCCGTTGTTGGAGAGCTTCTGAATCCTCTGTGATACTATATCAATGCGAGGAAGAAACCACTCCAAAGCCATCTCGGATATCATCACAGAAAAGAAGACTCTTCCGCTTGCATCTCTACAGCAAAATTACCTCTTGTCCCTATTTCTTGACTCAAATTCCAAGCACCATGGCTACTTCAATCCCCCACTCAATGCGAGAGAAGCTTCTCCGCAATGAAGTCGCCTACACCATGAGCGTCAGGCTTGTCAAGTCTGTTGAGATCGCAGGCATGGCTAAGACGGCTGGATACGACGGTATACTGATTGACATGGAACATTCCTCCTTCGACCTTGAGACGACCAGCCAACTCTGCATTGCGGGGCTGTACACCGGCATCTCCCCCATCGTGCGAGCGCCGAGCAAGGATCCCTTCTTCGTGTCGAGGATCCTGGACGGCGGCGCCCTGGGGGTCATTGTGCCACATATCCGCTCCGTGCAGGATGCCAAGGACGTGGTTGACGCTGCCAAGTTCCAGCCTCTGGGTCACAGATCCTCGACGAATGGGCTCCCTCACCATCAGTTCCGTTCCATCCCCGCCAAAGTCTCCAATCCCGTCACAAACGCCGCGACTCTTGTAATTCCCATGATCGAGACTCTGGAAGCACTTGAGCTCGTGGACGAGATCGCCGCTCTCGAGGGCGTGGACTCTCTACTGATCGGGACCAACGATCTGACGGCTGAGATGGGCATCCCGGGGGACTATGAGAACCCCCGTGTCACAGAGGCTTATGAGCGGACCATTGCCGCCTGCAACAAGCATGGCAAGTGGGTTGGAGTTGGTGGTCTTCATGCTCGTCTTGATCTTGTCGAGAAGTTCTGCAAGATGGGAGCTCGATGGGTCATGGCAGCGACTGATGCTCCCCTGCTGCTGGGTGCTGCTTCCAAGAGAGGGTCAGAAATGGCTGCTCTGAATGCCTCCATTGCCAAGGCGGTTTCGAATGGCGCAATTAATGGAAAAGCCAACGGTACAGCCAATGGTTCAAGCAACGGCTTGACGAATGGTTTCACGAATGGTTCTACTGCTTTAGTTACAAACGGGGTGGCGACAAACTGAGTCAAGGAATGATTCAGACATTATGCAGATGTGAATAGAGGGAACCATGTTAGAGGTATCTTATCACTAGTGGAATTTGAAGGATTAACTGAAAATGTGCCTCGATTGAACTCAACGACATCAATGATTTGAAGGTGAGGTTTCTTTTTGTGGTTAGGTGGCATCCATTTACCCTACACGTGACCTCCGGACACTGTCCGATAAACACTCGAGTCTTCCCCATATCCTCACCCTGTCTAACCTGGACCCATCCCCATTCTCATCCGCCGACTGAACGCACGTCTTCGGACTCGGTCCGTGGTATCTCTTATTTCACATGTTGCTCCTATAGGCGGATATGGCAACTGATCGGCCCGATACCTTCGGCGTCATGAATGAATCCACGACGACAAGCAGAAGCCCGGATTCTTCGCGTCCGACGCCGACCAAGCGGAATCTGGCCTGCGAGCGCTGCTGGAAACGCAAGCAAAAGGTATTCGGCCATCGTTTTAACCCTGTCAGCATTATACGCTAACTAGACATGCCTAGTGTGATCGATTGCTCCCTGCTTGTACCGCATGTGCGGACCTTGGCGTTGAGTGTGTGGCGCGTTCCCAGCAGGTCGACTTGACAGCTGAGGATGCAGGTTTGACGCATGCCACGATCAATGGGTTAGATGCTGCGTTTCTCTTTCTTTGAGTATAGTATAGTAGCTCACACCTGATAGGTACGTTGAATGCCTTCAAAGTCGTATCGCCGAGCTTGAGCGCCATGTTCAGGCGTCAGAGAGCAGGCGTGCTCGACCCACACGACGCCCATCCGGAGTAGCACATACTCTCCTACCGCATGATGGGGGAAGCCATCGATCCAATGATGTCTCTATGCCCTCAGTCTACACAACGGGACCGGCCCAGGGCCCGAGCGAGGAGGACTCGTCCGTTCAGGATACCATGAGTGCCATTGGGCTATTGTCCAACAAGGCCATGGCTGAGCCTAGAGTATACTCTGGTGATGTGCTTAACAAGCTTGCCATGCCAGAAGTCATCTTGGCGGCTTTGGCTGTAGATGGGCACAATCCCTCCAGGGCTTCATCCTCTCAACCGGCCTTTGTCATGGAAGATCATCTCATCTCTCTAACCCGACATTCTACCAGAGCATATATCAGCCAATTCCTAAAATGGAGTGTCTTCCTGCCATATATCGACGAGGATCGTCTAATGGAGCAATACGAGGCAGTGATAGTCCTCGAAGGCCAGGTTGCACGTGCTGGTGGACTACCTCACTTCAACACGTATCTTGCTATATCCATCGGCATCATGATGTCTGCTGAGGCAACAAGACTTTCGACCTTAGCACTGAGTCTACATGCTGCCGCTGTCAAGTTGTTGCCGCGCATCTTTCGATCACAGGAGCCACTCGACGCATTGCATTGCATGCTTCTGCTCGTTGTCTTCTCAATGTTCTGTCCAGCCGGTGGATCTACCTGGCATCTCATGGGGGTGACTATGACGACCTGTATAGCTATTGGGCTCCACAAAGACTCTGTTCCACAGGCTAGGCTTGGGAGGGATAGCATCTATCGGGCTGAGTGGTTGTTTTGGAGCATCTACCTTCTGGATCGGCAAGTTCACCGCGTTCAACATGGAATCATCAGCTAATTCTTCAAAGCTCATTGGCCTCGTCGATGGATCGGCCATTTGGCATACATGATGTTGACATATCTGTTTCGGTAAGGTCTGAGTTGTGATGATGGGCTGTTCTGATTTTATGATGTTCCAGATCCCCACAGAAGGCGAGGTTGATGAAGCAGCCCTTCCGGAACTTGTCAAAGCAAAGCTCAACTTTAGCAGGCACTTGATAGTTCATGCTCAGCTCATCTCGGATCTACGAAATACCGATAAAACTGAGTTGTTTTTCTCTTACAGCAATCTTTGTTTCTGGAGAGAATTTCCGCCCAACACGGAAAATGCAGCCTCTGAGCTTGAGCTGCCCTTTGATTACTTAGATCAACTCGCCTGCCGAGCGTTGATACTGATGGCCAACCCCGTCCGCCCCGACGAAAGCCATTCTCAACTTTACCTCGGAACTTGGGCCGACGTCGAAGCCGATATTATAAGTTCGTGTAAGCGGTTGATTGAGAAACTATACGACCGCTCGGGGCGGGCCCTGGAAAGAGGCTCGTTTCTGGATGCTTACGATGCGTTATCAGCGGCAGTGGTCTACGTGTGCCTTGCCCAACGGGCTTCAGCCACGAATCAGCAGGGTCTGGCGCAGATATTCGAGGTGGTTAGCAAAGCATCGATTGTGCTTACGCAGTATTCGTCACGATTCTCTGCTCTGGGAACGTTTCAGCAGTTTCTATTGGCGCTTTCAACCAAGATGATGGCAGGCCTGGATCAGGTAAGTGTTGATGATTAATAGGGATGACTCCGGTGTGTTGACCCATATCAAGTCTCATCAAGACTATCAGGACACAATACCGACAAGTCTTCCTGGGCATCTACGCCGGTTCATCCAACGCTGCTACTTGGGGGAGGCTCGTGCTTCCTGAGATGCCTTGTGAGCATGGCTCGCCCCGAAGCGCATGGCTGCATCCTGGAAACCTTGGATGTCGTACGGCAGAGTCGTATCTCCTGGTGATTTCCCCTCACTTGGTTTCCGGAGATGACCTCGGAGGGCCTAGACAACAGCTCAACACCACACCGTCATTCAGTCTAGGACAAGGGCCAGAGTGTTCAATACGAGGTGCTGAGATCCATCTTCGGGCCAAGTCCGTCTCTTGTCATCCTCACTAGCTGATTGGCGGCTTGTGTCCGACGGGCTCCCGCCACCCCGCACCCCAGACTTAACCTCAACCTGGAAACGCGGGGGCGCGGGGGAATCGGTTGTGGGCTGCGGGAAGGGGGGCGGGTATGAGGAAGAGATTGCTGAGCTCGCAACCTAGACTTCCTGTTCTCAACTTGGCTAGGTGACGAGGGGATAAGATCGGTCTGGCAAGAAAGGTTATAAGACTGGCCTCGTTCTCTGGTCGTCTCCGGGTTTGTTCAGGACATCAACGTCTTGTCCCTTTGTTCGCCACGCCCTCTCGACACCACATTCTACTTGTTGGAACAACACCCAGAGTCCATCTCAAGACAGGGCATAATGACTGGCTCAGTTCGCTCCAAGCACGCATCACTCGACATCAAAGACAACGTCGAGTTCGAGGAGGTCGCCCCTCCGCACGATGCCATCCTCGAGAGGTATGAGTTGATCCGGAACAAGACACCTGAAGAGTTGAAGGTCATTGAGAAATCTCTTGTTCGAAAACTTGACTGGAAATTCTTGCCCATGGTAACCGCCATGTTGTTGATGAAGTAAGTATCCTGCCCTTGTGAAATAGAGTCAACTGTTGACTGTCATTCAGCTACCTTGACCGCATCAACGTCTCCAACGCCCGACTGGCAGGTATGCAAGAAGACCTCCACATGTCGGACACAATGTGGTCTGCCGGTATCTCCATGTTCTACGTCGGATACATCATCTCTCAGATCCCCGCCAACGTCATCATGGCCAAGGGCAGCCCTCGCCTTCTTATGCCCTGCTGCATGCTTGCCTGGTCCGCCACGACAATCTGCATGCCCGCCATTACACGGGGCTGGGGGTTCATCCTCTGCCGGTTCATCGTGGGCGTCACGGAGGGTCCGTTTGTGCCCGCCGTTTCTTTGATGACTTCGTCTTGGTACACAAAGCATGAGTCGCCACTGAGGATGGGCATCTGGCACGCTGGAAACACCATCTCACAAGCCCTGTCTGGCCTCCTTGCGGCTGGGATCTTGACAAATATGGACGGGATTGCGGGTCTCACGGCGTGGCGATGGTTTCTTCTCCTTGAAGGTATGCTCTAGGCGCATAGATGCTAGATAGGTGGTTAGAAAGCTAACATTGCACCTTAGGCATCGTGAGCATTCTTGTTGCCATAGTCAGCTTCTGGTTCATCCCCAACTTTCCAGACTCGACTGGAACCTACTTCATCACGGAGGAGGAGGCCGCCATGGCACAGTATCGGCAGGCGGTCTCTGCTGGTGGCCTTTCCGAAGACGATACGGGCGACTACTGGGGAGGCGTATGGATGGCTATGAAGGATCCCTTCTCGCACTTGTTTGCGGGTATTCACTTTGCTTTGATCATTGCCCAGTCATACAAGGACTTTTTCCCTTCGGTGAGTTAGAGACAAGGCATATTTTCAGGCTCGGAAATACTAATGGCTATCTCAAGATTGTCGCTACGCTTGGCTTCCACGACAATGCCACATATCTCATTCAGGCGCCCCCGCCCATTATCGCCTTTCTTGTCACCTTGGCCATCTCGTGGTCTTCTGGTCGAAGGCTGGAGCACGGTTACCACATCATAGTGCCTATTCTTTTTACGCTGGTTGGCTGTGCCGTCATGATCACCACCCTCAACGTCGGGGCTCGGTACTTTAGCATGGTCCTCCTTGTCGTGGGTCCGTTTGTTGGTCTCAACGTGAGTATAGACCGGAATACCTCTTGGCAGAACCTCTTGACTGACTATCGGGACATAGATTCAAATCTCTTGGGAGACGACCGTCGTTCCACGTCCCCGCACTAAGCGTGCTGCTCTCATTGCCTATGCCAACTGCGTCTCGTCTGTTTCTCACTGGTTCACGCCCTACTTCTTTCTGAGGAATCAGGAGCCCTACTACCAGACCGGCGGCGGCGCCATCATCGCGGGATGCGGCCTTACTGTTATTCTGGTTCTGGTCACCAAATGGTACTGCGCCAAGAAGAACAAGGCGCTCAAGGAGGCGGAGGAAGCTGCTGGGGAGCCTGAGGGATGGAGATATGCAAGCTAAGAGTAAAGGCTAAGTCATAACCTTGCCATGATAGTAGTGCTTCTATAGCTATTATGTGTTGGTGTGCCCCGGACAAGGGAGATTGCCATGGTTGAGATTCGGCTTGTTCTAGGTGGAGGGTTGGATGTACGTGGTATTACGTGCCTATCCATAACTAAATAGAAGGGTAGAGGCATTACAATGCGAAAATTTTAGATCGATGCTATTTCTTGCAGCCGTGACAGTATCCGAGTGCGACAGAGCAAGCATTACTTATGGCTAGACTACTTGGCCTTGGATGAGTGTGTTGGGGTGCGCGAAGACGCAGCGCAAGATAGTATACAATAGACGATCTATGATGATTATTTATATGATATAAAGCATGTCTTTTACTAAAGGTTGCTCTTGCAGTTGAATAAGTGGATTAGAACACCGATGTCAGAAGTGTTCGGAATGGTCTTGTTTCACCTCATCTTCCTCGCTGGCTAGATAGCCCTTTTATCTGAAGAATGCTGCGATGAAGGAGTAGTAATCAGTGTAGCGAAGGTAAGGGAGAGCATCAGCCACAACTGCAGGATATACATCATGGTTAAGTGTTTTGAATGGAATTCTTGTCAAGATCGAAACACTTGAACCAGACAGGCGGCTCGTTACATCGCCCCAGCGGCCAGGAGTGGTGCAACTGCGAAGATGTAAAGACGGAGAGGCTACGTCCATTACCCACCAAGCTGTCCGTGTCGGACGATGTAGGTAATTACCCTGGCGGTCTGGGGGACAGAAAAAGCCGCTAGAGCGTGCAAGAGCGAGAGAGGAGAGGAACAGCAAGCATGGGCTGGACAATGAAGCTAACAAACCCACAGGTAGCATACATGTCGTGATCCTCCGGAGGAAGTCCGATGGCCTTTGCCACCCCGACCACAACGTCCGAAACCATGATTCCGGCTCTCGGGCCGGCAGAATCAGCCATTTTTGCATGGGACGCCCGAGTCATGCATTAGCTGAGGAATTAACCCCGGGCTTGGGGGAACCCCACGGGGTTTAGTTTTGAGGCTGGGGAACCGAACACATGGGGCGGAGCAGGTCCGAAGTCCAGGGACTAGGAGTCGTGACGGTTTGGGCTTAGGTTCACAAGGTTTTTGTCCCGTGATACTTGAACATTTAAACATGTCGTCGGTTGAGACCAGGAAGAGCCAGAGCCAAAGCGTCCTTCTTCCGTAGGTCATATTCGTTCACAATGGAGAAAGATCAGACTGCAGCAATCGAAAAGGCCGATGACAAGTTTGTCGAGCACGCGGCGAACCCGTATCTTGGCTTGTCACCTGAAGATGCAGACTTTATGCACCAGTATGAAGGTCAGGCTGGTAAAAAGGTCGTCAGAAAGGTAAGCTTATGACTGTTCATCAGAAGGAGGTTTGTTGCTAACGAGATAGATCGACTTCCGTCTTATCCCCATCATGGCTGTCCTCTATCTTCTCGCACATATCGACCGAGGCAACATTGGAAATGCAAAGATTGAAGGCATGGATAAAGACTTGGGTTTGACTGGTAACCAGTACAATATTGCGAGCACCATATTTTTTGTGCCCTATATCATCTTTGGTAAGGCAGGCTTGAGGAAGAAATTTGACGTCGATCAAGACTGATGCAGACTCAGAGATCCCGTCCAACATCATTCTTAAAAAAGTTCGACCTAGCATTTGGCTTTCGTTCCTCATCATTGCTTGGGGTATCGTCATGACCTGCATGGGCGTCGTCAAGAACTTTCACGGCCTGGTGGCCTGCCGTGTTGTCCTAGGAGTTTTCGAGGTATGTCCTTTGGCTATCTTCTTACCTCACATATTTGGTCACCGTGACTGATCTCGACTCCAGGCTGGCTTCTTCCCTGGAGCAGTCTACATCGTCTCGACGTGGTACCCTCGACACGAACTCCAGCAGCGCTTGGCCATCTTCTACACTGCCTCGGCATTCTCGGGCGCTCTCAGTGGCCTCCTCGCCTTTGGTATCGCC
Source organism: Fusarium solani (assembly GCF_023522795.1). Lineage (NCBI taxonomy): Eukaryota > Fungi > Ascomycota > Sordariomycetes > Hypocreales > Nectriaceae > Fusarium > Fusarium solani. Next base: position 4,157,951 of record NW_027072154.1, read on the forward strand.
CGCATGGATGGTGCCAGGGGCATTGCTGGCTGGCGTTGGATCTTCCTCCTTGAGGGTGCCATTACAGTCGCAGCCGGTTTGGTCATGCCGTTGCTGATCATTGATACTCCCGAACGAGCCAAGTGGCTCTCAGATGATGAGAAGCGCTTCATCGACTTGCGGCTGCGTTTGTCTGGTGTGCGAGCCAGCACTGAAGAGGGTGACAAGTTTTCGTGGAAGTTGCTGTTCCGCACCATGGTTGACTGGAAGATCCTCCTCGGCATCATTCTGGCGTGGGCCAACTCTGTCCCCAACGCGGCCTTCAAGTTCACCATGCCGCAGATCATCAAGCAGCTCGGATTCTCCACGGCGCAGTCTCAGCTGCTGACGATGCCGCCCTACGTCTGCGGTGGCATCTCGGCGTGGCTGTCCGGCAGATTCTCCGACAGGTTCTCCTGGCGCATGCCATTCATCGTGGGGCCCATGTCTGTTCTGCTGGTCGCTTTGTCTGTCCTGTTCAAGTACTCTGCAAACGTGGCCGACAGCGTCCCGGCCATGTACACGGGTGTGGTGCTGGCCCAGATTGGTATTTACCCACTTCTTCCCGGCATCAGTGCCTGGACGGGCAATAACCTGGCCCCTTCATGGAAGAGGTCGATTGGTCTTGCTTGGCTTCTGGCAGCTGGAAATCTTGGCAGTAAGTCACCTCTCTCACATATTTAAGATTCGAACCAACATGACTCTTTAGGTATCATCGGAACAAACATCTTCTTGGACAGAGAGGGTCCCCGATATCCCACCGGATACGGCACTTCTCTGGGGATCATCTGCCTTGGTATGATTACAGCACTAGTCATGGAGTTCTTCCTCTGGAGGTCCAACAAGGCCAAGGCACAGGTTTCCGAGGTCGATATTCGTCAAAGGTACTCTCAGGAGGAGCTTGACTCTATGGGAGAGAAAAGTCCATTATACCAGTATACTCTGTAACAGGTTACGCCCTCCACTCTTGCAGATGCCGCGCAAGGGTAGGGTGTGGGTTTTAGAGCTAGTTAGCATTTGCACGTTTTAAAACGAGCAAACAGTCAATACATACTACGACTTGGTTCTATCAAAGATTTATTTGCCCGGTAGCTTTTATGCCCCAAAGGATGCTCGGCAAGTTAATATATAACTTACACATAAGACTAGCTGATGTCAGTAAGTCATCCTCTCAATGAATTATATGGAAGGTTGTTGGTTCGCTTGGCCGACAGTCATTAGAAGTGGCGCTCGACATGTCATTCTACGACAACAAAGAACCACCATGTCGGTATGACGACAAGCCACAAAGTAGCACTAGGACATAAAGAAGCTACTTCAAGTCTACAGGCGTCGAAATGTGCTTATTTCTCGATCTTGTGGTCCTAGAAAAACGCAAGTGCATTCGGTGGGCTCGCTACGGCACCCGGTACCTATCGCTGTAGTTAGCATCATGTTTCATGCAGAACCTTTCTTTGTCGAGACTCACGTTCATCGGAGAACTTGACATGAAGAAATTGTATCGCCCTGAGGAACTACACATTTTCCCAAGTTCCTCCAAGTAAAACAATTCTCCAATGGGCATGCCCCAGCCAGCCAAGAGCCACTCATGCAGATGCCATTCGACATCATTGCATGGCCATACTTCCAAAGAGCGCGAGTCACCGCAAATGGCAGCAATCTTCCTATCCCATAGGAAACGCAAGAGCTCCTCGGATGGTTTGAGGCCAATGTTGTCGGGCTTCTGAGTTTTGTAGAGATTGTCGAGGTGTTGTCGTTTCTCCTGGCTCATGTTCTCATACTGCTCCAGATACCCAAAGCGAACGACGATAATATCGCCAGGCCTGAAAACGTCAAGATCCATACCCTGAAACTGGAGGGTTTCGACCAGTTCGGAAAATGGAACCTCGTGAGAAGACATGGCGTCCACTTTTAAGCCCTGTTTCTGAGCCCATGCATACCAGTCGATGAAGACGGCGCGGCCAGCAATACCCTTCACTGAGACATCTAGTAATTCAAGTATTAGTTGAGTCTTTATATTGCGGAGTCTCGGGACATACGATGAATACTATTTGGCTGGTCCGAAGCGGCAAACTGCTCGGCAGTGCGACCCATGTAATACAGCTAATGCCTGAGTTGAGCTTGAATGAGACTAGTCAAGGACAAGAAATACTGACCCCTTCATTTTGATAGGCATAATGCCGGAATCCATCCCACTGTGAGCTGCACTGAGAGTTGAACGTCCACTGTGAAGGTATCAGCTTGCAGCTGCACCTCGTCATCTGCCACTATACCTCGTCGTCATGCGCATGCTTGAGAGGGGCCTTGTTGATCAAGTGCAAGTCAAGAAGCTTGCGGGCAAACTTGGGATATGATGCCCCAGTCATCGACCAACTGTGTTGCCGAGGTTAGCCAAGATCGTCACTAGACAAGTCGATGCCTGTTTGTCCACCTACTTCAACGACACTCTAGAGCCTGTCTTGATGTTTTCCTCGGCCGCTTTACGAACAACTTCATCTGTCAGAAGATTCAGCGTCCCGAGTTGGTCATCGGGACCCCAAAGACCCCATGCATTGCCATGCGGGCCATTCTTGTCGAGGGAGAGAGAGTCAAAACTAGGGCGCTGTGAAGTCATGTTTGGATCGAGATAACGAGGTGTCAGGAAGACTGCAAGCAGCGGTACGATGAGATCAATGACCGATGTCGAAATATTTTGCAAATTTAGAGCTTTAGTTAGACGCAATGCGTTGCCCACCCACCTATAGACTTGGCAGGGTCTTGTATTGTGCGGAGAAGCCAGGCCGGACAGAGTCCGATGGCGCCCCACCCGGCCGGGGCCGCTCCGAAGAAGCACCATGTGAAAGGGAACCGACCAAACTGGGAACAATACGAACGGTCGCATTTCCAACTGAAGTGCAATTGGAATTCTGTGAGGTCTCAAATAACCTCAGCCCTGAGCGGCGGCAATCAAAAAGCGCCAAGCTACAAACACCTTCATCCAGCCTAGCGATGTAAAATCGGCGCCCCCGGTATCCAATCCTTCTGCCGCTGACAAACCATGATGTCTGCCGAGGCGGTATCGTCCTCGTGTCGTGCGCCGACGGTACCGTAGAGGGTGAAGCCGCAGATCTCGAGCACTTCGAGAAGCGACAGGAGCTTGAGGCTCGTCGTCACGGTATCCTGGCCCGAGGGCGTCCACGGATGGCCCCAAAACTTGATCTTGACGCGGTCCGCCGTCGCCTCGTGTCTCTGGATCTCAACGCTAAAGGCCTGGAGAAGCCGGGTGACTAGTTCTGGCGGCGGGGAGCCGATTATCTTGAGCTTGTCATTACTATCGAATGAGACGGCTATCCAGTCGCAGGGCGAAGGTGCAGGTTCTTGCTTCCGGAATACCAGGCTGTCTATGTACTTGTAAGCCCTGATACTTCAAGTTTAATCACAGTGCAAACCTCTGCTTGATGAGTTCTTGGTAATGTCAAAGGCAGACTGGAGCACCCAGCCAATGTCGTGCAAACATTCAATAATACGCAGCAGCAGTCGTCGAGAATCGTCGTCTCCGTTGGATCTATAGCTCCAAGGAGTTCCATGGAGCTTCATCTCTCTCGATTCACCGAAGGGCCGGACCCTGTCGATGCCCCTAGACCAGGTGGTCCTCACCACCTGATGCACGGCCGATATGTCGGTCTCATCGAAATTGATGAGCCTGATACGGTCCGACGGGCGAATCTCGACGCATGCGAACTGGGTTTTGAAAGCTGCGGCGTCGTTCTCGACGGATTCTTGGAAGGATGGTGGTGGTGCCTCGTTGGGCGCTGACGGGCCAGCCTCGGACTCGGAGTCAAGGGAGGGCCTGGTTTCAAGGGCTTTGAATTTCTCAGACATTGCGAAAGGTAGACCAAGTGCCTTGTTGCATGACCTGGAGTCGTTGAAGGTTATCAAAACCTGAGATCTACATTGGACTCAGGCTGTGCTGATGACAAGGTCGACATCGTGGCAAAGCAGATGGGGCTGTGTCGGGGCGAAGCGCACGTGGGCCAACGATTGAAGAGGCGCAATGTTTGGAATAAGGCTGCGTACTTGAGCGAATTAAGTACGTCCAAACTATTGGATATTCATTATGAAAATTATAATACCGATGTATACTGGAAGGTATTATATGAAAAGGAGCTATTCATCTAGTTGATAAGGTATCCCGGAACTGATACAGCGCTTTTTCATTAAAATGTAACAAGCTTAGCTTACCTAGGTACTCAACAAGCCTCGTCTCTCTCTACAGATGGCTCCAGGACATTTTGTGTACTGTTCTAGCCGGCATGCTCAATGCGATATAGGCAAGAGCCTCGATTAAGTTGCGGAAGCGTGGGTGCTTCAACGCGATCAACAGATAAGATGGCCTACCGTGAGCCTACGGAACTCCTGGGACTATTGCCAGACGGAGAGACAAGTATCACGACAGGTTATAGAGCCGTCCCTAAAATTGTTCAAGATAAGACAAGATTGGTCTGAAATAGATATAAACTTTAAAGATGGAGGGACCAGGTACGCTCTAAAACTAGCCCTAGGGTAGCAGTTTGCAGCTTGCGTTGTTCTTCCTTTACGACGCTGTAGACGCTCAAAGGCAATAAGATTAGAGCATTTTGGGTCACTGGCTACTTTCTGCAGATTACAGGTCGTGTTCGCGGACCCGATCCCGAGGCTTGCGTAGGCGACACTGTCTTCGACGATGGCTCCGAGGTTGCGTCTGGCACTGCGATGCTCGACAGGCAAAGCAACCACCTGCACGTATTAGGCGTCAGGATTACGGCCATTTCGTTTGTGAGCTACAAGCATAAAATTGACTTCTTCAAAGCGAGCGCCATGAGTGCCTATCCCATCGAATTTATACGGCGACACAGGGCTGTAAAGTTCATTTCTAAACTCCCGTCAGCATGTGCTCTCTGGCAGGACTCTCGGGGGTCGTCAGATGATAGACTACAAGACTCGGGAATACAGGCCCACTACGTGAAATAATGAAATTACTAACCATCCCTCTCTTAAAGAGATAGAGTTTTCAGTGAGGCAAGTTATCATTCGCGCTAGATGCCCGAGTCTCACCGAGTCCTCACACCTCGACGTCATAGTCTTCTCCATCTGGGACCCGCTCCGTCGCTTCCGCCGTCTTGTTTCCCTAGTCTGAAAAGTTTGGCTCCGAGATGCGACCGTGTCGGTGAGGTCTCCACTTGAGGCTCAAGTGTGGTTGATAATGGTCTGTATAGGAGTTGGAATTTGGGTTCAGGCGAGCTGGTGAGTTGATGATGCGGCATTGGCTCAGAGACAATGTATCTGAGCTATACAAGCAGGAATATAGTGAAACTAGGACTGGATTTTATGACACGAAATCCCCAACGCCGTGCTCCAGCTCAACCCACTGCTCTCGGCGGATTCATGGTGACATAGTGGACCACATCTTGCAGCTCCACCACGACAGCCAAGCCGGTCCGACAACACAGAACCTGACGATAAGAGATGAAGATCTTGAGGGACAATAATGTCATCGTACTTTTTATGGCTGATAAATACAAACAACCTACCTCTTCCCTACATCATATCACCTTTGACTCCACACACCCCTTCACAACCAACTCACCATGTCGAACTACCTCCCTTCGTTTTCTGCGCCGACATCAAGGCCAGGGTCGCCCCTAGGCTCTCCCTCAGCTTCAAGACCGACTAGCTTCTTTGCCAACTCGAGAGCAAACTCGACATACGGACCGTCACGACGAAACTCAACTGCCGTCCCCTCAAGGCGGAACTCGACAGCTGTCCCGTCCAAGGCCAACAGTGCATGGAGCAAAGAACACTCCGACCCCGAGGCAACCGAATCAGATGGAAAGAATGAGAAACCCCGATCTCGAGCCGGTCGTATTGTGGGGGGCAAATATGTCGACAGCAACAACGAGGACATTGATGCAGACTGCGGCCCCATCACCACTGTCGACATTGACATGCCTCTCACGCTGACTGAGGTTCTTCAAGAGGATGGGAAGGAATATATCGTTCTGGGGTTTGCCACAGGTGATAAGGAGAACCCGTTCAACTGGAACCCGTGGTATAAACGATCCATCTCGACCATTCTCAACCTCATGACGCTCTTCATCGGCCTTGCAACCACGGCGTACAGCTCTGGCATAGGAAGCATGGTTTCCGACCTCAACGCCTCCAACATCCAGGGCCAACTCGGCCTCTTCACTTTCAACATCAGCTGTGCAGTAGCACCCATGGTGCTCGCCCCCTTTTGCGAGCTCGTGGGTCGCAAAGTCGTCTACGCAGGGTCATTTCTCTGCTTCTCGCTCTTGTTCATCGGATTGGCGCTCGCCAAGAATATCGAGACGATTATCGGACTTCGACTCCTGCTCGGGCTTTTCGGCTGTGTGGGCACGATCCTGGTTGGCGGGACGTTTGACGACATGTATGAGCCTCACCATCGCAGTCGGCCTATGGCCATGTTTAGTTACGTCGCCATCTTTGGGACAGTTGCTGCCCCAATCTACGCCGGGTTCATTGACCAGGCCATCGGATGGCGCTGGATCGAGGGGATCCAAGGCCTGGCAAATATCCCCCTGCTCATCGCCATCTTCTTCTTCTTCCCCGAGACCCGTGGCGGTGTTGCTCTCCATAAACGAGCCAAAGCACTGCGAAAGGCCACTGGTGATGAGAGATATGTGTCTGCGGGCGATATTCTGACGCCGAGTCTCCAGTCTATGCTGAAAGCAAGCTCCGTCAAGGCTATCCACATGTTGGTGACCGAGCCTGTGGTCTTTGCCTTTGGTCTTTGGATCGCTTTTTGCTGGGCTGTAGTCTTTCTCTTTCTCTCAGTGATCCCAATTACATTCACTGAGAAGCATGGCTGGTCCGAGGGTGTAAGCGGTCTTCCATACATATCCCTCTGCGTTGGCACCACACTTGGCTGGCTGGCACATCATCTACAGATGCGCAAGTTCGATCGTCTCGTCGAGGATCCCAACGTCAAAGTCACACCTGAAGCACGTCTTTACGGTGCAATGTACGGCGCCGTCTTTCTCCCCATCGGGCTATTCATCTACAGCTTTACGCAGTACGCATTCCTATCGTGGGTTGGTCCAGTCATCGGGCTTGCGCCTATTGCATTCGGTATCTACTTTGTCTTTGAGAGCACGTATAGCTACACGGCCGACTGCTATGGCGAAAGTGCTTCTTCTGCGATTGCTGGTCAGGGTCTGATGAGGAATACTTTGGGAGCTGTCACGCCATTGTTTGCCAATGCCTTCTTTCACAACGTTGGGAGCCAGTACGCTGGGTTGATTCTGGCCTTGTTCGGTACTGGGTTGAGTCTGATCCCATTTGTCATGTTCAAGTATGGACACAAGCTCAGAGCCAGAAGCAAGTTGGCAATGGAGATGTGATGGCACTGGATTGCATAGAGGGAGCTCATGGGAAAGCTTATTAAGTAGAAATAGACGATTCAGGATTGAGCCAATAAGCCAAGAAAGATGTACTGGCAATCTACAAGCCACTTGAGCGGGTTGAATTTGCAGTATATGACACCCCACTGGAAGCTGCAAAGAGCCAATGCAGGATCCCGATGAGAATAACTAACACCTAGGTGCCGAGAGTGAATTAGCTTCAGCGATGCGTAACTAGTGATAGACTTATAAGGCAAGTTACAAGCAGCTCATACCTTGGTTAAGACTACAATTACCATATGATCATAGAGGATTGTAAGGGCACATGCGATAACGTTTGAGTTGTAATAAACGTAAGAGTCTAATTAGATCTTGCCCCGTGGGAACATAAACAGAGGACAGGGAATAATAGAATATCCGAGTCGACACCTAATATCACATCTAATATTAGTCTTGCAGGATATCCTAGTTCTGGAACAGCCACCTCCAGCCACCACTCTGCGCTTCGAGATGCGACACATGGATTAGCCAAATGTGGAAATTGATTTTCGTATCCTCTTATTTTTCGTCGCGTGCCTCGAGTCTTCCTTAAAACTGATGCATGCTCTTCTCCCTCCTCGAACCCTCGTGAGACTCGAAATCAGTGGCGGAGTCAGTCACATCACAAGTGCTTCATCTAAACGAGTCAAAGTGCATCGCTGAGTAGTATCTTTGCACTTCTCTGTTGGTTTTATGGCTGCAGATGCATAATCTAGAGCGTTTCACAGAGGCCAACACCAGACGATGCAACAGGGCTGCATGACGCCGGTAATTGCTCAAAGACATCCCCTTTCTCTTGAAAAGGTCAGGCACCAAGCTGTTGGTTCACAGGAGCAAATTTGTTTAGATCTACGACCTGACGCGCATCCAATGTTGCAGCAGCAAAGCCGGTGAATCAGAAGGCCCATCTTGCACGGTCATGAAGACGAGTGATCGCCAAGCCATGGGCTGGAGGGGCGAAGCATGCGTCCGTTCCGAATGGTCAAACGAATACAAATGATCCACTGCAGCTTCAGTCTCGGCCAAGATCCTTCGGGCACTGACTCGTGGGGTGCGGCAGTGGTTGATGAGCTGACCAACACAAGGTCGTCGTTACGTGACGTGTGTGAGGAATCTGAGGCGGGAGGGCTTGTTTAGCGCTGACCATCGTGCACGTACGCACGCAGGGGCAGGCCATGCAGGTCCGGTTGAAGGCCTCGCATTGTACATGTGCTACTTGACCGGCCGCCGCAAGTATGAGTCGAGGGCGTGTTGCCTCCCCCGGAAAGGTCTGAGCACTCAGACGGCTTTGCAGCCAAGGATCTGTTGTAGACGACGTATGCAGACGCCCCCAGGGTTGTCTTTTCAATCATGTTACCCCAGGTTTGGTGCTGCGTAGTGTCAAAGACTCAGCTGAATGAATGATATTAGCGGCTCCTTCTAGCGCCAGGGGAATAGGCCAGTCGGGGAACCTGCAGAACCCACAAGTGATCGACACGCCCTGAGATCCCAGATCCTTGTTGGTGAGAAATACGGCTCGCCATCTGCGGCAAGTCGGCGACTCAAAGCCACTCGCTCTTGTCACTTTTCTAGTTTTTCAACGGCTCCGGGGGTAAAAAGGATCGCCGTCGCTGTGGCCGACCGGGTTAGCATCCTCCAGCATGTGCCCTGCAAGAGGCTCTGTGCGAGTAGACGCATGCCGATCCCTGGGGGACTAGATCTGTCGTGCAAGTCATATATCACCCAGAGGATTTGAGGGGGGGCCCGTCTCGCTAATCTGTGTCTTTTTACTTTTTCTCTTTGTTCAGATGGTGTCAGAATCTCTTTGCTTTTTGGTTCGTCGTCAGCGATGGGTTCGACAAAGATCCCGTCCAAGCAGCCAGACCTCTGGGCGGCAGAGCTTGTCACCTTTGTGGCAGCGACAATCTTCTTGATACTTCGACTGGTTAGTCGTCGGCTGACGAGGATCCGGCTCTGGTGGGATGACTACTTTGCGTTGATGTGCTATGTAGGTTGCTATCGTCGGTCTTGGTCTATTGCTGCTAACTGAAACATAGACCATGGCTCTGGGCTGGCTCGTCATTGTGCCCATCTGTAGGTCCCCAAGGTGAAAATGAGATGCAAAGGTGCTGACAGGAGTTTCAGGGATCCAGAATGGCTTTGGCTTGCACATCTGGGACATCAAGCACCTTACCAAGGAAAAGGCTCTTTTCCAGACCAAACTCCTCCTCTACATCGCCGAGCTGATGTACGCTTCTGCCCTCTTCTTCGCCAAAGCCTCTATCTTGAGCTTTTACTGGCGCATGTTTCGCGTCACAAGCATCAAGCTCCCGATCCAGATTCTCTTTACGTGCGCCGTCATCTGGATCATCATCCGAGTCAGTAGCCATAAGAGCCATAGAAACAACCAAGCTAACCGTTGCAGACCTTCATGGGGATCTTCCACTGCATCCCCGTTCAAACGTTTTGGGATTCCTCCGTGAAAGGAACCTGTGCCATCGAGGACTCCAAGTTCTTCTTCGGGACTATCCTCGTCCATGTCATACTCGATATTTGCATCCTAATTCTGCCCATTCTGCAGATCCGAAAGTTGCAGCTGCCTGGACTACAGAAGCTAGGCGTCATGGTCATGTTTCTGTTTGGTATCATGTAAGTCGAGGGTCTAGTTGGTGGGCTTGTCTTGCTAATGGGCACAGTATCTGCGTGGCCGCCATGGTCATTATCGTTGCTTCTACCGAATTTGATAATACCTCCGATGATTTGACGTGGAACCTTTCTACGATTGTTATTTGGGCATCAGTTGAGGTCAATCTTGTTACTGTATCGGGCACGTCTCCGTCATCCACTCAACCCCCCTAACCGCTAACAATCCTCTAGCCTGTCTTCCAACCGTTCGTCCGGCGTGTATCTACCTCTTCACCTGTACCCACCCCATCTCCTCCATCGGCTCGGGATCAAATAGCTACGGACAAGCCTACGGCCGAAGCCAAACCAAAAAGTCGATCCGCCTTTCGACACTGCCTAAGGGGAATGAAGACGAGTCGAGCTCGACACACCAACTCGCCGAAACAGAGGCTGGCCGCGGTTCCGTCTCAGATTTTGAGAGCCACGCCCTCGATAGATATCGCGGAAATACATCTACAATCACTGGGCCGGGCCATGATGGTTCTTCGGATGAGTTCCCGACTGGTTCAGCTTTTGGTGGCATCATGGTTAAGAACGAGACGACTGTGAGGGTGTCGACGGCTGGTCAGCCGCATTAATGGAAGGCAAGGGCGCCATGTACCGAGGTAACAAGAAGCAGAGTAATAACTCCATAGCTTCAATACACTTTTTAGAGTACAGCATCTCCAATCTTCCATCGTTGCCTTGACCCGGACCAAGTGTCGATCGTACCTGCCACATTCAGGTACTCTCAGACACAGGCCGTCCTGATCTTGCGGCATAATGACAATTCAAGGATCATGCCTGCTTAACAGCGCCCTGAGCCACACCATTCAGTTCATCCTGAGCCTGATAGGGTCTCAACATGGGCTCGTGATGCGGGGATAATATATCTGACATCATGAATTGGCCAAGGATGATCCAAGATCCGAGTGTCAGAGGTCATTACCAGCTAGACTCTACTCTCTACGCGCAGATCACTGAAACGGGCTGAAACCTTTTTGATGCCCGAGTTGTGAAAAGGCTTCATGCAAGGCCGCAGGCTGAGCTTCATCCTCGAAGGAAAGCTACTCCATAAATGTGTGCAAGAACGCTCTGAGCTGGGATTTTGCATCCAGTTGCAGGATAATATTGATCAACTTTTTGTTAAAAAAAAAACCTGAAAAACAGAAGCCCGCCGTCTAATCTAAGTTTCCTTTTCATGCCTCTCCACTGTTTATCTTTCTAGTCACACGATCAACAAATGTTCGAAGCGTCTTTGGAGCATCATCCATCTCCATCTTGACTTCAACAATGTTAAGCCCCTTTCCCTCTTTCAGTCCCGGATTTTCAAAAGCATCTCTCAGTTGACCCCAATTCTCGGCCAGAAGTGTCCTCACAGGGTAGGAGGGATCATCCTTGGGTGCACCAAAGTAGCCCGGGGCCTCGAGGATTCTCCAGGGCTGAATGTCGTTGTAGCTCTCGTTCGGGCCGTGGATGAGTCTCTCAATCGTGTAGCCACTGTTGTTGAGAACGAAGATGATTACGTCGAGCTTGTTTCTGATGATGTCACTGACTGCCTGCGCCGTCATCTGGAAGCTTCCGTCTCCCTCGAATAGAATGGTCCGGCCAGGGCGTCGTGTTTTGTCCTCAAACATTTCACTCTGTGCGAGAGCTGCTCCCTGGCATGCAGCAAGAGTATATCCGATGGAAAGCCAGATAGAGGAGTTGATGAAGACAGTATCATTTGGAAGGACGAGACTCTGGCTCCCATGTGTGGCTGTGCCGGTTTCAGCCATGACGATGTCGCCCTCCCTGATGAAGTTGGAGACGCGCAGCCAGAAAGAGTATTGATCTATGATACTATCCTTCTCTGGTGGGAGCAGCATCTTTTGCATGGTCTTAAGCGAGATGCACTTCTCCGGATAGGGTTCTGGGACAGGAAGTTTGCACGTCTTCAGCTGGCCAACTAGCTTCCTAAGGATAGACTTGACAGGCAAAGCGCGGTTCCCTCCAAATGGAAGATCCTTGCCGCCCATGCTGATAGAGTACTTCTCAAAGGCTACCGTGATGTGAGGATCTGGTATGGTGGTTGAACCAAAAGTGTTTGCGTCAGAGTCCAAGGGACCAAACCGAAGAACCAAGTCCCGAGACTGGGCCCATGCTTGTTGAGCTGGTTCTCCCGCCAACCCGAGGCTCGAACCGTGGAATTTGGGTAGATCTTCGTTCACAAGGCCCTTCCCTCCAAGAGTTGTGAGGGTGGGGAAACCAGTCAGCCTGACCAGCTGGTTGATTTCGTCTTTCGTCCCGAACCTCCCAGCAAACGCATCAACTAAGATCATTGGCTTTTTGCTGTTTTGAATTCTAGTTGCAAGTCGATGAACGAGTTCACGCTCAAATGACTCATCAATCTTGGGCAATGAAAGAGTGATCGGGGATGCGGGAGCCATCACTTTGACTTTGACCATATCGCAAGGTATCTGGATGTACACAGGCCTGCTTTGTCGAAGGCACTCCTTGAGGGTCGCATCGATCATCCGAGGAGCGGTCGAAGGATCAGTGAGGTTTGCCTGAGCAACCGTAACCATCTTGTACATGTCCGCAAAGATTTTGAAGTTTCCATCGCCCAATGAATGGTGCAGGCAAGCTCCAGCCTCCTGGGCGGCAAGCGAGGGTGTTCCAACAATGTGCACCACCGGAACTCTCTCAGAGTAAGCTCCTGCGATGGCATTGATAGCTGAAAGTTCTCCCACACCGAAAGAAGTGATGATAGCGCCGATGCCCTTGACTCTAGCATAGCCGTCGGCTGCGTAGCCGGCGTTAAGCTCGTTGGCGTTGCCGACCCAGTGGATACCGGTTGACTTGAGATAGTCCAAGACGGTGAGGTTGTAGTCTCCAGGGACGCCGTGGACTGAGCCGAGGCCAAGTTGAGCGAGTCGTATCCAGAGATACTCTGCTAGATCAACCTTTGGTGCCATTGTTGGTTGATGTGCTTGATTGTTGACTTGAGAATGTTGAGATTGAGGATGATAACTATCAATGGCGATTTATAATCACAAGAACATGCAATTGCAGAGAGATCATGTGTCACAATTAAAATCACTGTTTTCACCACTCATAACACGACTCTTGACAAACTCTTTAATACCTTTAATACCGAGCCAAGGGCCCAAGTAAAAGCCCCCACTCCCCTTATCAGCAATGAGGCCATCACGTTACCCTTGTCGTATAACCTGATAGATACGCGGCAATCGACGGAATTGAGCGGCAAAAGAGTTCCCACAATTCGCGGAAAGGTCAGCGGGAGTCTGAACAACAAGGCACGAGGCTCTGCGGATCAAGAGATTTGGGCAAGGGCGGACCGAATAGGGGGGCTCTTGGCAGAATCAACACGTCTCGGGACCGGCCGGAAGAGGCAGCTGTCCTTTGTTGAGATCGGTAAGACATCCTTGTGGGTCGAGTCAGTCGAGTCTTTTATCAAGATCGTTGGAGTGTTGGTTGAGTCATGGTGATTTGGTAAAGCTGAGCAATACGGGCAGAGGCTGACTGATCCATTGCGTGATTGTTTTAGCCTCCTTCACATTAATCCAGCTGGATACGAAGAGATAGATGAAATAGGAGACTATGTGCAGTCAAGATACATTAGCACATGGCGCTTATTCAGATGTCCGTCCCTGATGCTCTTCCACGTTCAGAGACGCATAACTCTGGACAAGATTCTTCAAGATATGAGCATCCACATCTTCCTGCTTTTTGACAACGCTCACTGGCCAATGACTCCGAACAGGCTGCATTTCGTCTAGTTCGTTGACCGCCTCTTGTTCCTCCAGGCTCATGGTGCCTCTCAGCAAAGCAAGTTCCTGTGGTCTCATGCGGCCCCGGATAACCCGGAACAGTGCTTCCGCCAAGTAATGGTTCCGCCGTTGGTTGCATAGGCCCTGCGCGATCAATATGAGGGTTGATCGCAGGGTTTCAAGCTCAGTAGCTGGTGTTTGGTCCCCGATGGCATCGATGCAGTCGTAGCCGGTGAGCATAAGGGGAATAACAATAAATAGATCCATGGCTTCAAATCCGTGTCGAAGATAGTAGAGTCGGATGAGGGTCTGGAGGTATTTCTTGGCAGAAGCAACGATTTGCTGCGGAGAAGGGTGCTGGGTTGTCTCAACATCACATAGCGGCTCGTAGAGGGTAAGCAAGAGGTGATTATAGTAAATGCTGTTAAGTATTAACAAGACCGATTCTGCCAGCCTGTAGTCAGGTAATGAACTTGAGTCCTAGATACTTACTGAAGTTGAAGGTGGCCGGGAAGAACGATGGTCCTTGGCTGGAGCGGTAGAGGTAGACTTCTATACCAGCTCTGTAGTCGCTCACGAAACCCATGAGCTTTGTCAAGAGTTATCCCAGACCCTTCCGAGTAGGCTGCATCGCAAATCTCATTCATGATGATCCGGAAATGACATCTTGCTCGGAAGATGTGAGGAAAGTAGGATGGCGAGAGGCCACTGTCCAGCGGATATTTCATCCATATCTCGCCGTACCATTGCGCATTCCGTGTTGGATCTGGCAATGCCCACTCTGGGGGCTTCTTGAGCAGTGGCGGTAGCATGAAGGAGAAAGCGACGAGGCTAAGAGGATTAACACGTATGCAAACTCTGGAGTTGACGCACTCACGTTTCCCAGATGTACAAAGCCCACGCCGTATATGCTCTACCGTTCTGTATTCTTTGACTTCGTACGTCCATCACGTCAAAGATTCGAAGCTCGTGAGCTAATGAAACAGCATGAATCCTGTACGGCTGTCCAATCTCATCCAAGCCGCAAAGGTTGTGAAAGACGCTAAAGAGTATACCAGCCTGTATAGTCGTGATGCACGGTTCCGGACATTCTAGCTCCCAGAGGCGCTTGGCTTCTGCAAGAAAGCGGTACGCGAGAGTATTGGGGTTCCAGTACTCGGCGCGGTTCGAGAAGCCCGGGTAGCAGACCTGCGACCAGATCAGATGGGTCATTAATGGTGTTGAGGAGCTCATACACAGGCATAAGCAAGGACAATGTTGACGAGGAGAGATGAGCAAAAGTCTTTTCGTCTAGCGGCCATGTCTTCCAGGAATAAGTCCTTCTGGAACGCCGCCGTGAATTGGTATTCGCAGCGAAATAACACACTGAGGAGATCTCGCATGAGCGCATCATCATTGCACACTGGAGTCCACAACGATGGCTTGACGTTAGAGAGAAGAGGCTCAACAACATGTGCTGCATGAAAAGGCTTCAGGTAGAGACTTTGTTGCTCATCAGAGCCCAGGTCAGTCATAAGTCGGGGTGAAACGTGTTCCGAGGTTTGTGGTGCCGAGTAAAGCGAAGCCGCCTCGTAAATCAATGAACCCAGATACGGGTTGTCTTGGGCGTAATCTGCAGGCATCTCAGATCGATACGGGAACTCATATCGGAGTCTAGTCTCGGGCACCAGGGCCACTTGAAGCAAAAGATCGCCGGCCTTGACCTGGTTCAGAACAGCTTCGACGTCGGTGCCGGATCTGATTCTCTTCAAGATGTCCTGTGCATCGCGCTCCGGTAGGGTCTTGAGCAGGGTGAAGATCTCCTCGTGGGCTGTTGCTCGGTCCTTCAGGTCGTGGTTGTTCCGGTTAATGGCCTGCAGTCGTGATTCTCCTGGTAACGTAATGTACTGGCATAAAAGGCCCTTATTAAGACAGCGACGACATGTCGGTCTCTCACCGGAGCACTAAGATCTAGATTAACCTTTGCAAGACGGGTCAACAGACACTCAAACCACCTTGGCTTTGTTTCTCCGGCACGCGTTGCAGGCCGCAATCACGGTATTCAACCGCGACCTCGGCGACGGAGTACCCACCGCGGACGACCCCGACCTAATAGCCTGGGTCGGCAACAGACGGCGCAAAGGCCTGTCTCTACCAGACGGGGTCTGGCCAGACATGAGGGATTATCAGGAGCCCCGGTGCTGCTCTCGGGGAGTGAGGTCTGTCGTTTGTGGGCGAATGAGGCGCGTTGTTGAAGGGAGAAGAATGAGACAGAATGACGTCATTGGCCTTAACACTATGCGTATCCGGGCTGGGACTCGAGAGAGGCCAGGATTATCAAAGAAAGGTCTATAGATCTCGAGAAAAGACAAGCGCTTCGGCAGAATGCTGCGGATTTTGTATCTAGTAAAATTTTCACGATAATATTGAATTGGGGTGTGGTATCGGCGGCGTTTGCATCACGAGACCTGTTGAAGTGTTTGAGGCGTTCCACACCACCAATTACCTGTCGACAAATCGACCGGAGACGTGTCCGTGGCTGCCTCAATGTTTCCGGCTCCGCCAATAGAGAGATAAGTGATTGTCGTCAATAGCGGTGACTAACAGTTGTCTCGAGCCAGGCGACCTGTCACTTATCCAAAGACTTGAGGAAAGCCGCCCACTTGTCAGTCCCGTAGCTCATCCCGGGTGATATATCGGAACACCACTTGTGAGGACATGAGTCCGTGATCATGAAGACTCATCGTGCCAATACCCTGTCGCATCCTAGTTGCAAAGAAGACGACATTGACGAAGAAACTGTTGGGTGGTGAGCATCTGATTAGACTGTGTTCGTCGTTGACTTTCACCCAAGTTCAGAAAATACCTACCCTAGAGGAGATAAGAAAAACTGGCCAAATGAAGGACAAGAAGGTAACCTCCCAATCAATGAAAATAGGAAACCTGATAACAAACAAGTTCGAAAATCCGTGTCAATAAACCGATGGACTAGACTTCGCTTGTCTCAACCCATGTGCCTCTACCCTCGAGCTCACATATTCTGTTAGCCCAACCTCCGCACGATTTATGAGACTGTGAACGTGCAGTCATCTACTCATAAGTCTGCCTTATCTGAACAATTGTGCAGGTATTTTTATAGGACTATATTTTGGCCTTTGTCTTAGTTCCTCGCCTGATCTATATCCTCTAACCAGGCGGGAAATGCCGTCATGTATTAACAAACTGTGTCTTTTGCTTTTGTGGCTGATGGCAAGCTATCATTGCAGATAATGCTAATAATAAAAAGGCCTAAACTGCTCCCGCCCTTGATGATAAAAACGTTTTAAATCTAAATTTGTGTGTGTGTGAAAGTGTACGGCAGCGTAGGGGGGTTGCGAAGGTTGACTGCTCTCAGCTAACAGTCCAAGGAAGCTTCCTGTAACTCTCCAGAACGGATCGCTGGGACTAACAGGTCCATTTGGAGGGCTGCAATTGTTCTAACAATCACAGCGAAGAGCCGAAGGGCATATTCTCAAGGTTCTGAAGCCAAGGCGGCTGAAGTTCCTGGACCCGAGCTAGACACCCTGCGACCTGCTTGGCAACCCGATCCTGTCTGACTATAAGCGAGACTACTAGACTATGAATCTTTCCATTCTCACCTCATCATTCTAATTTTAGAGTGGCTGGTTTCCGAGGAGCGTAAGAAACGACTAGCTCGTTCTTTACCTAGTCAATCTTGCAACCCTGTCAGGGCCAGGAACTTGAATGAGACTACCCATCACCGGCGCCGATATTAACGGCTAATCAGGCACCCCTGAAAGATCGATCTGTGTGGAAGTTAACTTAGGCATTGGTGATAAAGGCTTATCAAGATGAAAGCCAGAATCAAGAATGGAGAATCCGTCAAATCACTTGTCGAAGATGCTCCAACGGGTGGACATTTCAACGCTTCGAGCTATCCACGGCGCCAGACGGAAATGAGGGAGTTGCTTCGATCTTTATTTTTAGCGACAACAAGAGTTGAAATTGTCCCTGCCAAGCATCTTCTGGTGACGGTAGTGAGAGGGTGGTAATGGAAAAACGGGCTGATGCTGGCATGCGGTTTCTTGTTTCTACCGTTTCACTTGACTCCATTAATGGATCTCCTCGTTGGCAACGGCGCCAACGTTGGGAAAGCGGATGACGATGGATGCATCTTGTTACACGTAGTAGCGCCGTGGGCTCTCGGCGTTTATTAGCCGCAGTAAAAGGATGCGCTTCGGGGCTGAGACTCGAGAGTGAAGCGCTTGCGATCCTCAAAGTACTCATCAAATAGCACTTTGTCCGATCATTTATTGACACACCGCCCACGTCGGCAGAGAACGACTTGGCATTCTTGGGGCAACTGTCGCCCAAGCCGCCGTTATAAATCCTTCGGCAGCTGGGCATAAAGTGTGTCTGGGGCGATGAAAGGCTATGTTAGATTCGGGATAAAGACTCCCGCCGAGTCTCAGCCATGTCTACAGATTGAATGAGATCGTCAGACCTCGGTACCTTCTTGGGGCAGACAAAGACACGGGATAGTCGGACCGTCGCGGTCGGCAAGATCAATTCACATGCCCGGACTTGCCTTGAGAGTCGAAAATCTTGTTCATGTTTCTGGATAAAATGAAACTCTCGACGTGCCATTCGTATAGAAATCACCACGATGCGACCTATGAAGGCGGCCGAAATCCACAATGAATTGAATGTTCATGCAAGAACCCCGCCAAGAATTGTCAGAAACCGGGTGCATGCATAAGGGTCTTTTGGTGCAGCTATCAGGCTATCCTTGCCTTTGCCTGTAAGCCTTGCTTGGGGCCGGATGTAGGCTGACTGTAGCAGTGAATGCGGCAGCAGCAGGCTGTGCTTAGTTGAATGCCGTCAGTCTCACCGTCAAGATAACTAACAATCCTTTGCTGTAACCGAGCTTATTCGCTAACATTTACGGGCGGGTGTTGGCGGTGTGAGATGAAGGCTGAGTGTTTATGCAAATGCACAAAGCTTGAAACAATTGCTCATGGTGAAACGTCGACAACTCATAAAAAGGACAGCCTCAGCCTTTTGACCGTCAATGCATGCATAAAAGCTCCTACTATAAAGGTGCTCGAGCATCTGGGCGTTGATGCAGGGCTTGAGCGGGGTGCAGTGCGTGCAGCACATGGGGTCAGCTGAGCCCCCGCGGTGCAAAAGTACGGCCGGGAGAGGGTCTGGACGGTTTGAGGAGACACTGTGGATGAGCTCAGAGGCTCGAGATCAATGACACAAAGGTCAGTTGACTAGTGGACAATAGACGAGTGATGTGCAGGATCAACAAGAGCTCCGAAACAAACCGCTGGTGGAGTGAGTGTACCCGCTCGCTGATCGATTGATTAACCCGCGGGTCTTTGCTCTGCAGGTGACAGACAGGGTGCTCGCTGCAAAAAGAGTGAGTGCGGGAGAAAAAAGATAAGACGAGACAAACAGTCAGCTGGCTATCTTGGCGTTGGTTGACAATGGGATGGCTTGGATGGCCGACACAGCCGAGCGACAGCTGAGGTTTAGTAGCTCATGAACCTTGTGAGGTTGGGAACCCAACCTAGACGAGAGAGTGCAAGGGTAGGTCGGGTTGGTTATATGGGTGATCGCCGACTGACCCTCTTTGTTCCCCTCTCTGGTGACCTGACGTCAGATTCTAGGAACTCAATTCTCGCTGACGTTTTCCGTCCCTGCCCATCATCAGCATTCAGTCATCGTAAAGAGCGGGCTCTGACCAAGCTAGCAGAGGGGGACCGAGTTCTAGGCCCGCTCGTATTGTCGTTCGCGCGGCCTCCCAGCTAGCCACCACCAAACCACTGATCGGATCTAGGGAGCCGCCCGCCCCCCTCCCCAGCCACAGGTAGAGTTTGGAACTAGGGGAGCTATTCTCCGTCTGCGGGTTTGCCGTAGCAACTGCACACCAGTCTCACATGATTGCGCGTTCTCTGCCCCAGTCCATTACCCGTCCTCTTTGAACCGATAGCCGGGGGTGTCTGTGACCAAGACCGCATGTCCGGTCCTCGATTGGACTGTCGCAGAGAGGGGACGGACAGGGGTCAGCCAGAGCCAAGCAATGGCTAGTGGGGATCCATTCCTCGTTTGGGCGTGCGTGGCTTGGAGACAGGGCAACCCGGGGTTGTCTAGTCGACGCACGCGCAGGGAATACGAGCGGCTAGGACCCATCGCCTGATGGATATAAACCGAGGCTGTGAAGAGGCTAGAACATCTCCAACCAACCTCTTCCTCACTACAAAAAAGGCGATTGGCCTCCGGTTCCTGCAAGATCTTCTCTGAAAGTGCGTCCTCACCAATCCTCCCCTCTTGAACTGACGTCCATCAAACGCAAGCCACTGCGTGACATTGCTGACCCTTGATCTAACCCTCCCTCCCCCGCTGTACCATCGTTCCACGACACGACGCAGCCAACCGCAACGCCTCCAATGTTCTCCAAAGCTCTCTCCGTGGCTGCCCTAGCCCTTGCCGCACCTGCTCTGGTGTCGGCCCAGACTTCGACCACCTGCAACCCTCTCCTGGCCAGTGAGTTACACAGCCAATCTGATTGAGTTGTCGTCTTTTGCTGACCTTTGCAGCCTGCCCTGCCGACCCAGCCTTTGGTAAGGACACTGTCCACTGCGACTTTACCAAGGGAGAATGTCCTGCCTTTACCAACATTGGTGGCACTGCTATCGAGTACGGTGAGAATGGTGGTGCCTTTACGATTCCCGGTCTCGGTGTCGCTCCTACAATCGCCACCGGCAAGTACATCTTCTTTGGCCGCGTTGATGTTGAGGTCCAAGCCGCTCCTGGCGTGGGAATCATCACCAGCGCTGTGCTTCAATCTGATAACCTTGACGAGGTATGCTCTTCCTTGCATCTCACATATCAATTCATGCTAACGTCTACAGATTGACTGGGAGTGGATCGGTGGTGACAATGCCCAAGTTCAGTCCAACTACTTCAGCAAGGGCGACATCAGCACATATGATCGCGGCGCCTTCCACCCCGTAGCCAACCCCACGGGTCAGTTCCACGTCTACTCTATCGAGTGGACACCCGCCTTTGTCAACTGGATCATCGACGGCACAGTTGTGCGCACCCTCACCTATGCCGACGCCAAAGGCGGCTCAGCCTTCCCCCAGACCCCCATGCAGGTCAAGCTGGGCACCTGGGTGGCCGGCCGTCCCGATGCTGCGGAGGGTACCGTCATCTGGGCCGGCGGTATGGCCGACTTCTCCAAGGGTCCCTTCACCGGTTACTACAAGAGCATCTCCATCGTCGACTACGCCGGCGGTGATGCTCCCACGACCAAGAGCGTGAGGGAGTACATCTACGGTGACCAGTCTGGCAGCTACCAGAGCATCCGAACTGCTTAAGGAAAATAATGAAATTTAATGAAAGAGTTGGATGATTTAATGAGACTGGTAATGAAAGAGGGGGACGATTAATGAGGCTGGCATGGCATTTGGCATTTGACATTAGACTATGAACATCAATCAATATATATGACCCAATTCATCAATGAACTTGATCTCTTTGGCGTGTGACATGAACATCAAATGGTCTTGCATAAAGACGGCATGGTGACACGACCCTGGACGGTTCACAGATCGGCGGGCAATCATGGTGGGCAGAGGTTTCAGTTATCTCAGCTCTATCTCAGTTCACTGAGACCTTGTCCCAAGCATGGCTGGAACACACTTCCGCCTTCCGAGCCCGAGATGGATTTTTGGACTTTAACTGTATATCCACTCATGTAAGTCATAATTGAGACACTGCGAAATGCCGGTTTTTGACCGTCTGCCGTAGACTTGATCCATGGGAAATGTGAAACAACAATGGCATCTAGTGAGATTGCTGTGCTGGTAAGATAAGCGTTTAGGATACCATTCCAATGAAAACATCACTAAACCGAGTTTGATAGTTCAATTAGGGTTCATACGCTTGCAGATGATTGATCAAACAGCTCCTTGGGAGGCCAAGAGAAGCAAGAGAACCATGCTAGTTCTAGTAGTCAGAGCCAAAACACACATTGGGACAACAAATTGTGCATGATCGAGTTAGTGCTGTTACTAATTGGCCGAGAAAAAGAATTTATATCAGACAACTGTCCATGTTTTTGCCGTACAAGGAAGACAGGGACAAGTGATGAGGGCGACCCAGCGATGCAGAAGTTGGCCACGTACGGCCAATGGCTAAACCAGAAGATAAAGATGAAGGGGGCCAACTCTCTGTAGATGCATCTATGTCTCAGTAGGCATTTATGTTAACATATCCGTCTAACACTAGCGCAACTGACTCATATGGTTCATAAGAAACACTCGCTCGCCCCTAAGCCGAGTCGTCTACTCCAACGTCCACCCTCATAACCGCCGCCTGCGTCTTCTTCACTTCCACTCCTCGAGTATCATCGAACCAATACCTATGCACAACCTCGAAACCCGACTTTTCATACGATTTCATGGCGGGCACGTTGCCATCATCCAGGATAAGGGCCAGCGTCACCTTGGCCCCGTTGTTTTCCTTCAACGCGAGCTGTTTGGCAAATTCGATGATTTTGTACGAGTGGCCTTTCCGTCTCTCAGACGGGAGGACGTAAATGGCGTTTAGGACGTAGGTGGAATCGACACCAGGAGCGGGAGGACCGAAACTGACGGTGTCTGGTTGGAGATGCATCTTGTCCTCGTAGGATTTCGCGGCGGTCTTGGCTTCGAGGGGACCGACCAAAGTGAGAGCTGCGAGCCATGGCGAGTTGAGTATGAGTGAGATATCATCTGCAGTTTCAGCTCCGTCGTCAGGCTCCGAGACAATGATGGTGTTGAGGGCCACGGGATTGTTCAACCGGGACGCCCAAATCTCCTCTGAAAAGGCGACTTCGCGGGCATAGCTTGAGCCAAAGCTTTCAGGCGAGAGTTGAAGAGAAAGGAGCCGAAATTCTTTGTAGCGAGCGATGAGTTGACTCCATTGCGCTGCGTCGGGCAATGACTTGGGCAAGGCGACGGCTCTGGTGTTCATTTTGACGAGTGAGTGAGCAAATGAGATTGAAGGTGAGAAACTGAGAATTTTGAAGTAAATGAATGGACGCAAGCTGAACAGAGAGAAATAACGCAATGGATTTCGTATGAGAGGATGTGGTGAGACGTTGGTGCCTATGCAGTTGTGAGTCACTTCGAGCTGCCCAAAAGGAGCAATGATCAAGCACGCCATAGGTGTTGGTCTTAGTCAGACGCTTAGCGACTGGCAATGTGATCTGGTTAGAGTGAAATATTTCTTGATTCATCACTTGTAGATGGTCTCCTTGACGTGTAAGTAATAGTATCCCTCATGGTAGCAAGCTGGATTGAGCAAGTGTTGCTAGTTGAGGTTGAGTCACGAAAACGGGAATCGACGATACAATTTTGGCCGTTGCCATTGGAAGACAGTTTATTGAGGACCAGGAACAAACGGTACTGCAATAAAAGCAACCAACTATGGGGAATTAACGAATATTTACCTCAATGTGAGGTCAATAAATCAACAAAGATGTCCAGCACCGAGCTCAACTACTGAGCAGGTGCCTCAGCCTTCAGCGCTCCCTGTCCAATTTCTATCAGCTCCTCGTTCACAAAGGTGTCCTTCTCGAAGCCATTCACAGCCTTATCCAACAGGGCTGCCGCCATCTCGTCTCGCTGGATAGTCGGGAGACCGATGAGGACTCGAGCAATGCCTTGAACACCCTTGACTAGGAGGCTGGTGTTTGCTGTGTTGATCAGTCCAGGCTTAAACACGCAGGCCTTTAGAGCGCCGTTGGACTTTTGCGCGCGCTCGAGGACATCTGTCTCAACTTGGCCCTGCTATGCGTTAGTTGCATCAAGTTGGGACTTTCGTGACGTGACATACCCTCATCACGCAGTAGTCGCCCATAACCCAAGGCTTCTTGGCCGGGTCTCGTTCTGCGTTGGAGCCGCTTACGTACACGAAGCGAAACGGCCCAGTCTTGTCCTTGCGTGAGAGATTCGAAAATGCGTCGACTGCTGCTAGAGGATAGTCATGACAGATCTTGCGCACTTCATCTTGGGCAAACGTCTTGGATTTGGTTGGCGTGATGGCAATGAGCCTACGCCACCGTCAGCTTCAAAGTCCCATGGCTTTCCAGAGGCCAAACACACCAAATACAAGCATCCGCGTCAGATATTTCAGTCTTGACACTCTCGGGATAGTTGATAAAGTCATCGCAGGCAACCGGCTTCAACTTGGAGGCGTCGGCTTGCGATCCCGAGCCTTCCGGAACGGCGGTTTGACGGCGCGCTAGTGCGATGACAGAGGTGATTTTTGGATGGGACAGCGCTTGACGGACGACTTCCGTACCCAGGAAGCCAGTTGCGCCAGCGACGACGAGCTTCATGATGGTGGTTTTGGCTGGTATTCGTGTTGTGCGGGGTTGAGATGGAGTGCCTGGGATAAGAATGCTGACGTCGCCCGCTACAGTGATATTTAAACCAATCTTCCGATAAGCCCACTTACGAATCTGGTTCAGTTGCGCGTAAGCTTGCAAAAAACAAGGATCAATCTTGAAACATAACCATGGTGCGCCCTGGTAGCACTGGTGAAACATAGCTGCTCTACGTACACAAGAAGACGGACTTTAGTTGCAAACTCCGAGATGAGAAAAAGAAGAACCATATCCGATACCAAGAATTATACCCGCCAACTTTATGAAATAGGTGTTGACTTGAGGTGGTCGCACTTGGCGTTGTCAAATGGACTTCCACAGCCAACCTCATTGTCCTTCTCGATAAAGACAGCCGGTAGGTTAAAGTAGCACGTCGGAACCTGACCCCAAGCCAAGTTGCTCAGGTCAATCTCCTTGTTGTCTCCTCCATGAAGCCCACAGTCAATGATGGCGCGGTAGAACGGCTCCCGGTTACCAAGCCCGTACGAGGCCATCTTGTCATAAATGTCGGCGGCGGCCTCAACCCACTCGTTCTCGCGGTTCGGGTTCGGGTTGTTCTTCATAATGTAGAAGCAGTACTCTTCTCCGTCCTTGAGCTCGAGCCACTTTCGACCAGGAGCGAAGCCGCAGTCCTCACGGGTACGCACATTGTCACGCTTGTCAGCAACGAGGTGGTACTTGGCTGCCATCATGACGTCGTTGGCCACCTTTTTCTGGATATTGTTCGTGATGGACTCGATGGTTACGCGGACTGCTTCTTCGTCGTCATCGACTAGGAACCAGCCGCCGTTGAAGAACTTGGTAATCTTGGTTTCGTATGTGTCCCACTTGGGGGCTGGGAGGGAGCTGTATTCTTCTTCGCTGCGGCCGCCGCCCGTGGCGATGCGGAGGGTGTCTTCGAGGGATGTTGTGGCTGCCTCAAAAGTGTTGGCGAGGGCGCTTGAGATGGTGCCTTAGTCGACCTCGTCCTCGATTAGGGAGAGGGCGGAGAAGATGCCAGCCAAGATACCGAAGCCAGCAGAGATACCAGAACCCTGGTCTTGTTAATCACTTGCTGTGAATTTGGAAGGATAAACATGCAGCACCAGGTACAAGGCCTCCGACTGCGTTTCCAATGGTGGCAGTAGCAGCAATCCAACCTCGAACCTGACTCGGGTTATCCTCAGACCCGTCAAAGTCCTGAATCATCTGAGGAATCCTCAAGCCGTTGATGAGAGTCTCCTGAGTGAACTGGCGGTTCAGCCCGCGGAACTTTTCGTGCATGCCCTTGACGGCCTGGAAGATCCAGTACGAGTTCTTACCCAGGGGCGTCGTGCCGAACTGGTCAAACTGATCGTCGCAGCTCAGGCCGCCCATGGGGTTGCAGTCGTTTCCTAGGGCAGAGCAGCCAGCGGCGCCAGATTTGCCCGAGGTGCCTCCCTGGACTTGGTCTTCCATATTCTTGACCCATGAGTTTTCGTGCTCTGTTGGGCGTCAGCGCCCTACTCGCTTTCGCAGCTAAGGCTACGAGATGTTGAATAAGGTACTTACCCCAGTGGGACTTGATGAAGAGCTCAAGAGATACACCCGCGGCCGTTTTCTCCCAAAGGTCATCGGCACCTTCTGGAGTTCTCAAGTCCCAGCCCTTACAGAGTGTCTCTTTGCTATCCAAGACATCGTCCCGCTTGGAGGCAAGCGGCGAGGCACTTGTCGACGCCGCGAGGGCCAAAAGAGCGGAAGCAGACTTCATTGTCGAGGTCTGGTTCCGAGAAAGGATGAAACTGGGTATCGAATAGGCAGTCCGATGTTAAACGGTCAGGTGTAGATTGCCTTTTGGCTGATACGGAAGCATTTGTACGGACGAGGCTGCATTTATATACAACTACAACCACAACTCCACAGACGGTCGGCATATCGGCAGCTCATAATAGCATCAATACTAAGCATAGATCTTGGCAGCTTACGTCTTGGCCATTTGGCGAGATGAACCGGGCCGTTCGCTGACGATGTGCCCACAAAGGATCGAGTTCCCTACGGTGTAGGTGCTGAGCGGGGAATTAAGGACTTTGGTGACACGCGGAAGGGTCCAGAAGGATTCGCTTCCCCATGTTTGTTGAAACCTCAGCCTTATAAGGAAGGTCAGTGGTTCGGTCAATAGTCAGGATCGAGGTCCGATGGGAAAAGTAGCTCAATTCGCGTGTTTGGTGATTCATCCTAGAGAGTTGACCTGTTTTGATGGCATTCAGGGACTCTGGTACCAATCAACGAAATAAACCAGCCCTGAGCTTGGTCATAATCAACTTGAAACTCGGTCTATATTCGCACATGGTGATAGACGGGTACCCTTCCCGGTACCGTGATAGACTTCCAGGCTCGATATTCTATCGATGCCTGGAAGCCCCATGCTAGCCTACCCGTCTGTTCCCTGTCAAACTCCTCTAATTTCTTAGTAGGGCTGGATCGGCATCAACTTGGCCACGGCAATCGAATTATCCCATTTAGGTGGGGTGACGAACCCCTATCATTGAACAAGTCCGTAGGGCCGTCGGAGCTGGTTGAACGTTGACTGACACAAGAGAATATGTAGAATTCTTAATCTTGGTTGCAAGGTTATTGGAGATGTTTCATTGTTATCATGTTGCTTTCCTGGTTCTGGTACTTCGAAAACACGTCTTGTGACGGGCAGCTGGTCCGACCATCACGAAAGGTCATCGCAGCCTATCCATGCCAGTGCATAAACGTAATATCACTCCTTGTCAAGGCGCTCCAGAATAGACAATTAAAAATATGGGTCTGGCTGTAAATCTTACCTGAGGCTTGCAGCCTCACGTCTTCTCGGGACCGAGGAGGCCGAGCAATGACACATCAACTTGGCTTATAAACCTGCCTCTATCTTGGCGTAAGCGTAAGGATCAAGCGGAAAGAACCCTATATAGTTCTTGCTCTCCTTTGGGTCGTTCTCTTAACCTAGTACTGCTCGTCTACACATGTCTTAATGGCAAGGTGCTGGCAAGAATCTGCTCCACCAGGGCACCCTTATCAAGAGAAATTTGACTGGGACGTGTTAAGAATTTAGGTCCCAGCATTCTATCTTCGTCTCCCACATTGGTGACCAATCTGAGCATACCCCCCTGGGTCTCGTAGGGAGTATTGGCTGGTCTATAGTCAGGTGTGCATTTCTGTGCTAGAATGTGTTCGTCCTCGCAGTGGGATTACACATGTGTGTGGTCATATCAATGGCCTGCAGAGCCTGTCACAATGAGGATCTCAAAGGTCGTTGAGGGCAGATTGCAGATTTTTAGTCACGCTTGTGCGTAGGCCATCGATAATTATGACGCCTAGACTGCTCTAGTCTCCCCAGGTGTAGCCTTGTAGGACATAACATCTTGTCTCATCCGCCATGACTCTGCCGCGTTGACTAGACGGCACCGCACTGCTTCGTCGCCTAAACTTAGCTGGATAATGAGCACACAGAACCCATCGGAACAAGTGAGTAACTGGAAAATAACTGGAGCTTTATGGATTGAGTTGCAAACAGTTTTCAGAATATCTCATAGGACATTGTGTGCAACAGTTTCGAAGGAAGCTAACAACAGAATCATAAACTAGCGTACAATCATTCTCATTTCCACATGTACCTCAGAGCTTGATTGTATCTCGAAGAAGAAGCTCAGCTGTAGCATTCCTCGCCAAAAAGCTCCCCTCGTATCTCAGAATATCCAAGTTCACCCAGGGATCAGAGATGGAGTTCCTCGGGAAGCTGATGTGGCCCTTTCCCAACCAAATTTCATTGCACTTCATCCCCAGACCACAGGGGATGAATTCTTGAACCGAAGGGGGCTGTCCGACATATGGTGAGGGGATACTGCGAAGGTTGAGCATCCATCTGTCTGGTTGAGGGGCGCTGGTGACCAGCTGTTCTGGGACGAATTCAAACTCGACCATCTTTCTTCCCATAGGTCGCTCCGTGCCGCCGAGGACGAGCCGGCTACCAGTGAATTGCTCAATGACAGTCTTTCCATGGACCTTGGGAAAGCCGAGGAGCTCACGGCCAGCGTATATGGCGGCATCGTTGTCGAGAATGAAGAGGAGATTAAAGTGAAACTTTTCGCCCTTGTAGGTCACTTCGACCTGGTGAGCATATTCGGTGTAGGCTCCGACAGGGCTCATTCCGTAGCTGAGAAATAGAGACGTCATGAGCGGCTCTTCCTCCAATTCGAGAACATCCGGGACAAGATGGGCGACCTGAGATGCGGCGACTCGATAGGTAATGCCGACTGCGGTGGTGTTGGTGAAGACTCCCTTTGCCCTTGAATATGCTGGAGCAAAGGTTGGCAACGATTCGCCATTCAAATTCAAGGTCCCGAAAGGCATGGTTGCTGTGTGTTTGTCTTTATGTGGTTGAAAATATGAGAAAAGATGTGTGAGAAGGATGAGTGGTCAGTTCAGAGTGTGCCGGTGCCAGTGTCAATGTATGGAATTTATTGACTATCTGGGATCTAGTGAAGGGATTGTTGGCTTTCTTAAATAGTGATTTACTACAGCTTAATGAGTTCTCTCAGGCAAGCCATCAGTTCCCAGGTTGATACTCTTCCTTACGTTGACCGCATAGGCCTCGTCTTATGAAACTCGTGATTTGCTGACGTTGCCTGCATGAGGCGGTGGGCTGATCAAGTAGTCCCAGTTTAATCAACCCACCGTGCGCAACCCCGTGGATGTGAGTTCCCCAGTTCACATGAAAAGAACCGAGGCACGAATTGATGCCCCGGTCCGAGACTATTCCCGAGGCCGTTGAAAGCTGGGTTACGTGGTGGCCTCCCTCATCACACCATGAACCACTCCCGCTAGATGTTTCGCTTTTGCCAAGATCAACGAACACGCAGGGGATACAACCAGACTATTGAAATCCACTGCACGCCCAAGTTTATCTCCAATCACTTCTCCCGTCACACGTCCATGGCCTACGAATCTTCATCAGATAAAACATCACAGCGGAGGCGGCGGCAGAATGCCCTGGCTCAGCGAAACTATCGTATGTTTCATTAGCTGCTTTATCTCGTGCACACGACTAACCCTTGAGGGCAATAGGCGCCCGGCAAAGGGAGAGAAGAAGGGTACTAGAACGTTTGGCTGTCTCTCGCATTCTCTTGCCATCTTCCCTGGAAGTCTCATGCACGCATGATTATGGGGTAGCATGCTCACAGCCAGCCTCAGAGCGGGATCTCGGACCAACCCAGTTGACGAGGAGAGCTATCTCTTCTACCTCGGCCGACACGGGCTTCCATTCCCTAGACATCGCGCCAGGATTTACCGCCTCCGACTTCTTCTCTTGCATCGGTTCTTATCCCGAGAAAGAACGTCGTACCTTTTTCTTGTTAATGACTAAAGAGTTGTTCGGCATCCGGGACATTATCAAGTACGGCCTCATCTTCTTGGGATACCCTGTGAGCTCTTCACTCTATAACAACGCTATGCTTGTCCCAATGAGCCAATGGCTACAAGACCTGCAGCAAAGTCTGGGCGACTTTGATTTTGGAGCAGCCATCAAGGCTGGAATTAGCGTCCTTGGAAAGTTGAACATACCTTCGGGGCATAATTCCAGGATTCACGAGATAGTTGCGTCTCCTCTTCGGGGTCAGGTTGCAGATTATATCCTCCTGTGTCGAGTTTCATTCGTGTCCGCCGTGTTCATGAATGCACTCCACCTGGGAATCCCATGGTACGATCTCATATCTTTTGAGTCCGAATCACCCTTCTCGCACCTAAGAGAGCAGATCGAACAAAGGGATAGCTCGGAGGATGACACGAGCATAGAAGATGCCGATCAGGCGGCACAAATACGACAGACATTTGGGGATTACCTAAAGGGTATACAACCCGACCTTGTGCCCACAGATGCCCAGCTCACTATCCCTCATCATCCAACATTAGATACAATCCCATGGCCAGGCTTCCGTTCCAAAGTCATTGCTGCGGTACACTCAGACCCCCCGTCAATTGACAGAGAGGATTTCTGTCTTGACTTGCTCAATGACGGTCTGCGATGCTGGGGCTTTGCGAACGGCGATGCTTTGCCCTCTGCGGCACCCTGGGATGCCCAGAACTGGGAAGCAGCCCCGTGGTTCCTTGAGAAGTGGGAGCACCTGACTGACGGGAGGGATGGGGATGAGTGGAAAATAAGTGCCCGGTGGTGGTCGATGGGCGCTAGGAGGAATGTATGAGCTAGAAAGCCACCTCAAATTGGTTCTTGTAATCCGCATTTAGAGACAGGAAATCATAGATTCGAGTTATAGACTTGTCTTCTTCATAGTGACTTTCTGGTGATGCTTGTGAGGACCCTAACGTTAGTCTAGCATCGCCGAGGCGTGAATCAACCTCGGCACATTGGTTAGTGTAAAAAGATCATACCTATGTCACGCGTGCCATGCACACAACGTCACCCGCAGTTAACGTCACCTGCAGCAAGGAACCGCATTGATGTTTCGGAGTCGGTATTCATTGCAACTCCATGTTTGAAGAATCGAAAGATTGCTTCGGTCCGATTGCGGTATTCCACCCAGACAGATTGCCGATAGTTCCGACTAGAAGCCTGATGTGATAACCCACGTTGATTCCAGACTGGGAGAACAAAGAAACCTAGCCCGTGAAGAAATCTCGCGAGGTATATTTAAGGACAAACATCTGGTTGCCTCTTCCGCCTCTTCACAAAACATATCTCTTTCATCACATACAACACATCCATCATGCAGGCATTCCAATACGGCGGTCCAGAGTCGCCATTTCAACTTCGAAACGTTCCCATTCCTGAGCCGGGACAAGGTCAGGCCTTGATCTCTGTCAAGGCCGCCGGTCTTTGTCACACCGACGCCCACTATGTTGACGGACACGGCATTGAAATGCTGCCTTCTCTTCCCATCACGCTTGGACACGAAGTAGCCGGAACTGTCGTCAAGGTTGGATCAGAGCCGTCTCCGGTCCAGATCGGCGATCGCGTGGTTGTGGCTCTGGTAGCTCATCCTGTCGAGAAGGCAACACGAGCCACGACGATTGGACTCGGCTACGATGGCGGCTATGGCGAATTTGCGATAGCTCATTATGAGCACCTGGTAAAGATTCCAGACGGTGTCACCTTTCCTCAAGCAGCCGTGGCCACGGATTCAATCTCGACGGCGTATCACGCTGCAGTGGTGACCGCCGGAGTTACAAAGTCGTCAACGGTTGCAATCATTGGAGTCGGCGGCCTCGGTCTCAATGCAGTCGCCATTTCGGTACTGCAGGGCGCCAAGGTCTACGGAATCGATATCAACGAGGACAAATACGACGATGCGAAACGCCTGGGTGCGGTCGCGTGCGCCCCATCCCTCGGTAGTTTCCCCGATGTTGCTTTTGACGCCGTCATCGACTTTGTTGGACTCACGCCGACGATTTCCGCTGCCATCTCGTCGGTCAAAAAGGGCGGAACAGTTGTAATGGTAGGGCTTAATGGTGGTAATGTTGAGGTCTCATCCATGTTGTTGGTGACAAAGAGTATCAGTTTGAAGGGTTCATTTGGCGCGGCAAAGGAAGAGCTGTTGGAGGTGTTGAATCTGATTGCTTCTGGCAAATTGACACCGAAGTTGACGGAAATACCGTTCAAGGATGTACCGAAGGGGCTGGAGGATATAAAGAAGAACAAGGCGGAGGGCCGCTTGTTTGTTCGCCCCAGCGCGGAGTAGACACTCAGTGGCTAGTTCGAGAAGGGCGGATATTATTAGCTTTTTGAAGTTGTCTAAATTGTCTTTTAAGCTTATAATATAGTAAAAACGAAGTTGCGTCTAATGAAGAGACCGAAAGGATACTGAGACAGAGTGTGACAGCCACTCCCAACGCAAACCAATTAAATACTACGATCCTCCAGATACCCCTGGTTGAAATGCATGCAGAGCCCGGAAGAAAGCGTCCGGCCTCAGTCTGCTGTCTGCCAGAACCCCTGCAATAGCCTCTGCCTGCCGAATACGGGCTGCAGCTAGCTTGCTTGGGGGATGGCGCGGCGATAGCTTCATGCACCCTGGACTCAGCCGCAGGCAGGTCTGAGCATACATATAAAGGAGGGGCTTGGCTCGCGCTGAAACATGCAGCCTGTGTGACCTTCAATATTCACAACTTTTCGGCCGCTGTGCCGCACCGTCGTTATCATGATAGAATCATCATCCCCGTTTATCGCATCGTCGATTCCCCTGCTTCACAATGCAGTCAAATCCCTAATCTTTAAATGCGCCGAAATTCTCATGGCTTTGTTTATTTGGAAACTCTTCTGCCTCCTTGCCGCCCGGTCTCATCAATTCACGGCCTATCTCATGTTTGCCGAAGACTATATACAACGCTGGCTATTCCTGTCTTCCCGCGGCTTCTCGCGCGCCACTCTTGTCGTCCTGGGCTTCAGCATTCTAAATGTCGCTGCGTCCCTCTACGGCACCTTACTCTGGGCACTTGACTCTCCAGGCTACGTCTTTCGGCAGTCCAACGTCACAGCCGCCGAATATCAAGACTTGCGCAACAAAAATCCCCCTTACATCGTTCAGTTGCATCTTAATCCCGACAACCTTGAAGAAACGGAAGCGACCCTTTCGCAAACCATAGGATCAGAGCTTTTCCAACCTGGACTTAACTACACCCTGACTGGCGACGTCCAAAGGGGAACCCCCGAGATCACCACACCAACGCGACAAGACGATGTTGGGGCGCGAATCTGGCTTGACGACAAGGGTTTTTCGGTTTCGCCAGATAGTTACGCCATGTTACCTGGTTCCGGCACCATCGACGGCCAAACGTTCCCCGATTGCACATACTTTGGCGGAGGTGCCGCTGCCTGGAACTGCACCTTCAACAGCACATTCTCAGTGCCGATCATAGACAATATTGTTGGGCAGCCCGAGGTACACTGGGACGACACGTCGGACCTGAAGCTAGACTCGAGATACGTCAAACCGAACAGAGTCGACAACATCTGGGCTTCCTTTGGAGCTGGCGGCGGGTCTGCGGTCATGATGCAGGTCTTTACTGTTACCAAAGGGATAAGGCGACATACCTTTGTCGAGTCTGTGCTTCGCGTCACAATGTTGACGAATCCCGGAATTCCATTTGCTGTCAAGGACGTTGACAACCTGGTACGGCGGACGTGGAGTACCAACGAGACCGAAAGAAAGGACCCTCTCATCGACAAGATTGTGGGCGGTATGATGAGAGCGCAGGATGAAGACCTCAGTTTCCAATTTGGAGCCAACTCGGCCGTCAATTCCAACCTCACGGTTCTTCAGTCCAGCTGGGGTTATTTAACTGCCGTCGGCAGCGGCGGGAATGACATCTTCTCCCTCATCAGCATCACTGCAACCAACATTACCCTGATAAGATCTGAAACCATTGACAAACCACCGTCACCACTGGAGAAATGCGATCAAGGATCGTTTCAGAATGAGGCGTTTGGCGGAAAGGTTACCCAGACCGATTGTGCGGCATCCAAAAACGACAATGAAAGCAACAAGTTCTTTGGCCAGGTTGACACTGCTGCTGTTCTGATAGCATACGGGTTTGGCAACGGCCGCTCAAACATCAGCTCAGAGTCTCTCAATGATGACGTCTTGTCCTGGACCGAGAACATGTCGGCCACGCTGGAAAGCCTCCTCGTCGCAAGAGCCTACATGGCCAGCATTGACCCGGCCCTGGTCACAATCAGCGTTCAAAAACTGATGGTTGCCATGTCTGGCCTACAACTCCTTCTCAGCATCCTCGCTGCGGTTCTCGCTGGCGCAGCATGGCTCGCGCTGTCTTTCCTTGCCGACGCATACTGGTCCAACACCTTCTTAGCAAGCGTGATGCATACTACGTTGGAGCGGAGCGGCAAGAGGTCTGGTTACGTGCACAATCCGCAAAATGTTGAACTACTGTCCGGAAGGGATGGGGACTGTATCGCAGTAGCTGGTAGGGCAATTGTTCTCCAAGATCGACCTTCAGATGGGTTCTTGGCTCAACAACAATGGATGGCGGGTAACCAACCCGTTGCCTACTATTCTCAAATACCTAGCTACGGAGTCACGAACTTTCCGCTTGAGCAGAGAGGGCAGAATCAACCCGTGGCGTACAATTCTCAGATGCCTAGTTACGCAGACACGAACTTGCCGCTTGAACAGAGAAAAGAATAAGCAGAATAAAACATTCAAGTGGTAACAGGCTCAATCGACAGACTTTTAAGAATCCTGTAACGTATATGTATAGTAAGTTGGCCACTCAAGGGAGTTGGCCACTTGTATTTCTACCTAAAATATAAAAATAAAAAAAGCCTTTAAAATTTTAAATATAGCTTAAAATAAATAAAGTTTTAATATATTATTTATTATATAATTTATAATCTTATATTAGTCTCTAAAGAATATAAAGAAAATTCCTTATAAGGTAGTTTAGAAAAAATACTATTCATACCGTATACTTTACTCTTTCTCTATAAAGGGCTTTTTTTTAAAAAAATATATAAGAATCATTTCTAGACTCTATAAAAAGTTAGATTTATAAAAATACTCTTTTTAGGTTTATTGCTATTTTATTAAAGAAGCTAGGTAGTCTAGGGTAAGTGATTTCTTGCGGTACAGTGCGGTGGCCAATTTACTTGCATGGCCAACTCACTATACATATACGTTATATGATTTTGAAGACATTCATAAGTGACAACCTCGCCCACACCCAAAGACATACATCTCATGCATAGCCGTGGACTCATCGCTGAAGAGTCAACAGACCAGGCTTATAAGGCAAAAGATTGTAGTCTCCGCCCGAAGCAGGATCGCGTCCCTGATACAGAAACTGCAAGTTGCAGGCATCAATCGTCATTGTCTGGTCAGGGTCACTGCGGATCAGCTCGCCGTGACTGATATCGTTGGTCCACCGCGCGCCGCTGTTGGCCTTGCCCGCAAAAGGACTGCTCTCACTTGTTGCCTGGGGTTTCCAGGAGCCTCCGAGGTTGTCGGTCGTGAATGAGCGGAAGTAGCGGCCGTTCGCTCCAATGGCCTCGACGATCATAAGGTACTGATTCTGGCCTTTGACCTTGTACACTTGAACGGCTTCGAAGAGGTTGTTCCTCGTGTCGCTCATGACCACCTGGTAT
The DNA here is from genome assembly GCF_023522795.1 of Fusarium solani. Lineage (NCBI taxonomy): Eukaryota > Fungi > Ascomycota > Sordariomycetes > Hypocreales > Nectriaceae > Fusarium > Fusarium solani. Next base: position 4,193,360 of record NW_027072154.1, read on the forward strand.
GATGAGCCAAAATTGCCGGGGAAGTTTCCGATGGGCATGCTGGCACGGTAGATTTTGCCATTGTCGCCGGCGAAGAATAGGTACATGTTCTTGCTATCGCCAATAATGGCCTGATCGATAGGTCCAGTACCGTCGCCAGACCACGTCCCAGTGAAGAGTGGCTGGACTGACGACCAGCTATTGACGTTGGCGGGATCCTTGGATGTGCGATACGAAAAGGTAGTTGGACCCCACTGGTAAGCCAGCACCCAGACGTCCTTGGGTCGAAAGTAAAAGAGCGAGGGTGCGACAGCACCGAAGCTCATCGAGTTCTGCTTGGCGGAGGCCATATTGGACCAGTCCGAGAAGAGGTCAAAACCGATCGAGCTCCATTTCGTCCCCGTGTCGTGAGTGCTCGCATAGACAAGGTGTCGTCCGTTATATGGAGCGTGGGTAAAGTCCTTGAGTGCGACCAAGCCTGACTTTGGATTGGCCAGCACACCAGTCGAGGTCCAGCGATAGGTAGATGGGAGAGTGCACTGAGCAGCGACACTGAGGACCCAAGACAGGGACAAGATGGCTCGGGCGAATGTGTGCATTTTGTTGCAGAGAAGCCTCATATAGAGAGAAGGATGTAGCCGGAGTGCGCGGATGTCAACAGGAAAGACGAGGAAAAAGCAGTGCAGGCTACTCGCACTTATATATGAGACGTGGAAGATTTGGTCATAGCCATTTCTTCGTATTAGTTTACACGAGACAGGCTGTTCTCCCCTTGATCATTCGACATCCGGTAGGCATCGGACAGCATATCATGCATGATACAGGGATGCTTTCCGGCACTAAACCGAGGACGGATGTTCCTGTTCGGCACCTAGATTCCGAGCAACGCATTTTTAGAAAGCACAAGGGCATAAGTGCAACCATACTGAAACAAACAGAAATATTCCGGCGGAGAAATAACATACCGTGGCCAGTCAATGGTGTTACAACCAAACAAACTTTAGGTCATATGGGAAAGCACTGAAGCTAAAGGGACCCCTAGCGTCTCCACCCTGCTTTGTCAATTTGGTGAGTCGAATACGGTAGCCAAATCTCGGATCTTCAGCCTCAATTGGCTTGGCGGATCTTTGATCATAGTCTGGGGATTTCCAGGATGAAATCGACTTGGCGCTGATCAGTACCTATTTCATCAATTTACGACGTGGTTTTCGGATTCTTTGAGTTGTTGGTTGTGTTTTGCCACCAGCAATCTTGGTTGGTTTATATTCCAGCAGAGAGCATCCCTGTCCGGAGCTATGCTTAACTCCTCTGACGCTTAACTCCTATACCCGTGGAAGAGATATACAGTTGTTGGGTATTCAAAGATTCCATCTATATAAGGCTCGAATGCTTCATTTTGGACGAATTGGATAATTCCCACTCCATCTTCGCTCTTGCACATCAATTGCTCGTTGCCCATCAAGATACAACACTCTTATCAGCCAAAATGTCCATGGTTTCACACGAGCCCTTTCAATTAGTCGGCCGCTATGCCAACCGCAATCGGTGGGAGAACCTCAACGGGCCTGGAGATTCGCGTGTGACTGGCATACAAATCATCAAAGACGAGGCCCTCGAGGGTGCATGGGGCGACAAAGTCATCCTCATCACCGGTATCTCCGCTGGAATCGGCATCAAGACCATTGAAGCAATTGCATCAACTGGTGCTACTGTCTTCGGAACGGCTCGCAACATCGACAAGGCCAAACATGCACTTGGCCATCTACTTGAAAACCACGGTGACCGAATCCACCTGCTTCACATGGACCAAGCCGACCTCACCACAGTTCGTGCTTGCGCCGATACCGTTCGCGAGAAGAGCGGAGGCAAGCTCAACGTCATCATTAACAACGCGGCCGTTATGAATACTCCATACGAAAAGACCAAGGACGGACTTGAGTTACAGTTTCAGACAAACTACCTTTCCCATTTCCTGCTCTTCTATTTGCTCAAGGACCTCCTTTTGGCGAGCTCGTCACCCAGATTTCACTCACGGGTTGTAACCGTCTCATCAGCCGCTCATCGCTATGGACCCTGCCGACTTGACAACATCAACTTTGACAGTGGCGAATACAACGGCTGGATGGCTTATGCCTCGAGCAAGGTGGCCAATATTTACATGACAAACCAAGTTGAGCGTCTTTACGGTGCCCAAGGCCTTCACGCCTACACACTTCACCCAGGCGCTTTCATCAGCCCGAACCTGCAAAAGTTCTCCAAGGCGGAGACAGAGGCGCTCAGTCAGGGAGACGATAGACTAAAGAAGTATATGATGTCTCAGGATCAGGCTTGCGCAACAACTATTTATGGCGCTGTCTCGGGTGAGATAGAAGGTCGAGGAGGTTTGTATCTGGAGGGAGCGTCTAAGTCGGGGCCTTGTCCTCCTGATTCGGATGCTGTTGAGTATGGATACGCAAGTTGGTCTCAAGACAAGGCCAAGGAGGAAGAGCTATGGGAAAAGAGCAAGAAGTGGACTGGCGTGTAGTGAATGAATGAATTCAATGTGCAATAGGATATGCTAGGGCAAAGAAGAATTCCCGCCCTTGTTATGTGTTGTCGTAAGACCTAATACCACACAACGCCGCCACCTAGAGTATCAGATGGCTTCTCCTCTTACACACCAATCGCGGTAGCAGAGAAACCTAATACCGCCATCATAGTGAACGAATAAGTTAAAGATTCTCATCGGCCACCAAGCTCCGCCTCCTTCTTATACACAGCGCAACGCCCCAACCGAGCGAGTTCATTCACAAAACTCTCGAGTATCTGGACTTGGTCAAGTCGTTGAGGCGTGTAATGGCGCGCGGGCATCAGGCGAAAGATGTCTGCAGCTGAAGCAAGAAGTTCCAAGTCTTTCTGGGCTTGGCCTTCGAGGGGATTCATGAGGATGTTGAGAAAGAGTGTGATGATCGCGACCGTGGGGTAGAATTGGACGATCCTGGTGGCAAACTTATTAGTAAACGAAATTCTAGAGGGGGCAGAATAAACGCCGCCGAGGATGATGGTCATCTTTGGGGAGCCTCTTTTTCTGCTGGACTGTGGAGAAAGACTGTACCAGAATGTTTCGGTCGCCAAGCAGGAAATTGTTGCTTTGAGGTAAACAATAGTAGAACGGCTTGCTTCTAGGCAGAGGGCAAGACTGGAGTCGAGAGCAGCAGCACTAGATCCTTCCGTATGCGCCTGCATGGGGCTCATCGTAGTGCATCTTCCACTAGCATGATGAATAGTGATGAGCAGGTAGAAATACTCGAGATGCACAAGGATAGTATGCATTCTATGCGCCATATCGGTGTCTTGGAGTGACGGAAGTGACGATCGAGACATGGACAGTGAGGGACGAATATGCGACGGCATTGAAGAACGCCATTCCTCGAGTTGTTCATCAAGCTCGCGGATATCGCGCAGGAGTTCGGCATCTGACTTCCGGCTCGCGTGGACCGAGTAAAGCTGGTGGTTTGCCTTGCACTTGAGTAGACTCAAGCCTATATCTCCAAAGAGATATGGGAAGAGACCCTCGCCTGTACCATCGGTAAAGAAATGAGTCATGCCTCTGTCTGGTGGTGTGAGATCGCAGTAAGAGTCGGTCAGGAATGGTGGCTGGCCATTTCTTAGAGCGATCTCTTTGTCGAAGAGGTAACAAATCCAAAAAAGAGCTCGTAGATGGCATCTCTCACGCTCTTCTCGGGAAGCTTCGCCATGATCGGGTAGGCTGGGGACATCAATGTGACCCCCCATCGTTATGACCATCCTACAGGCAACCCCGTTGAGGATAGCAGCAGTCGGCATCCGGCCCAGGTGTGCTTCGTGCAGTTGCTAGACGGAGAAGATTTAGTTGAATGTCTTTAATAGTTTCAACCGTCACTTACCAGCATCAGTATAGCTTGTATGCCCATGAGGTTGGTATCTAGCAATACTTCTGCAAGCAGATGGTGCGCTTCCATGGAGCATACTTCAGGATCGATATCCGGAAAATCATTCGGTCCTCTAAAACAATCAATGATGGAGAGAAAGGCCAGGAAACAGCACCTAGCACTTAGATGTTCGAGTGATGCTGTAACGTTCAGGCCCTCATAGGCCAGGACAATGGTCTCGCTGAACAAGGTGCCGTCGACGAAGGGAAAGGCAAACTTGAATGTAGAATTCAAATATGCGGCAATGACTTGGTGGGTTGTGTGTCGAGACGGAAGTAGGGAAGCCCCTGAATAACCCTGGGAGTGTGTGACGGGGCTATGGAGTGTTGATGGTCGTTGGAGTGTTTCTGACTTGAAGTTGTCTCCAGCCTTTGAAAGGATCCATCTGCGACCTTCCTCGGAGAACTGCGGTATACCTTTGTCAAGACTTATTTGTCCAAGGTGACAACCGCCATAGTAGAGCTGGCCGAAAGGCTTGGTGACTGTCCGAGGGGCACGAGTTTTGGGGGGTGTCAACGCTTGAGGTTCAGGTGTGATGGATGGTTGTTCATGGCTCGTTGTGAGGATGTCTCGATAAGGCACGTTGCCCTGCCACGTGGCGTCGTTTTGGATGATGGGAAAGATGGTGGCGTTGAGACTATTTAGCTGCTCGTTGGGGACAAGGGGTTGGGGGCCGTTGCTGGGCAGGGTGCCAGTAGGCATCGAAACAGTTCGAGATTGGACATTACGGCTTGATGAAACATATCAGAATGCAATGTTTCAATAGTGCAGGGGGTGTAGGCATAGTTACCTGGCAAGCATCCGTGTCTTTCCTCTCCTAGCCCTGGAGAAGGTGCACAGAAGGTTATGGTGCTCGCACCAGTCACAGGGAGTCCTCGGTGACGTGCGATCACATTGGATCTGGTACAAGAGGCGGCATTAGCGAGCTGGACCCAGCTACGGGGATATTCTACAGTAGCTCAATGCCTGCGAGTACGTCAAAGGGAAGAGCCGAGATGTACAAAGGTTAAACGAGTGGGGTATACCAAGGACAATCTACATAACGGATATCGGGCCTCATACCTTTCTTTTGTGGCACCCATCACAGGCCCATTTTCCAGCCATGTTGACGGACAGGGGTCGATCGATCGATCGCTAACAATGTGGAGTAGAAAGATGACCTCCCAGATGTCCGAAATCAAAAGGCGGCCTCTTCAGGAAGAGAGACAGACGGTCGGACTCTGGAAACAGAAGATATCGGGTGACATGTAAAAGAGCAAAGTGGAAGGGGGGAGGCGGATATCTCCAAGGAGATGGGCCCGCGTACATGACAAGATGAACCCGGCATCTGGGTTTCTTCAATCTCCGCTGACTTATCACCACAAGCCAATGAGGTGGAATGAGCAAGGGTTCAAGCTTAAAATGGCGTGCACTAGCTAACCATCTTGGCGATGAATACGGGAGGGGTGGCATGGACGCCCCCTTGCCGATTTGTCCGCTGACAAAGCGGATCCTCGCGGGAAGTTCAAGATATCGAACTAAGCCCTTGATTCGCTCTCGGGAGCTTCACCGATGACTCAGCGGCCGGCGGTTTCTGATGATTGGTCGGTGGACATCTCGACGAGTTGCTGCGGTTGTTGGGCTTCGTATGCTCTGTAAGCCAGGCCTGATACCTTCTAATAATAAGACAATACGATTGCGCGGACTTGTTATGATTGATAATTGGACTTTGGAGCTTGGTATAAGATGATCCGGCTCGCGTGGAAGTTTTCTGTTTATAAGCTCTCGTTCAATTTAGCCAACTTCGACCCTCGCTCCCAAAAGTACTGCCTTGTTAATTATCTGCCCTGTTATTAGTGGCTCTAATTTTCGTACAATTCTCGCTTTTTCTTTACCTGCGAACCCTCGTTGATTTTGATTCCGATCTTGAGCCAAGGGAAGTCCGAATATGCCCAACCTCGGTCACGTCTCTCCCCGTCCTCGATCGATACATAGCACAAACGTCACGCTCTTGAACGCCATTCATACCTCATACTTCCATTCAAAACCCTACCAACTCGATGCTAGAACTAGCGTTGTTGCCAACGCTTGGCATACCTCGAGCCAAGCTACGCCGATCGTCGACACCTTGCTAGGAGAGAAAGTATGGGAACATGCTCGACGTCGGCTTGAGAACAATTGTGTTCTGTTGCAGTATGTGTTGAATATTATGGTATTAATGCAGGTATTAATGACAGGGGCAGGTCTCTTCATCCTTCAACTCCCTCATTGTTTCTCCCATTTCTCGATACACTACCCTTTGCTATTCCGTCCTCGATTCTTACCTCACTTCGCACCCTGCAACCATTTCTTCACTGTGTCACACCTCACAATCCGTCAACTTCACGATATGCCGCTCTCGCCTTGAGTCTGGATGTGAGCCTGGAAGGCCGAGTTTCGAATGCTTCCCTATCGATGCCAGCCGATGGCATCGATATCACCAGTGGTCTCTTCGAAATTGCCCCAGAAGTCGGTTACCGGGCTTTTGACGTCTTCTACTACCTCCTCACATCGGTATCAACGCAAGCTGAGAGAGACTTTTTAAGTCTAAAACCAGCTTCACATTACTCTGTCCTGGCTGCATCTGGAACGTACCGACCACCTGCACACCTTGCTGCAGCTGATGATGGCGCAGCGGCAGACGATTTCCGGCAGGCAATCAGAGAGATTGGGATCAAGGGTTCTATCCACCGC